>NW_026114529.1:1943124-2590832 GCF_025231255.1 Drosophila biarmipes | reverse complement strand
TATTATAATACTAACAATTATTATTATAATTGTAATCGAAACAATGTTCAGAATTATAACAAAAACAACAGCTGTAGAGGAAATAACAGAGGAAATTATAGAGGAAACAACCAACAATATAGACCTCTATATAGCTCTACGAATAACAATAATAACAACAACGTTAGGGTCACCCAAAATACTTTGGTAAACTTTCAACAACCTTAAATACCCAGCAAAATGAACCACAAAAATTCACACAATCAATCTCAGCCAAAATATATTTGTAACTTTCAAATATTCATTCAGCTGCAAAAAAACTTGTATTTTTAATAGACACTGGTGCAAACATATTGATACTCAATCAAAATGTAGATGTTTTTCCTGATATTAAATCTGACTATGTAATAAACATCAAAAGAATCAGTCAAGAAATTTCAAAAGGCATAAGACAAATATCCATTTAGAAATAGATAGTAAATATATAATCTCACATGATTTTCATATAGTAAATTTACAATTCGCCATTGCCTGCGTTGGAATATTGAGAATCGACTTTATCAAAAAATACAACTGTCAGTTACACTTCAAGCCATCCGACGATTGGTCTATAATTAGACTAAATAACTGAAAATTCCCAATTTATGTTCCAATAACATCTAGTTCTGGCAATAACTCCATAACTCTGCCAGCAAGATCCCAAGTTTTCCGAAAAATGAACATAGATTCAATAGAAGACAGTGTATTGATTTCAAACCAAGAAATAGATATGAGTTCATCCCGGACCCAGATAAAAAGAAATTGCGATTAGAAATTGACTATCGTGACATCTATAAAAAATATTGTCTGATAAGTTCCCACTAACTAAAATGGATGGCATTTTTGAAGACATTTTTCATTCCTCAACTTAATGTCAGGTTCTCACCGAATCGAGCTTGAAATAAGATCTAATGATATAACGTCATTCTCAACAAGCAATGGTTCGTATCGCTTCACGCGATTACCATTCGGCTTAAAAATAGCGCCAAACTCTTTTCAGAAAATGATGACTATAGCATTCCTTTACGTGGATGATCTAATAGTCATTGGTTGTTCCGAAAACATATAATTTAACAGATGGCAAAGGGTGAACGTAACTCAAGAACAACGGAACAAGAACTTACAGCAGTTCATTGGGCAATAACATACTTCAAACCACATATTTATGGTGGACACTTTACTGTCAAAGCAGATCACAGATGACTGACATACTTATTTTTTTTTAATGATAAATCAATCGAATAAGGCTTGAATTAAAAGAGTACAACTTAATTGTAAAGTAAAGGGTAAAGACAATTACGTAGCAGATTCGTTATTGAAAATAACCATTGAAGACCTAAAAGACATTACCAGAAATATAAATAAAGACACTACAAAGAGGAGAACAAGAAATAGAGTTGTCTAGGCAATCTATAGAAAAAGTTTTTCCCATAAATTTTCAGATCGTTCTTACGGCAGCTATATGATAAAGTCGTCCGATTTCGATCAAATTAAATTCGGAATTCAGAAAATATTAAAAATGTTTTTTCTATAAACACTTGATTTTTTCTGTTTGCAAGAGCCGCTGGGATGGCTTACTTTTTGTCAAGTTATTTTTTCTTCTTCAAGCGCGATATTTCTTACATCGGTTACATCGTAGCGATCGAATGGCTCACGGTATTTAGGTGCAAATTTTTTTAAAATTTCCAGGCCTTACATCAACATTGCGAATGGCAACAAAGTCACTAATATATATGGATTCAATAAAAGTCTGTGACCGTTTAATGTTATAGCTAACTTCATTTCTCTTATTTCCAAGGCAACGCAGGTTTTCGGAACTTAATTTATCTTCACGATACTCCGTAAGCTCATCAACAACTGGGCCACTCTGATCTGGGTGTCTTGCCTGTACCACACAGATCAGAGTTATTTATTGCGAATACCACTAGATTGAGTAACTTGTACCAGTCTGCTTGATTAAGGGGATCGGATATCTTCCATAGCATAGGATTTGATACGCTTGACTTACCCGTCAGCCTGCGGGGCAGCAGTAGGTACCTAAACATGGCCAATATTTCTTGCTTCGGGGGATGCAGAAAAGTCAAAGGATGTGAAGCAAGAATTCCTGTCTCATAAAATTTAGCGGGGACGACTGTAATAATCGACGCATTTTTCTAAGGAATAGTTCACTTCCTTAGTGCTGTTGAAGCTCACGCGGTATAACTTTACATATTTTCTAAACGCAGCAATGGTTACAAGTTAGTGTTTTCTCTTTGAATTTATAGAAGGAAGGGGACCTAGTTGATCTATATGAATTGTATCAAACGAAATCGGATTTAGTTATGCTATGGAAAGTCCTATCATGAATACTCTTTGGCACACAATGTAAAATACACGGCAAACAAATCGACAAATTCTGCCACAAGAAGCGAGCTTCAGCATCTCTTATCTGTTCCGTCTGAAATAGGAAAAAAATCAGTGTCGCATGGGTCCGCTCCAACAATTCCAACATGCTTACCAACTTCTCGGAATACCTCCACGGATTAATCGGATCTTTAAGTTTACAAGGTATTCCATTTTCAATCGGGTTTTCAGGTTTACAAGGTACGTCAGGTACACACGGAGGTACACACACTTTTACTCATAGACGGTGTCACACACGTATCGGAAACTTCTTCATTCACATCATCAGTTAACAACTGCGTTTGCCTACTTAGCGCATCAATATGAGCCATACTTGAACCCGGCCTATGGGCTATCGATTAATTAAAACTCTCTCACTCAAGGAACCAACGGGTAATACGAGAATTGATGGATTTTTAACACAAGGCTAGAACCAAGGAACTGCAATCAGTTACAATTAGGAAAGGCTTGTGATCCAAATATGTTCGGAAACGTGTATAAAATTCACATAATTTCAAGCACGAAACTGTGGTATCGAGACTCGGCTACGGTGGCTTTTCTTGAGTAAAATAAAACGGGATGAAGCTTTTATCTAACTGTTTTTGAAATAATACTGCCTCAAACCCATGGGAGCTCGCATCAGTGTGCAGTTCCGTTTCGTTTTTTCTTGATAGGTGGTTAAGGGCTTTGCCACGCGTGAGAAATTAGGGACAAACCAATCGTTAGTATCGTTAGGCAAAATTCCCTGAGCACTAACATTGTAACCTTAGTAATCAATATATTTTGCAAGATACTTTTTTTTAATTAAAAAGTCCTCAGTAAGGTAGCTAATACCTTTTGATGCTCGTCTTTTTACTAAGAATCGTTAACTCGAACTGACCTTCTCATTTTTCTTTTTTTGTATTGCGCCACGCTCAGCAGGAATTTTGCTACTTCCTTTCCACCGCGCTCTCCCACAAAATATCTCTCTTCTTGCAATGTCCTTTGATCTTCATTTATTTCGCAAAACTCATACACTGAGAGGAAATCTATAATGACATTCTTTGTTCATTACCTATCAGTTCAACACTTGACTTATTTACTTACGCTATTTTTTTTTGTTTTTTTTTTTTAGTTACTAGAGTACAAGCTTGTTTCGGCACAAACACATACATTTAGATGTCCGTCAAACATTTCATCAGACGACAACTTGGCAGGATAATCCTTTAACATCACATTATAGAAGTTCAATCGTCTGGATATTAACTGACTAATCATCAAAAGTTGGTTTAGCGGGCTATTCACATGCAAATCAGTGCGCTGAGTATACGCAGAAGAGAGCCGCATTTTTGCGATGCTCTGCACCACTGTGCCACTTAACCATGTATAAACTCAGTCCCTGTGTATGACTCCACCTACACCTTTCTTAGGTTGCAGATCTCTTTCTTCTACGTACGCCTCCTTCGACGTCGTCAAGCTCATCTATTAACTCGCAAGTCTCACGCTTATCAGGTGGACTGCGTACACTATAATGTGGATACTTATACATACGCTTAGTAGTTAATGACTTTAAAATATAACGGTCACCATGAAAAGTTCAAGAAGTTCCTTTGAATTTAGGGTCTAATTTTGTTTGGTGTCGTTTGTCACTTTTTAATAACACTTGATCGCCTATTTAATATTTAATGACATGGGCATGCTTTTTATTAACTCTTGCCTTGTCATACATCGCATTCTTATTAAAATTTGCCTTAGCCTTTCCTCTAGCTTTTTCAACATCGAATTGCATTTTTTCATTAATGGTCAACAATTCCAAGGGCGTCGACTCTTTCCCTATCAACAATTCTAGCCGATTATGTCCAGTCACCCGATTAGTGATTAGCGGTTTATGGCCAATTGTGTTGTACGCCGTTAACTTCTCTTTTAACACACTCATGACACGCTCTACCTGTCCATTTCCTCTGCTAGTACCGGTTGCTATCACATGAAATTCTATGCTATTCGAGGAACAAAACATGCAAAATTCATCGTGAAGCATCTTCCCTGATCCGCTATAATCCTGCTAGGGACACCAAATATTGATATAGCGGACTTCACTGACTGTATACAATTCACAGAGTCTAAATTCCAAGTATGGAACAGATAGACAAACTTTGTGAAGGCGTCATTTTGTACAATAATATACTCCTTTTCGTTGTTTTTCTCTTCGGCACTCCATTGCCTTGAGTAGGAGTTTTCCGCAACTATGGCATCTTATCGGCGTTTGCACTTTGAACCTCTTTTTTCGGGGGTTTCCGAGTTTCTGACGAACGTGTGATCTTTGAGTTGCTGCAGTCTGTAGTCGATTTGAGATGTATCGGCTAGGACCAGTGATACAGCAATTTCTTCATATGTCATTGCTCTCCACTTGGTCAATAAAGATGTAACCAATCGGCTAGAGTATACAGAAAGACATTCATGGAAGTTTGGACGTCCCTTCAGCGTGTTGAGCAACACTGCAGCCGGCGTCTCGTTGCCTTCGTAGCGCTCAAAGAATAATTCCTTGAATTGCGCCCAGGTCATTCCAGCAAAAAAAATCAGAGACAGCCACTGCGATGCGCTTCCGAGAAGCGATTTGCTGAGCGTCATCACCAAAGACGCAACTTTCCTTCGGATTTTCACACAGGATCATGCTGCTGCGTCGCCGTCAGCAGCTTCGGGATCAAACGTTGGTAGAACTGCGGAAAATGTAAGCGTGCCAGGCGTCGGGGTGGACTGTGCCACTTTCAAAAATTCTGCAAACACTTTATTTTGCGTTTGTAAAAGCGTGCGACAGCTATTGCCTGAATTGTCTTGCAGGTGATCCCACTTCTGATTCTGACACTTACCAATAATAATTTAACCTAGTATTTTAAAATAATTTCCGACATATATATATATTCATAAAAGTGTGAACTTCGTTCCGAAAAACTTTACTCCCCTTTTCAATCCTGACGCTCCGGATTTTGAGTTTTGAACGACGTTTAATGGGATTATTTGTATATATATACGTGCGATATTGGATGGCGGTTTACAAACACATAACACAAAAATTACGTTCCACAAAAAAAATAACACTTTGGCTGTATAGATATGTATGTATGAATGCATCGTATGGGAGTTCCACAGCGGCACACGTCAGTTTCGATGCTCGAGCTTTATCTGGTTAGTGCAGCTCCAATTTCTTGTCTGAGTTGTCGGTGCTACTTCACTTGCATTGAAAATGTATTCAATTGCCGTTTGTTTCAAATTGTTTTTGGCGATTCACTTTTGTTTGTAATTAATTGCCACTTAATTCGCCTTTTTTAGTTTATTGTCTTATGTCTTTTTGTTTTGAGCACTTTTGCCTCGACTGCTTCTGTTTATGCTCCGATGTAGTACACTACTTTGTGATGTTGGTCGCGCCGACGCTGAACTGAGCGTTTGTAAATCTTGACGACCTTAAGGACCACTATAACCACGAGTAGCCCAACTATGAGCTTCATGGTCTTTTTCACATCCTGAATATAATGCTTGTGGTCAACGATCTAGCGGTACTACCGGCCACTTTGGACGTCTTGATGGCCGTATTGGGGTTCTTACCACATCGAGTTAGTTTACTTGTACACTTCGTCCTCCGTTGCTTTGTCGACTTTCTTCAGGATAAGGGTGTCTTCCAAGAAAGGATGTAGTCGTCCTTCAGTATAAGGGTGTCATCCAGGAAAGTATATAGACGTCCTTCGTAACAGTAGTCTCCACTCAGATGTGTTCTTCACTTCGAGGGGAGTGAACTTTTAGACCGGAACAGATACTGTCTATCTCCTCCACTCGGCTGTGGTCTTTTATACCGGACTATAGCTTTCGCTAGCCCTCCCTTATTGAATAAATTAACTAGGTGTTCCCACCTAGGGATAATGTTTCTCTAATTCCCTTATTTTAGAAGTCACTGGCCGGTTGATGCACTTTGCCACCTGCCAGGGTACGGTTACCAGTAGGACCCAACACCCGTAAGTTGACGAATTGCAATTTCGTCTAAACTAGCCTAAGTCTGGCTAGTCAAATGCACTCCTCCCTACGACTCAAGATTTGTCGTTGTTTCTCTATGTGAATCTTTCCTATGGATCTGCTAGGGATACAGTGTTTTGGTAAGACGAATGCACATTTTGATTCTTGGCGAGCTAAAATCTTTTGAAAACTTATTAACGTAAAGGCTTTTTATAATGTCCTGGTCCCAGTAACAGTGGCTTTGGTAATACAAGACTGGCACGGTTTCTTCATCACTCTGCATGTGTCCCATTGATCGGAAATTAAAGCACCTTATGTTTGCGTCTGCATTACGAGAATCAGAAATGTTTGCGTAAGATGACTGCCGCAAAGGTACAGCCCCACTTGAAGCATATGGCTTTCGTTTGAACTCGGTCTGTACAATCTGATAACCCATCATTTTCATACGCAGCTCAAGCCATCCACAATGTACTTTATAACGTCCGTGTCCTCGAACGTTCCCTGTCTAGAAATACTACGCATGGCAATAAAATATTGTAGCAGTGATTCGCCTTTAAGGATTGATCGACTCTGCAACTGCTTTAAACCCTAATGGTTCGTAATTTGGAATACAAAGATTTTTAATAGACACTGGCTCAGTTCCTTCCAGGTGGTAGATTTTTCATACATCATGTATGAACGGGCAAACCCCTGTAGCAGCAACCAAGTCCACCTCGCGGATCCATGCATGAACACCAACAGTACAGGGTCAACTGGTTTATAATTTTGACAAGTTCGTCAGGATTGCGGCCGTCCCCTTCTGGCTCTCAGCTACTTCATCGATTTCGCCTTCCGATTTTTCAGTAATATTGTCCAACTTCATGGCCCGCAGTTGTTCTACGGTCTCTGCGCCGTCCACTGCCAATTTTTTCCGATTAGCAGGCTTGTTAGTTCGTCCTTTGCCATGCTTAATATGTCAGAGAATTTTATCCCGAGAAGATCTGAGACAAACCCCACAATAAGCTATAATTTTTTCATATTATTTTCCCACGAGTTTTCCGATTGTTCCTATGAGAGCTTAATGATATATTTAAAAATATATCATATTGAAATTCAAAACTTATTAAAAAAAAGTTATTTCCGAAAGTAGGAGGTTAAATACTAAAAAAACACCAAAGACATAACTTTTTAATATTTTTTTCCGATTACACCTATGGGAGCTATAAGATATCGTTGTGCGATCCGGCTGGTTCCGACTCTTTTTGGAAAGTTTTAGCCCGATAGCTTTAAAACTGAAAAATGTACTAGTTTGCGTAGAAAGTCCGCAGACGGACAGGAGAACGGACTGATGAACGGGTATACGGACTAAAAGACGAATGGAAGACGCCGGCAACGGTAAAATAAATTCATGTTCCTATCAGGTTGCCTCTCATTATGGATTCTTTTAAGAGTGCCAAGCCCAAGCATGAAAGAGCTGAAAATGAAACGAATGAACAAATTCTTTTAATGTTAGATGTCTTGATGATGGGAGCCCTTAAAAAAAATGTGTGGGACCTTTTTAAAAAAGGATCATAGCATGGGAATTTATCAGTTATAGTTGTAACTCACAACATATTTCATTAATCTTCTCACACCAGAAATAATTTACTAAATACCAAATACATTGTTGCTCTCAAAAATCGTCCTGATAAGCTTCAATTTCAATGTTTAGCGAGATAAATTTACCTAGAAACTCAAAGGAGCTATTTATAATATTTAAGGAAGTAACGGATCAACCTCCCGGATGTTTACTTACTGATCTTACTCAGGGAATTAACGGTCGCTTAAGTTTAGATCAGACGTTTTTTATTCAAAATATTATGTGTGCTATTCAAATGAAAATGGTTTAGAAAAAGATCCTAAATTGCTTGAAAGCATACAAACATTTATTGTATGTGCTCAATAAACCCGACAATAGACTACGTAAGGCCATTATAAGCAAAAGTAATAGTGACCTGGTAAGAACAATAGCCGAATATATATTAAACATGATTAAAAATAAACATAATATGAGCAAAGTAATCCTTAAAATCCAAACATTAAAGCAGCTGATTACGAAGACCACAAAAAAGTGTCAAAAGTTGTGCAAAAACTTGATTGTGAGCGTTCTCGAAAACTAACGCGCTAAAACTCGTAACGAAATAATGTCTGCAATGCAAAACCCACAAAACCCGATGAAAAAAAAATCTACGACAATTTGATGCAATGCCCGTGATCGAATTATTTACGACGTGATCGCAGTTGAATACGAAGGTAGAAATGACCTGTGAGAGAAGTAAATCGAGAGGTGATCCTTGCGACGAAGGCAAAAGGTGATCCTTTCAACAACAAAAGATTCCGTGGCGAAGAGTAAATGCCGCATACCACGAAATTTACAAAGAAGAGTAAGGGTAAGTGTAAGGGTGGCTGACGATGAGGACGGCGATGCTGATGAAGTGGTTCTTCCAACAACCAAGAAGCGGTTTAACTCAAGATTTACCTTGAAGGACAGTGTTGCATCTTTTGCAGGCTCCGAACAAGAAGTCGTCAGACGTTGCAGTTATCGTGGGTAGGGATAATTTGCAGACATTTTTATTTGTGCCAAGCAACTCCTGATTGAAGCAGCCAAGCTTTTTATAAAAAGTACAAGATAAGCTAGGGGTTGGATTGAGCTGAAAAACGACTTGAAGAAGAAAAAACCAGTTTTGAACACAGATGTACAAGATTCTGCGCCAAAGGCAAAAACAGACAAAAGAGACATCAAATACCTCTTTAGTTTAATGGAGATCAGCAAACCGATAAATCTTGTTGAGGAAAACCTAGTAACGTACTTCGAAGATAACATCCCAGATTGCAAGGTAAACAAGGCGTTGTATTGAGCAAAATCTAGAGGCTGTCTTTGTATTACGTAATCACGTTTTAGGCGATTTTTACATTTTTTAAAAAAAATTCTGTAAATAAAAAGTACATATAAAATGACAATAAAATATCATTTCTATGACCCCCCTTGCGTGCCATTGACATGATAAACGGATTCTTTCATGTACCGATTGACGAAGAATCCAGGAAGATCACAGCATTCGTGAAGTATAAAGGGCCTTATGAATTTAGTCATATACATTTATCTCAAATTCTCCTACTGTTTTTTTGCCGATATGACATGGCTACTTTGAGGGACCTCAAAGCAATAAAAAGGAGGACTGAAATCTCACGTTGACTGAGCAAGGATTAGTTCCGTTTAACCTTTTGAAATAGCTACTACTCAAACTATAGCTACAACCGAAGCTTTGTATACGTTTTATGCAGAGAAACTAGAAGGACCAGCAGTTTCATCAAGTTGAATTCATGAGCAGGAAGACAAACTGTTGTGGAGAAAAGTACAGTTCCTACGAGCTCGAGGTTTTAGCAATCGTAAATGCATTAAAAGTGGCGCGTTTATCTCCTTGGTAAGCCTTTTACCTTGGTTACCGAGTGCAACGCTTTCGCAATGATGATCAAGAAGGGTGACGAATAAAGGATGATGGTGATAAACCAAGAGTTGCTAGATGAGCCAAATCTCTGCAAGAGTTTGAAAAACCTGAAAAATATTGATTTTTATTTAAATTGACATATTAAAACCAAAGCCAGTAGGTGTAAAAGAGCTCTATCTTTTGAGTTTTGCATTATAATGGAAAGGAAAACAAGAATGGAAGTTAATTTCGGCAAGCCGAAGTTTGCTACTCTTGCAGTTATAAGAAATAATCAATGTTAGTTAAAAGTAACATTAAAACAAAAAAGCATTAAAAGGGAAATGATTTCATTATTTCTCTGACCGTTTCTTTCACAGCTTTACGTTAGAGTCGTCCAATTTTTATTAAATTTAATTCGAAACATTTTATTTTAACATTTTTATCATTTTTTATTTTTTTTATTTTATTTATTTATATTGTATTTTATTTTAGTAGATGTTACGTGGGCGGCTGACAGACTTAAGCGTTCAAACCGTTTGTGGGAGTGGCAGATTTATTTTGGGTCACTCGATAGTTACCGATGAGACAAATACATTTCAGTTAAAATTTTGCTTCTATAATAAAAACTGTAGGCGCTACAGATTTTTGGGGATGGCATGGCACCGCTGAAACAAACTTGCGCAGCGCAGGCAGCCCAGGAATCTGCTTGCCAAGTCTGATTGTTTTAGCTCTTATACTTTCTGAGATTTCAGCGTTCATACAGACAGACAGACGGTCATGGCTAGATAGACTCGGCTAGTGATCCTGATCCGGAATATAGCAAGCCATTACATTAATAAGAATCAAAATTTGCGTTCCTCTTACTGAAACTTCCATATACTCCCACGCATACCATGAAAGGGAGATTGTTTCTGGTGCAGTTAATAAACTATTGGCCGATAAAATCATTCGACAAAGTAACTCCCCATATGGTCGTCTGTGGTACTAGTTAAAAAGAAAGATGGAAATTCAAGAATGTGTGTTGACTACCGTGGGTTGAATAAGAAGGCAATGCGAGACAATTTTCTTTTACCGCTTATAGAAGATTGCTTAGAATACCGTTAAGGTAAATCCGTGTTTTCAGTCATAGATCTTAAGAATGGTTTCCACCTCATAGGAGTTGATGATGAATCCGTGATGGGCAGTTTGAGTATTTGAGGGTGCCTTTCGGGCTCAAAAATGAACCAGCTGTATTCCAAAGGCTTATAGCTGACGTATTAAGCGATCTTGTCAGAAGTCGTCAAATGGTTGCATATATGGTTTCTTAAACGGTAGATGAGCATCAAAAGGTATTAGCTACTGAGGATTCTTGTTAGGTTTAGTCTCGAAATAAATTAAAAAAAAGTATCTTCTTGCAAAAATAGATTAATTACTTAGGTTACCATGTTAGTACTCAGGGAATTTTGCCTAACGATACTCAATTAGAAGCGATCAAACGGTATACGAAAACGATCAACAGAAAGCGTTGCATTCTTGTCTCGGTTTATTATCATATTTTCGAAAGTTTGTCACAAATTTCCCACTCGTGGCAAAGCCCTCAACCGTTCAATTAAGAAAAGGAATGCCCTTTCCAATGCCAGATTCCGAAAGAAATAAATTTTTTGAGTTTAGAGCAGCAATGTCGAGCCCGCCAGTCCTATAAATTTTCAACCCCCATTACGAAACGGAAGTGCACATTGATGCGAGCTCCCATGGTTAGGCGGCAGTATTGTTTTAAAAAAAGTTAGATAAGAAGCATCATCTTATTTTCTTTTACTAATGAAAAGCCATCGCATCCGAGTCTCATTACCACAGCTTCGAAGTTGAAATCCTGGCAATTAGATACGCTTTACGACGTTTGGCATACATTTATTTATTTGATTGTTTTATCCCAGCTCTACATGTTTGTTGCATTCTTATTAATTAAGGCGCTAATCACAAGTGTAAAATTTGATTATTGAACTTATATTCTAAAATTTGGATCGACTCAGGTGGTATGGAAAAATAATAATTACAATCTTAATAAATACGATTTAAATATATAATAATTTTCATTACTACTATTACTATTATTATTATTTTAAAATTTTTTAATTTTTTTTAAGTTTTAAATTTGTGTATTTTTTAATTTTTTTTAATTTGCTAAATTTAACTTATATCTCAAAAATTTAAAATTTTAATTTTTATTAGTTCTCATGCTCTCTTTAAATTTAAATTGCAATGTGCTAAATTTTGTTGTTTAATAGTCTTGCAGTGCGTTTTGAAATTGAGTTTCGTTACTGATTGCCTTGATAATGTGTTGCAATTGGTTCAAAGTTCGAACAGCACGTACAAAGAACTGCCTCTGTGTGCCTAGGTATTATTTATTATTATTAGTGGCTTGTTAAAAATTTAATTTAAACGTATCTTATATGATCAGCTTCTTGTCTTTTAAAAATATATCTTGCCGCAAACCTACGGAGCTGCAGTCACTGAATACCGGTATGAGGTACATTTTTGCAATTGTCTCATTTATTTTGGTCGGTAAGAAGTCTTTGGTGAAATATAAGTTTTTAGATTTATTAATGTGATCATCCAACGTCAATGTTTCACTTAACGTAAATCTTTAATTAATTGCACTTTTTACATACTCAATAGGAGCCTTATTATTGGATAACTTTCGCAATGCATCGGTAGCCATAACTCTTTTACCTACAATAATATATTTATATTTTTTGGGGTTAATCCAAGTCCATTGATTTTCGCCCACTGGCTAACAATTCCCAATTCAGTTTGATATACACTTATACATTCATTAATTATACGAACAGGACACCTTACATACATTTGAACATGATAAGCATACATGTGTGGTTCACAATTAGCCATATTCCTATGTAAATCATTTACATACAATGAGAACAGTGTATGTACGGCGTACCACTTTTCAGACATAGAAAATATGAACACTGACTGCCCACGATTGCACAAATAAGAAGAAATTAGTTGCACTGATGCACACGAGAAATTACATAGACGTTTTAACTTAATCCAAAGAATTTCGTGATTTACCGTGTCAAATACTATTTTCTAAAATATTAAAAAATGTTATGTTGTCTGTATACATTTTTACCCCGATTTCTTCAATTTTTTTAATTATAGCTGTTGTACAGCTTCTGCCAACACGGAATTCTGATTGCTTATGTTTTAGAATACTTTTACTTGGTAAATAATTTGTCATCTGACCATCCATAAGTCGTTCTAAGACTTTTGACACGTATGGTAGGACTGAAATTGGCCTATATTAATTTGCAGGTTTCGGAATAAAAAATAATTTTAGCTAATTTCCCAGAGTCAGCAAATATTGATTGTGTCAAGGCAGTATTATATATAAGAGTAACGTTAGGTAATATTTTTGACAATAGTATCTTTATAAATTTTGAGTTTATATCATCGACTCCAGCTGCATTTAAGTTCATCAGAATTGGCTTCACATCGGGTAGTGTTGGATTTACCAAAGCCAAGTTTTTTAATATCAGCCCATTTCTGCTGACTCCTTGTTACCCTATTATATCTGGTAAAGAAATATTTGAGTTTCTCTTGATTAATTAATTTTATTGCTTCCATTTTTTTTAAAGGTAGTATCCCTTTTGTCTATTAGTACTTTAATTGCTGAACTAATCCAAAAATTTTAACGTGGCTTGGTAATTTTCATCTCTAATGGTACTGATCGATTGTATAAGTATATTATTTTATCTTGTAGGACAGTCAATTAAGAATTAATATTTGTGTAGTCATAAATAGAATCCCAGTCGCATAAAATATAGTCGGTTCTTAGCAAAGCGTATAAAATATTTTTAAAGTCCCTATTGGCATTGAAAGTTGACTTTACATGGAAATTTTACAACAGTCAGTTAGTATTGTGGGCAAAAAGTAAGATGAATTTTCAATTTGGCAAGACTGTTGATGACATCTGCCGGTAATTTCTTGTCAATGTCAGTATTAGTCAACAGATGACCAACACGTCAATGATGTAAAGGAATTAGTGCTCAAAAATCGTCGGTTGACTGTTGGAGACCTTACTGATATGATCGGAATATCAGAAGGATCTGTGAAAACCATTTTGAAAGAAAATTTTGGCCTACGAAAAGTCAAATCTCGTTTGGTACCGAAAACGCTCAATTTCGTGCAAAACAGTCATCACGTGTGTGCAACAATGCTTTCTGACTATCAGGACAAGCTCAAATGCATAATCTCGGGGGATGAGGCTTGGATTTATGCTTACGACCCCAAAACATCAGACCAATCAAGCGAATATCGTGCTAGGGCAAGGCCAGACCGAACAGAGCACGTCAAAGTCGTTCAAAAATCAAGGTTATGAAGAGAGTTTTTTGTTTTGTTTTATTAGCGCGCCGGAAAAACAATTATTCACTCAGTCGAAAACGTTCGAAAAATTTATAAAAGCGAGGTTTTGAGCTTCGCGATGCCAATCGCTAATCGTAAACTAAAGTTCAAATTAATTAATTGATCTGAATAAGAACGTGGATCAGCGCACTCAACGCCAAAAACAACAAGACGAAGGCGTGAAAAAATTCAGAGAGAGCAAGACAAAGGTCGACTCTCTTTGGCCCGTAACAATGCTTCTCTGTCATGAGTAATACTCTAGAACCGAAAGTACAAGCATACTGACCACCGAAAACCAGAGAGCTCGTTCTTGCTCTCCCGCCCTGCTTTTCACCGCTCAAACGCCATGGAGTGAGCAATGCAAAACTCCAACCGAGCTTCTTCCACCTAGTGCAACAGCAACTAGTACGGTCTCTGTCCAATAACGACTCCACTCTCTTCTTCTGCAGCGTGTAAAGCAACAACACAACCAAGTGCAAAAATCGGGGCAAAAGGCAAAAACAAAGCTACGGTAGAAGAAATGACAATTCCGCAAGCGGGTTCGGCCATGCAGACAGGCATGGATCGCTACGTTAATATTTCCAAGCGCAAGCTAACACCCCCAAAAAAATCTGACGGCAATAAACCAAAAGTAAACCTTACCAATAAAGGCCCTGAAAACTCGGGCCATTTAATGAAACTAGATTTTCTCTTCTGGCGGAGCCGAAACAGAGTCTGAACAATAAGCCCCAAGGAAACTTAAGGCGCCACCTAACTTTATTCGGAAGAAGATCCCTAGTCAACAAAATATTTGAGCTAGTCGGAAAAGCTAACTTTCGTGTTATTCTGCAGTGTCAAAGTACTTAAATCATGCCCAAAAAGAATTACACGCACATTCTAAAAAGCTGCAAAGGCTTGCAATTTATGCTTAAGGGAATAGAATCTGATGTGATGTGTAATTTCAGAGGGGGAAATTACAGAAAAGAAAACGGTATTTGTGCAAAAAATGTTATAAACATTATGAACAAAAACAAGAAGCCGCAATCACTATTCAAGGTCAAGCTGGAGCCAAACAGCAGAACTTTGAAAAAATACGCAGTGCACCCTGCTACATCGTAGGATCTCAGTAGAAGAGCCGCACAAACGGAACGGGACAGTGCAATGCACAAACTTCCAGGAATACGGACACACCAGGGCTTACTGCACCCTTAGGTGAGTATGTGTAGCTTACCCTGCCAATAAGGAAGACTCTCTCACTAAAAAGTGTGTAAACTGCCAAGGAAACCACATAGCAATCTACAGACGCTGTCCAGTCTACAAGGAAATAAAAAGTCGGATGCAACGATCGTCAACGGCACGCTCCTAGAACACACAGAATATTCACATGAGATCACAAACGACACCGGAAGTCTTCTTCGCAAAAGCAACCAGGTCAATTACCATCCTTTAATTACCACCAACGGCATTTCTGACGCCAGTGCTCTAAGATCAGGCACAGCTCACATAGAGCCAAAAATTGATATCATCCATTACATAACATTACAGTTGGAAAACTGCAGGTTTGCTGTTTACTACCCACCCCGTTTTACAGTCTCCGAAGATGAATTCATGGACTTCTACAACTCACTTGGAGAGCGAATCATAGCAGCAGGAGATTACAACGCCAAGCACACACACTGGGGATCCCGCCTTGTGACCCCCAAAGGAAGGCAACTATATAATGCACTCATCAAAACATGCAACAAACTGGACTACAATCCACCACGCAGCCCTAATGGATTTGCTGAGATAAAAAATATTTCTCGCAATCTAATATCTGCAAAATTGCTCTTTTATCGATCATCGGACCACTCACCAGTGCTTATAACTCTCCTTCAAATCCCGGTATCGAGCAGCCTTGCAGGCTGACGTCGCATCGAACCAACTGGCTGAAGTTCAAAAAGTACGTAATATCCCACATTGAACTAACTCCACAGCTCAACAACAAGGAGAACATCGACTGCTATGCCGATGCACTAAAGTCTGTACTCGTCGCAGCAGCCAAAGTCTCTACACCGCAATGGAGGGATGGGCACACACACCATCACAAAACTAACCTTGAAATCGAACTGCTTTTTCTGGTGAAAAGACGTTTTAGGCGCGAAGAAGTAAAACCACAACGCCATAACATTGAGAAACTTTCATCCAACAGCACTAAGCATCCCTTGTGGAGGGCCCACCCAAATCTTAGTGCGCCGGCCGAAGCAGTAATTCCCATAAGAGACTCTTCAGGCAGTTCGGCCAGAAGCGACAAAGACAGAGTTTACATTACATTACATTTGCTTTACACCTTCGAAATGTCTTTCAGCCAAACCCTGCAACAAATTCATTCGCACTACCGTCGCCGTCAGTTCAAATAGAAGAGACGGAGCCAATTCCGTTTCAACCAAGCGAAGTTAAAAAAAAGGCCCCAGGCAGTGATCTAAAAACTCCCAAAATGCTAATTGAACTCCCAACTGTGCAGTTCCCAAGAAATAGGAAAAAATATGTAATCATAATGATCCCAAAGCCAGGAAAAGATCACACAATACCAGCTTCTTACAGACCGATAAGTTTACTCTCGTGTCTGTCAAAACTTCTCGAAAAATGCATTTTGACGCGCATAACCCCATATCTGAAAGAGCACAACGTTATTTCGGCACATAAATTTGGCTTTCGAGAAAGCCATGCAACAATAGAGCAAGTCAACAGATTAACAACAGAAATAAGGTCTGCATTCGAATATCGGGAATACTGCAGTGCGGTATTCCTTGACGTTGCACAGGACTTCGATCAAGTCTGCATAAAATCAGAACTATTCTGTCGTGAGATGCAACACTACAACATCCGACGATTACACTATAGAGGTTGGAGTTCCCCAAGTTAGCGCCTTTGGTCTAACTCTATTTCTCCTTTAATATTCCCACGAACGACTTCTACATTTGCAGACGATACCGCGATCATAAGTCGGTCTAAATGCCCAATTCAGGCAACAGCACTATAAGCTGATCATCTCGTGGTAGTAGAGAGGTTGATAGAGCAAAAGACAAACTTGTCCCCCGCTAACTCTGAATAACACGCCACTTCCACAAGCTGAAGATGTAACGTACCTTGGCGTTCACCCAGACAGGAGACTTGCATGGCGGAGACATATCGAAGCTAAGAAAATTCATCAAAAACTAAAATCGAACGCTCGCTCCCCCCTCTGCCTGGACTTTAAGGTCCTGCTCTACAATTCAACGCTTAGGCCAGTCTGGACTTACGGCTCCCAGTTGTGGGAAACGCAAGCAACAGCAACATCGACATTATCCAGTGAGGACAATCAAAAACCCTGAGAACTATCACTGGGCCACCTTGGTATGTTCGGAACGACAACAGAGACCTTGGCATTCTACCCGTTAAAGACGAAATATCAAATCAAAAAACCTCCTACCACACCAAGCAAACTTTTCATCCAAACCAGCGCGCCAGAGGCCTAGCCAGGGTTTCATACCGGTCCCAATTGCAACGAAATAACTTTCCAGCTCAGCAATTGTTATAATAGCCCTTAAATCTCGCGTAAGTCATCTTGACTGTCAGATAACTTTTAATTTAAGATTTTATATACTTATTGTTAGTCTCAATTCAGAGAAGATCCAATAAATAAAATTCGTATGGAAAAAAAGTGTATTTCATCGGGAGGGGATTACTTTGAAGGGGATAAAATTGATTCAGGAGAATAAATAAAGAATTTTCACTTTACAAACAAATGTACCTTACTTTTTGCGCACAGTACTTTTCGCCCAAAGCAGTACAAAAAAATCAAGTGGTGTATCACAGATCTTTAAAAAATGTGTAGGTACCCTGCACTACCATTCAGCACTAAATGATCACCGAATCACTACAAAGTGCTCATCACTGAGCGCTCATTCATTGCTCAATTTATTTGAAAATGACTGCTTAAATTAACATAGGCATGTCCTAGGATTCGTCAGTGCTCAAAAATGAACACAGATTCATATTTTTTAAGGCACCCTTTTGTGCGCCTTATAAGAAGAAGAAGCACATATTCAGCTCAGGTTGTCCTCTTAATTAAGCAGAAGAAAGGTACCGATTCAACACAGGATGAGCACTTAGCAGATACATAAAAATAAAATATATTTTTTGATTTCTTTTATTGATTTGATTTAATTTTTATTCGATTTACAATGTGGGCTTGGTTGTTATTGGGGTCCTGGGTACCTTCCGCTTAATGCTTTTTGCAGCGCTCTATCTGAGAGATTCTCTATCTACCTAGAATTAGAAAAAAACGCAAATCATTTAAGTTTTTTAAAAATTAAACTTACAAAAAATAGTTATTTCCAGCGCGTAATAAAAACTTACTAAGTAAGAGCGCGACAAAATTTGGGTAGGCCTTCAGCTTCTCTTTGCTTTATTTAGCCTTTTTTATTATTTTTACAGCATATATTTAAATATAACACTTTTCAAGGGACTTTAAGGTAAAGATGTTTGAGACAATAAGTCATTTAGTTTTACGAATTTTAGGTTACTAGCCAATTTGAAATCAATTAAATTTGAATATTCTTTCACAGATTTGTATTTATTGTATTTTTACTTAAAAAAAATTATTTTCACTGCTATTTTATTCCGGCACTGTGTTTCATGAGAAACTTGTAATTTTAATAATGTTCGTTTAAATTAACTTGTTGTTAGCTCCACTTTTATAAATAAGTGGTGTGAGAGACTTAACTGTAATTGCTTTTTTGATTTATGAATAGAATTGGCCAGTTTCGGTCTAACTCCTTTATCTAGGTAAACGCACTTGTAAAAGACCAAAAAGACGCGTGCCTTCCAGAAAAACATCAACAACGGATTTGTTCTGTTTTATTGGCATCTCGCATTTGTCTAAGCATGTTGCGTTGCACGTGAAAGCAGGATGTTTATGGACATGTTCACTAAGCGAATCGTTATATGAAAATATAATTTTAAAAATTCACTTATTAACAAAATATTAACGATAAACTTATAAACTTAAATAAAAACACAAATATATAAAATTCCCACACAAATTATTTAATTTATTTATATTTACATTTACTAAAAATGTTGCATTATTTTAATTGCTCGGTCTCTTTGTTAACACCCGCATTTATCACGGAAAGCATATCGTGAGAGAGAGAGAAAAATGTCTTTGCGTTCCCTCTGGCGAGAGAGCGCAACTCTCATTTGGCTCTACCCAAGTCGATGACTGCTCTGCCGACGTCGCAGTCTACTTTGTCCTGATTGAGCGCTTAAGCTTAATTGTAGAACTGCAGTTTACTGATGAGTTCACTAAATTAAAGCCAATGGATTCGAAGTCGTCCGATAATTTATTTTCGCTTATAGTATTGCTGTAGAGCAATTAAGTTTTTGATGAGTAAAATATCCATTCAACGAAGCTATTACTCGGATGTTTAGAGACGAACTTTGCATTGAGACGCTACACCCCCAGCGTGGCTACCTCGGTCGGTACGAAAGAGATCGTACTCACTACAATCTACTAACGAATCACTAACATACGACGAAAACCACGTTTCGGACAAACATATAAAATAGATGTTAAAATTAACAAAAAAAAACCTAAATTCTTAAATTATATTCACTAAGCTTTGACTGTTAATATGACGTAGACGAAGTCCAGTTCTCTGATTACCACGTACTCTAAGAATCGCATAGTTGTTCGCATTGTCATCCATCATCAACACACCAGACAATCAGTAACGCATACGCATCTTTTGCTTTTGATATAATAATTAGGCTACGCACCACTATTAAACACAAAAAAGAGTCTTGAAAGAGAGTGAGATACCTAATAAAATGAGTCGTAATTTAAAGATTTTGAAAAATCATATATCTGATGTAGAGAATTTAAGATGCAAAAAAATCCCTCACAATCCGCGGCGATTCTATCTATCACGAGGTGAAGCTGGTTTATCAGCGTCAAAAACTGATCCATACTCTCGACGTAGAAGATTTTTTCACTGCACCGGACGTGGACTAGGCGTCTGCGGGTAAAAACAGCAGAGAGCAAACTGCGCTTTTTAAGCTTCATTGTCTCTTTTAATATCACATAGTGCTCCCATAAGAGCTGCTCATTGAGATAAAGAAAGGCTTGTGAGTCGAAGCCCATCATGTGCAAGCTTAGTTATTGTTTTGTTGTGCGACGATTCCGATCTGACTTTCCATGCGTATTACAACCACCGGGTCTACAAAAGAGTTTTGTGCTTTTCTGGCACGGAATAGCTCCTTGATTTTCGGTGGCTGTGCTAGCTTAAGTGAAAAACATAGCTGGCAGTACAGCACCTTCAAGTTTTCCCCTTCAGTAAATGGAATTCAATGCACACGTAAATAACACGCCAGAGGTGCCATTTGCTTTGCTGCCAATTTGGCCTCGATCTCCCCAATTCTCTTTCTCAGACTGCTTCATATCGGCTGCAATACGCTCCTCTGCGTCTCACACATAGGATGCTATTTTCTCATTTGGTTCTTTAAAGCGCGAGTTGAGCATCTCTAGTAGCACACATGCACTTGGTGAGGCTCACAATGTTGGTGTTGCTGCTGAGTCCTTTGTTTGCTGGAGCCGAATTTAAATACATAGCGACGCGAAGAGAGTAAGGAATGTGGACAGATAAGTTCGTTTTGAGTTCGGCTTCTTTTTTTACGTTTTCGTAAATATTTGGAAGACAAGCCTTACGTAATTGTAACTGATTGCAGTTTCTTAGTAGGTATAACGTTTTGTTTTGATGGATGGTGTAGTGCATAGTTCGAATGATGATGAGAAATTGTGCATGTATTCCGAACCGAATGCAGGAGGAATTAATAAGAAGATGAAACGAGAAGTTGGATAATTTGGCTTTTAATAAATGTGTAAGTAAATTTTTCACTCTGTGCTGAAGAGTACTCATGATAGGACTTTCCACAGCATCCCTTAAAAATCAGTTCCATTTGATACAGTTCATATAGATCACTTAGGTGCACTTCCTTATATAAATTCGAAGAGAAAACACTTACTAGTAACCATTGATTCGTTTATTAATGACTTTACAATGTTAATATGAGACCTGCACATTGTTAGATATTCGCACCCAAATTTTGTGGGCTATACAAAGTTCGTCGAGTACTTCCCAACGATCGTTACCAGGTAACCGATATAGAAGATTGTCAACTAAAACAACCGCTTCACAAAAAATTCTTGAAGCTGCTACGCTGAAGCCGTGGATGTAAGTGTGTAATGAGAATAAACTCTAGTCAATATCATTAGATTTCAGTATAATTTGTATATATATTTCATAACAAATAATCGATACATTTTGGGAACTAATAATAGGATTTTAAGACGAAATGCGGGGATGGTACCTTTGCACCGGCTGCACATTGGTTGATTTCATAGGCCAAAAATAAAAAAACAATAATATGAAATTGGTGATTATTTGTCTTGAAAACATTTCTTAACAGAGCAATAAAACAATACGCACTACGAATAAGGAGAGAAGAACGCAGCTTATAAACAAGGAAGAGCGCTATAGTCGCGTGCCTCGACTATCAGATACCCTTTACTTAGCTTAATGTAGCAAAGGGAAAAGAATATATATAAGCAGCAAAGCGATATTTTAGGGCGTCACCTACCTGCTATTTTTGTAGATGTTATGTAGGCGGCATACAGCCTTTGTGAGCAATAGAGTGAGCGTGGCAGATTTTTTTAGGTCAGTCGATAGGTATTAATGAGACAAACACAATTCTGTTCAAAATTTGGTAATATAAAAACTGTAGGCGTTACAGATTTTTGCGGATTGGGGGCGTTATAGTGGGCTTGGCACCCCGAGTTTCCGAGATCTCAGCGTTCAGACGGACGGACGGACGCTTTCTTAAAATCAGTTACATACAGATTACACGTTCCGTCGAATCTAGTGTACTCTTTTACTCTACGAGCAACGGGTGTAACAAACAGTAAAATGACCAAACAGTATCTTTGCTCTTTGACGCAATTACAAGGTCATCTACATATAAAAGCAAAATAAAACCGACTTCTCATCAACTTTAACCCTATAAGAAGTCGGACTATTCTTAAACATTTATAAATTTAACCAAGAAACAATTAAGCTTTGTGGCAGAAGGATCTCATACCATAGAAGAGCCAAATGATCAAATTCCACGATGGCGAAACTTTAGTCCCCATGGCAAGGCCGTTGTTAGCATAAACGGGAGCATGAAGCAGCATCATATGTATAATATGCTAAGGAGCTTCCGCAGTTAAAGAATGGCTCATGGACGATCAATAATTTTTTTGATGCTTTTTATGCAAATCAGTCAAGGGCTGACAGACATTACGCCTTTATTGGGGGTACCCCTCAATGGGGGGGAGAATGTTCGCACCCAAGGGTGCTCAACATGACCAGCACCCAACAAATCAGTACCAGGCGCTCAGCGTCACCCACTGGTTATAAGAATTACTGATCGGCATAAACATTATTTTTTTTAGTTTGTTTCACAATCTTACAGTGAACACAGTACAGATTTGTCACGTGAAATTAACTGAGCAGAGAAAAGTGAGTTGTTGTTCAACAAAGTATCACGCACCGCACACGGTGGTTGATTTCATAAGCCAAAAATAACAAAAATTTGAAATTTGTGAATTTTTGTCTTAAACATTTTTATTAACGCACTATCGAATAGCGAGAGAAGTGCGACAAAAAACACATGCACTTAAGCGCAAACGTAGCTTAAAAATTAGCTTCCACAAGAAAATTTATTTCTACAATTAAATCGCGTCCACTCGTCGTCAAATAAAATGAATATTGAAAATAATGGTATCTCCTTTAAAACTAAGTAATTTTTATGTCACTATGTTTTGTGTTATTGTTTTAAAATTAGTGTTGTTTTTTTGTATATAAACAGATTAAAGATAAAGAAAAAGTTACGAATCCTGTCTCACCCTTTGACGAAAATAATTTATTAATACCAGTTAATGTTTTCTTAGTCAATGTTTTAAATTTGAAACTTTCTGACTTTTAATCTCTTTTGTATTTTTGCATATTTTGTTTGTGCTTCGAAAAGCCCCAAAGCTATAATTTTTTTCACATTATTTCCCATCAATTATCCGATCGTTCCTATGATAGCTATATGATCTGCAATAGAAAAAAGACTTTTGGGAAAGTTTCAGCCGGATAGCTTTAAAACTGAGAGACTAGTTTGCGTAGAAACGGACGGACAGACGGACGGACAGACGGACATGGCTAGATCGACTCGTCTTGTGACGCTGATCAAGAATTTATATACTTTATGGGGTCTGAAACGTCTCTTTCACTGCGTTGCAAACTGAGTGAAATTATTATACCCTCTGCAAGGGTATAAAAATTATTTACTAAAGTTGATTATTTCATATAACTGCAAGGGTATACAAGAATATATATACTTTATGGGGTCTGAAACGTCTCTTTCACTGCGTTGCAAACTGAGTGAAATTATTATACATTTTGCAAGGGTATAAAAATTATTTACTAAAGTTGATTATTTCATATAACTGCAAGGGTATACAAACTTCGGCTTGCCGAAGTTAACTTCCTTTCTTGTTGGCTTATGAAATCAACCACTGCACAGTGGATCCGCTTGTAAGGAAGAGCGGCCAAAAATACTAATAATGGTCATAACGTGCTGAAACTTATAACAATAATTGAGCAAATTTGTCTAAACATATAGCAACCAAAATCGGACATATCGATTGGCTATATCGTATAGCTCCCATAGGAACAATCGATACCCAATTATAAAAACATATTTGTTTAATCTAATTTATTACGATTTTGTTATGGAAGGTATTTTTCGTAGTTATACATATTCTTAAAAAACTAAAATAAAAATCAACAAACATAATATTAACGAAACAAAAATTATAAAGC
Source organism: Drosophila biarmipes (assembly GCF_025231255.1). Classification (NCBI taxonomy): domain Eukaryota; kingdom Metazoa; phylum Arthropoda; class Insecta; order Diptera; family Drosophilidae; genus Drosophila; species Drosophila biarmipes. The sequence goes on along the minus strand of NW_026114529.1, from coordinate 2,566,693 downwards.
ATCATCAAGTAATTCGTAGACAGATGTAAGCAAACTTGACCTATCTTTTTTAGGAAGTTGTCTCTGTCCTGTTAAAAATGGATCTGAAAGCAATAATAAATATTTCATGACATTTGTGTTTGTTAAATTACGAGACACTTTCCGACTGTGTTGTAGTCTACATTTTTTTAGTTTCTTGTTATTGGACTCTGCTGCTAGTGCATACTATATTACAGCTGAACCATAAATTAAGACTTTATGGACGGTAGCCGGTAAATAGTACCATGGATATGCAGCTATTAGATATTTGGCTGTATCCAGCGCGTAATTTTCAAATTTGAATCAAAGATGCATCGATTCCTGTTATTTCGGAGCTCAATTCTGCATTATAAAAGAATTTCTCTGCGATATTTCCGTCGTTTGAAGATCCTGTTCAATACTTGCATCTTCTTTTCTTTATCGCGTACTTGCCACATTTTGACCTCTAGCTTATATGAAATATGTAAATAGTATTCAGAGAAGCGTATATAAGTATGTAGTGGAGATAAGCCAAATTCGTAAAATCTTGGGCGAACTTCTTTACTCAAACATTTTTGTATATTGTTCATTTCTGTTGGCTTTGCTCAACATATATAACACGTTGCCGAGGATGATTCGCTGATTGCGTTGCACACCTTTCCATCAACCAATTTTTTTATTAGAGACGCCTAATTCCTTTTGCTTTAATTCTTTAATTTTTGCGACAAAATATTCTGCTTCGTCTTTCGACACTTTTGCGGTCTCTTTCTTAAATTGAAATCTTATTGGTCGACAGTAACGAGTCGATGATGGCCGGGGGTTTTTTCAAATTATTGTATTATCTATTTGAGTAACCAGTTGGAGAGGTACGTAGGATGTTACAAATAAGCTTCTGTCGTCCAAATCACCGTTTGAAAACAGTTGCTTATACTCGCTATGCTCTACTTTCATCGAAGCCCCATTTTCCAATTAAAGTTAAATTCGTAACTATATTTTCAGGCATAGTTTAATGATGTTGCTTTGAAGCTCTATTATACTAGATGCCTTATTGTGTAGTAAGCTTTGTAGTTCGACTTCCGCACGAGATTCGTCTATACAAACACCATCAGAGTATCTTATTTTTTTAAGACTTAGTACTCTTTGGTAACTGGGAAAAAATTCAAAGGATATTTTTCTATTTACAAAGTTTCTTATCAGCAAATATTAGTGCTTGTCATGGAGGTCTCCATTTAAAGCAAAATAACTTCCATGGGATCTGCTGGCAGGAAATTTTGATTTCGATCATGATTGCGTAGAGAAGAAACAGCGGATTCATCTATTTTAATGAGCTGAGCTACACGTCGTCGCTTTGTTCTCTCTGAAGCCTCCTCAAAATCAAGTTTATTACGGCCCTGATGAGCACTGTCCTCTATTTGATTTGATTTGCAATAGGGGAGTTTTACTGATATTTAATAACTGCAGATTTTTTCCGTTTGTTTTTTTTTTCCAAAAAGTTACGATTGTTTTGCAGAGGTTCTCAATTTTATTGGATACTTCGCTCAACTCTGGAATAATGTAGCCGTTGTTTTCAATATCCGCTTGCATATTGGAAATCAATTTCTTCATTTTTTCTGCGTTGGTTCCATTACCTGTGCACCACATATTAAAACAAGAAAGGAAGTTAACTACTGCAAGCCGAAGTTTATACTCTTGCAGTTATAAAAAATAATCAATAATTTTTTTAAATTGAATTCAAAATTCTTAAAAATATAAAAATTTATATTCCCCATAATTTAAGATAATATGTCAAAAAGCACCAAAGCTATAATTTGTTTCATATTATTTCCCACCAATTATCCGATCGTTCCTATGACAGCTATATGATATAGTCGTCCGATTTTAATAAAATTTAATTCGAAATTCAGACCTAATTAAAAAATGTTATTTTCAAGCTTATAAAGTTATATGTTAAAAAACACCAAAAATATATATTTTTTTTCATATTTTCCGACTATCTTTCCGATCGTTTTTATTGCAGATATATGATATAGTCGTCCGATTTTGATAAAATTTAATTCGAAATTCAAAACCAAATAAAAATGTAATTTCCAAGCGTAGGAGGTTATATGTTAAAAAACACCGAAAATATAATTTATTCAAAATTCTTTCCGCGTAAGTTCCTATGGGAGCTATAAGATATAGTTGTCCGATCCGGCTGGTTCCGACTTATATACTACCTGCAATAGAAAGAAGACTTTTGGGAAAGTTTCAGCTCGATAGCTTTTAAACTCAGAGAAACGGACGGACAGACGGACATGGCTAGATCGACTCGTCTTGTAACGCTATATAAGAATATATATACTTTATGGGGTCGGAAACGTCTCCTTCACTGCGTTGCAAACTTCTGACTGAAATCATTATACCCTCTGCAAGGGTATAAATATACAGACGTGGAGAAACACATTTTGCGATGTACCTATCAAAATCCAAAAATTATAATTTAAATAATAAGTTACAAATTAATATTTTTGCAAAATCACAAACCACTAAAGACGAAGACAAAGCAACAGCGCAAAAGCGCAACAGCACAATAAGCAAATACTAATTTTTAACTGATTTTAAAAAATTTAGTAACCTAAAATAAGACTATCACAAAAACATACATACGAAGTTATGGGTTTTCTTGGAACATAACTAAAAGTTTAACTTAACATAAAATATACTTTGAAAAAAATATACAAAAATGGGTTATTCGATAAAATTAGTTTTACGAAAAAACTTTTTCAGAAAATTAATTATTAATATCTCAATTTAAAGTAAATACCTTCAATTTAACAATTCATGTTAAATTATTCAAATCGGAGTACTGCAGAGAGAGAAAAAAAACTTCCAAAGCGCAGCTGCGTTGCCAAAATGAACACGTGTTCACGATTGCAAATCTATTTTTAGAAAGTACCGTTAGATTTCCAGTAAAATCCGGTGTGCCTAAGAGAAGTTTGGACTTTTAGGAGACAATTTCGATACATTTTGCTTAAAAATATGTCATCACATTTTTTGATTTCTGGCCTCTGACGGAACCACTGTGCACTGTGCGCCGGTCCGTGATACTTTGTTTATCAACTACTCATTTTTCTCTGCTCAGTTAATTTCATGTGACAAACCTGTATTGTGCTCCCTCCCGGAGGGAGTTCGATTCTTATACTGAAATCCAATAAACCGCGTTCGCACCCCCGCCTCAGTTCTAAAGTTTAAAAGTTGTGTTTCATAGTTTTCGGTCACCGGGGCAATTCGCGAAGCGAGTTTTTTTCCATCCAGACTAGAAGCGTCCAGCCATACCCGCACCCGCCGAAGCAGAGGCCAACTACGACGCCGCAAATTTCCGCCGCCGCCTCCAGACGCCACCAATTCCAGCGCCGCCAGCAAAGCCGCTACCACCCATCGTACAATTCTAATGGGATCATATATTTATCTGACCTTCGAGTCGACTAGAAATGCTTTAATTTTACACATTTAATTATCATCCATGTTCCCCAACAAATCTCGATTTTTATCTATTGCTTTTAATATATAGCCCGACTACCTTAATATTTTATATTTATTTTTTTGTATTATTCATCAACGGGGAGGGCAGTCTTCGTAGTGACGAAGCGCATTAGAACGGGAGGATTTTGTGGAATACCAAGCACACTGAATATGGGATGTGTATATGGTTGTACCGTTGCTGCGATAATATTTATTATATTTTATTTTACTATAAGAATCGCGAGCAATGCCTTTACCACGATAATTAACTCTGTTGTTGTAATTAACACGCTGGCCTGGACTTTTTGGCCGGATTATATTGAGTTTGCGCTGCTTATCATTTCAGTACTACATTGTAAGTACTTTGCGATGGCTTCGTTCGGTGTAGGGAAGTTTGCCTCGAATGTTCAGTTTTCCATGTTCACAACTTTAAACCATTTTGCTAATGGCTTCATTCGTGCTGAAGTTATCAGCATGTAGCCAATTTCTATTATGAACTTTTTTGCAGTTTTTTTCTTTTGACGTGTTTTTTTTTTGCAAATTTTGCCTGTACTAGTCAGATGTTTGACCAGTTAGAGTATCTTAAATTGTTGTTTCGGTTTTTACCTTGTACAGTGTAGATCCGCTTATATTTGATTTGATAGCTTAGACAGCTATATGCCATGTTCCCGACTTTTAACCATTGGCTACCTTCGTGATGCATTTACCGCAGTTTTTTCCTTCTGTGTTGTCTTTTGCAAATTTTGCCTTTACTACGTCGAATGTTTGACCAGCTACAGTATTCTAAAATATGTATACAAGGTGAGTTCCAAAGTAAACCCGACTTTTTTAATCTAGCCCCCTCTAGTGGCGCCATCTATATGTCAACTGGTGCGTTAGAATCTGCTAAATTTCATGAAAATTCATGTATTGGAAGTGAGGTTATTGCGTTTTGAGTGTCAGTATGTTTTTGTCATCGGTGCAAAAAGGAACTTCTAACAAAGAGCCAACAATAAATTTTGTTTTAAAATTGGTAAAATTTTTACCGAAACGTTTCAATTGATGAAACAATTTTATGGCGATGATTGCCTATCCCGTAGCAGAGTGCACGAGTGGTTTCAACGTTTTCGGTGATCACCGAAAATGCCATCGAAACTGATCGTGAATTCATAAAAAATTAGAAGAAATCATCATTCAAATTCATGTAAATAGAATTGAACATCTCCAAAACATCGATTTATCGCATTTTGACAGAGCATTTGGGCTTACAAAAGGTGTGTGCACGGTTTGTTCCGCACAAATTGACTGACGTCCAAAAATTGCTCAGAATTCAACATTCAAAGGACATTATAAAAGAGGCAAAAAAATACCCGAAATTCCTTTACAAGATTGTGACTGGTGACGTGGTGTTTTTAATATGATCCCGAAATGAAACGCCTGAATGCTGATTAGAAGGCGCCGGACGAGCCGAAACCCAAAAAATCACGCCTGGAGAAGTCAAAAGTGAAGACAATGCTTATTTGTTTTTATGATTCCAAGGGTATTGTCCACAAAAAATTTGTTCCAGCCGGCCAACACGTTAATGCGGTATTCTACCTTGGTGTTTGAAGCGTTTGGTGCGCCGTATTCGACGTGTTCGGCCCGAATATCGCTAAGATGGAAGTTGGCGATTGTTGCACGATAATGCGCCGTCTCATCGATCGACGCTTGTGTCTGACTATTTTACCAAAAATCATATTTTAACCATCAACCACTCCCCGTATTCACCTGAAATGGTACCGTGCGACTTCTACCTTTTCGAAAAAATGCATTTGCCGATGAAAGAAAAGCAGACGTAGAGGCATACTGGCGGCCATACCGGGCATCGAGCTAAGGCACTCGTTCGAAATGCTTTTGGACTGTGCAAAACGCTGTATTAAAACAGAAGGAGACTATTTTGAATAAAATAAATTGATTTTGCCGAAAAAACTATTTGTTCTGCCTTTTTTTTTAAGTCCTGTTTACTTTGGAACTCACCTTGTATTATAACATCAATTGTTTTTTTGATTTTTAACTTGAACAGTGTAGAACAGTAACTGAAGCCTTTCTCCGTAGGTCTTGGCAAGAGTCTCCTTTGCTCCTGCACCAAATAGGTCGTTAGAATTCGCGCAGCCCATGTTCGGGCATGGATACCACATTCTGGATATACGTACAATGGATTTCAGCTTTAAAGATATAGGATCCTGTTTGAAATAAATCTGGTTATTCGAAATGTTTTCTTTAAAAACAGTCCTTGAAGGCTTTCAACTTCTTCATAAGGTGGGATGCCGCAGACCTGCGCGGCGTAACAAAGGATTGACCGCATTTTAGCGGGGGTTTCGGCGTGGATCGCGCATCCGCATATTTGAATGCCGCAAGCAAGCTATCCGTGATGTCGTTTAAAAAACGGAAAAACATGAAGGGGATAAGTAGACATCCTTTCTTTACTCTAGCTTTCGTGGTAAGCCACTCGGATAATTGTTCACCGTCCCATACTGACGCTGGGTTGTCCAAGTATTGTAGGGCGTTTAAAAATGTCGTTGATATGCCGATATTGCTGAGCTTGTAAATTAGGGTTCTTCTGTCTATAGAGTCAAAGGCAGACTCTAAAATCTACAATGAATGTGTATAACTTTTTCCCGTTGTCGATATATGAGCTTACTATACTTTTAACACTGTAAATGTTGTATACTCTCGAATATCCTTTTCTGAAACCGGCTTGGAATTCACTAAGAATATTACAGTTTTTAACCAGTTTTTAGCCGCTTGAGTAGCAACGTAGAGAAGACTTTAGCTAACGCACTTTGAAAAGATATTCCTCTGTAGTCAGATGTCATGTTCGAGTCTCCTCCCTTAAAGATGGGATAAATTAGAGCTTTTTGAAAGCTTTTGGGACTATTTCCGATCCCAAGAACTTGTTGAAAGCGGTGACAAGGCTAGCTTAAAATTGAAGAGTAGCGTACTTTAAGAATTCCAATGGTATCCTATCTGGTCCGGGTGCTTTTCTTTATTTTAACATTGCACGTACATTTTCCACTTCTAGTCCCGTAACACAGTTATCAAAAGTGTGATTTTATACCCACGGCATTGCAAAGTGCAGCGATAGCGTCCAGTCTGGTAATGCTAGAAGAAGCAGAAATGTTTTCCTAGATCATGTACACCAAATTCCTCTGCTTTTACAAATGAGTTTCCATTAAAATTTTTAATAGTATTCCAATATACTCTGCTATCTGTTATAGAGTCCAATGATTTTGCTAGGGTAATGTAAAATTGCGTCCGTGCGTTTTGACAAGTTAACTTGTATGCGGCGTTTGCTTCATGATACATAGTCACTGCACTTGCTGCGTTTGCGTAATCGCCCAAAGAATCGCTTGACGACCTTCTATTGACCACAGTGAAGCCAAACAGCTCGATCAAGTCCTTAAGGTGCGGACCATTGGCGCCTGTTACTTTGTCTTTGGCATAACGGGCACCTTTGAGGGAGCATGTTGGTCAAATCCAAGAACTTGAGCTTCTCCCAGCCTTGCGTTACAATTTCTGATAATCAGTGCACTTTCATTAAGTCTTTCATGGCATAGAACCTCATATAATTTCCCATAATTTCTTTCCCAATGATTGCAGTTGATATACACAGGCAGCAGGTGGAGTTGAATAATACAGGCCTCACCTACATTTATGAAACTAATTATATTCCGGTCGTGAAGATCTTTTTTTATGCCTAATAACCACCACTTGTTCGTCCTCTGGCGCTGGTTTGGATGGCGGGCCCCCATATAAGCAAAGTCTTTAAGTTTGACTTCGACATCATCCAATTTTGCTTCAAGGAATGTTTCAGATAGAATGAAAATTTGAAACGATGCAATGTACTGAAAAAAATCATTGTATATAAGCTTATTTTTTAATTATGCCACGTTATAAGACAATATTCTGATCTCCAGTCTCTTTATGGTGTCGGCCTCATTATTTAGATTTAGACCTGCCAGAACCCACAGACACATAAGCACCTTTTTAGTATTAAATGACAACCAATTTCCGTCTACGTTGATACTGTCGTTTTAATCACCTTTAGACCTTTTACAACTACATTTTTTTCATTTGTTATTCTAGCAACATATTTATGGTTCGCTTAGCAGCTTCTCTGAGCGAAGACCTATAACCTCTTTATCGTCGGTTAGCTGTTTGACCTGCAAATAAGTAGCCCCAATATCGCTTTTAGCTCTCGTTTAAGCGCTTTGACATCCGACAGCTTCGACAAGGCTGATGTCAGACCCTTTAAAGATACCCCTACTGCCAAGTTTTGGGAAATATTCTCCAACTTCCGCCTTTGTGATGCCTGCAGCAGTGATGGATAGTTTTACTTTTCATCCAAAATCGACATGACTAATACTCGTACAACTTTTTATTTACCCAGCTAGTAGTATGTTTTTTTTTTAATTAAGAGGTACCTTGAGACCTGCAGTGGTGGCGGCTACCCGAGGGGTTCAACTTTCTCGTTGAGCGTTAGGCAACTCAATGCGGTTACGACCAGCTTATGGTTACCACCTCTAGTCTTGTTAACTACTTCCTACGCGTTTCCACAACTTTCGCGGAAAAAATGAGTGAAAACTAAACTTAGTTTAGCAAAACTAAATGCGGATCTCCGTGTTTTCTGCGGTCAGCGAGCACAGCGTCGTCGTTGAACACGTTTGTGTTCTTTATGTCGCGGGTGTCTTTGGAAGCGAAACTTTTCTCGGAGTCTGATAAAAAACTCCTTATTCCGGTAATGTTATTAACAAAGGAATTGTCAGTTCGTGTAGATCTTTTTTTCTTATACCAATTCCTTGATTCGGAATCTTCGTCTTCTATTTCTGTCTGTTATTTAGATTTTTGCTGTACAGCTAAAGGGGTATTTAAGATTGTCCGTATTGTATCATATAATCGACATATTAAAATAATTATTAACATATTAATTAATTTCCATTGAAGCCAAAAGTTAAAAAATAAATTCAAAATATGAGTAAATTTAACATTTGTGTCGTCCAAATACTTATGACGACCTCTGTATGCAGCTACATTTTTGTTGGCGTCAAAATGAAAGCTCTCTTCGCTTGCACAAAGTTGAGACCCTTCAGATCTGTAGTTGGCGCGAGATGACATGTCAGACCTTTTTTGTTTTTTTTCTGTGCCTAAAACTTTGTTGTAAAAGAGTGCCGACAAAAGCGGAATCGGATATGTCCGTAGATTTTAGAAAAATGGAGAAAGAGCAATATCGGTCTGTGATTTGATTCTTATTTTTGGAAGGGGAATCGCGCACCGAAATCAAAGAGTGCTTGGATGCTATGTACGGTGACTCTTTTCCTTCGATGGTTGCATGTCGGTGTTTGATGAGCTACTCCGAGGTGCCCCGAATAAGGATAACGTGACAAAAATCCACGATCTCGTTTTGGCAGACCGCCGATTGAAGATACGCGAGATAGCTGAGACAGTAGGCATGTCAGAAGATCGCGTGGGTCAAATCCTGCATGAAATGTTGGAAATGACAAAGCTGTCGGCGCGAATGGTGCCTCGTTTCCTAACTCCGGAAAACAAACGCAGCCGTGATTCCACATCAGAGTAGTGTTTGACGCTGTTTAAGCGCAAGACTTTCCCATCGACCGAAAAGGTGATGGCCATCGTTTTTGGGATTCACAAGGTGTGATCTACATCGACTACCTGGAGAAGGGCAAAACGTTCACAGGGCTGTACTATGCCGAATTATGGGCTGATTCGCCGCAGAATTGCTGCAAATTGCCCCATTTAGGGAAGAAAAAAGGGCTCTTCAATCATGACAACGCACCGGCTCACTTTTATGCCCTCGCCAGCGCCTAATTTGTCGAATTGGGCTACGAACTGCTACCCTATGTTACCATATAAGTCTAGATTTGACCCCGTGTGACTTCTTTTTGTTTTCAAACTTGAAAAAGTCACTCGCTGGACAGAAATTTGCGTCGAATGAGGAGATCGTCGCCGCCACAGAGACCTTGAGAAAACGAATTTTTTAGACGGGTAAAAGAAGTTGGACCATCGCTGGCTCAAGTGTATCAATCTAAAAGGAGATTATGTTGAGAAATAAATCGCCACTTTTCCAAAATTTTCGCTAAGTACTTATCGGACCACCCTCGTATTTATATTTTTTGTACACCAGCAGCTTCGTCCTTTTTATTTGTTCCAGTTTTTCGTGGCCTGACGGTAAGATCATGCTTTATGCATTACGGCTGAGCTCTGAAAACTTCGGTCACACTACAAAGACAAGCCGATCTGAGTACTAGGCTTAAATCCAAAAATCCATAAGTTTATTTGCAGTTTTCAGGACATCACTCGCATGCTCTACAGTCGCTATTACTGAGTTTATATTCGTGATGATGCAGACAAGACTGCTTTCTGGGGAATCCCTAATTTTGTTTTGCAAACGTCAGCAATAGCTGCATTTGACTCTTGAAATTAATTCCCTTAATTAATGCCGCTCTTCTGCAATCTCTTCCCTTTAATCTAATCTAGTGTAATATGTTCACATATCGGTTGCAGATTGTTGCAGAAAAAAGTAAACTTAAAAGTCTTCCTTCTTTTGCAGGTAGTATACAAGTCGGATCCCGCCGGATCGGACAACTATATCTTATAGCTCCCGTAGGAATATTCGGAAAAAAAATGTTTAAAAATTATATCTTTTGTGTTTTTTAACATATAACCTTCTACGCTTGGAAATAACATTTCTCAATGAGTTCTGAATTTCGAATTATTATCATTTAGCTGTTTTAGGAATATGAAACAAATTATACCCCTGTTGTTTTTTGACATAGATAGACATAGATAGTTTTACTTTTCATCCAAAATCGACATGACTAATACTCGTACAACTTTTTATTTACCCAGCTAGTAGTATGTTTTTTTTTAATTAAGAGGTACCTTGAGACCTGCAGTGGTGGCGGCTACCCGAGGGGTTCAACTTTCTCGTTGAGCGTTAGGCAACTCAATGCGGTTGCGACCAGCTTATGGTTACCACCTCTAGTCTTGTTAACTACTTCCTACGCGTTTCCACAACTTTCGCGGAAAAAATGAGTGAAAACTAAACTTAGTTTAGCAAAACTAAATGCGGATCTCCGTGTTTTCTGCGGTCAGCGAGCACAGCGTCGTCGTTGAACACGTTTGTGTTCTTTATGTCGCGGGTGTCTTTGGAAGCGAAACTTTTCTCGGAGTCTGATAAAAAACTCCTTATTCCGGTAATGTTATTAACAAAGGAATTGTCAGTTCGTGTAGATCTTTTTTTCTTATACCAATTCCTTGATTCGGAATCTTCGTCTTCTATTTCTGTCTGTTATTTAGATTTTTGCTGTACAGCTAAAGGGGTATTTAAGATTGTCCGTATTGTATCATATAATCGACATATTAAAATAATTATTAACATATTAATTAATTTCCATTGAAGCCAAAAGTTAAAAAATAAATTCAAAATATGAGTAAATTTAACATTTGTGTCGTCCAAATACTTATGACGACCTCTGTATGCAGCTACATTTTTGTTGGCGTCAAAATGAAAGCTCTCTTCGCTTGCACAAAGTTGAGACCCTTCAGATCTGTAGTTGGCGCGAGATGACATGTCAGACCTTTTTTGTTTTTTTTTCTGTGCCTAAAACTTTGTTGTAAAAGAGTGCCGACAAAAGCGGAATCGGATATGTCCGTAGATTTTAGAAAAATGGAGAAAGAGCAATATCGGTCTGTGATTTGATTCTTATTTTTGGAAGGGGAATCGCGCACCGAAATCAAAGAGTGCTTGGATGCTATGTACGGTGACTCTTTTCCTTCGATGGTTGCATGTCGGTGTTTGATGAGCTACTCCGAGGTGCCCCGAATAAGGATAACGTGACAAAAATCCACGATCTCGTTTTGGCAGACCGCCGATTGAAGATACGCGAGATAGCTGAGACAGTAGGCATGTCAGAAGATCGCGTGGGTCAAATCCTGCATGAAATGTTGGAAATGACAAAGCTGTCGGCGCGAATGGTGCCTCGTTTCCTAACTCCGGAAAACAAACGCAGCCGTGATTCCACATCAGAGTAGTGTTTGACGCTGTTTAAGCGCAAGACTTTCCCATCGACCGAAAAGGTGATGGCCATCGTTTTTGGGATTCACAAGGTGTGATCTACATCGACTACCTGGAGAAGGGCAAAACGTTCACAGGGCTGTACTATGCCGAATTATGGGCTGATTCGCCGCAGAATTGCTGCAAATTGCCCCATTTAGGGAAGAAAAAAGGGCTCTTCAATCATGACAACGCACCGGCTCACTTTTATGCCCTCGCCAGCGCCTAATTTGTCGAATTGGGCTACGAACTGCTACCCTATGTTACCATATAAGTCTAGATTTGACCCCGTGTGACTTCTTTTTGTTTTCAAACTTGAAAAAGTCACTCGCTGGAGAGAAATTTGCGTCGAATGAGGAGATCGTCGCCGCCACAGAGACCTTGAGAAAACGAATTTTTTAGACGGGTAAAAGAAGTTGGACCATCGCTGGCTCAAGTGTATCAATCTAAAAGGAGATTATGTTGAGAAATAAATCGCCACTTTTCCAAAATTTTCGCTAAGTACTTATCGGACCACCCTCGTATTTATATTTTTTGTACACCAGCAGCTTCGTCCTTTTTATTTGTTCCAGTTTTTCGTGGCCTGACGGTAAGATCATGCTTTATGCATTACGGCTGAGCTCTGAAAACTTCGGTCACACTACAAAGACAAGCCGATCTGAGTACTAGGCTTAAATCCAAAAATCCATAAGTTTATTTGCAGTTTTCAGGACATCACTCGCATGCTCTACAGTCGCTATTACTGAGTTTATATTCGTGATGATGCAGACAAGACTGCTTTCTGGGGAATCCCTAATTTTGTTTTGCAAACGTCAGCAATAGCTGCATTTGACTCTTGAAATTAATTCCCTTAATTAATGCCGCTCTTCTGCAATCTCTTCCCTTTTAATCTAATCTAGTGTAATATGTTCACATATCGGTTGCAGATTGTTCCCTTTATATCTTAACATTTCACCATTTTTTTAAATCTAATTGTTTCCATCATTTCGAGTGCGATGTCATATAACTACACGAGAATGTAATGGGCATCCTAACGGCTAAGTCGGGACGTCTAGCATGCACGACCGCTCCTATACAGTGTGAGCATAAAACACACTCTCTCATAAAAGCGGTAATATTGTCACCGCATTTTATGAATTTTTATTTAAAAGAAAATATTTGTACAAGTTGTAGAGTGTGACTCAATATTACATGGCTACCGTGTAATCTGCAATATTCGGATGTGCAATACAAAATTAAAGGAAATGGTTATGATACTTGAATGTTCAAAAAAAGTAAACTTAAAAGTCTTCCTTCTTCTGCAGGTAGTATACAAGTCGGATCCCGCCGGATCGGACAACTATATCTTATAGCTCCCGTAGGAATATTCGGAAAAAAAATGTTTAAAAATTATATCTTTTGTGTTTTTTAACATATAACCTTCTACGCTTGGAAATAACATTTCTCAATGAGTTCTGAATTTCGAATTATTATCATTTAGCTGTTTTAGGAATATGAAACAAATTATACCCCTGTTGTTTTTTGACATGTTTTTTTTATAATATAGGGAGTATCTTTTATTACATTTTTAAGACTTACGAATTAAATTTTATAAAAATCTGACGACTTTAAAATATAGCTGTCAAAGAAACGAAACGTTTAGTGAAAACTAAACTTAGTTTAGCAAAACTAAATGCGGATCTCCGTGTTTTCTGCGGTCAGCGAGCACAGCGTCGTCGTTGAACACATTTGTGTTCTTTATGTCGCGGGTGTCTTTGGAAGCGAAACTTTTCTCGGAGTCTGATAAAAAACTCCTTATTCCGGTAATGTTATTAACAAAGGAATTGTCAGTTCGTGTAGATCTTTTTTTCTTATAATAATTCCTTGATTCGGAATCTTCGTCTTCTATTTCTGTCTGTTATTTAGATTTTTGCTGTACAGCTAAAGGGGTATTTAAGATTGTCCGTATTGTATCATATAATCGACATATTAAAATAATTATTAACATATTAATTAATTTCCATTGAAGCCAAAAGTTAAAAAATAAATTCAAAATATGAGTAAATTTAACATTTGTGTCGTCCAAATACTTATGACGACCTCTGTATGCAGCTACATTTTTGTTGGCGTCAAAATGAAAGCTCTCTTCGCTTGCACAAAGTTGAGACCCTTCAGATCTGTAGTTGGCGCGAGATGACATGTCAGACCTTTTTTGTTTTTTTTCTGTGCCTAAAACTTTGTTGTAAAAGAGTGCCGACAAAAGCGGAATCGGATATGTCCGTAGATTTTAGAAAAATGGAGAAAGAGCAATATCGGTCTGTGATTTGATTCTTATTTTTGGAAGGGGAATCGCGCACCGAAATCAAAGAGTGCTTGGATGCTATGTACGGTGACTCTTTTCCTTCGATGGTTGCATGTCGGTGTTTGATGAGCTACTCCGAGGTGCCCCGAATAAGGATAACGTGACAAAAATCCACGATCTCGTTTTGGCAGACCGCCGATTGAAGATACGCGAGATAGCTGAGACAGTAGGCATGTCAGAAGATCGCGTGGGTCAAATCCTGCATGAAATGTTGGAAATGACAAAGCTGTCGGCGCGAATGGTGCCTCGTTTCCTAACTCCGGAAAACAAACGCAGCCGTGATTCCACATCAGAGTAGTGTTTGACGCTGTTTAAGCGCAAGACTTTCCCATCGACCGAAAAGGTGATGGCCATCGTTTTTGGGATTCACAAGGTGTGATCTACATCGACTACCTGGAGAAGGGCAAAACGTTCACAGGGCTGTACTATGCCGAATTATGGGCTGATTCGCCGCAGAATTGCTGCAAATTGCCCCATTTAGGGAAGAAAAAAGGGCTCTTCAATCATGACAACGCACCGGCTCACTTTTATGCCCTCGCCAGCGCCTAATTTGTCGAATTGGGCTACGAACTGCTACCCTATGTTACCATATAAGTCTAGATTTGACCCCGTGTGACTTCTTTTTGTTTTCAAACTTGAAAAAGTCACTCGCTGGACAGAAATTTGCGTCGAATGAGGAGATCGTCGCCGCCACAGAGACCTTGAGAAAACGAATTTTTTAGACGGGTAAAAGAAGTTGGACCATCGCTGGCTCAAGTGTATCAATCTAAAAGGAGATTATGTTGAGAAATAAATCGCCACTTTTCCAAAATTTTCGCTAAGTACTTATCGGACCACCCTCGTATTTATATTTTTTGTACACCAGCAGCTTCGTCCTTTTTATTTGTTCCAGTTTTTCGTGGCCTGACGGTAAGATCATGCTTTATGCATTACGGCTGAGCTCTGAAAACTTCGGTCACACTACAAAGACAAGCCGATCTGAGTACAAGGCTTAAATCCAAAAATCCATAAGTTTATTTGCAGTTTTCAGGACATCACTCGCATGCTCTACAGTCGCTATTACTGAGTTTATATTCGTGATGATGCAGACAAGACTGCTTTCTGGGGAATCCCTAATTTTGTTTTGCAAACGTCAGCAATAGCTGCATTTGACTCTTGAAATTAATTCCCTTAATTAATGCCGCTCTTCTGCAATCTCTTCCCTTTTAATCTAATCTAGTGTAATATGTTCACATATCGGTTGCAGATTGTTCCCTTTATATCTTAACATTTCACCATTTTTTTAAATCTAATTGTTTCCATCATTTCGAGTGCGATGTCATATAACTACACGAGAATGTAATGGGCATCCTAACGGCTAAGTCGGGACGTCTAGCATGCACGACCGCTCCTATACAGTGTGAGCATAAAACACACTCTCTCATAAAAGCGGTAATATTGTCACCGCATTTTATGAATTTTTATTTAAAAGAAAATATTTGTACAAGTTGTAGAGTGTGACTCAATATTACATGGCGACCGTGTAATCTGCAATATTCGGATGTGCAATACAAAATTAAAGGAAATGGTTATGATACTTGAATGTTCAAAAAAAGTAAACTTAAAAGTCTTCCTTCTTTTGCAGGTAGTATACAAGTCGGATCCCGCCGGATCGGACAACTATATCTTATAGCTCCCGTAGGAATATTCGGAAAAAAAATGTTTAAAAATTATATCTTTTGTGTTTTTTAACATATAACCTTCTACGCTTGGAAATAACATTTCTCAATGAGTTCTGAATTTCGAATTATTATCATTTAGCTGTTTTAGGAATATGAAACAAATTATACCCCTGTTGTTTTTTGACATGTTTTTTTTATAATATAGGGAGTATCTTTTATTACATTTTTAAGACTTACGAATTAAATTTTATAAAAATCTGACGACTTTAAAATATAGCTGTCAAAGAAACGGTCAGAGAAATATTGGAACAATCTATTTTAATAGCACTGAAGGTAGCAACAATGTATTATGCATATAATAATCTGTACCTAAGGAACACCACGCGGAGTCCATTACAATTTTAATCAATTTTTATGCGTTGATTTTACTCATATAAACATTTCCATGTTCCCCAACAAAACTTGATTTCTATCTATTGATTTTTGTTACTTATCACTGTGGACGGCATTTCACTTCCATGTGACGAAGCGCATTAAGAAGGTGTACGATGGCGACTACTATATATACACGAGGAAATAAATATCTCAGTATTCGTCCGCTGCACTATGGTCCAAGAGCAAAGTTTTATGTTAATGTTTTGTATTTTTTGTTTTAAATTCTTAAAGTTAATACATCATAAATTGAAGATCAAGGTGTGTAGTATTCACTGTATATTGTACATTTATGTGTGGTTTTAGTATTTGAGTTGTCTTTAATGTCCAATTTATGTGTATTTTTGTACAAAATTAACAAGCGTCCCCTGTGTTTCGTGGATAAAAAAAAAGACCCAACGTCTGCCGACAAAAACTAACAATGTCAGTTTGTTCAGATAAATGTCGTTTTTCAGCGCTAATTAACACATTTTCCCCGTTCGTCCCACTTTTCTTAAAAACCCACAATATTCAGGTACGTTTGAGTTTCGCCATTAAGAAAAACTTAGCAAATACCACATAGAAGATGAAAAAAAAATAGGTATAAATAAAAAATAAGTCATTTTTCATCCTTCATAAAAGAAAAACTTCCCAAATGTAACTATATGGTCGATCGTTTTAAGTCAAAACATGCTAAATGGATGTCGTCAAAAAAAACATTTTAAAAGAAAACCGAAAGACACCACAACAACCTGGACGCCAAACGTTGTCGAATACAAACGCAGGACCAAGATTTGAA
This sequence comes from Drosophila biarmipes, assembly GCF_025231255.1. NCBI lineage: Eukaryota > Metazoa > Arthropoda > Insecta > Diptera > Drosophilidae > Drosophila > Drosophila biarmipes. Next base: position 2,549,891 of record NW_026114529.1, on the reverse strand, counting down.
AAGAAAATTGGCATCTTAGCTAGCAAATGAAAAAGGTCATAAGCAGTTCCCGCTTAGATACAATATTTTAGGAACGTGGCTCTAGACCTTCAAGAAACGATTACAGCACCTGAAAACACAACGAAATTAAAAAAGCAACTTCATGTGCAAAAACCGAGTCAACTTACACCAAATGAAGCTCTAGCTAACATCTTGGAAAATTCAATAACCAAACTGCACATATGTCAACACTAGGGTTTTGAACATAAATCATCAGAGCGATATACTCGTATATCATAGTTATAATCAAATGGTAGAAGCTAAAATACAGTGTCGACCTATTGATTATAGAAGTTACAGAAAGTGTTGCTCAAGTTTTACTACAAAACCTTTTGAATCATACTGCACAGCGACTAATTAAAATGCAGTCCGACGTTTTTATGCGATTGTCTGATAGTTCGGAACTCAAATTAATTTGCAGGTAGGGCTTTGATGGGTCAACTGTACAAAGTGCATACAAGCAGAAGTTTGAAGTACAAACACCTGACGTACAGCTTTCAGATCACTTTTTGTTTGTTACTTCTGTTATACCCATAAAAATGATTGAATCATTTCAGCGAAACATCTGGGTTAACAGAACATCTCAGTCTATTCTATTTTGCAAGCCGCAAATATTCAATTTGTTAAAGAAACTAGTGACCAAATAATTATGGAAAAAAATCAGCTAGACTTTCAAATTAATAATCTGAAAACGTTTTCTTATAAACTGGATGAGGCTTATGATGTGGCAGTAACCTTTAAAATGCATATGATACTCATTGACGGGAAAGTACTAATAGTACTAAATCAATGTTGCCCAATTGTCCAATTTGTGGTGCAACAAAAGTACTGGAAACCAAGGATTTTTGCTCGAAACCCTTTACCCCCAAGCTTGAAGCTCTACATGCTTGGGTCACGTTTTTAGAATTTGTCCTGAATATATCACATAAAATGGAAATACCAAAAATGCATGTAAAAGGTGATGACAAGATAAAAGTGAGTGCTGGAATGATATTAGTCTTCGACTAAGCATGCCGAAACAGAATACAGAGGCAACAGCAATGACGGTAATACAGCAAGAAGAGCTTTTGCAAAATGTGAACAACTACCATCCATAACAGGCTTTGACGAAACCCTTTTAAATAAGCTTCACGTTATATTAGTAGCAATTTCTTGTAACCATTATATAAACTCTGAAAAGTCTAAAATTTTTTGTAAGATAACGTTTTACATATAAATGCATAAATACCCGTGGTACCCAATGTCACCAACAATTCACAAAGTATTAGTCGACGGTTTTTAAATAAATAATTAGACGTTGGTTCCACTAGGATGCTTAGGCGAAAATGCTTCGGAGGCACGCAATAAAATCTACAAAAAAGAAAGACTCTCACACGCAAGAAAAAATAGTCGAATCAATACTGACCTTTTCGGATCCCTTACTATCTAGCATTTGTTTAAACTAAAGAGAAAGAAAAAATATAAAAAAAACCTCTTCCCAAAGAAGTATTAAGTATTCTGGAGTTGCCGTCTGCCGAAAACAAAAACCCTATTGAAATTGGATGTGCAATCTTATTCTGATTCCGATGAGGACCTGAACGAAGGATGCTCTATAGAACTAGAAGAAGAAGAAGCAGAAGAAGAAGAAGACAATCTTTAAAATAAAAACCAATTTATTTATTAAAAGTTATTGCATATACATAAATTAAAGTAACTTATGTGAATCTTATTTTTAAGAATAATACTAGAAATTATTTAGTATGGGAGGCATACTGTTCCTAACAAGAACAAATAGTGTGCAAAGAGCTCTGTAAGTCAATTTTCAGAGTTTATGCAAAAAAAAAAAACTTTTGGACCATAGTGTGATGGTTACAAGTCCATCAAAAAATAAAACGCAAAACAAGATTTTTATTTTTAATTTTATTTTGTTTGTCAGTTTGCCCAAAAATTGAATTTTAGGTCCTGAAAATTCTACACGATGATAAAGAGCTCAGTATACTTTTGAAAAAACATAGCTAGTTTATCGAAAGAACATCTATAAATAGTTCAATTTTGTACAACCGGAAAGGAACTTGTGAGGTATTTTAAAACATTGTTTACGTCTTTTAAACTGGATTTGTCTAAATGCCATAATTTAAAGATGATGACCAAAAAAGTTTTTCCGATTTTTTTGGTCACGTTACAAAATTTATATTAAACAAACATGGCCACATGTACTAGTTCAGAAACTATAACGTAGCTATGTCCGTCTGTCCGTCCGTCCGTTTCTACGCAAACTAGTCTCTCAGGTTTAAAGCTAACGAGCTGAAACTTTACCAAAAGTCTTCTTTCTACAGCAGGTAGTATATAAGTCGGAACCAGCCGGATCGGACAACTATAGCTCTCATAGGAACTATCGGGGAAAATGAAAAAAAAGTATATATTTAATATATATAACATTTTTTTAATAGTTCTGAATTTCGAATTAAATTGTATCAAAATCGGACGACTATATCATATAGCTGCCATAGAAACGATCGGAAAATTAGTTGGAAAATATGAAATAATATATTATATCTTTGGTGCTTTTTAACATATAACCGTTTAAGCATGGAAATAAGACTTTAAATTAGTTTTGAATTTTGAATTAAATTTTTACAAATTGAACGATCGGAAAATTTGTGGGAAAATATTATGAAACAATTTATAGCTTTGCTGCTTTTTGACATAGAACCTTCTAAGCTTGGAAATAACAATGTTTAAATGGTTTTGGTTTTCTATTTAAATTTTATCAAACTCGGACGACTATATCATATAGCTTCCATAGAAACAATCGGAAAATTAGTTGAAAAATATAAAAAATTATATCTTTGGTGTCTTTTCACATATAACCTTCTAAGCTTATAAAAAACATTTTTTTTTATACCCTTGCAGAGGGTATAATGATTTCAGTCAGAAGTTTGCAAAGCAGTGAAAATTATATCTTTGGTGTTTTTCACATATAACCTTCTAAGCTTATAAATAACATTTTTTATTTTTATACCCTTGCAGAGGGTATAATGATTACAGTCAGAAATTTGCAACGCAGTGAAGGAGACGTTTCCGACCCCATAACGTATATATATTCTTGATCAGCGTCACAAGACAAGTCGATCTAGCCATGTCCGTCTGTCTGTCCGTCCGTTTCTACGCAAACTAGTCTCTCCGTTTTAAAGCTATCGGGCTGAAATTTTCCCAAAAGTCCTCTTTCTATTGCAGGTAGTATATAAGTCGGAAACAGCCGGATCAGACAACTATATCTTATAGTTACCATAGGAACTATCGGGTAAAAATTACAAAAAAATTACATCTTTGGTGTTTTTAAACATATATATTTCTAACTTGGATATAATATATTTTAATTAGTTCTGAATTTCGAATTAAATTTTATGAAAATCGGACGACTATATTATATAGCTGGCATAGGAACAATCGGATAATTGGTGGGAAATAATATGAAACAAATTATAGCTTTGGGGCTTTTTGACATACTATCTGATAATATTGGGAATATACATTTTTATATTTTTAAGGATTTTGATTTTTATAAAATTATTGATTATTTCTTAAAACTGCAAGGGTATAAAAATTCGGCTTGCCAAAGTTAACTTCCTTTCTTGTTTTTTTTTTAGAATTTAATTTAATAAAAATCGGACTACTCTAACATATAGATGTCAAAAAAACGGACTGTAAAATAGAATGAAATATTTTTTTTTGAATATCACTGAAGTCAGGAGCAATTCTAAAAAATTTCACACGGTGTTACTAAAGTTGATTATTTCTTATAACTGCAAGGGTATACAAATTTCGGCTTGCCGAAGTTAACTTACTTTCTTGTTTATAACTGAAAGGGTATACAAATTTCGGCTTGCCGAAGTTGACTTCCTTTCTTGTTATACCCATTACTTCTGGAGCAAAACCCAGTAGGGTTCGTGAAAAAGTATGTAACAGGTAGAAGGAAGCGTTTCCGCAGCCATAAAGTATAAATATTCTTAATCAGGATCACTAGTCGAGTCCGTCTGTCCGTATGAACGCTGAGATCTCAGAAACTATAAAAGCTAGAATATTCAGACTTGGCATTAGGGTCTGGGAAGCTTTTTCCCTATTTCGGATGAAATTTTTGGCGCCGTATCGATTATAAGTCTCATATCGGTCCCCGCTACTCTTTGTTTGATGATGGGTAGCAGGGATTTTCACCTACAAAATTAATAGCATTATACTCATACTCGCAGATGTCGTTGTCATCTATTTCTTATGCCGTGCTAGAAGCCTCGGTGGTCTATGTACTACCAGTTGTGTCAGCGCTTTGCACAATGTGATTTACCCTCTACCTCTTTTTGGCGGACCTGATTGATTGGACGCAGACGTCGTCTTAATGGGATGCATGTAGGCGTTCTTGCGCTTTTGCAGTTTTCCTCTTATCCCTTCTTGCCTCCTTGCCAACGACGATGCAAATGTGTACCTTTTGTGATTTGATTCCACTTGAGCTAGTGCCAGTGCCGTTGGCATGTCCTTCGGCTTTGCCAAGAAGAGGACCGTAAGACTTAGTAAGTCCCGAAATAAATACCCGAAGTACTTCACCCCGAAATTTGTAACTTATGACCTTTGCAGCTGACGATTTGTGCGAAATAGTGGCTTTCTTGGTGAGCAAGATGAGCTTTTTTCTTAACCTCGTCATAGTATTGCAAAAGTGTGAGGCTTCCCTGTCTGGAGGTGCCCATATTCTACTCGATGACATGAATTTGACGCTTGTCTCTGTACGTAAATTTGGATCGCATCGAAGTTCAATACAGTGCCAAACGAGGACAGATAATAATAATAACCGCCTGATAATGGCACGAGCTATTTACTAATTTTTGAATATATAATATGTGGCTAATAATATTCGAGCTGGCACCTGACGGCCTCCAGAAGCTCGTCAGATTTGACATTGTTTAGGCGCGAGCGATTTGTGCTGCATTAGCTTGGAAGGTCAGCTGCTGTATAGCTAGGCGTAGTTTATTTTTCCTGCGCTGACTTTAAAGGGTTGCTTCTTTTACGGCACGGTTAACGGCCGCCTGTATAGTGGCCGTCATTTGTTCCATGCTAAATGTCATGTTTGTAGCTGTGGGCATGCTATCGCTTGCACTTTTTGGTGTAGAAAATCTGGTCGGATCTTCGGTCTTGGACTCAGAGTCTTAAATTAACAAAGGCATGTTCTAGGAGCAAAGATTCAATGTTATTTAAAGCACCCTTGGGAGCGCTTTTTTGAGCAGACGAAGCCGCCCAGATTCGACACAGGTTGAGCGCTTTGTTAAGCATAAAAAAAGTACAGATTCGGCACAGGCTGAGCGCTTAATTAAGCAGAAAAAAAGTACCGTTTTAGCACAGGTTGAGCAGATACATGAAAATAAAATATAAATATACCCGTTACTCGTAGTGCAAAAGGGTTTACTTAATTCGTCAGAAAGTATGTAAAAGGTAGAAGGAAGCGTTTCCGACCCCATAACGTGTATAAATTTTTGATCAGGATCGAGTCGATCTAGTCATGTCCGTCTGTCCGTATGAACGCTGAGATCTCGGAAACTATAAAAGCTTTTTGGAGTTCCTGCGCAGCGCAAGTTTGTTTCAGCGAGGTGCCCACTCTAACGCCCACAATATTCGAAAAATTATAGCGCCTAAAGTTGTTATGATAGAGCCAAATTTTTAGCTGAAATGTATTTGTCTCATCAATACCTATCGATTGACAAAAAAAAATGTACAACGCACACTCTAAAGCCCACTAACCGCCCAAAACTGTGGTGGCAACTATTGTCATGCTAAGATACATTTTTTTTGCTAAAGCGTATTTGTCTCATTAAAACCATTCGATTGACTTATACAAAATATTTACGACGCCCACTCTAACGCCCCTGAACGGCTAAAACGCTTAAAGCTGTCTGCCGCCCACATAACATATACCAAAATAGCCGGTAGGGGGCGCTTTTGAATATTTCTGCTTATATATCTCAATTTTCATTTTTCTCCCTCAAGCTGAGTAACGGGCATCTGAAAGTCGAGGTACGCGACTATAATGTTCTTACTTTTTTTGCATTCTTTTATGTATTTAATTTTCTTTTCAATTGTAAACGTGGAATCGGTATTATTGGACTCGTTGGGGTCCTGGGTACCTCTGCAGTACCTCTGAGTAGCCTTCCGCTTAAGGCAGCTCAAGTTCTTAACACACCTTGTTGCCTTTTGCAGCGCTTTCTCCGGAGGCTTGGGTGGCTTTATCTAAAACTATGAAATTTTAATTTGTAAAATAGAACGAGACGAAAATAAATTTGTAAGTTTAATTTTTTTAATACAAGACATTTAGAGTAAAAATCTAATAAGTCTTAAAAATTAAACTTACAAATAATAGTTTTTTTCAGCCCGTAATAAAAACTTACTAAGTAGGGTCGAGGCAAAATTTGAGTAGGCATTCAGCTTCTTTTTGCATTTAATTAAAAATAATAGACATGTCAGAGGGTAAGGACGGCAAAGATAGGCAACAGGACGAGATCTGGTCCTGGTCTGGTAGTTCCAAAGGGAGTAGACCAGTCTAATAGATATAAGTATTTGTTAAGATAAGAGGATGGAAGGCTTCGTAGGCTGAGCGGCAAGCGTCCAGTCTCACGAAGAGTCCAGAAAGCAAGGGAGCGCTTCGAGATAGGGAGATCAAAATGACGAGAGTTAGTGGCGGCTGTGAAACGCATAAATTTCACCAATCCTAGACCCTTCGCCGACATGGAGGCCTTGGGTAAGCAGTTCGTTGGCTTGTTGGACACGGGAGTACAACCAACCGTATTTTTCCGTAGTCCGGACGGCGTGGAGAAGCACTCAATTGAGTTAATGGAAGGAGCTCTGGTGTTTAAAGATTGTCCTTCTTCGATGTCTCCAGCGAAGCATCTTACCGATGAAGCTGTGTGTCATTGAGGAAAGCCCATGAGCAATCGCACCACAGTAGTGTCGAAGCCGGGGAAGAACAGGTTCTGTATGGATGCCCGAAAGTTGAATGCGTTGACCATTAAGGATGCAAACCCTCTGCCCAGCATTGAAAGAATCCTCCTGATGATAGATCAGACGCACTACATTTGCAGCGCAGAAGAAGAAAGTACGAAATATCGACGGTTCCTTTAACCGTCGCCTTTAAGAAGGCTGAACACAAAGTTGTTCTTAAGTCCCAGCGCCGCACAGTCAGTAGATTAAATGAAGCTGGCCTTGATGAGCGCGCCGCTCCTGGTCAATGCGGATTTTAAAAAACATTTCTACATCCAGTGAGACGCATCCAACGTTGGCGATGGCGCGGTATTGTTTAGCGGAACCGGCCAAGATGAACAAACGCCAGGTGAATTCGGACACCACGGCTGGCATGGTGGGATGACTAAGACCTTAGAGATCCTGCGACGCCAATTCTATTGGCCAGGAATGACTATCCAGGTGCGGGAATATCCGGGTTGCGAGGTATGCAAAGAGTCTAAAGCGTCAACTTCAAGTTGCAGGCTGGAATCGGAAGAAGGGTAGAACGGAAAGGCCTTTCCACGAACTCCATTGATTTTCTGGGCAAGTATCCGAGAGTGGACATGCGTGAATATTCATCGTGGTGGACCACTTCTCTAAGTACATCTTTTCGAAGGCGATGAAAAAGGCGACAGCGTCGAACGTAGTGAATTTCTGGGTAAACGAGGTATTTTACAAGTTCGGTGTGCCTAAGACGATACATTCGGACAACGGCATACAGTTCGTATGCAAGGCGTTTTAGAAAATGATTTACGGCTTCGGTATACAGAACCTGAAGTCTTTAGTATACTCACCGCCGCGGAGAGAGTAAGCAGAAACGTCTTGGCCGCGATTTGCAGCTTCTTGGACGTAGATCACCGGGAATGGGATGCACTTCTGCCGGAGATTAAGGTGGCCATCCGAAACACTGTCCACTCAGCCACAGGAGAAGCGCCGTTCTTCACCGTGCTCGGCCATCACATTTTCCTCAACGGTTCCAGCTACAAGTTAGGCAGACGACTCAGGTCCCAGGTCGACCAGGAACTGGTTGGAATGCAGACCAAAAACAAGCTGCGAGTATTCAACGCCAAGGTGCAGAAGCAACTGGAGAGAGTGTACGAGTTGAGCCGTCAACACTATGATAAGCAAGACCGTGCGCTGCTCGCCAAGCCCATGCCAAGAAGTCTTCCGCCGCAACTTCGTGCTGAGTGATTTCAGAAAATCTTTTAACGCCAAGTTTGCTCGCAAGTTCCTTAAGGCCAGGGTGGTAAAATCTGTAGTCGGCCATGCATACTTGCTGGAAGAACTCCAAGGCCGCAGTCTGGGTGTGTATGGAGAAACGAAGATGATTAGCAGATATTGAATCGCAGCCATATTGCCAAACGAGGCAGATGCAACTGGAAGTGCTAAGTTAAGTTTTGTGATTAAAGTTAAATAAAAGCCAACCGGGGTCCCGACACAAAGGGCGCCGGGGGTTTTACTTGGGAGTTCGACTTCATTCTTGGGATACTACAATACTTCATACTACCCACAATTTGACTACCAGCCACCGGTGCCGCACACAGAAGACCAGCCGAGCACTCCTCGCCTTGCGTGTTCCGTCTTTTTATGTTTTCGTGTTTCTATGAGAGCTCTACCAATACATGACTGGTAGAGCATAATTTTCCGCGGTGCCTGTATTTTTTTTTCTAGCAACAGATCCTCTGCTTTGACCGCGAGGAGTTGCGCCATCCGGCCGAGTATGGGTGGTGCCAGGCAGCATTTACAGGGTAGGGAGGGAGTGCTTGCCTAAGTTATCAATTTGCTACGAAATAAAACCCATTTTTCTGTTACTGTTTGTTAATAGCTTTGTTTACGTATTGTTCTTAGTGATGAGCGGAGTTGTCGATATTTTATGTTGCGAGATGTGGCATTCGGGGGGTTCTCTGCCATGAGAAAGACTATCTGCATTGCCCTCTAAAAAAATTTTCATTTCGTAACAAATATAAATACTTAATAATAAACAAAGAGCATCCTCCATTCAACAACTTATTGATACATATTCAGCATTTTTTCTTTTCTCACAGATTTAATTTAAGACCAAAATATATTTTACTCAATCGGGGACTTTAATACGTTAAAATACGTATTTGGTATTTTTCCCCCACCAATCCAAAGGCAAACTAATATCTGGGATCAAAACAAAACAAACTCGGTCCCAAATATACCACACCACAATCTGCATATACCAAAAAGAATAAATACCATCGTTTTTTTGCAACGTATTATTGGGTTTTATTCCAAAAAGTATCCTGGTCGGTCCGTGCTCCAATTTCTATCTATTCCGGTCCTTGATTTTTTATGTTGTTCCCTCGTTCCAGAAGTGGGCCAAGCAAAATCGAGCAGATTTTACCCCCAAAAAAGGTAATTTTTTGGCATTTCAGTTGGAAGTGTTATCAAAAAGTTTCGGCGATGCATTCAATATTGTTAAGAACTCCCCCCTTATCAGCGATGGCTTTCGCTCAGCCTGGACTAACCCAACTGAGCGTTTCAAAAACAAGAGATTGATAGAAAATAGCAAAATAAAAATACTTTTAAAATTTCCGGAATTCAAACCGAAAATTGGGATAGCCTCTTAGTTTACATGTTCTCCTCAAACTCGCGTGAGCATAGCAGAAGCCGGAGACAGAGCAGCTGATAGTTTGCCAATTCCCAAGGCTAAATATGGATACTGCTATACCCTTTACGAGCTCTCCAAGTTAGAAATGTCCGGTACTTAAACCGAAAATTGGGATTGCCTTTTACTGCATATGTGCTCCTCCAAACTTCAAAAGCTCACGATATTCTTGTGGGAACAGTCCCTGCACAATAAGGCAGAGAATCCGACGTGGCAGTAGCTGAATGCATTTCAGTCAATCTCTGCCAGTTCCCAAGTGTCACTTTTCCCTTTCGTTCACGTCGCCGAGGATAGACTTCGCCGACCCGTTTGATATAAGCAAGGAAGAACGCTATAGTCGAATGCCTCTACTATCAAAACCCCGTTTCTCAACAAAGCAACAAAGCGATAGTGTAAAGCGCCACCTACCCGCTATTACAGTATATGTTATGTGGGCGGCAGACACATTTAAGCGTTTAAGCTGGGCGTTAGAGTGGCCGTGTTACTTTTTTTTTAGGTCATTCGATAGGTATTGATGAGACAAATACATTTCAAATAACATTTTCTTTCTATCATAAAAACTGTATGCACCATTTTTGCAGATTGTGAGCTTTAGAGTGGTCGTGGCACCCCGCTGAATCAAAATTGGGCTGCGCAGAAAGCACAGGAATTTGCATCCCATGCATTTCCGGAATCTCAGCGTTCATACGGACGGACGGACGCATAGACGAACAGAAGGACATGGCTAGATCGACCAAGATAATGAATATATACGATCATGGGATCGGAAACGCTTCCATCTACCTCTTACATACTTTCCGAAGATTTTGGTTACTCCACGAGTAGGGTACAATTTTTGTCCGTTCCCCCGCAACCCCTCTGCGTTCGCAGGTAATCCTTAATTTCTTTACACAAATTCTGCAGTAGAAGCTGCCACTTCGGTACTGTTTCGATGGAATTTCTTGTTTTGATCACACGCTTTAATTTCCGCTGCCGCTGTCCGTCCTTCCTTTAGAGGTGGAGAAACATCGATGCCAACATCGATGTCATCGATGTTTTCAATGTTTTCGAAACATCGGTAACATCGATGTTTTACCAGGCAACATCGACGTTTTTCCATCTCTAACGCGCATCAAGAAGGGAAGACTTGAAAATTGTAAGTAGATTTAAATTAAGTTATTTCTGATAAATTACTTATGTTATGTTGCAAACTAGTGTTCTGTTGGTGGTGTTCGCTGAGGTAGTGGAGTGGAGGCATTGAGATATCTGAAACGTAAGTATTATTAACATAAAAGCTGACAAATCTTTGCATTTGCGCGCATGGTATGTGTGTGTGTGCATATGTACACTTGTACGTTTACATGGTTTTTGTATTAAAATTTTACTTTTAAGGAACATTAAAATCAGATGAGAATGTGGAGGAGCAAGCCCCAGCCCCAAAAACGAAGCGGGAAGCTTCTGTTGCCTGGGCGGTGGAAAGGCACACGGAGTTTGCATATACTGTGGCAAAACTATAAAAACGAACGGAAATACTACGAACCATTTCGACCATCTAAAGCACATGCACCCAGATCGCCTTAAAGTTGGAAAAGGCCAAAATGACAATACAACTGCTTTGGATGTGTTCGTGAGAAGGTCAACGCTTTATAGTAACGATTCTGCCAGGAAACGAAAACTCGACGAAATGGTGATGAACATGATAGCTGTAGACGTTCAACCATTCAGCTGTATTAAGGATGAAGGTCTCATTAATCTTTTAAGAGAAATGGACTCCACCGCTTACGCCAGACGAAGTGGATGTCTTAAATGACTTGTGCGAACTTCTGTCTCCGTTTCATGATGCCACCCTATCAGTTTCAACCAACACAAGCGTATCAGTTTCTATTATCATACCAGTTATTTGCGAGCTGTTCCATAAAATTTCTGGTCTGGATGGGAAACTGAAAACAACGGAAGGAGCTGGTATTTTGGGCTTTATAAGAACTTGCTTACGTGAGAGATTATTGCCATATGAGGGTCGAACAATTCCACGTATAGCTACCATTCTTAACCCTCGTTTTAAAAAACACAGTTTTCTTAGCCAAACCAACTCTGAAGAAGCGGTCAAAGCATTGCAGGAAGATCCACCACCAACAGAAGAACCTACACGATTTTCCTTTAAGAAATCAAAATTGGATGTAAAAGTACAATCATTCCGGGCCGATGCAATTGTCCTGTTGCGTCAACATATGGGAAAGGAAAACCAGCCCGAAAAGTGCGATCCACTTGTATATTGGGAAGTAAGAATGTATTAATTAAGACCTTTTTTTCTTCAAATATAACAAAAATTTATCTTATTTCAGATGTCTACCGAAGAAACTTTCAAAAAGTTATCCACAAAGTTTTTTTGCGTTCCCGCTTCATCGTGCGAATCAGAACGAGTGTTTAGTAGAGCTGGACAACTTATATTCGACCCTCGCACTAGACTTTCATCTTTCGTTGTTGACAAACTTTTGTTTTTAAACAGAAACCAACACCTAAATAAAATTTAAGTAATTAAAAAAATGTTTTCTTTTAAACATCGATGAAACATCGATGTTTTGCGCCAAAAGCATCGAAAACATCGATGTCCGCGAACACTGATGTTTCTCCACCTCTACCTTCCGTATGAGCTGTAAGATCTCGAAAAGTATAAGAGTTAGAACAGTTAAACTTGGCATGCATACTCCTGGGCCTAATAATCAATCAAGTTTTCAGCGGGGTGCCACATTCACTCTAACGCCCACTTTCGCTTAAATCGGTCTGGCGCCCACACAACATTTACCAAAATAGCCGGTAGGCGGCGCTTTAAAATATTTCTTTTATTTCTATTATTTTTGTTTAAACAAACTTTTTGCATCAAAAATTTAAATTTCCAAGACGAGAAAAAAATTCTAAAAGTAGACTTTCACAAAAATTCGGAATTTGCAATAAGTACTGAATGGGTTAAGAAAAGTATTCAATCAATGAAACGGCATTTAAATTACCTTTCCATTGATATTAAACGAAGCATGTTCAAGTTATGGGTATTCTTAACTTTTGTTTTGTCAAAATACTTATGCCGACCAGTGTATTTATTAATAAAACTTAAATATTTTTACAATTTTAAAGTTATTAATACTTACATGTTTTAAAAATATTTCTTAAAAATATTCTTATTACTAAAAGGTTTTTAAACATAATGTTTCGGCTTTATCTATTTTTTGCCATTAAGAGCTTTGGTTTTTATTGGATTAAGTTTAATGTCACTTAAGTTAATTACAATAAATTCAGTATTATTTAAAATTTCATAGCTAGTGACATGATCAACAAATTGTAATTCTAAATTAACACAGAGAAATAATATTTTCTAAGAAAGGATAAGAAAGGAAGTAAAACTTCAGATACCCTAAACTCTGCCTATACAATCAAACCTCCCTTGTACATCACGTTTCTCAGTTTTGCGTATACATGACAATTAACATTATCAATTTTCAGTACTATATATAGAATTTTTCTTCTGCACTTGGATTTACTTAAAACAATTCCATGAATTTAAAAAATTTGTACAAAATACGCAAAGTTTACTTTGCTAAAGGTACAAAAACGTTTTTACAGGAAGATATATTTTTCCTATATCTTTTTAATATCTTGTGATTTGCCTCAAACGGAAAGGTCCACAAATTCTTGACTGGCCATAACTCTTGTATTATTTGATAATAATGCATTAGGAAATAGTGTTTAGGCTTTAACGAGTCATTAAGCAAAACGGCATAATCTCGGTTGTAAATTTCTATACACCCTTTTAGAGACTTTAAGCATCTTGTCGTGTACTCGGAACATGTAACCCTATCGATTAGCTTTAATAAATACCATACTTTGTCATCGGTAGGTACTAAGTCCCCCACCATTAGAGGCAAATATGTAAAGAATGTTAGGAGTTCTCGAGCAGTCGCCTTTAAATTATGACTTTAAAAATTATTTATCTGGAAAGGAGGACAAAAATTTCCAAATTCGTCGCTTTCGTATTGAAAATTTGTTTTTCTCAGATTTAATTTTTTCAAGACAAAGCTTCAAAACGTCATGGAGGATATCCACCGAAAAATTTCTTAGAAAATGGGTAAGCTTCTTAAAGGCACACTCTGATTTAATGGCTGATATAAACACATGACATTATTTTAGATCATGTTCATAATTTTTTTGGATTCTCAACGACTCAACTTTAATTTCGTAAGCAATAGCTGTCTCTTGTTTTGAAAACTTGAAAAGCTCAAGACGCTGTTGAGACCGAGATTGTCACCTAGAATGAGCCCTAAGATTAAAAAATTATTTTCTCTTTTCCATATATGGAAACAACTATTCCATTGGTCTCTAAATTTTGTAAACTTCTATGAACTTATACATACCTTTGGAATAAGAAAATGTTTTAATATTACTGCACAGAAAATATTATTATATTCTATTGGAGCTGTTGGGAACGATATATATACTCATTGAATGGGCGAGCAATGTCGATCTCGAAGTCGTCGAAATAAAGCATGTACGGAAATATTATTTGTGCATTTAATGTGTTATTATCCCTCATTTTTGTCCATAAAAAGCCGTTGACAAAGTTGGTAATGTTTGTTTTGCTTTCTAAAAGTGAAAGCCTTTTCAAAAATGCGTCCAGTAATTTGAATTTTAAAAAACTCTTTTGAATAAAATTAGCGCCTATGGATGCTTTCGACATTAACAAGACCTTATTCTTCGTGCGTATTATTATTCCTATTCTGTCATCGTTTTTAATAATAATTGGGGGTTCTTCTGAGAACCTTTAAAAGCTTATACTGTATGAAACGGTTTCAAAGGGATTTTTGAAAAGATCTAGAAAATGTTTTATTTTTGAATCTTCGGTCGAATTCAGACCTTGTTGAGTTTGTTGTAACTCCCTTTCTAGTGGCACTATTAAGAACTTACAAATTTTGGACTTAAGTGCAAAATTTTCGGCGTTATTGAATAAATTTTGGTTGTCTAGCATGAAGTTATTCGAAAAAGTTATGGGCTGTTCACTATTAATTTCTTCTTAAAATTTTGAACAACATTTTGTGCTGTGTTGGTTGTGCAATTATTGGTTGGGTTACGCATATGTCTCCGTAAAAATCGTTAGATTTTAAAGTTTTTAATGTAGTTTAACAGTTCAGCGACAGCTTTGTTTTTGTTATCGGACTTTAAATGGATCCATACAATTGTTATTGTATGAATGTCCACACTAATGTACATTCTGGTGGTAATTCAACGTTAGAGACAAAAAGCATTGGACTTGGCATCCTTGGCTGATAAGTAAACTGAAAATTCTTTTAGGTCAAAAGGTCTTGTTTTCACGCTGCAGATGAACGTCTGCAGTTTTTCTTTTTCTTAGTAGCAGTTTTCCGTAAGATCCTTCTAAGGCAAGAAACGGTGTCCCGAATCTGCAATTGTGAGCTTCTATTTATTTTAGAGCCAACCAGCTTTAATCTGAATGATTGTTTTATAATAGGAAATTCTTCAAATGACATCAATAAGGTTGGCTTTTGACTTCAGGAAATCGCCAATCTTATTGAACTTCAGCAGTATGTATAATTTAACATGTATATAGATATTGGAAGTTAATATTACGTACTGTTTTGGGGAGATTTGAAGAAACGTTTTTGTTTAAAATTTTTGGAACTTGCCCAGCACTATACTTGGACTTTATATTATGATAGTGACTGTACAGCAGGTCTCCCGGTTTCTTACACTTTTTTAAGAAGTATGTGTTCTAAAATGTAAAAAGAATGCTTAAATCAAATATTGCTAATTTTATTGCATTTACTTCCAGCCGTCTTACAATCACAAAGTTCTGTTATTTGGTTGGCGATCTTCTCTAACAAGTTTTGTATAGCATTTAGTTCCTTTTGAAGCAAGTATTCGACTATTACTAAACTAAGTCTTCTTCTTTTTTGTGAGCTAAGAGATTTACGTTCATTAAAATGCTTTTAAATCAGCTTTCCTTTCTTGCTTTTCGCTACTTCCAAAACAGAAGTAGAAGAGATCTGTCTCAAGATTAACTAATTGATTATGGGCGGAAATAAGAGTTTCTGTCAATAAACAGTCCTTAGATGGAGTCATATCTGTTTGTCGAATTGAGGAACAGGGCAGCAAGCAAAAGAAACCAATGTTATCGACGTCATAAAATGGATGTTCGAGCTCTATGGTCTAAAAGTTTTATTCGCGCACTGGGAAATAAATCAACACCAACGTAGATTGCGTCAGATGTGGTCATTGTAACAGATGTTCTAAAGTCGATCAAGCGGAAATAAACGAGGAGATACAAATTGGCGATATGTAGAATAGCCACCGATTCGAGCAGTGAGTGGCGGTCAACAATTTCACAATCACTATTTTTGAATTAATTTTTTGCCGAGTTGGTGGCTTGGCAATTACCATGGTCATCGATTCTGTACCCAAGTATAACTTATTAAGTCTAGATGATTCGAACTATCTACAAGGAAAGGGCGCAGCTATATTAAATCTGGGTCTGAGTCGATTTCATGTGTGTTAAAATGACCGATTGCTATATGTTAGAGTAGTCCGATTTTTATTAAATTGGATTCGAAATTCTTAATTATATTCCCAATATTATAAAATAATATGTTAAAAAGCCCCAAAGCTATAATTTGTTTCATTTTATTTTCCCACCGATTTTCCGATCGTTCCTATGTCAGCTATATAATATAGTCGTCCGACTTTAATAAAATTTAATTTGAAATTCATAACTAATTAAAAAATATTAATTGCAAGCCTACAAGCATATATGTTTAAAAACACCAAAGAAATGATTTTTTCATATTTTCCGACTAATTTTCCGATCGTAACTATGGCAGCTATATAATATAGTCATCCGATTTAAATAAAATTCAATTCGAAAAATCAGAACTAAATAAAAAATGTTATGTAGGAGGTTAAAAGTTAAAAAGCACCAAAAATATACTATTTCTTTTCCTTTTTTTCCGGATAGTTCCTATGTGAGCTATAAGATATAGTTGTCCGATCTGGCTGGTTCCGATTTATATACTACCTGCAATAGAAAGAAGACTTTTGGGAAAGTTTCAATCTGATAGCTTTAAAGAATATATATGAATATATATTTATGGGGTTGGAAACGTCTCCTTTTTTGCGTTGCAAACTTCTGACTGAAATAGTAGCTATAATAAGCGGGACAAGAGGTTTTTTCGACAGTTTTGTTTAAAATCATAATCAGTGTGTTTGCTATCCGAGGGAATAATATCGTTCTATTGCATTTCAAAATATTGTGACCCCCCGCTATCTTCTGAGAATGTCCATGAGAATGTGCACGTGCATACTTACGAACTCGAGGATCACCACCACCACAAACGTTTAGAAAGTTATTTATTTTAAGTGAATGCATAATGTCTCTCTAACTCAACAATCTTGACTTGCCCTTTAAAATATTATTACACAACTAATAATGAAAATTTTATAAAGGTTTGGTTATTAGGATTAAAGCCTATTCTATGTATATTCGTTTCTAATATAATTTTTTTATACATCTTTAAATGTTGATCATTATAGTTTTCAGGTTTACTAAGAAAAAACTAGAAGGTATAGACCAGGAGTCAGATCACAACTCATTCACTAGAAAACTTTATTTTATTATCTTTAATTTTGAGTTCTTCATTCCCCAATATTAATGAATTGTTTGCAGTTTTATTAGGTCCATAACCTTTATCCAACATATTTTCTTTGGTCAAATTACTGAAATTAAAACCATAATTACAACTAGTGTTTTTATCTTTTAGATCTGCGTCCAGACCCATATCGACCTCTTCTGTGTACATTGGTGAAGGTGTTGCCCCTTCTTCTTCAATCTTTTCCATCTCCTTTTTCACTTTTTCTACATTTTCCTCTATATTCGTCTGTAAAAAAAATTCTTTATAGGAATTACTTTCATCGGAAGACCTTCGTGAAATTATATTTCGATTAGATTGGAGGTGTTTCTCATTAGTTGTAAAGTATGAATCGTCCATTTTGTATATTTATTCAATTCACGTTTTTTTTATACTGTCTCTTACATTAGATGTCTTTTGTTTTTTATTTTCTCTAACAAAGTCATGTAAGGGTTCGGTGACGGGTTTAAAAGTTTCCTCCAACCGTAAATTCGTCTGATTTCTGACTTGTTTGAGATCATCGAATTTTCGCTTTAATGCGAACCTAGCTTTGGTTAACTGAGACAAAATACTCATCGTAGTATATTTTACTAACTTTATAGGGAAAGAATTTTAATTTTTTCGAAATTTATGAGGTCACTCCTCAGTTACTAAGCAAATACTGTTTAGGAAACGCCATTATCTGTAATATTTATATACCATTTTCCAATAAAGTTGTATTCTTAAAATCTCAAATTTTAAATGATTATTGGCTTATTTCTAAATATAAATTGTCATTAGTTTTATGAATATTAAAATTTTCATCAACCAACTGATTGATGATATTATCCTGAAGAGAGGTGTACCTTTCCGGCATGTAGAGGATGTGTTCTTCCAAGTCGAGAACAATAGAGTTTCCAACCTTTGTTGTTTTGCGCTCCGCCTTGAGGATCGGGAATCTAACATTTTCAGGCATCCTTGTCTTTGATAGCAGTGTCATTTTATTTAATTTATTTAACTGTTTGATTACAATATTCTTCTGGTTTTCATGGTTCATGATGGTGATTGAGCTTTTTCTGGACGTGCTACGGTTGTTATCCGTTGTTACCTTGATGGTTTAGACTTGGTATTGTAATTAGCTGTACAGTCGTGTACTGTACATGAACTGTTTCTGTACTGTTTCTGTACTGCTTAGTTGTCAACTTTTACTAGCTGTTCTAGTCTATTGATAAGAATAATCAAAGTTCTAGTTCACCATATGACGATCGAAGTGAAGTAAAGACTTAAACTGTGAATTTCAACGCGTGGGGTCCACTTTTTATACCATACAGAGCTCACACGTACACGTACCCACACATTGATTTTCAATCCCCCAAATGTAAATTAATCAATCAAATATACCTGTAATGACTCCACATCTTTTATGAAAGAAAGTAGAAAAGCGAGGCACAGGTGTCCACAGTTGTACGTATTAAAATCTTATCTTAGAATTGTATTGCATTCTAGAACACAAGTATTTCACAACTTCTCTTAGTGGCTGAAGATTTCCAATGCTATCGAAAAAATGTATATTATTTTTATTTTTAATTTATGCAACCCAATGTGTACCACTTGATTGTGATTTATCTAGGTTTACTATACCACACTCCCGACTTTTTGGAGTTTCTGGGAGTAGATCTCTCATAAATACACCTCTAAAATTAGGGATTTGTTTCTTAGCAAAACATGTATTGTCGATATTTGATTGTGGTCTATTGGGTAGCACAGAAATTAGATTTTTCGCTTATTAATTCCCTTCCCCTTACTATAGGGCTTGAAAATCCAATTTTGGGTATTTTAATATTTTTCTTGGAACCCATTTATTGATCAATTGATTGATTGTTACTTGAATTGTACTCATAATATATAATGGTTTTTGTTTTTTTTTTTTTAAAGATCTAGAAAACGTTTTATTTTTGAATCTTCGGTTGAATTCAGACCTTGTTGAGTTTGTTGTAACTCCTTTTCTAGTGGCACTATTAAAAACTTCAAATTTTGGACTTAAGTGTAAAATTTTAGGCGTTATTGAATAAATTTTGGTTGTCTAGCATGAAGTTATTCGAAAAAGTTATGGGCTGTTCACTATTAATTTCTTCTTAAAATTTTGAACAACATTTTGTGCTGTATTGGTTGTGCAATTATTGGTTGGGTTACGCATATGTCTCCGTAAAAATCGTTAGATTTTAAAGTTTTTAATGTAGTTTAACAGTTCAGCGACAGCTTTGTTTTTGTTATCGGACTTTAAATGGATCCATACAATTGTTATTGTATGAATGTCCACACTAATGTACATTCTGGTGGTAATTCAACGTTGGAGACTTTGGACTTGGCATACTTGGCTGATAAGTAAACTGAAAATTCTTTTAGGTCAAATGGTCTTGTTTCCACGCTGCAGATGAACGTCTGCAGTTTTTGTTTTTCTCAGTAGCAGTTTTCCGTAAGATCCTTCTAAGGCAAGAAACGGTGTCCCGAATCTGCAATTGTGAGCTTCAATTTATTTTAGAGCCAACCAGCTTTAATCTGAATGATTGTTTTAAAATAGGAAATTCTTCAAAAGACATCAATAAGGTTGGCTTTTGACTTCAGGAAATTGGAAGTTAATATTACGTACTGTTTTGGGGAGATTTGAACAAACGTTTTTGTTTACAATTTTTGGGACTTGCCCAGCACTATTCTTGGACTTTATATTATGTTAGTGACTGTACAGCAGGTCTCCCGGTTTCTTTAATTTTTTTTAGAAGTATGTATTCTAAAAAGTAAAAAGAATGCTTTAATCAAATATTGCTAATTTTATTGCATTTACTTCCAGCCGTCTTACGATCACAAAGTTCTGTTATTTGGTTGGCGATCTTCTCTAACAAGTTTTGTCTAGCATTTAGTTCCTTTTGAAGCAAGTATTCGACTATTACTAAACTAAGTCTTCTTCTTTTTTGTGAGCTAAGAGATTTACGTTCATTAAAATGCTTTAAAATCAGCTTTCCTTTCTTGCTTTTCGATACTTCCAAAACAGAAGTAGAAGAGATCTGTCTCAAGATTAACTAATTGATTATGGGCGGAAATAAGAGTTTCTGTCAATAAACAGTCCTTAGATGGATTCATACCTGTTTGTCAGCAAGCAAAAGAAATCAATGTTATCGATGTCATAAAATGGATGTTCGAGCTTTATGGTCTAAAAGGTTTATTCGCGCACTGGGAAATAAATCAACACCAACGTAGATTGCGGCAGATGTGGTCATTGTAACAGATGTTCTAAAGTCGATCAAACGGAAATAAACGAGGAGATACAAATTGGCGATATGTAGAATAGCCACCGATCCGAGCAGTGAGTGGAGGTCAACAATTTCATAATCACTATTTTTGAATTAATTTTTTTGCCGAGTTGGTGGCTTGGCAATTACCATGGTCATCGATTCTGTACCCAAGTATAACTTATTAAGTCTAGATGATTCGAACTATCTACAAGGAAAGGGCGCAGCTATATTAAATCTGGGTCTGAGTCGATTTCATGTGTGTTAAAATGACCGATTGCTATATGTTGGAGTAGCCCGATTTTTATTATATTGAATTCGAAATTCTTAATTATATTCCCAATATTATAAAATAGTATGTTAAAAAGCCCCAAAGCTATAATTTGTTTCATTTTATTTTCCCACCGATTTTCCGATCGTTCCTATATCAGCTATATAATATAGTCGTCCGACTTTAATAAAATTTAATTTGAAATTCATAACTAATTAAAAAATGTTAATTGCAAGCCTACAAGGCTATATGTTTAAAAACACCAAAGAAATGGTTTTTTCATATTTTCCGACTAATTTTCCGACCGTTACTATGGCAGCTATATAATATAGTCGTCCGACTTTAATAAAATTTAATTTGAAATTCATTCAATGTTAATTGCAAGCCTACAAGCCTATATGTTTAAAAACACCAAAGAAATGATTTTTTCATATTTTCCGACTAATTTTCCGATCGTATCTATGGCAGCTATATGATATAGTCATCCGATTTATCAGAAAAATCAGAACTAAATAAAGAAATGTTATGTAGGAGGTTAAAAAGCACCAAAGATATACTCTTTTTTTTTCTTTTTTTCCGGATAGTTCCTATGTGAGCTATAAGATATAGTTGTCCGATCCGGATGGTTCCGACTTATATACTACCTGCAATAGAAAGAAGACTTCTGGGAAAGTTATATATTTATGGGTTTGAAAACGTCTCCTTCTTTGCGTTGCAAGCTTCTGACTGAAATAGTAGCTATAATAAGCGGGATAAGAGGTTTTTTCGACAATTTTGTTTAAAATCATAATCAGTGTGTTTGCTATTCGAGGAAATACTATCGTTTTATTGCATTTCAAAATATTGTGACCCCTCGCTATCTTCTGAGAATGTCCATGAGAATGTGCACGTGCATACATACGAACTCGAGGATCACCACCACCACAAACGTTTAGAAAGATAATTATTTAAAGTGAACGTATAATGTCTCTCTAACTCAACAATCTTGACTTGCCCTTTAAAATATTATTACACAACTAATAATGAAAATTTTATAAAGGTTTGGTTATTAGGATTAAAGCCTATTCTATGTATATTCGTTTCTAATAAAATTTTTTTTATACATCTTTAAATGTTGATCATCATAGTGTTCAGGTTTACTAAGAAAAAACTAGAAGGTATAGACCAGGAGTCAGATCACAACTCATTCACTAGAAAACTTTATTTTATTATCTTTAATTTTGAGTTCTTCATTCCCCAATATTAATGAATTGTTTGCAGTTTTATTAGGTCCATAACCTTTATCCAACATATTTTCTTTGGTCAAATTACTGATATTAAAACCATAATTATAACTAGTGTTTTTATCTTTTAGATCTGCGTCCAGACCCATATCTACCTCTTCTGTGTACATTGGTGAAGGTGTTGCCCCTTCTTCTTCAATGTTTTCCATCTCCTTTTTCACTTTTTTTACATCTTCCTCTATATTCGTCTGTGAAAAGATTCGTTATAGGAATTACTTTCATCGGAAAACCTTCGTGAAATTATATTTCGATTAGATTGGAGGTGTTTCTCATTAGTTGTAAAGTATGAATTGTCCATTTTGTATATTTATTCAATTCACGCTTTTTTTATACTGTCTCTTACATTAGATGTCTTTTGTTTTTTATTTTCTCTAACAAAGTCATGTAAGGGTTCGGTGACGGGTTTAAAAGTTTCCTCCAACCGTAAATTCGTCTGATTTCTGACTTGTTTGAGATCATCGAATTTTCGCTTTAATGCGAACCTAGCTTTGGTTAACTGAGACAAAATACTCATCGTAGTATATTTTACTAACTTTATAGGGAAAGAATTTTAATTTTTTCGAAATTTATGAGGTCACTCCTCAGTTACTAAACAAATACTGTTTAGGAAACGCCATTATCTGTAATATCTATATACCATTTGCAATTGCATTCTTAAAATCTCAAATTTTAAAAGATTATTGGCTTATTTCTAAATATAAATTGTCATTAGTTTTATGAATATTAAAATTTTCATCAACCAACTGATTGATGATATTATCCTGAAGAGAGGTGTACCTTTCCGGTATGTAGAGGATGTGTTCTTCCAAGTCGAGAACAATAGAGTTTCCAACCTTTGTTGTTTTGCGCTCCGCCTTGAGGATCGGGAATCTTACATTTTCAGCATCCTTGTCTTCGATAGCAGTGTCATTTTATTTAATTTATTTTACTGTTTGATTACAATATTCATCTGGTTTTCATGGTTCATGATGGTGATTGAGCTTTTTCTGGACGTGCTACGGTTGTTATCCGTTGTTACCTTGATGGTTTAGACTTGGTATTATAATTAGCTGTACAGTCGTGTACTGTACATGAACTGTTTCTGTACTGTTGCTGTACCTTTTACGAAAGAAAGTAGAAAAGCGAGGCACAGGTGTCCACAGTTGTACGTATCAAAATCTTATCTTATAATTGTATTGCATTCTATAACCCAAGTATTTCACAACTTCTCTAAGTGGCTGAAGATTTCCAAAGCTATCGAAATAATGTATATTATTTTTATTTTTAATTTATGCAACCCAATGTGTATCACTTGATTGTGATTTATCTAGGTTTACTATACCACACTCCCGACTTTTTGGAGTTTCTGGGAGTAGATCTCTCATAAATACACCTCTAAAATTAGGGATATGTTTCTTAGCAAAACATTTATTGTCGATATTTGATTGTGGTCTATTGGGTAGCACAGAAATTAGATTTTTCGCTTCTTAATTCCCTTCCCCTTACTATAGGGCTTGAAAATCCAATTTTGGGTATTTTAATATTTTTCTTGGAACCCATTTATTGATCAATTGATTGATTGTTACTTAAATTGTACTCATAATATATAATGGTTTTTGGTCTAGAAAACGTTTAATTTTTGAATCTTCGGTCGAATTCAGACCTTGTTGAGTTTGTTGTAACTCCTTTTCTAGTGGCACTATTAAAAACTTCCAAATTTTGGACTTAAGTGTAAAATTTTCGGCGTTATTGAATAAATTTTGGTTGTCTAGCATGAAGTTATTCGAAAAAGTTATGGGCTGTTCACTATTAATTTCTTCTTAAAATTTTGAACAACATTTTGTGCTGTGTTGGTTGTGCAATTATTGGTTGGGTTACGCATATGTCTCCGTAAAAATCGTTAGATTTTAAAGTTTTTAATGTAGTTTAACAGTTCAGCGACAGCTTTGTTTTTGTTATCGGACTTTAAATGGATCCATACAATTGTTATTGTATGAATGTCCACACTAATGTACATTCTGGTGGTAATTCAACGTTAGAGACGAAAAGCATTGGACTTGGCATACTTGGCTGATAAGTAAACTGAAAATTCTTTTAGGTCAAATGGTCTTGTTTCCACGCTGCAGATGAACGTCTGCAGTTTTTGTTTTTCTCAGTAGCAGTTTTCCGTAAGATAGTCCGTCTACTGCAATCTGCAATTGTGAGCTTCAATTTATTTTAGAGCCAACCAGCTTTAATCTGAATGATTGTTTTAAAATAGGAAATTCTTCAAAAGACATCAATAAGGTTGGCTTTTGACTTCAGGAAATTGGAAGTTAATATTACGTACTGTTTTGGGGAGATTTGAACAAACGTTTTTGTTTAAAATTTTTGGGACTTGCCCAGCACTATACTTGGACTTTATATTATGATAGTGACTGTACAGCAGGTCTCCCGGTTTCTTACACTTTTTTAAGAAGTATGTGTTCTAAAATGTAAAAAGAATGCTTAAATCAAATATTGCTAATTTTATTGCATTTACTTCCAGCCGTCTTACAATCACAAAGTTCTGTTATTTGGTTGGCGATCTTCTCTAACAAGTTTTGTATAGCATTTAGTTCCTTTTGAAGCAAGTATTCGACTATTACTAAACTAAGTCTTCTTCTTTTTTGTGAGCTAAGAGATTTACGTTCATTAAAATGCTTTAAAATCAGCTTTCCTTTCTTGCTTTTCGCTACTTCCAAAACAGAAGTAGAAGAGATCTGTCTCAAGATTAACTAATTGATTATGGGCGGAAATAAGAGTTTCTGTCAATAAACAGTCCTTAGATGGAGTCATATCTGTTTGTCGAATTAAGGAACAGGGCAGCAAGCAAAAGAAACCAATGTTATCGACGTCATAAAATGGATGTTCGAGCTCTATGGTCTAAAAGTTTTATTCGCGCACTGGGAAATAAATCAACACCAACGTAGATTGCGGCAAATGTGGTCATTGTAACAGATGTTCTAAAGTCGATCAAACGGAAATAAACGAGGAGATACAAATTGGCGATATGTAGAATAGCCACCGATCCGAGCAGTGAGTGGCGGTCAACAATTTCACAATCACTATTTTTAAATTAATTTTTTGCCCAGTTGGTGGCTTGGCAATTACCATGGTCATCGATTCTGTACCCAAGTATAACTTATTAAGTCTAGATGATTCGAACTATCTACAAGGAAAGGGCGCAGCTATATTAAATCTGGGTCTGAGTCGATTTCATGTGTGTTAAAATGACCGATTGCTATATGTTGGAGTAGCCCGATTTTTATTATATTGAATTCGAAATTCTTAATTATATTCCCAATATTATAAAATAATATGTTAAAAAGCCCAAAGCTATAATTTGTTTCATTTTATTTTCCCACCGATTTTCCGATCGTTCCTATGTCAGCTATATAATATAGTCGTCCGACTTTAATAAAATTTAATTTGAAATTCATAACTAATTAAAAAATGTTAATTGCAAGCCTACAAGGCTATATGTTTAAAAACACCAAAGAAATGATTTTTTCATATTTTCCGACTAATTTTCCGACCGTTACTATGGCAGCTATATAATATAGTCGTCCGACTTTAATAAAATTTAATTTGAAATTCATTCAATGTTAATTGCAAGCCTACAAGCCTATATGTTTAAAAACACCAAAGAAATGATTTTTTCATATTTTCCGACTAATTTTCCGATCGTATCTATGGCAGCTATATGATATAGTCATCCGATTTATCAGAAAAATCAGAACTAAATAAAGAAATGTTATGTAGGAGGTTAAAAAGCACCAAAGATATACTCTTTTTTTTTCTTTTTTTCCGGATAGTTCCTATGTGAGCTATAAGATATAGTTGTCCGATCCGGATGGTTCCGACTTATATACTACCTGCAATAGAAAGAAGACTTTTGGGAAAGTTATATATTTATGGGGTTGAAAACGTCTCCTTCTTTGCGTTGCAAGCTTCTGACTGAAATAGTAGCTATAATAAGCGGGATAAGAGGTTTTTTCGACAATTTTGTTTAAAATCATAATCAGTGTGTTTGCTATTCGAGGAAATACTATCGTTTTATTGCATTTCAAAATATTGCGACCCCTCGCTATCTTCTGAGAATGTCCATGAGAATGTGCACGTGCATACATACGAACTCGAGGATCACCACCACCACAAACGTTTAGAAAGATAATTATTTAAAGTGAACGTATAATGTCTCTCTAACTCAACAATCTTGACTTGCCCTTTAAAATATTATTACACAACTAATAATGAAAATTTTATAAAGGTTTGGTTATTAGGATTAAAGCCTATTCTATGTATATTCGTTTCTAATAAAATTTTTTTTATACATCTTTAAATGTTGATCATCATAGTGTTCAGGTTTACTAAGAAAAAACTAGAAGGTATAGACCAGGAGTCAGATCACAACTCATTCACTAGAAAACTTTATTTTATTATCTTTAATTTTGAGTTCTTCATTCCCCAATATTAATGAATTGTTTGCAGTTTTATTAGGTCCATAACCTTTATCCAACATATTTTCTTTGGTCAAATTACTGATATTAAAACCATAATTATAACTAGTGTTTTTATCTTTTAGATCTGCGTCCAGACCCATATCGACCTCTTCTGTGTACATTGGTGAAGGTGTTGCCCCTTCTTCTTCAATGTTTTCCATCTCCTTTTTCACTTTTTTTACATCTTCCTCTATATTCGTCTGTGAAAAGATTCGTTATAGGAATTACTTTCATCGGAAAACCTTCGTGAAATTATATTTCGATTAGATTGGAGGTGTTTTTTATTAGTTGTAAAGTATGAATTGTCCAACCGTAAATTCGTCTGATTTCTGACTTGTTTGAGATCATCGAATTTTCGCTTTAATGCGAACCTAGCTTTGGTTAACTGAGACAAAATACTCATCGTAGTATATTTTACTAACTTTATAGGGAAAGAATTTTAATTTTTTCGAAATTTATGAGGTCACTCCTCAGTTACTAAACAAATACTGTTTAGGAAACGCCATTATCTGTAATATCTATATACCATTTGCAATTGCATTCTTAAAATCTCAAATTTTAAAAGATTATTGGCTTATTTCTAAATATAAATTGTCATTAGTTTTATGAATATTAAAATTTTCATCAACCAACTGATTGATGATATTATCCTGAAGAGAGGTGTACCTTTCCGGTATGTAGAGGATGTGTTCTTCCAAGTCGAGAACAATAGAGTTTCCAACCTTTGTTGTTTTGCGCTCCGCCTTGAGGATCGGGAATCTTACATTTTCAGCATCCTTGTCTTCGATAGCAGTGTCATTTTATTTAATTTATTTTACTGTTTGATTACAATATTCATCTGGTTTTCATGGTTCATGATGGTGATTGAGCTTTTTCTGGACGTGCTACGGTTGTTATCCGTTGTTACCTTGATGGTTTAGACTTGGTATTGTAATTAGCTGTACAGTCGTGTACTGTACATGAACTGTTTCTGTACTGTTGCTGTACCTTTTACGAAAGAAAGTAGAAAAGCGAGGCACAGGTGTCCACAGTTGTACGTATCAAAATCTTATCTTATAATTGTATTGCATTCTATAACCCAAGTATTTCACAACTTCTCTAAGTGGCTGAAGATTTCCAAAGCTATCGAAATAATGTATATTATTTTTATTTTTAATTTATGCAACCCAATGTGTATCACTTGATTGTGATTTATCTAGGTTTACTATACCACACTCCCGACTTTTTGGAGTTTCTGGGAGTAGATCTCTCATAAATACACCTCTAAAATTAGGGATATGTTTCTTAGCAAAACATGTATTGTCGATATTTGATTGTGGTCTATTGGGTAGCACAGAAATTAGATTTTTCGCTTCTTAATTCCCTTCCCCTTACTATAGGGCTTGAAAATCCAATTTTGGGTATTTTAATATTTTTCTTGGAACCCATTTATTGATCAATTGATTGATTGTTACTTAAATTGTACTCATAATATATAATGGTTTTTGGTCTAGAAAACGTTTAATTTTTGAATCTTCGGTCGAATTCAGACCTTGTTGAGTTTGTTGTAACTCCTTTTCTAGTGGCACTATTAAAAACTTCCAAATTTTGGACTTAAGTGTAAAATTTTCGGCGTTATTGAATAAATTTTGGTTGTCTAGCATGAAGTTATTCGAAAAAGTTATGGGCTGTTCACTATTAATTTCTTCTTAAAATTTTGAACAACATTTTGTGCTGTGTTGGTTGTGCAATTATTGGTTGGGTTACGCATATGTCTCCGTAAAAATCGTTAGATTTTAAAGTTTTTAATGTAGTTTAACAGTTCAGCGACAGCTTTGTTTTTGTTATCGGACTTTAAATGGATCCATACAATTGTTATTGTATGAATGTCCACACTAATGTACATTCTGGTGGTAATTCAACGTTAGAGACAAAAAGCATTGGACTTGGCATACTTGGCTGATAAGTAAACTGAAAATTCTTTTAGGTCAAATGGTCTTGTTTCCACGCTGCAGATGAACGTCTGCAGTTTTTGTTTTTCTCAGTAGCAGTTTTCCGTAAGATCCGTCTAAGGCAAGAAACGGTGTCCCGAATCTGCAATTGTGAGCTTCAATTTATTTTAGAGCCAACCAGCTTTAATCTGAATGATTGTTTTAAAATAGGAAATTCTTCAAAGGACATCAATAAGGTTGGCTTTTGACTTCAGGAAATCGCCAATCTTATTGAACTTCAGCTGTTAATTCAAAGTATGTATAATTTAACATGTATATATTTATTGGAAGTTAATAATACGTACTGTTTTAGGGAGATTTGAAGAAACGTTTTTGTTTAAAATTTTTGGGACTTGCCCAGCACTATACTTGGACTTTATATTATGATAGTGACTGTACAGCAGGTCTCCCGGTTTCTTACACTTTTTTAAGAAGTATGTGTTCTAAAATGTAAAAAGAATGCTTAAATCAAATATTGCTAATTTTATTGCATTTACTTCCAGCCGTCTTACGATCACAAAGTTCTGTTATTTGGTTGGCGATCTTCTCTAACAAGTTTTGTCTAGCATTTAGTTCCTTTTAAAGCAAGTATTCGACTATTACTAAACTAAGTCTTCGTCTTTTTTGTGAGCTAAGAGATTTACGTTCATTAAAATGCTTTAAAATCAGCTTTCCTTTCTTGCTTTTCGATACTTCCAAAACAGAAGTAGAAGAGATCTGTCTCAAGATTAACTAATTGATTATGGGCGGAAATAAGAGTTTCTGTCAATAAACAGTCCTTAGATGGAGTCATATCTGTTTGTCGAATTGAGGAACAGGGCAGCAAGCAAAAGAAACCAATGTTATCGACGTCATAAAATGGATGTTCGAGCTCTATGGTCTAAAAGTTTTATTCGCGCACTGGGAAATAAATCAACACCAACGTAGATTGCGGCAGATGTGGTCATTGTAACAGATGTTCTAAAGTCGATCAAGCGGAAATAAACGAGGAGATACAAATTGGCGATATGTAGAATAGCCACCGATCCGAGCAGTGAGTGGCGGTCAACAATTTCACAATCACTATTTTTAAATTAATTTTTTGCCCAGTTGGTGGCTTGGCAATTACCATGGTCATCGATTCTGTACCCAAGTATAACTTATTAAGTCTAGATGATTCGAACTATCTACAAGGAAAGGGCGCAGCTATATTAAATCTGGGTCTGAGTCGATTTCATGTGTGTTAAAATGACCGATTGCTATATGTTGGAGTAGCCCGATTTTTATTATATTGAATTCGAAATTCTTAATTATATTCCCAATATTATAAAATAATATGTTAAAAAGCCCCAAAGCTATAATTTGTTTCATTTTATTTTCCCACCGATTTTCCGATCGTTCCTATGTCAGCTATATAATATAGTCGTCCGACTTTAATAAAATTTAATTTGAAATTCATTCAATGTTAATTGCAAGCCTACAAGCCTATATGTTTAAAAACACCAAAGAAATGATTTTTTCATATTTTCCGACTAATTTTCCGATCGTAACTATGGCAGCTATGTGATATAGTCATCCGATTTTAATAAAATTTAATTCGAAAAATCAGAACTAAATAAAGAAATGTTATGTAGGAGGTTAAAAAGCACCAAAGATATACTCTTTTTTTTTCTTTTTTTCCGGATAGTTCCTATGTGAGCTATAAGATATAGTTGTCCGATCCGGATGGTTCCGACTTATATACTACCTGCAATAGAAAGAAGACTTTTGGGAAAGTTTCAATCCGATAGCTTTAAAGAATATATATGAATATATATTTATGGGGTTGGAAACGTCTCCTTCTTTGTGTTGCAAACTTCTGACTGAAATTGTAGCTATAATAAGCGGGACAAGAGGTTTTTTCGACAGTTTTGTTTAAAATCATAATCAGTGTGTTTGCTATCCGAGGGAATAATATCGTTCTATTGCATTTCAAAATATTGTGACCCCCCGCTATCTTCTGAGAATGTCCATGAGAATGTGCACGTGCATACTTACGAACTCGAGGATCACCACCACCACAAACGTTTAGAAAGTTATTTATTTTAAGTGAATGCATAATGTCTCTCTAACTCAACAATCTTGACTTGCCCTTTAAAATATTATTACACAACTAATAATGAAAATTTTATAAAGGTTTGGTTATTAGGATTAAAGCCTATTCTATGTATATTCGTTTCTAATATAATTTTTTTATACATCTTTAAATGTTGATCATTATAGTTTTCAGGTTTACTAAGAAAAAACTAGAAGGTATAGACCAGGAGTCAGATCACAACTCATTCACTAGAAAACTTTATTTTATTATCTTTAATTTTGAGTTCTTCATTCCCCAATATTAATGAATTGTTTGCAGTTTTATTAGGTCCATAACCTTTATCCAACATATTTTCTTTGGTCAAATTACTGAAATTAAAACCATAATTACAACTAGTGTTTTTATCTTTTAGATCTGCGTCCAGACCCATATCGACCTCTTCTGTGTACATTGGTGAAGGTGTTGCCCCTTCTTCTTCAATCTTTTCCATCTCCTTTTTCACTTTTTCTACATTTTCCTCTATATTCGTCTGTAAAAAAAATTCTTTATAGGAATTACTTTCATCGGAAGACCTTCGTGAAATTATATTTCGATTAGATTGGAGGTGTTTCTCATTAGTTGTAAAGTATGAATCGTCCATTTTGTATATTTATTCAATTCACGTTTTTTTTATACTGTCTCTTACATTAGATGTCTTTTGTTTTTTATTTTCTCTAACAAAGTCATGTAAGGGTTCGGTGACGGGTTTAAAAGTTTCCTCCAACCGTAAATTCGTCTGATTTCTGACTTGTTTGAGATCATCGAATTTTCGCTTTAATGCGAACCTAGCTTTGGTTAACTGAGATAAAATACTCATCGTAGTATATTTTACTAACTTTATAGGGAAAGAATTTTAATTTTTTCGAAATTTATGAGGTCACTCCTCAGTTACTAAGCAAATACTGTTTAGGAAACGCCATTATCTGTAATATTTATATACCATTTTCCAATAAAGTTGTATTCTTAAAATCTCAAATTTTAAATGATTATTGGCTTATTTCTAAATATAAATTGTCATTAGTTTTATGAATATTAAAATTTTCATCAACCAACTGATTGATGATATTATCCTGAAGAGAGGTGTACCTTTCCGGCATGTAGAGGATGTGTTCTTCCAAGTCGAGAACAATAGAGTTTCCAACCTTTGTTGTTTTGCGCTCCGCCTTGAGGATCGGGAATCTAACATTTTCAGGCATCCTTGTCTTTGATAGCAGTGTCATTTTATTTAATTTATTTAACTGTTTGATTACAATATTCTTCTGGTTTTCATGGTTCATGATGGTGATTGAGCTTTTTCTGGACGTGCTACGGTTGTTATCCGTTGTTACCTTGATGGTTTAGACTTGGTATTGTAATTAGCTGTACAGTCGTGTACTGTACATGAACTGTTTCTGTACTGTTTCTGTACTGCTTAGTTGTCAACTTTTACTAGCTGTTCTAGTCTATTGATAAGAATAATCAAAGTTCTAGTTCACCATATGACGATCGAAGTGAAGTAAAGACTTAAACTGTGAATTTCATCGCGTGCGGTCCACTTTTTATACCATTCAGAGCTCACACGTACACGTACCCACACATTGATTTTCAATCCCCCAAATGTAAATTAATCAATCAAATATACCTGTAATGACTCCACATCTTTTATGTAGAAAAGCGAGGCACAGGTGTCCACAGTTGTACGTATTAAAATCTTATCTTAGAATTGTATTGCATTCTAGAACACAAGTATTTCACAACTTCTCTAAGTGGTTGAAGATTTCCAATGCTATCGAAAAAATGTATATTATTTTTATTTTTAATTTATGCAACCCAATGTGTACCACTTGATTGTGATTTATCTAGGTTTACTATACCACACTCCCGACTTTTTGGAGTTTCTGGGAGTAGATCTCTCATAAATACACCTCTAAAATTAGGAATTTGTTTCTTAGCAAAACATGTATTGTCGATATTTGATTGTGGTCTATTGGGTAGCACAGAAATTAGTTTTTTCGCTTATTAATTCCCTTCCCCTTACTATAGGGCTTGAAAATCCAATTTTGGGTATTTTAATATTTTTCTTGGAACCCATTTATTGATCAATTGATTGATTGTTACTTGAATTGTACTCATAATATATAATGGTTTTTGTTTTTTTTTTTAAGATCTAGAAAATGTTTTATTTTTCAATCTTCGGTCGAATTCAGACCTTGTTGAGTTTATTGTAGCTCCTTTTCTAGTGGCAGTATTAAAAACTTCCAAATTTTGGACTTAAGTGTAAAATTTTCGGCGTTATTGAATAAATTTTGGTTATCTAGCATGAAGTTATTCGAAAAAGTTATGGGCTGTTCACTATTAATTTCTTCTTAAAATTTTGAACAACATTTTGTGCTGTGTTGGTTGTGCAATTATTGGTTGGGTTACGCATATGTCTCCGTAAAAATCGTTAGATTTTAAAGTTTTTAATGTAGTTTAACAGTTCAGCGACAGCTTTGTTTTTGTTATCGGACTTTAAATGGATCCATACAATTGTTATTGTATGAATGTCCACACTAATGTACATTCTGGTGGTAATTCAACGTTAGAGACAAAAAGCATTGGACTTGGCATACTTGGCTGATAAGTAAACTGAAAATTCTTTTAGGTCAAATGGTCTTGTTTCCACGCTGCAGATGAACGTCTGCACTTTTTGTTTTTCTCAGTAGCAGTTTTCCGTAAGATCCGTCTAAGGCAAGAAACGGTGTCCCGAATCTGCAATTGTGAGCTTCAATTTATTTTAGAGCCAACCAGCTTTAATCTGAATGAATGTTTTAAAATAGGAAATTCTTCAAAAGACATCAATAAGGTTGGCTTTTGACTTCAGGAAATCGCCAATCATATTGAACTTCGGCTGTTAATTCAAAGTATGTATAATTTAACATGTATATAAATATTGGAAGTTAATATTACGTACTGTTTTGGGGAGATTTGAACAAACGTTTTTGTTTAAAATTTTTGGGACTTGCCCAGCACTATTCTTGGACTTTATATTTTGCTAGTGACTGTACAGCAGGTCTCCCGGTTTCTTTCATTTTTTTAAAAAAGTATGTGTTCTAAAAAGTAAAAAGAATGCTTAAATCAAATATTGCTAATTTTATTGCATTTACTTCCAGCCGTCTTACGATCACAAAGTTCTGTTATTTGGTTGGCGATCTTCTCTAACAAGTTTTGTCTAGCATTTAGTTCCTTTTAAAGCAAGTATTCGACTATTACTAAACTAAGTCTTCGTCTTTTTTGTGAGCTAAGAGATTTACGTTCATTAAAATGCTTTAAAATCAGCTTTCCTTTCTTGCTTTTCGATACTTCCAAAACAGAAGTAGAAGAGATCTGTCTCAAGATTAACTAATTGATTATGGGCGGAAATAAGAGTTTCTGTCAATAAACAGTCCTTAGATGGAGTCATATCTGTTTGTCGAATTGAGGAACAGGGCAGCAAGCAAAAGAAACCAATGTTATCGACGTCATAAAATGGATGTTCGAGCTCTATGGTCTAAAAGTTTTATTCGCGCACTGGGAAATAAATCAACACCAACGTAGATTGCGGCAGATGTGGTCATTGTAACAGATGTTCTAAAGTCGATCAAACGGAAATAAACGAGGAGATACAAATTGGCGATATGTAGAATAGCCACCGATCCGAGCAGTGAGTGGCGGTCAACAATTTCACAATCACTATTTTTAAATTAATTTTTTGCCCAGTTGGTGGCTTGGCAATTACCATGGTCATCGATTCTGTACCCAAGTATAACTTATTAAGTCTAGATGATTCGAACTATCTACAAGGAAAGGGCGCAGCTATATTAAATCTGGGTCTGAGTCGATTTCATGTGTGTTAAAATGACCGATTGCTATATGTTGGAGTAGCCCGATTTTTATTATATTGAATTCGAAATTCTTAATTATATTCCCAATATTATAAAATAATATGTTAAAAAGCCCCAAAGCTATAATTTGTTTCATTTTATTTTCCCACCGATTTTCCGATCGTTCCTATGTCAGCTATATAATATAGTCGTCCGACTTTAATAAAATTTAATTTGAAATTCATTCAATGTTAATTGCAAGCCTACAAGCCTATATGTTTAAAAACACCAAAGAAATGATTTTTTCATATTTTCCGACTAATTTTCCGATCGTAACTATGGCAGCTATGTGATATAGTCATCCGATTTTAATAAAATTTAATTCGAAAAATCAGAACTAAATAAAGAAATGTTATGTAGGAGGTTAAAAAGCACCAAAGATATACTCTTTTTTTTTCTTTTTTTCCGGATAGTTCCTATGTGAGCTATAAGATATAGTTGTCCGATCCGGATGGTTCCGACTTATATACTACCTGCAATAGAAAGAAGACTTTTGGGAAAGTTTCAATCCGATAGCTTTAAAGAATATATATGAATATATATTTATGGGATTGGAAACGTCTCCTTCTTTGTGTTGCAAACTTCTGACTGAAATTGTAGCTATAATAAGCGGGATAAGAGGTTTTTTCGACAGTTTTGTTTAAAATCATAATCAGTGTGTTTGCTATCCGAGGGAATAATATCGTTCTATTGCATTTCAAAATATTGTGACCCCCCGCTATCTTCTGAGAATGTCCATGAGAATGTGCACGTGCATACTTACGAACTCGAGGATCACCACCACCACAAACGTTTAGAAAGTTATTTATTTTAAGTGAATGCATAATGTCTCTCTAACTCAACAATCTTGACTTGCCCTTTAAAATATTATTACACAACTAATAATGAAAATGTTATAAAGGTTTGGTTATTAGGATTAAAGCCTATTCTATGTATATTCGTTTCTAATATAATTTTTTTATACATCTTTAAATGTTGATCATTATAGTTTTCAGGTTTACTAAGAAAAAACTAGAAGGTATAGACCAGGAGTCAGATCACAACTCATTCACTAGAAAACTTTATTTTATTATCTTTAATTTTGAGTTCTTCATTCCCCAATATTAATGAATTGTTTGCAGTTTTATTAGGTCCATAACCTTTATCCAACATATTTTCTTTGGTCAAATTACTGAAATTAAAACCATAATTACAACTAGTGTTTTTATCTTTTAGATCTGCGTCCAGACCCATATCGACCTCTTCTGTGTACATTGGTGAAGGTGTTGCCCCTTCTTCTTCAATCTTTTCCATCTCCTTTTTCACTTTTTCTACATTTTCCTCTATATTCGTCTGTAAAAAAAATTCGTTATAGGAATTACTTTCATCGGAAGACCTTCGTGAAATTATATTTCGATTAGATTGGAGGTGTTTCTCATTAGTTGTAAAGTATGAATCGTCCATTTTGTATATTTATTCAATTCACGTTTTTTTTATACTGTCTCTTACATTAGATGTCTTTTGTTTTTTATTTTCTCTAACAAAGTCATGTAAGGGTTCGGTGACGGGTTTAAAAGTTTCCTCCAACCGTAAATTCGTCTGATTTCTGACTTGTTTGAGATCATCGAATTTTCGCTTTAATGCGAACCTAGCTTTGGTTAACTGAGACAAAATACTCATCGTAGTATATTTTACTAACTTTATAGGGAAAGAATTTTAATTTTTTCGAAATTTATGAGGTCACTCCTCAGTTACTAAACAAATACTGTTTAGGAAACGCCATTATCTGTAATATTTATATACCATTTTCCAATAAAGTTGTATTCTTAAAATCTCAAATTTTAAATGATTATTGGCTTATTTCTAAATATAAATTGTCATTAGTTTTATGAATATTAAAATTTTCATCAACCAACTGATTGATGATATTATCCTGAAGAGAGGTGTACCTTTCCGGCATGTAGAGGATGTGTTCTTCCAAGTCGAGAACAATAGAGTTTCCAACCTTTGTTGTTTTGCGCTCCGCCTTGAGGATCGGGAATCTAACATTTTCAGGCATCCTTGTCTTCGATAGCAGTGTCATTTTATTTAATTTATTTAACTGTTTGATTACAATATTCTTCTGGTTTTCATGGTTCATGATAGTGATTGAGCTTTTTCTGGACGTGCTACGGTTGTTATCCGTTGTTACCTTGATGGTTTAGGCTTGGTATTGTAATTAGCTGTACAGTCGTGTACTGTACATGAACTGTTTCTGTACTGTTGCTGTACTGTTTCTGTACTGCTTAGTTGTCAACTTTTACTAGCTGTTCTAGTCTATTGATAAGAATAATCAAAGTTCTAGTTCACCATATGACGATCGAAGTGAAGTAAAGACTTAAACTGTGAATTTCAACGCGTGCGGTCCACTTTTTATACCATTCAGAGCTCACACGTACACGTACCCACACATTGATTTTCAATCCCCCAAATGTAAATTAATCAATCAAATATACCTGTAATGACTCCACATCTTTTATGAAAGAAAGTAGAAAAGCGAGGCACAGGTGTCCACAGTTGTACGTATTAAAATCTTATCTTAGAATTGTATTGCATTCTAGAACACAAGTATTTCACAACTTCTCTAAGTGGTTGAAGATTTCCAATGCTATCGAAAAAATGTATATTATTTTTATTTTTAATTTATGCAACCCAATGTGTACCACTTGATTGTGATTTATCTAGGTTTACTATACCACACTCCCGACTTTTTGGAGTTTCTGGGAGTAGATCTCTCATAAATACACCTCTAAAATTAGGAATTTGTTTCTTAGCAAAACATGTATTGTCGATATTTGATTGTGGTCTATTGGGTAGCACAGAAATTAGTTTTTTCGCTTATTAATTCCCTTCCCCTTACTATAGGGCTTGAAAATCCAATTTTGGGTATTTTAATATTTTTCTTGGAACCCATTTATTGATCAATTGATTGATTGTTACTTGAATTGTACTCATAATATATAATGGTTTTTGTTTTTTTTTTTAAGATCTAGAAAATGTTTTATTTTTCAATCTTCGGTCGAATTCAGACCTTGTTGAGTTTATTGTAGCTCCTTTTCTAGTGGCAGTATTAAAAACTTCCAAATTTTGGACTTAAGTGTAAAATTTTCGGCGTTATTGAATAAATTTTGGTTATCAAGCATGAAGTTATTCGAAAAAGTTATGGGCTGTTCACTATTAATTTCTTCTTAAAATTTTGAACAACATTTTGTGCTGTGTTGGTTGTGCAATTATTGGTTGGGTTACGCATATGTCTCCGTAAAAATCGTTAGATTTTAAAGTTTTTAATGTAGTTTAACAGTTCAGCGACAGCTTTGTTTTTGTTATCGGACTTTAAATGGATCCATACAATTGTTATTGTATGAATGTCCACACTAATGTACATTCTGGTGGTAATTCAACGTTAGAGACAAAAAGCATTGGACTTGGCATACTTGGCTGATAAGTAAACTGAAAATTCTTTTAGGTCAAATGGTCTTGTTTCCACGCTGCAGATGAACGTCTGCACTTTTTGTTTTTCTCAGTAGCAGTTTTCCGTAAGATCCGTCTAAGGCAAGAAACGGTGTCCCGTTTGGCTTTTGACTTCAGGAAATCGCCAATCATATTGAACTTCGGCTGTTAATTCAAAGTATGTATAATTTAACATGTATATAAATATTGGAAGTTAATATTACGTACTGTTTTGGGGAGATTTGAACAAACGTTTTTGTTTAAAATTTTTGGGACTTGCCCAGCACTATTCTTGGACTTTATATTTTGTTAGTGACTGTACAGCAGGTCTCCCGGTTTCTTTCATTTTTTTAAAAAAGTATGTGTTCTAAAAAGTAAAAAGAATGCTTAAATCAAATATTGCTAATTTTATTGCATTTACTTCCAGCCGTCTTACGATCACAAAGTTCTGTTATTTGGTTGGCGATCTTCTCTAACAAGTTTTGTCTAGCATTTAGTTCCTTTTAAAGCAAGTATTCGACTAATACTAAACTAAGTCTTCGTCTTTTTTGTGAGCTAAGAGATTTACGTTCATTAAAATGCTTTAAAATCAGCTTTCCTTTCTTGCTTTTCGATACTTCCAAAACAGAAGTAGAAGAGATCTGTCTCAAGATTAACTAATTGATTATGGGCGGAAATAAGAGTTTCTGTCAATAAACAGTCCTTAGATGGAGTCATATCTGTTTGTCGAATTGAGGAACAGGGCAGCAAGCAAAAGAAACCAATGTTATCGACGTCATAAAATGGATGTTCGAGCTCTATGGTCTAAAAGTTTTATTCGCGCACTGGGAAATAAATCAACACCAACGTAGATTGCGGCAGATGTGGTCATTGTAACAGATGTTCTAAAGTCGATCAAACGGAAATAAACGAGGAGATACAAATTGGCGATATGTAGAATAGCCACCGATCCGAGCAGTGAGTGGCGGTCAACAATTTCACAATCACTATTTTTAAATTAATTTTTTGCCCAGTTGGTGGCTTGGCAATTACCATGGTCATCGATTCTGTACCCAAGTATAACTTATTAAGTCTAGATGATTCGAACTATCTACAAGGAAAGGGCGCAGCTATATTAAATCTGGGTCTGAGTCGATTTCATGTGTGTTAAAATGACCGATTGCTATATGTTGGAGTAGCCCGATTTTTATTATATTGAATTCGAAATTCTTAATTATATTCCCAATATTATAAAATAATATGTTAAAAAGCCCCAAAGCTATAATTTGTTTCATTTTATTTTCCCACCGATTTTCCGATCGTTCCTATGTCAGCTATATAATATAGTCGTCCGACTTTAATAAAATTTAATTTGAAATTCATTCAATGTTAATTGCAAGCCTACAAGCCTATATGTTTAAAAACACCAAAGAAATGATTTTTTCATATTTTCCGACTAATTTTCCGATCGTAACTATGGCAGCTATGTGATGTAGTCATCCGATTTTAATAAAATTTAAATCGAAAAATCAGAACTAAATAAAGAAATGTTATGTAGGAGGTTAAAAAGCACCAAAGATATACTCTTTTTTTTTTCTTTTTTTCCGGATAGTTCCTATGTGAGCTATAAGATATAGTTGTCCGATCCGGATGGTTCCGACTTATATACTACCTGCAATAGAAAGAAGACTTTTGGGAAAGTTTCAATCCGATAGCTTTAAAGAATATATATGAATATATATTTATGGGATTGGAAACGTCTCCTTCTTTGTGTTGCAAACTTCTGACTGAAATTGTAGCTATAATAAGCGGGATAAGAGGGTTTTTCGACAGTTTTGTTTAAAATCATAATCAGTGTGTTTGCTATCCGAGGGAATAATATCGTTCTATTGCATTTCAAAATATTGTGACCCCCCGCTATCTTCTGAGAATGTCCATGAGAATGTGCACGTGCATACTTACGAACTCGAGGATCACCACCACCACAAACGTTTAGAAAGTTATTTATTTTAAGTGAATGCATAATGTCTCTCTAACTCAACAATCTTGACTTGCCCTTTAAAATATTATTACACAACTAATAATGAAAATTTTATAAAGGTTTGGTTATTAG
Organism: Drosophila biarmipes; assembly: GCF_025231255.1. NCBI lineage: Eukaryota > Metazoa > Arthropoda > Insecta > Diptera > Drosophilidae > Drosophila > Drosophila biarmipes. The sequence continues at coordinate 2,509,711 of NW_026114529.1, read as the reverse complement.
GATTAAAGCCTATTCTATGTATATTCGTTTCTAATAAAATTTTTTTTATACATCTTTAAATGTCGATCATCATAGTTTTCAGGTTTACTAAGAAAAAACTAGAAGGTATAGACCAGGAGTCAGATCACAACTCATTCACTAGAAAACTTTATTTTATTATCTTTAATTTTGAGTTCTTCATTCCCCAATATTAATGAATTGTTTGCAGTTTTATTAGGTCCATAACCTTTATCCAACATATTTTCTTTGGTCAAATTACTGAAATTAAAACCATAATTACAACTAGTGTTTTTATCTTTTAGATCTGCGTCCAGACCCATATCGACCTCTTCTGTGTACATTGGTGAAGGTGTTGCCCCTTCTTCTTCAATCTTTTCCATCTCCTTTTTCACTTTTTCTACATTTTCCTCTATATTCGTCTGTAAAAAAAATTCGTTATAGGAATTACTTTCATCGGAAGACCTTCGTGAAATTATATTTCGATTAGATTGGAGGTGTTTCTCATTAGTTGTAAAGTATGAATCGTCCATTTTGTATATTTATTCAATTCACGTTTTTTTTATACTGTCTCTTACATTAGATGTCTTTTGTTTTTTATTTTCTCTAACAAAGTCATGTAAGGGTTCGGTGACGGGTTTAAAAGTTTCCTCCAACCGTAAATTCGTCTGATTTCTGACTTGTTTGAGATCATCGAATTTTCGCTTTAATGCGAACCTAGCTTTGGTTAACTGAGACAAAATACTCATCGTAGTATATTTTACTAACTTTATAGGGAAAGAATTTTAATTTTTTCGAAATTTATGAGGTCACTCCTCAGTTACTAAGCAAATACTGTTTAGGAAACGCCATTATCTGTAATATTTATATACCATTTTCCAATAAAGTTGTATTCTTAAAATCTCAAATTTTAAATGATTATTGGCTTATTTCTAAATATAAATTGTCATTAGTTTTATGAATATTAAAATTTTCATCAACCAACTGATTGATGATATTATCCTGAAGAGAGGTGTACCTTTCCGGCATGTAGAGGATGTGTTCTTCCAAGTCGAGAACAATAGAGTTTCCAACCTTTGTTGTTTTGCGCTCCGCCTTGAGGATCGGGAATCTAACATTTTCAGGCATCCTTGTCTTCGATAGCAGTGTCATTTTATTTAATTTATTTAACTGTTTGATTACAATATTCTTCTGGTTTTCATGGTTCATGATAGTGATTGAGCTTTTTCTGGACGTGCTACGGTTGTTATCCGTTGTTACCTTGATGGTTTAGGCTTGGTATTGTAATTAGCTGTACAGTCGTGTACTGTACATGAACTGTTTCTGTACTGTTGCTGTACTGTTTCTGTACTGCTTAGTTGTCAACTTTTACTAGCTGTTCTAGTCTATTGTTAAGAATAATCAAAGTTCTAGTTCACCATATGACGATCGAAGTGAAGTAAAGACTTAAACTGTGAATTTCAACGCGTGGGGTCCACTTTTTATACCATACAGAGCTCACACGTACACGTACCCACACATTGATTTTCAATCCCCCAAATGTAAATTAATCAATCAAATATACCTGTAATGACTCCACATCTTTTATGAAAGAAAGTAGAAAAGCGAGGCACAGGTGTCCACAGTTGTACGTATTAAAATCTTATCTTAGAATTGTATTGCATTCTAGAACACAAGTATTTCACAACTTCTCTTAGTGGCTGAAGATTTCCAATGCTATCGAAAAAATGTATATTATTTTTATTTTTAATTTATGCAACCCAATGTGTACCACTTGATTGTGATTTATCTAGGTTTACTATACCACACTCCCGACTTTTTGGAGTTTCTGGGAGTAGATCTCTCATAAATACACCTCTAAAATTAGGGATTTGTTTCTTAGCAAAACATGTATTGTCGATATTTGATTGTGGTCTATTGGGTAGCACAGAAATTAGTTTTTTCGCTTATTAATTCCCTTCCCCTTACTATAGGGCTTGAAAATCCAATTTTGGGTATTTTAATATTTTTCTTGGAACCCATTTATTGATCAATTGATTGATTGTTACTTGAATTGTACTCATAATATATAATGGTTTTTGTTTTTTTTTTTTTAAAGATCTAGAAAACGTTTTATTTTTGAATCTTCGGTCGAATTCAGACCTTGTTGAGTTTGTTGTAACTCCTTTTCTAGTGGCACTATTAAAAACTTCCAAATTTTGGACTTAAGTGTAAAATTTTAGGCGTTATTGAATAAATTTTGGTTGTCTAGCATGAAGTTATTCGAAAAAGTTATGGGCTGTTCACTATTAATTTCTTCTTAAAATTTTGAACAACATTTTGTGCTGTGTTGGTTGTGCAATTATTGGTTGGGTTACGCATATGTCTCCGTAAAAATCGTTAGATTTTAAAGTTTTTAATGTAGTTTAACAGTTCAGCGACAGCTTTGTTTTTGTTATCGGACTTTAAATGGATCCATACAATTGTTATTGTATGAATGTCCACACTAATGTACATTCTGGTGGTAATTCAACGTTAGAGACAAAAAGCATTGGACTTGGCATACTTGGCTGATAAGTAAACTGAAAATTCTTTTAGGTCAAATGGTCTTGTTTCCACGCTGCAGATGAACGTCTGCAGTTTTTGTTTTTCTCAGTAGCAGTTTTCCGTAAGATCCGTCTAAGGCAAGAAACGGTGTCCCGAATCTGCAATTGTGAGCTTCAATTTATTTTAGAGCCAACCAGCTTTAATCTGAATGATTGTTTTAAAATAGGAAATTCTTCAAAGGACATCAATAAGGTTGGCTTTTGACTTCAGGAAATCGCCAATCTTATTGAACTTCAGCTGTTAATTCAAAGTATATATATTTATTGGAAGTTAATAATACGTACTGTTTTAGGGAGATTTGAAGAAACGTTTTTGTTTAAAATTTTTGGGACTTGCCCAGCACTATACTTGGACTTTATATTATGATAGTGACTGTACAGCAGGTCTCCCGGTTTCTTACACTTTTTTAAGAAGTATGTTTTCTAAAATGTAAAAAGAACGCTTAAATCAAATATTGCTAATTTTATTGCATTTACTTCCAGCCGTCTTACAATCACAAAGTTCTGTTATTTGGTTGGCGATCTTCTCTAACAAGTTTTGTATAGCATTTAGTTCCTTTTGAAGCAAGTATTCGACTATTACTAAACTAAGTCTTCTTCTTTTTTGTGAGCTAAGAGATTTACGTTCATTAAAATGCTTTTAAATCAGCTTTCCTTTCTTGCTTTTCCATACTTCCAAAACAGAAGTAGAAGAGATCTGTCTCAAGATTAACTAATTGATTATGGGCGGAAATAAGAGTTTCTGTCAATAAACAGTCCTTAGATGGAGTCATATCTGTTTGTCGAATTGAGGAACAGGGCAGCAAGCAAAAGAAACCAATGTTATCGACGTCATAAAATGGATGTTCGAGCTCTATGGTCTAAAAGTTTTATTCGCGCACTGGGAAATAAATCAACACCAACGTAGATTGCGGCAGATGTGGTCATTGTAACAGATGTTCTAAAGTCGATCAAACGGAAATAAACGAGGAGATACAAATTGGCGATATGTAGAATAGCCACCGATCCGAGCAGTGAGTGGCGGTCAACAATTTCACAATCACTATTTTTAAATTATTTTTTGCCCAGTTGGTGGCTTGGCAATTACCATGGTCATCGATTCTGTACCCAAGTATAACTTATTAAGTCTAGATGATTCGAACTATCTACAAGGAAAGGGCGCAGCTATATTAAATCTGGGTCTGAGTCGATTTCATGTGTGTTAAAATGACCGATTGCTATATGTTGGAGTAGCCCGATTTTTATTATATTGAATTCGAAATTCTTAATTATATTCCCAATATTATAAAATAATATGTTAAAAAGCCCCAAAGCTATAATTTGTTTCATTTTATTTTCCCACCGATTTTCCGATCGTTCCTATGTCAGCTATATAATATAGTCGTCCGACTTTAATAAAATTTAATTTGAAATTCATTCAATGTTAATTGCAAGCCTACAAGCCTATATGTTTAAAAACACCAAAGAAATGATTTTTTCATATTTTCCGACTAATTTTCCGATCGTAACTATGGCAGCTATGTGATATAGTCATCCGATTTTAATAAAATTTAATTCGAAAAATCAGAACTAAATAAAGAAATGTTATGTAGGAGGTTAAAAAGCACCAAAGATATACTCTTTTTTTTTCTTTTTTTCCGGATAGTTCCTATGTGAGCTATAAGATATAGTTGTCCGATCCGGATGGTTCCGACTTATATACTACCTGCAATAGAAAGAAGACTTTTGGGAAAGTATATATATATATATATATGAATATATATTTATGGGGTTGGAAACGTCTCCTTCTTTGTGTTGCAAACTTCTGACTGAAATTGTAGCTATAATAAGCGGGACAAGAGGTTTTTTCGACAGTTTTGTTTAAAATCATAATCAGTGTGTTTGCTATCCGAGGGAATAATATCGTTCTATTGCATTTCAAAATATTGTGACCCCCCGCTATCTTCTGAGAATGTCCATGAGAATGTGCACGTGCATACTTACGAACTCGAGGATCACCACCACCACAAACGTTTAGAAAGTTATTTATTTTAAGTGAATGCATAATGTCTCTCTAACTCAACAATCTTGACTTGCCCTTTAAAATATTATTACACAACTAATAATAAAAATTTTATAAAGGTTTGGTTATTAGGATTAAAGCCTATTCTATGTATATTCGTTTCTAATATAATTTTTTTATACATCTTTAAATGTTGATCATTATAGTTTTCAGGTTTACTAAGAAAAAACTAGAAGGTATAGACCAGGAGTCAGATCACAACTCATTCACTAGAAAACTTTATTTTATTATCTTTAATTTTGAGTTCTTCATTCCCCAATATTAATGAATTGTTTGCAGTTTTATTAGGTCCATAACCTTTATCCAACATATTTTCTTTGGTCAAATTACTGAAATTAAAACCATAATTACAACTAGTGTTTTTATCTTTTAGATCTGCGTCCAGACCCATATCGACCTCTTCTGTGTACATTGGTGAAGGTGTTGCCCCTTCTTCTTCAATCTTTTCCATCTCCTTTTTCACTTTTTCTACATTTTCCTCTATATTCGTCTGTAAAAAAAATTCGTTATAGGAATTACTTTCATCGGAAGACCTTCGTGAAATTATATTTCGATTAGATTGGAGGTGTTTCTCATTAGTTGTAAAGTATGAATCGTCCATTTTGTATATTTATTCAATTCACGTTTTTTTTATACTGTCTCTTACATTAGATGTCTTTTGTTTTTTATTTTCTCTAACAAAGTCATGTAAGGGTTCGGTGACGGGTTTAAAAGTTTCCTCCAACCGTAAATTCGTCTGATTTCTGACTTGTTTGAGATCATCGAATTTTCGCTTTAATGCGAACCTAGCTTTGGTTAACTGAGACAAAATACTCATCGTAGTATATTTTACTAACTTTATAGGGAAAGAATTTTAATTTTTTCGAAATTTATGAGGTCACTCCTCAGTTACTAAGCAAATACTGTTTAGGAAACGCCATTATCTGTAATATTTATATACCATTTTCCAATAAAGTTGTATTCTTAAAATCTCAAATTTTAAATGATTATTGGCTTATTTCTAAATATAAATTGTCATTAGTTTTATGAATATTAAAATTTTCATCAACCAACTGATTGATGATATTATCCTGAAGAGAGGTGTACCTTTCCGGCATGTAGAGGATGTGTTCTTCCAAGTCGAGAACAATAGAGTTTCCAACCTTTGTTGTTTTGCGCTCCGCCTTGAGGATCGGGAATGTAACATTTTCAGGCATCCTTGTCTTCGATAGCAGTGTCATTTTATTTAATTTATTTAACTGTTTGATTACAATATTCTTCTGGTTTTCATGGTTCATGATGGTGATTGAGCTTTTTCTGGACGTGCTACGGTTGTTATCCGTTGTTACCTTGATGGTTTAGACTTGGTATTGTAATTAGCTGTACAGTCGTGTACTGTACATGAACTGTTTCTGTACTGTTTCTGTACTGCTTAGTTGTCAACTTTTACTAGCTGTTCTAGTCTATTGATAAGAATAATCAAAGTTCTAGTTCACCATATGACGATCGAAGTGAAGTAAAGACTTAAACTGTGAATTTCATCGCGTGCGGTCCACTTTTTATACCATTCAGAGCTCACACGTACACGTACCCACACATTGATTTTCAATCCCCCAAATGTAAATTAATCAATCAAATATACCTGTAATGACTCCACATCTTTTATGAAAGAAAGTAGAAAAGCGAGGCACAGGTGTCCACAGTTGTACGTATTAAAATCTTATCTTAGAATTGTATTGCATTCTAGAACACAAGTATTTCACAACTTCTCTAAGTGGTTGAAGATTTCCAATGCTATCGAAAAAATGTATATTATTTTTATTTTTAATTTATGCAACCCAATGTGTACCACTTGATTGTGATTTATCTAGGTTTACTATACCACACTCCCGACTTTTTGGAGTTTCTGGGAGTAGATCTCTCATAAATACACCTCTAAAATTAGGAATTTGTTTCTCAGCAAAACATGTATTGTCGATATTTGATTGTGGTCTATTGGGTAGCACAGAAATTAGTTTTTTCGCTTATTAATTCCCTTCCCCTTACTATAGGGCTTGAAAATCCAATTTTGGGTATTTTAATATTTTTCTTGGAACCCATTTATTGATCAATTGATTGATTGTTACTTGAATTGTACTCATAATATATAATGGTTTTTGTTTTTTTTTTTAAGATCTAGAAAATGTTTTATTTTTCAATCTTCGGTCGAATTCAGACCTTGTTGAGTTTATTGTAGCTCCTTTTCTAGTGGCAGTATTAAAAACTTCCAAATTTTGGACTTAAGTGTAAAATTTTCGGCGTTATTGAATAAATTTTGGTTATCTAGCATGAAGTTATTCGAAAAAGTTATGGGCTGTTCACTATTAATTTCTTCTTAAAATTTTGAACAACATTTTGTGCTGTGTTGGTTGTGCAATTATTGGTTGGGTTACGCATATGTCTCCGTAAAAATCGTTAGATTTTAAAGTTTTTAATGTAGTTTAACAGTTCAGCGACAGCTTTGTTTTTGTTATTGGACTTTAAATGGATCCATACAATTGTTATTGTATGAATGTCCACACTAATGTACATTCTGGTGGTAATTCAACGTTAGAGACAAAAAGCATTGGACTTGGCATACTTGGCTGATAAGTAAACTGAAAATTCTTTTAGGTCAAATGGTCTTGTTTCCACGCTGCAGATGAACGTCTGCACTTTTTGTTTTTCTCAGTAGCAGTTTTCCGTAAGATCCGTCTAAGGCAAGAAACGGTGTCCCGAATCTGCAATTGTGAGCTTCAATTTATTTTAGAGCCAACCAGCTTTAATCTGAATGATTGTTTTAAAATAGGAAATTCTTCAAAAGACATCAATAAGGTTGGCTTTTGACTTCAGGAAATCGCCAATCATATTGAACTTCGGCTGTTAATTCAAAGTATGTATAATTTAACATGTATATAAATATTGGAAGTTAATATTACGTACTGTTTTGGGGAGATTTGAACAAACGTTTTTGTTTAAAATTTTTGGGACTTGCCCAGCACTATTCTTGGACTTTATATTTTGTTAGTGACTGTACAGCAGGTCTCCCGGTTTCTTACACTTTTTTAAGAAGTATGTGTTCTAAAATGTAAAAAGAATGCTTAAATCAAATATTGCTAATTTTATTGCATTTACTTCCAGCCGTCTTACGATCACAAAGTTCTGTTATTTGGTTGGCGATCTTCTCTAACAAGTTTTGTCTAGCATTTAGTTCCTTTTAAAGCAAGTATTCGACTATTACTAAACTAAGTCTTCGTCTTTTTTGTGAGCTAAGAGATTTACGTTCATTAAAATGCTTTAAAATCAGCTTTCCTTTGTTGCTTTTCGATACTTCCAAAACAGAAGTAGAAGAGATCTGTCTCAAGATTAACTAATTGATTATGGGCGGAAATAAGAGTTTCTGTCAATAAACAGTCCTTAGATGGAGTCATATCTGTTTGTCGAATTGAGGAACAGGGCAGCAAGCAAAAGAAACCAATGTTATCGACGTCATAAAATGGATGTTCGAGCTCTATGGTCTAAAAGTTTTATTCGCGCACTGGGAAATAAATCAACACCAACGTAGATTGCGGCAGATGTGGTCATTGTAACAGATGTTCTAAAGTCGATCAAACGGAAATAAACGAGGAGATACAAATTGGCGATATGTAGAATAGCCACCGATCCGAGCAGTGAGTGGCGGTCAACAATTTCACAATCACTATTTTTAAATTAATTTTTTGCCCAGTTGGTGGCTTGGCAATTACCATGGTCATCGATTCTGTACCCAAGTATAACTTATTAAGTCTAGATGATTCGAACTATCTACAAGGAAAGGGCGCAGCTATATTAAATCTGGGTCTGAGTCGATTTCATGTGTGTTAAAATGACCGATTGCTATATGTTGGAGTAGCCCGATTTTTATTATATTGAATTCGAAATTCTTAATTATATTCCCAATATTATAAAATAATATGTTAAAAAGCCCCAAAGCTATAATTTGTTTCATTTTATTTTCCCACCGATTTTCCGATCGTTCCTATGTCAGCTATATAATATAGTCGTCCGACTTTAATAAAATTTAATTTGAAATTCATTCAATGTTAATTGCAAGCCTACAAGCCTATATGTTTAAAAACACCAAAGAAATGATTTTTTCATATTTTCCGACTAATTTTCCGATCATAACTATGGCAGCTATGTGATATAGTCATCCGATTTTAATAAAATTTAATTCGAAAAATCAGAACTAAATAAAGAAATGTTATGTAGGAGGTTAAAAAGCACCAAAGATATACTCTTTTTTTTTCTTTTTTTCCGGATAGTTCCTATGTGAGCTATAAGATATAGTTGTCCGATCCGGATGGTTCCGACTTATATACTACCTGCAATAGAAAGAAGACTTTTGGGAAAGTTTCAATCCGATAGCTTTAAAGAATATATATGAATATATATTTATGGGATTGGAAACGTCTCCTTCTTTGTGTTGCAAACTTCTGACTGAAATTGTAGCTATAATAAGCGGGATAAGAGGTTTTTTCGACAGTTTTGTTTAATATCATAATCAGTGTGTTTGCTATCCGAGGGAATAATATCGTTCTATTGCATTTCAAAATATTGTGACCCCCCGCTATCTTCTGAGAATGTCCATGAGAATGTCCATGAGAATGTGCACGTGCATTCTTACGAACTCGAGGATCACCACCACCACAAACGTTTAGAAAGTTATTTATTTTAAGTGAATGCATAATGTCTCTCTAACTCAACAATCTTAACTTGCCCTTTAAAATATTATTACACAACTAATAATGAAAATTTTATAAAGGTTTGGTTATTAGGATCAAAGCCTATTCTATGTATATTCGTTTCTAATAAAATTTTTTTTATACATCTTTAAATGTCGATCATCATAGTTTTCAGGTTTACTAAGAAAAAACTAGAAGGTATAGACCAGGAGTCAGATCACAACTCATTCACTAGAAAACTTTATTTTATTATCTTTAATTTTGAGTTCTTCATTCCCCAATATTAATGAATTGTTTGCAGTTTTATTAGGTCCATAACCTTTATCCAACATATTTTCTTTGGTCAAATTACTGAAATTAAAACCATAATTATAACTAGTGTTTTTATCTTTTAGATCTGCGTCCAGACCCATATCGACCCCTTCTGTGTACATTGGTGAAGGTGTTGCCCCTTCTTCTTCAATCTTTTCCATCTCCTTTTTCACTTTTTCTACATTTTCCTCTATATTCGTCTGTAAAAAAAAATTCGTTATAGGAATTACTTTCATCGGAAGACCTTCGTGAAATTATATTTCGATTAGATTGGAGGTGTTTCTCATTAGTTGTAAAGTATGAATCGTCCATTTTGTATATTTATTCAATTCACGTTTTTTTTACACTGTCTCTTACATTAGATGTCTTTTGTTTTTTATTTTCTCTAACAAAGTCATGTAAGGGTTCGGTGACGGGTTTAAAAGTTTCCTCCAACCGTAAATTCGTCTGATTTCTGACTTGTTTGAGATCATCGAATTTTCGCTTTAATGCGAACCTAGCTTTGGTTAACTGAGATAAAATACTCATCGTAGTATATTTTACTAACTTTATAGGGAAAGAATTTTAATTTTTTCGAAATTTATGAGGTCACTCCTCAGTTACTAAGCAAATACTGTTTAGGAAACGCCATTATCTGTAATATTTATATACCATTTTCCAATAAAGTTGTATTCTTAAAATCTCAAATTTTAAATGATTATTGGCTTATTTCTAAATATAAATTGTCATTAGTTTTATGAATATTAAAATTTTCATCAACCAACTGATTGATGATATTATCCTGAAGAGAGGTGTACCTTTCCGGCATGTAGAGGATGTGTTCTTCCAAGTCGAGAACAATAGAGTTTCCAACCTTTGTTGTTTTGCGCTCCGCCTTGAGGATCGGGAATCTAACATTTTCAGGCATCCTTGTCTTCGATAGCAGTGTCATTTTATTTAATTTATTTAACTGTTTGATTACAATATTCTTCTGGTTTTCATGGTTCATGATGGTGATTGAGCTTTTTCTGGACGTGCTACGGTTGTTATCCGTAGTTACCTTGATGGTTTAGACTTGGTATTGTAATTAGCTGTACAGTCGTATACTGTACATGAACTGTTTCTGTACTGTTGCTGTACTGTTTCTGTACTGCTTAGTTGTCAACTTTTACTAGCTGTTCTAGTCTATTGTTAAGAATAATCAAAGTTCTAGTTCACCATATGACGATCGAAGTGAAGTAAAGACTTAAACTGTGAATTTCAACGCGTGGGGTCCACTTTTTATACCATACAGAGCTCACACGTACACGTACCCACACATTGATTTTCAATCCCCCAAATGTAAATTAATCAATCAAATATACCTGTAATGACTCCACATCTTTTATGAAAGAAAGTAGAAAAGCGAGGCACAGGTGTCCACAGTTGTACGTATTAAAATCTTATCTTAGAATTGTATTGCATTCTAGAACACAAGTATTTCACAACTTCTCTTAGTGGCTGAAGATTTCCAATGCTATCGAAAAAATGTATATTATTTTTATTTTTAATTTATGCAACCCAATGTGTACCACTTGATTGTGATTTATCTAGGTTTACTATACCACACTCCCGACTTTTTGGAGTTTCTGGGAGTAGATCTCTCATAAATAACCTCTAAAATTAGGGATTTGTTTCTTAGCAAAACATGTATTGTCGATATTTGATTGTGGTCTATTGGGTAGCACAGAAATTAGTTTTTTCGCTTCTTAATTCCCTTCCCCTTACTATAGGGCTTGAAAATCCAATTTTGGGTATTTTAATATTTTTCTTGGAACCCATTTATTGATCAATTGATTGATTGTTACTTGAATTGTACTCATAATATATAATGGTTTTTGTTTTTTTTTTTTTAAAGATCTAGAAAACGTTTTATTTTTGAATCTTCGGTCGAATTCAGACCTTGTTGAGTTTGTTGTAACTCCTTTTCTAGTGGCACTATTAAAAACTTCCAAATTTTGGACTTAAGTGTAAAATTTTCGGCGTTATTGAATAAATTTTGGTTGTCTAGCATGAAGGTATTCGAAAAAGTTATGGGCTGTTCACTATTAATTTCTTCTTAAAATTTTGAACAACATTTTGTGCTGTGTTGGTTGTGCAATTATTGGTTGGGTTACGCATATGTCTCCGTAAAAATCGTTAGATTTTAAAGTTTTTAATGTAGTTTAAAAGTTCAGTTTTTGTTTTTGTTATCTGACTTTAAATGGATCCATAAAATTGTTATTGTACGAAGGTCCACACTAATGTACATTCTGGTGGTAATTCAACGTTAGAGACAAAAAGCATTGGACTTGGCATACTTGGCTGATAAGTAAACTGAAAATTCTTTTAGGTCAAATGGTCTTGTTTCCACGCTGCAGATGAACGTCTGCAGTTTTTGTTTTTCTCAGTAGCAGTTTTCCGTAAGATCAGTCTAAGGCAAGAAACGGTGTCCCGAATCTGCAATTGTGAGCTTCAATTTATTTTAGAGCCAACCAGCTTTAATCTGAATGATTGTTTTAAAATAGGAAATTCTTCAAAAGACATCAATAAGGTTGGCTTTTGACTTCAGGAAATCGCCAATCTTATTGAACTTCAGCTGTTAATTCAAAGTATGTATAATTTAACATGTATATAAATATTGGAAGTTAATATTACGTACTGTTTTGGGGAGATTTGAACAAACGTTTTTGTTTAAAATTTTTGGACTTGCCCAGCACTATTCTTGGACTTTATATTTTGTTAGTGACTGTACAGCAGGTCTCCCGGTTTCTTACACTTTTTTAAGAAGTATGTGTTCTAAAATGTAAAAAGAATGCTTAAATCAAATATTGATAATTTTATTGCATTTACTTCCAGCCGTCTTACAATCACAAAGTTCTGTTATTTGGTTGGCGATCTTCTCTAACAAGTTTTGTATAGCATTTAGTTCCTTTTGAAGCAAGTATTCGACTATTACTAAACTAAGTATTCGTCTTTTTTGTGAGCTAAGAGATTTACGTTCATTAAAATGCTTTAAAATCAGCTTTCCTTTCTTGCTTTTCGCTACTTCCAAAACAGAAGTAGAAGAGATCTGTCTCAAGATTAACTAATTGATTATGGGCGGAAATAAGAGTTTCTGTCAATAAACAGTCCTTAGATGGAGTCATATCTGTTTGTCGAATTGAGGAACAGGGCAGCAAGCAAAAGAAACCAATGTTATCGACGTCATAAAATGGATGTTCGAGCTCTATGGTCTAAAAGTTTTATTCGCGCACTGGGAAATAAATCAACACCAACGTAGATTGCGGCAAATGTGGTCATTGTAACAGATGTTTTAAAGTCGATCAAATGGAAATAAACGAGGAGATACAAATTGGCGATATGTAGAATAGCCACCGATCCGAGCAGTGAGTGGCGGTCAACAATTTCACAATCACTATTTTTAAATTAATTTTTTGCCCAGTTGGTGGCTTGGCAATTACCATGGTCATCGATTCTGTACCCAAGTATAACTTATTAAGTCTAGATGATTCGAACTATCTACAAGGAAAGGGCGCAGCTATATTAAATCTGGGTCTGAGTCGATTTCATGTGTGTTAAAATGACCGATTGCTATATGTTGGAGTAGCCCGATTTTTATTATATTGAATTCGAAATTCTTAATTATATTCCCAATATTATAAAATAATATGTTAAAAAGCCCCAAAGCTATAATTTGTTTCATTTTATTTTCCCACCGATTTTCCGATCGTTCCTATGTCAGCTATATAATATAGTCGTCCGACTTTAATAAAATTTAATTTGAAATTCATTCAATGTTAATTGCAAGCCTACAAGCCTATATGTTTAAAAACACCAAAGAAATGATTTTTTCATATTTTCCGACTAATTTTCCGATCGTAACTATGGCAGCTATGTGATATAGTCATCCGATTTTAATAAAATTTAATTCGAAAAATCAGAACTAAATAAAGAAATGTTATGTAGGAGGTTAAAAAGCACCAAAGATATACTCTTTTTTTTTCTTTTTTTCCGGATAGTTCCTATGTGAGCTATAAGATATAGTTGTCCGATCCGGATGGTTCCGACTTATATACTACCTGCAATAGAAAGAAGACTTTTGGGAAAGTTTCAATCCGATAGCTTTAAAGAATATATATGAATATATATTTATGGGATTGGAAACGTCTCCTTCTTTGTGTTGCAAACTTCTGACTGAAATTGTAGCTATAATAAGCGGGATAAGAGGTTTTTTCGACAGTTTTGTTTAAAATCATAATCAGTGTGTTTGCTATCCGAGGGAATAATATCGTTCTATTGCATTTCAAAATATTGTGACCCCCCGCTATCTTCTGAGAATGTCCATGAGAATGTGCACGTGCATACTTACGAACTCGAGGATCACCACCACCACAAACGTTTAGAAAGTTATTTATTTTAAGTGAATGCATAATGTCTCTCTAACTCAACAATCTTGACTTGCCCTTTAAAATATTATTACACAACTAATAATGAAAATTTTATAAAGGTTTGGTTATTAGGATTAAAGCCTATTCTATGTATATTCGTTTCTAATAAAATTTTTTTTATACATCTTTAAATGTCGATCATCATAGTTTTCAGGTTTACTAAGAAAAAACTAGAAGGTATAGACCAGGAGTCAGATCACAACTCATTCACTAGAAAACTTTATTTTATTATCTTTAATTTTGAGTTCTTCATTCCCCAATATTAATGAATTGTTTGCAGTTTTATTAGGTCCATAACCTTTATCCAACATATTTTCTTTGGTCAAATTACTGAAATTAAAACCATAATTATAACTAGTGTTTTTATCTTTTAGATCTGCGTCCAGACCCATATCGACCTCTTCTGTGTACATTGGTGAAGGTGTTGCCCCTTCTTCTTCAATCTTTTCCATCTCCTTTTTCACTTTTTTTACATCTTCCTCTATATTCGTCTGTGAAAAAAATTCGTTATAGGAATTACTTTCATCGGAAAACCTTCGTGAAATTATATTTCGATTAGATTGGAGGTGTTTCTCATTAGTTGTAAAGTATGAATTGTCCATTTTGTATATTTATTCAATTCACGCTTTTTTTTATACTGTCTCTTACATTAGATGTCTTTTGTTTTTTATTTTCTCTAACAAAGTCATGTAAGGGTTCGGTGACAGGTTTAAAAGTTTCCTCCAACCGTAAATTCGTTTGATTTCTGACTTGTTTGAGATCATCGAATTTTCGCTTTAATGCGAACCTAGCTTTGGTTAACTGAGACAAAATACTCATCGTAGTATATTTTACTAACTTTATAGGGAAAGAATTTTAATTTTTTCGAAATTTATGAGGTCACTCCTCAGTTACTAAGCAAATACTGTTTAGGAAACGCCATTATCTGTAATATTTATATACCATTTTCCAATAAAGTTGTATTCTTAAAATCTCAAATTTTAAATGATTATTGGCTTATTTCTAAATATAAATTGTCATTAGTTTTATGAATATTAAAATTTTCATCAACCAACTGATTGATGATATTATCCTGAAGAGAGGTGTACCTTTCCGGCATGTAGAGGATGTGTTCTTCCAAGTCGAGAACAATAGAGTTTCCAACCTTTGTTGTTTTGCGCTCCGCCTTGAGGATCGGGAATCTTACATTTTCAGGCATCCTTGTCTTCGATAGCAGTGTCATTTTATTTAATTTATTTAACTGTTTGATTACAATATTCATCTGGTTTTCATGATTCATGATGGTGATTGAGCTTTTTGGACGTGCTACGGTTGTTATCCGTTGTTACCTTGATGGTTTAGACTTGGTATTGTAATTAGCTGTACAGTCGTGTACTGTACATGAACTGTTTCTGTACTGTTGCTGTACTGTTTCTGTACTGCTTAGTTGTCAACTTTTACTAGCTGTTCTAGTCTATTGTTAAGAATAATCAAAGTTCTAGTTCACCATATGACGATCGAAGTGAAGTAAAGACTTAAACTGTGAATTTCAACGCGTGCGGTCCACTTTTTATACCATACAGAGCTCACACGTACACGTACCCACACATTGATTTTCAATCCCCCAAATGTAAATTAATCAATCAAATATACCTGTTATGACTCCACATCTTTTACGAAAAAAAGTAGAAAAGCGAGGCACAGGTGTCCACAGTTGTACGTATCAAAATCTTATCTTATAATTGTATTGCATTCTAGAACCCAAGTATTTCACAACTTCTCTAATTGGCTGAAGATTTCCAAAGCTATCGAAATAATGTATATTATTTTTATTTTTAATTTATGCAACCCAATGTGTACCACTTGATTGTGATTTATCTAGGTTTACTATACCACACTCCCGACTTTTTTGAGTTTCTGGGAGTAGATCTCTCATAAATACACCTCTAAAATTAGGGATATGTTTCTTAGCAAAACATGTATTGTCGATATTTGATTGTGGTCTATTGGGTAGCACAGAAATTAGATTTTTCGCTTCTTAATTCCCTTCCCCTTACTATAGGGCTTGAAAATCCAATTTTGGGTATTTTAATATTTTTCTTGGAACCCATTTATTGATCAATTGATTGATTGTTACTTGAATTGTACTCATAATATATAATGGTTTTTGGTCTAGAAAACGTTTAATTTTTGAATCTTCGGTCGAATTCAGACCTTGTTTGTTGTAACTCCTTTTCTAGTGGCACTATTAAAAACTTCAAAATTTTGGACTTAAGTATAAAATTTTCGGCGTTATTGAATAAATTTTGGTTGTCTAGCATGAAGTTATTCGAAAAAGTTATGGGCTGTTCACTATTAATTTCTTCTTAAAATTTTGAACAACATTTTGTGCTGTGTTGGTTGTGCAATTATTGGTTGGGTTATGTCTCCGTAAAAATCGTTAGATTTTAAAGTTTTTAATGTAGTTTAACAGTTCAGCGACAGCTTTGTTTTTGTTATCGGACTTTAAATGGATCCATACAATTGTTATTGTATGAATGTCCACACTAATGTACATTCTGGTGGTAATTCAACGTTAGAGACAAAAAGCATTGGACTTGGCATACTTGGCTGATAAGTAAACTGAAAATTCTTTTAGGTCAAATAGTCTTGTTTCCACGCTGCAGATGAACGTCTGCAGTTTTTGTTTTTCTCAGTAGCAGTTTTCCGTAAGATAGTCCGTCTAAGGCAAGAAACGGTGTCCCGAATCTGCAATTGTGAGCTTCAATTTATTTTAGAGCCAACCAGGTTTAATCTGAATGATTGTTTTAAAATAGGAAATTCTTCAAAGGACATCAATAAGGTTGGCTTTTGACTTCAGGAAATCGCCAATCTTATTGAACTTCAGCTGTTAATTCAAAGTATGTATAATTTAACATGTATATATTTATTGGAAGTTAATATTACGTACTGTTTTGGGGAGATTTGAACAAACGTTTTTGTTTAAAATTTTTGGACTTGCCCAGCACTATTCTTGGACTTTATATTTTGTTAGTGACTGTACAGCAGGTCTCCCGGTTTCTTACACTTTTTTAAGAAGTATGTGTTCTAAAATGTAAAAAGAATGCTTAAATCAAATATTGATAATTTTATTGCATTTACTTCCAGCCGTCTTACAATCACAAAGTTCTGTTATTTGGTTGGCGATCTTCTCTAACAAGTTTTGTATAGCATTTAGTTCCTTTTGAAGCAAGTATTCGACTATTACTAAACTAAGTATTCGTCTTTTTTGTGAGCTAAGAGATTTACGTTCATTAAAATGCCTTAAAATCAGCTTTCCTTTCTTGCTTTTCGCTACTTCCAAAACAGAAGTAGAAGAGATCTGTCTCAAGATTAACTAATTGATTATGGGCGGAAATAAGAGTTTCTGTCAATAAACAGTCCTTAGATGGAGTCATATCTGTTTGTCGAATTGAGGAACAGGGCAGCAAGCAAAAGAAACCAATGTTATCGACGTCATAAAATGGATGTTCGAGCTCTATGGTCTAAAAGTTTTATTCGCGCACTGGGAAATAAATCAACACCAACGTAGATTGCGGCAGATGTGGTCATTGTAACAGATGTTCTAAAGTCGATCAAGCGGAAATAAACGAGGAGATACAAATTGGCGATATGTAGAATAGCCACCGATCCGAGCAGTGAGTGGCGGTCAACAATTTCACAATCAATTGAATTCGAAATTCTTAATTATATTCCCAATATTATAAAATAATATGTTAAAAAGCCCCAAAGCTATAATTTGTTTCATTTTATTTTCCCACCGATTTTCCGATCGTTCCTATGTCAGCTATATAATATATATATATATAAAAAATGTTAATTGCAAGCCTACAAGGCTATATGTTTAAAAACACCAAAGAAATGATTTTTTCATATTTTCCGACTAATTTTCCGACCGTTACTATGGCAGCTATATGATTTAGTCAACCGATTTTAATAAAATTTAATTCGAAAAATCAGAACTAAATAAAAAATGTTATGTAGGAGGTTAAAAGTTAAAAAGCACCAAAGATATCTTCTTTTTTTTTCTTTTTTTCCGGATAGTTCCTATGTGAGCTATAAGATATAGTTGTCCGATCCGGCTGGTTCCGATTTATATAATACCTGCAATAGAAAGAAGACTTTTGGGAAAGTTATATATTTATGGGGTTGGAAACGTCTCTTTCTTTGCGTTGCAAGCTTCTGACTGAAATAGTAGCTATAATAAGCGGGATAAGAGGTTTTTTCGACAATTTTGTTTAAAATCATTATCAGTGTGTTTGCTATTCGAGGGAATACTACCGTTTTATTGCATTTCAAAATATTGTGACCCCTCGCTATCTTCTGAGAATGTCCATGAGAATGTGCACGTGCATACCCACGAACTCGAGGATCACCACCACCACAAACGTTTAGAAAGTTATTTATTTTATGTAAATGCATAATGTCTCTCTAACTCAACAACCTTGACTTGCCCTTTAAAATATTCTTACACAACTAGTAATGAAAATTTTATAAAGGTTTTTGTATTCTTCTTTTGCCTCAAGCTGTACATATGAATATCTTTGATTTTCCCAAAGTCAAAATGATTTTTTTCCAAACTGTCCCCCATTGGCTACGTAAGTATGACGGTGTGTATAGAAACTAAGCTTTTCTTTCCCACCTTCAAGCTTAGTAAGCGCGCTCTCTTCTAACCAACTTTCTCTTTTGTTCTACAATTTTTTGTCTCCCCTATCTCCTTGATCAATCATTTTTCAAAACCTATACTTCTTATCTGTAACCAATGAATAATCGATGTAACCTATTACAACTACCTGTTTTACAAAGTCTGAGTCGAACCTTCTCTTTTGTTCTATGTTTCTCTGTCTCCTTTATCGATTTTAGGGTGTCCTATTTGTACTTGAATCAAATATTTTTCAAAATCAATACTTCTTATCTCTTTTAACTCTGCTAGAACTATTGTTTTTAAATTTACAAAATTCTAAATATGCACCTTTCATTTTCAATATAATCGTACACGCCCACTTCAAACACTATACATGACCGAGGACAATAGTTGATCTAAGCTTTTCTTTCCCACCAAATAGTATTGAAGTGGGTTAGTCTGCTGCATCAAGCATAAGACAAGTTAAAGTGAAAAAGTGATTTTGAAAAATAATCGAATACAATCAAAAAATGAATACCCAAAATCATCATTCCAGTATACACAGTTTGAATTTGACTTCTGAAAGGTCACGTAACCAAAACCTGTTTTTGAGCAAAGTGTCTACTCCACTTTGTAGCATTGAAAGTATTGTCTATCAACTTCTTAATAATATGGCTATATTTGTAAGCTCGTGTATTGGTTATTAGGATTAAAGCCTATTCTATGTATATTCGTTTCTAATATCATTCTTTCTTGATCATCATAGTTTTCAGGTTTACTAAGAAAAACTAGAAGACCAGGAGTCAGATCACAACTCATTCCACTAGAAAACGTTATTTTATTATCTTTAATTTTGAGTTCTTCATTCCCCAATGTCAATGAATTGTTTGCAGTTATATTAGGACCATTACCTTTATCCAACATATTTTCTCTGGTTAAATTACTGATATTAAAACCATAATTATAACTAGTGTTTTTATCTTTTAGATCTGCGTCCAGACCCATATCGACCTCTTCTGTATACATTGGTGAAGGTGTTGCCCCTTCTTCTTCAATCTTTTCCATCTCCTTTTTCACTTTTTCTACATCTTCCTCTATATTCGTCTGTGAAAAAAATTCGTTATAGGAATTACTTTCATCGGAAGACCTTCGTGAAATTATATTTCGATTAGATTGGAGGTGTTTCTCATTAGTTGTAAAGTATGAATCGTCCAACTCTTCATCGTCGTATTTTGTATACTTATTCAATTCACGTTTTTTTTTTTATACTGTCTCTTTCTTTCGGTAACGGGTTTAAAAGTTTCCTCCAACCGTAAATTCGTCTGATTTCTGACTTGTTTGAGATCATCGAATTTTCGTTTTAATGCGAACATAGCTTTGGTTAACTGAGACAAAATACTCATCGTAGTATATTTTACTAACTTTATAGGGAAAGAATTTTAATTTTTTCGAAATTTATGAGGTCACTCCTCAGTTACTAAACAAATACTGTTTAGGAAACGCCATTATCTGTAATATTTATATACCATTTTCCAATAAAGTTGTATTCTTAAAATCTCAAATTTTAAATGTTTTGTTTTATGAATATTAAAATTTTCATCAACCTACTGATTGATGATATTATCCTGAAGAGAGGTGTACCTATCCGGCATGTAGAGGATGTGTTCTTCCAAGTCGAGAACAATAGAGTTTCCAACCTTTGTTGTTTTGCTCTACGCCTTAAGGATCGGGAATCTTACATTTTCAGGCATCCTTGTCTTCGATAGCAGTGCCATTTTATTTAATTTATTTAACTGTTTGATTACAATATTCATCTGGTTTTCATGGTTCATGATGGTGATTGAGCTTTCTGGACGTGCTACGGTTGTTATCCGTTGTTACCTTGATGGTTTAGACTTGGTATTGTAATTAGCTGTACAGTCGTGTACTGTACATGAACTTTTTCTGTACTGTTGCTGTACTGTTTCTGTACTGCTTAGTTGTCAACTTTTACTAGCTGTTCTATTATATTGTTAAGAATAATCAAAGTTCTTGTTCACCATATGACGATCGAAGTGAAGTAAAGACTCAAACTGAGAGTTTCTACGCGTGCGGTCCACTTTTTATACCATACAGAGTTCACACGTACACGTACCCACACATTGATTTTCAATCCCCCAAATGTAAATTAATCAATCAAATATACCTGTTATGACTCCACATCTTCTACGAAAGAAAGTAGAAAAGCGAGGCACAGGTGTCCACAGTTGTACGTATCAAAATCTTATCTTATAATTGTATTGCATTCTATAACCCAAGTCTTTCACAACTTCTCTAAGTGGCTGAAGATTTCCAAAGCTATCGAAATAATGTATATTATTTTTATTTTTAATTTATGCAACCCAATGCGTACCACTTGATTGTGATTTATCTAGGTTTACTATACCACACTCCCGACTTTTTTGAGTTTCTGGGAGTAGATCTCTCATAAATACACCTCTAAAATTAGGGATATGTTTCTTATCAAAACATGTATTGTCGATATTTGATTGTGGTCTATTGGGTTGCACAGAAATTAGTATTTTCGCTTCTTAATTCCTTTCCCCTTACTATAGGGCTTGAAAATCCAATTTTGGGTACATTAATTTTACGAGGTATTTTAATATTTTTCTTGGAACCCATTGATTGATCAATTGATTTACATGCTACTTGAATTGTACTCATAATATATAATGGTTTTTGTTTTTTTAATGTCTTAGTAGCAGCATTAATAACAGTCGAAAGGTTTTTTTTCTTCATTGTATTCTTCTTTATCGTTTTACTCCCCTTCTTTTCCGTACAAAGTATGCTGCTGCCTTTTCACCAAGAGTGCTATCTGATGCCTTGACACGCGACCAGGCTTTGTCAATCAATATGGAGTCGGCTCTATGTTATTCACTCAATGCCTTGTTTGTAGAATATGCAATATCGTGCTCTTTGCGGGCTTCATCCAATGGGTTTATTTCTTGATCACCGCGTTCAAAATATTTCTGTAACTTTGTGCCCGGTCCACAAAAATTATATCCCGGAACATGGGCTTCAAACGATAATGAATTGATTAGCTTATCGACAAGACCACCACCGTGCTTACAATTAAAAAGAACGTTTCCGCATTTTATTGATGTTTAATCATCAAAGATTTCTCATTGAACGAAGTACATTAGATTGAACGATGCGTTTAATAAGCCGAAAACAAAAAATTGTGGTTAGAAATATTAAGGATGAAAACGAGAAAAATCTACCGCCCCGACATAGTGTCCTCTCACAATAAAAGGTCTAATTGCCGGGCCTTCCAATTGTGGTAAAACTAATATTATGCTAAGTTTAATAGAAAGTACCAATGGAGAAATTAATCAAACCGATAAAGGAATGGGATATCATACATTCTCCCATAATGACAGTGTACTAGACCCCAGTGAAGCCAAAAATAATTCCATTATGATATTCGATGACGTAGCTTGTGAAAAACAAGACAACATAAGATCCTATTTTTGTATGGGTCGACATAAAAATATCGACTCCTTTAATTTATATCAAACATATAGTTATAAACCGAAACAATTGATTCGTGACAATGCCAACTTTATTATAATGTTAAAACAAGACGATTTAAATATGTGGCATATATATCGTGATCATATTAATTATTAATATTCTCAAACATTTGTAAAAACATGTTAAAAGTGTGGGGAGGATTAGCTCTTGATTAGCAAGGATGATGAAATGGATAATGGAAGGTACAGAAAAGTATTTGATCAATTTATTATGATTTAAGGAGTGATATCAATAAAAGCTGGGTTAGATACCAACAGTCCCACAGTTTATCAATAGATTTCAATATGTCTAGATCACTTACATTATCTTTGAATGGAAATAGTTCCATTATAAATACAAACTTTATTCCGCCTATCGAATTGAATAGGCAATATGAATGCGCTCTTATTGACTTTCATATGTATACTGTATTGACGAATAAAATAATTTATTTTACATCGGTGACAATGTTTTTAGCATTTCTACTAGATCATACGAATTGAATAACATCACCGATTTCATTTACAATAAACTAAAAGACTATAACATTAAAAAAAAACATTTAAAATCCAATGTAATAATAATACACTTTAAGTTAAAATAACTACCTTACGAGAGTCAGTTTACCTTAATAAGGAACTGTGGGTTGGACTACTGTTTGTTTCCATCAAAAAGTACTAAAACCGCATCCTACAAAAACCTATCGATCAGATCAGACTGTGAACATATTAAAAATTAATAAAGTTCGTTTGGAATGAAATATTATCAGTGGTTTATATGTTGATTATACACCGAATCATACGTTACATGAGTTTGGCATTAATGTTCCACCTGGGTATAAAATGACAGTGACACCACATTATCTAATTTATTTACCAATCAACTGTGATGAAAAAATCAAACTATCTATACGCATTGTTGACCTAAACATTCGGCTAATAGAATGATTATTAATAATAAAAGACGTAGCCTTAATCCTCAGCCAAGAATTATTAATTGTAAAGCTATAGAACGAGAACCATCAGTAAAAGGAAGCTTACTCACTTTGAAAAATAAATTATTTTTAAAGTCGTTAAAATTGAAGCTTCGAGTATAATATAAAAAGTGAAAAGGAAAACAATAAACGAAATTTTAAATGTTCGAGAAAATGTTTACTCAGATGAGAGTATTTCGAAGAAAGAGTTTTATACTTTTTCATCGTATAATCAAACATTTAGGCCAAATGATGAAATTCGAATTACTATCCAAAATCAAGACTTGTACGTGCTTCCTCACGAAAGTTACATTCATTTTCAAGGAATTATTAGAAACCATTCTCCAATAAGACGTACAACTGATAATGCAACCAATTTTTTTTTTGCAACAAAATTACAGTCTTGGACAGGCGGACAAGGAGTCTGTAGCTCCAGAGAAACAAACTCACCGATGAACAGTGTAGCAAATTGGGGAAAAATTGGTATCAAAAAGGGTTATATTTCGTATTTACTCACGATTTTAAGTGTATTGTAACGAACTGATTTCTTTGGTTTCTGCTCGCTACGGTATTTGTGCGGCTAGCTCAGTAGATTGTGTGTCCCACCAGATTTATATAAACGTGACCGCCCAGTAGTTCAGTGAAAAAGCACAGAATTCTCGGGTTCGAAATGGGTTTATTGTGGGTATAACTGCAGTCGGCTTTCTAACTTGCTCGTCTCGCTGTCTCCGACGGTGTGGGTTGTCTTGTCGCTCCTCGAAGATCCTTGCCCGCTGGTTGCTCCTGACGTGGCTGGCTGTCTTGTTGCTCCTCGAAGATCCTTGACCGCTGATTGCTCCTGACGTGGCTGGCTCGGTGACTGCTCGGCCACGGTTCAGACTCGCTATGGGGTCAGCGGTGCGGGCTTAGGGAAGCGTCACCGTTCTCAGACTAGGGTGAACAGACCGACGAGCTCTCCAGGATCACTCCTCTCGATACCCGACCGCCTGTCCCTTGCTCTGTCCCGGATGGTCCCACGGGCTTCCGCTCAGATCGTGCGGACAGTCAAGGCAGAACGCCAGGAAGCTGCCTCGCTTTTCACTGCGCTTCTGTGCCTCGTGTAAACGAACGTTCCACCCTAGCCTCACCCTTCCGCGTACTGTCCGTGCCGTTCCTGCGGGCTCGATCCTCCTTGCGTGGCCGTTGCGGTGGCGTCCTGCTTGCTGGTGGCGATATCCTGCGAACTACTCCTGTCAGGTGGCTGTAGGTCTTGACTTCTGTGCTGGGTTCGAAGGGATTTCTCTCCCTTCTGGCTCGTGACTCTCAGGGTCCTGTTGCGCCGCTCCGGGACTTCTCTCCCTTCTGGCTCGCTACTCTAGGGGTTCCGTTGCGCCGCTCCGGGACTTCTCTCCCTTCTGGCTCGCTACTCTAGGGGTTCTGTTACGCCGCTCCGGGACTTCTCTCCCTTCTGGCTTGCTACTCTCGATTTCAAATCTCAGTCTAGTAGACCTCCCAGGCGTACCGCCAGGACTTCGTCGGCAGGACAGAATAGAACTTAGCCGTGTGGCGCCTCCTTAGACCTCAGCCACCTGTGTCTCAGTTCGGAGATTCCTAGTAATCCCAATCCCGAACGTCTCGACGTGACGATCTTGCTCCTCGAAGGCTCCCACGGCGCTGCTTCCGACGACTCCTTGCTCTCGACTGACTGCTCGCTCTTGACTGACTGATCTCGACTGACTGCTCTCGACTGAATGCTCTTCACTTGACTGACTCTTCTCAATGACTGCTCTTGACCGACTCATCTCGCTGCCAGCGCCCTGCGGGTTTATATAGGGCCTCTGGGAACCGTTATTTCCCTTTTGCACACGGCCCGCCAAAACTCTCCACATCGGGTCCAAAGTCCATGGTCCCTGTTTGACCCTCTTGTCCTTGACGCACTGCTTCCCGCCGCCGTCCAGCCTGATGCTGCCGTCCCGCTGATCCCGGGGACGCATGCGACATGTTTGTGTGCCGCACCGCTGCTGAGATGTGGCACCCTCTTTCCAAAGTCCAAAGTCCGGCGGCGTCCCGTTACTCCTTTTTGCACACGGCACTCTCGCTCCGCCCGCCAAGTCTCCGCTCTCTCCGTCTCCATTGTTGGTCTCCAAACTCTCTTGGTCTCCGAACCCTATTGCTCTCCAAACTCTCTCGCTCTCCAAACTCTTGTCTCCAAACTCTCTTCCTCTCCAAACTCTCTCGCTCTCCAAACTCTTGTCTCCAAACTCTCTTCCTCTCCAAACTCTCCCGTTCTCCGTCCTCGATCTCCAAACTTTCTCGTTCTCCGTCCTCGATCTCCAACCTCTCTCGTTCTCCGTCCTCTCTCTTCGCCGCGCCGCCACTACGCGAATTCGCCGCGTACCTGGTGAGCGGCCGGCCATCTGCTGCTGGGATTTGTGAGGAGTTATTCAAGTTATTCCCTTACTTCGGGAAAGATCAAGAAAACTCAGCGCTCCCACTCTCCGGCGTTCCCTTGTATATCCTAGCCATTGAGTCAGGGCGCATCTCGTTCCGGTTCCCTCGGTGCTCCCTCGTTGCTCCCTCGACGTTCCCTCGACGCTTTCCATCTTATTTCCTTTCCACAGCGCCGGTCGTCCTCCGTATACCAATTTCGAATCTCCCGCGCCGATCCTCCATCTGTTCCCACTGGGCACCGATATTAATCTGCTATCGATATCCAGAGGGCCTGCTCACGATATCGATATCGAAGGTGCGGCGTTGCCACTTGCGAGCCGCGATGTTCATCATCACCGATATTTCCATTTTCTTGTGCCCATCGATCGCACTATCGTCCAGTGCCAATCGACCGCCTATCGAGGCGCCCCCTTCCCTGATCAATGGTGATTTTGCAAATTGTTTATGCCCGTGCACCGGTCGGCAGAAGTTTAGTTTTTTCCTACCCCTCAGCCCGGCGTTTCCACTTGTCGTTGCCACTACGTAAGTATTCTGATCACACACCCGACTCCTTGTATGTGCTTATCAGCTTCCTTTCTTTTGGCAGGTTGCCTTTGTTGACCACGAGTGCCCTTTCAGACTCCAGCAGCTGTGCTTCCTGGTTTGGACCCCGATCCGGCCCGCGATCCCGTCTCCTCGTCTGCTCGTCTAATGCCCTTCTCCGTGATGCTTGGCCTCTTTCGGTACAGCTCTCTCAGCTGTGCCGACTTCCCCCTTCCTTCGGCAGACTGCTGCTGCCTTCTCCTCGCGTCCTTGGAGCTATCCTTGGACCCCTTTCCTCGCGTCCTTTGGATATCCTTGAAGCTATCCTTGGACCCCTTTCCTCGCGTCCTTTGGGTATCCTTGGAGCTCTCCTTGGACCCTTTTCCTCGTGCCCTTTGGGTATCCTTGGAGCTATCCTTGGACCCCTTTCCTTGTGTCCTCCGGGTATCCTTGGAGCTATCCTTGGACCCCTTTCCTTGTGTCCTTCGGGTATCCTTTGAAACTTTACTGTTGCCTTTTGTCTACCGTATCTGCTTGTAGCTGCTCGCTGGTGTTCTGTGTTTGTTGTTGTTTCAGCTCGCTCACGTGGATTGTCCTCTCTTTTTTTGTGTTCACGTGCCGTATTTTGCAGATTACTGGTGACGCAAAATCCGTGACCTGGTAAGGTCCGTCGTATCTTGGGGCCAACTTTGCTGCGAACCCCTCGGCCGCCTTCGACAAATGATGTTCCTTGGCCCACACGACGTCTCCCACCGCTGGTGTCCATTGTCTCCTCCTCAGGTTGTAATGCCTAGCCTGATCCTGGGAGGCTCTCTCCAGATTCCGCCTTACAATCTCGAAGATTTCCCCGAGTTTGTTTGCCTTCTCCCCTGGGGTCTCAGTGGGTCGTCCTGTTCCCAAGGTCTCTCTGTCGTATAGGGCGCTCGGCAGTCTCGGTTCTCTGCCTTGATTAACAAACGCTGGCGTGTATCCTGTGGATTCCGAAACACTCGTATTTACTGCCAGCATGATCTCAGGCCATTTCTCGTCCCAGTTTCTCTGATCCTGCCCTGTGAACTGCGCTATCATCGTTTTCACGGTCCTGTTTGCTCTTTCTGTCGGGTTCTCTTGCGGGGTATATGGGGCCGTGAACTGTTGCTTGGCTCCCATCTCGGCCAGGAAACTCTTGAAGATTTTGCTGTTAAACTGCACTCCGTTGTCCGTTATGACCCCAAACCTTGCGATGATGCGCTCCCTGAACGCTTTCTTTAGGGACTCGGCTGTCGCGCTCCGCAGCGGCACCAATTGCATGCCTGGCCAGTAGTACCGGGCTGCCAGACGTGCTATTGTCCTTCTGCTTCCTACATGGCCAGCTGCCGGTGAGTCGTGGTTCTCTTTCAGCACCGCTTCTCGCAGAGCTTTCGGGACGCACATCTTCCATGTCGCGACATCCTCACTGCCTGCTCTGTGCGGAATGTTCCTGTACAAAGTGTCTCCCTCCATTACGTAGTCCGGGTACTTTTGTGGCTGCGTCCTTTGCTTCTCGCGCATATCCTGAATCCAGCTGCATGCTGCGGAGGCTTCCGTCGCCGATGTCTCCTTGATCCCTCGCAGTGTTACTGGTAGTGGCTGCCTTGATAATGCATCTGCCACCACATTGAGTTGTCCCTTCCTGTACGCTATTTCGAAGTCATACTGCTGCAACTCCAGGGCCCATCTGGCGATCCTTCCTGAAGGGCTCTCGATGCTGTTGAGCCACTTCAGCGCCATGTGGTCGGTTACCACCTTGAAGTGGTACCCTTCCAAATACGGCTTAAGTTTCCGGATCGCCCAGACTATTGCCAAGCACTCCTTCTCGGTCGTGGAGTAGTTTTTCTCAGCCCCGTTAAGCGTTCGGCTTGAGTAAGAGATCACCTTTTCGCCACGTTCGGTTTCCTGGGTCAAAATGGCCCCAATACCGTAATCACTTGCGTCCGTCTGCAGGACAAACGGTTTTTCAAAATCCGGGCACGCCAGTACAGGGTCTGCCACCAGCCTTGCCTTTACCTCTTCGAATGCCGACTGATGTTCTTGTGTCCACACCCACTTGTTGCGCAGCAGATCGTTGAGTGGTTTGACTATTTTTGCGAAGTCAGGTACAAATCGCCGATACCATGAAGCTACTCCCAGGTACTGTCGGAGCTCTCTTACTGTTGACGGCGGCTCTAATTCGGCAATGGCTGCTACCTTTTCCGGATCCGTGCCTATCCCGTCGCTAGTCACTCTATGACCCAAACAGCAGCTCCTTCTTGAAAAACTGGCATTTTTCCGGGTTTAATCTCAGATTAGCCTCTTTCAGTCGCCGGAATACCTCTTTCAAGTTTGCCTTGTGCTCTTCTAGTGTGCGTCCGATCACTATGATATCGTCCTGGTACGCAAATGCGTGCGGCGACATCTCGGGACCAATTACCCGATCCAACACCCGCTGGAAGGTCGCAGATGCCGAATGGAGTCCGAACGGCATTACTCTCCACTGAAATAAGCCCTTTCCCGGCACTGTAAATGCAGTGTACTGCCTGCTGCTTTCTTTCAGCGGGATTTGCCAGTAGCCATCCTTCAGGTCCAAGCTGCTTATGTACCGTGCCTCTCTCAGCTGGTCGAGGATATAATTTATTCGAGGCATCGGGTAGGCATCCTTTATCGATTTGGCGTTGATCTGCCTGAAGTCGACGCACAGTCTCCACTTGCCCGTCTTCTTCCTAACCATCACGATGGGAGAACTGTATGGTCTGGTTGAGTGCTCTATGCATCCCATTTGGAGTAGCTCGTCCACCTTCGCATTGATCTCATTGTGTCGGTTCCTGGCCGGTATTCTCACCTCGTGTCCAGCGCACCTTATCTCGGTTCCGACTTGGGTTAGAAAGTCCCATCCTAACACCAATGAATCCACTACCCCTGGTAGTATCAACAGGTTCATGGTTAGTCGCTTGTTCCCGAATGCGATCTCCACCTCCAGCTGTTCATCGATTCCGCCGCACCTTCCGTCTGCCAACCTAACTTGCCGCCGTGTCCTCGTAATCCTCCCGAGGGCAGCCAGGTTGTCCGCCAGTTCCAATAAACTCGGCCCAGGTTTTCCATTGTTTATTGTTGGCGATAAACCACTTCAACGCCCTTCTTTTCAGCAACTCCGGCATTGCTCGGGGGATCATGTCTAGGTCTAAACCGTAGGTGTTGGCGGACCATTCGACTTGTTCCAGGAACTCGAACGGTTTCTCCGCCCCGTCGAACCTGAATGACCACTCGCGGACTTGTTTAGCGACCCTTGCATAATCCGCCTGGCTGTGTCTAGAGGTCAGCACCGTTGTCTTCCTGTGCTGGCTTGACTCTCTCCTGTGGGCCTCCCTTTGCATGTTGTCGACGCTCAGGCTTGCTACTAGGTTATCCCCTTCAGCGTTAGTTAGCGTGATACTCGGGCCGGTTCTGTCGTAATACATGGCTTCCAGTTCAGCCCAGATGTCGGCAAGTTGTGGGTCGTTCTCTGTTTCGGAGTAATACTCCGACAATGTCCTCCTCATGTCCTCTAATCTGCCGTCTAGGACGACGTTAAGCCTTTGTGCGACATGGGCGAAGTCCTCCTTCTTAAGGCGGTAAATCCACTTCTTTCCCATTCTGTTTATTTTGCTTTCACCGCTGGGACAATCACGTTTTGGGCGCCAGATGTAACGAACTGATTTCTTTGGTTTCTGCTCGCTACGGTATTTGTGCGGCTAGCTCAGTAGATTGTGTGTGTTCGTCCCACCAAATTTATATAAACGTGACCGCCCAGTAGTTCAGTGAAAAAGCACAGAATTCTCGGGTTCGGAGTGGGTTTATTGTGGGTATAACTGCAGTCGGCTTTCTAACTTGCTCGTCTCGCTGTCTCCGACGGTGTGGGTTGTCTTGTCGCTCCTCGAAGATCCTTGCCCGCTGATTGCTCCTGACGTGGCTGGCTGTCTTGTTGCTTCTCGAAGATCCTTGACCGCTGATTGCTCCTGACGTGGCTGGCTCGGTGACTGCTCGGCCACGGTTCAGACTCGCTATGGGGTCAGCGGTGCGGGCTTAGGGAAGCGTCACCGTTCTCAGACTAGGGTGAACAGACCGACGAGCTCTCCAGGATCACTCCTCTCGATACCCGACCTCCTGTCCCTTGCTCTGTCCCGGATGGTCCCACGGGCTTCCGCTCAGATCGTGCGGACAGTCAAGGCAGAACGCCAGGAAGCTGCCTCGCTTTTCACTGCGCTTCTGTGCCTCGTGTAAACGAACGTTCCACCCTAGCCTCACCCTTCCGCGTACTGTCCGTGCCGTTCCTGTGGGCTCGATCCTCCTTGCGTGGCCGTTGCGGTGACGTCCTGCTTGCTGGTGGTGATATCCTGCGAACTACTCCTGCGAACTACTCCTGACAGGTGGCTGTAGGTCTTGACTTCTGTGCTGGGTTCGAGGGTATTCGCCGATCCGGGATCCGCGATCCTTTCTGGCTCGTGACTCTCAGGGTCCTGTTGCGCCGTTCCGGGACTTCTCTCCCTTCTGGCTCGCTACTCTAGGGGTTCCGTTGCGCCGCTCAGGGACTTCTCTCCCTTCTGGCTCGCTACTCTAGGGGTTCTGTTACGCCGCTCCGGGACTTCTCTCCCTTCTGGCTTGCTACTCTCGATTTCAAATCTCAGTCTAGTAGACCCTCCAGGCGTACCGCCAGGACTTCGTCGGCAGGACAGAACAGAACTTAGCCGTGTGGCGCCTTCTTAGACCTCAGGCACCTGTGTCTCAGTTCGGAGATTCCTAGTAATCCCAATCCCGAACGTCTCGACGTGACGATCTTGCTCCTCGTAGGCTCCCACGGCGCTGCTTCCGACGACTCCTTGCTCTCGACTGACTGCTCGCTCTTGACTGAATGCGCTCCGCTGGATCACTGATCTCAATACTCTCGACCGAATGACTGATGCTGAATGACTGATCTTGACTGACTCTTCTCAATGACTGATCTCGCTGCCAGCGCCCTGCGGGTTTATATAGGGCCTCAGGGAACCGTTATTTCCCTTTTGCACACGGCCCGCCAAAACTCTCCACATGGGTTCCAAAGTTCATGGTTTCTCATTGACCCTCTTGTCCCTGACGCACTGCTTCCCGCCGCCGTCCAGCCTGATGCTGCCGTCCCGCTGATCCCGGAGACGCATGCAACATGTTTGTGTGCCGCACCGCTGCTTAGCTGTGGCACCTTCTTTCCAAAGTCCAAAGTCCGGCGGTGTCCCGTTACTCCTTTTTGCACACGGCACTCTCGCTCCGCCCGCCAAGTCTCCGCTCTCTCCTTCTCCATTGTTGGTCTCCAAACTCTCTTGGTCTCCGAACCCTATTGCTCTCCAAACTCTCTCGCTCTCCAAATTCCCTTGTCTCCAAACTCTCTTCCTCTCCAAACTCTCACATTCTCCAAACTCTCACGTTCTCCGTCCTCGATCTCCAAACTCTCTCGTTCTACGCCTCGCTCTTCGCCGCGCCGCCACTACGCGAATTCGCCGCGTACCTGGTGAGCGGCCGGCCATCTGCTGCTGGGATTTGTGGGGAGTTATTCAACTCCTCACAGTATATTTCTGGGGGTTATGGCTTACTTTTTGGATGAAATTAAGTACCAAAAGAATGAATGTAAGATTGATAGAACACGATTTGTCGGCATGACTACAACGCTAAAAAATTATATCTCTGTATAATCTTTAAAGTCAAAATTTATTAAATTCCGGATGGAGCAGTGAAGACGAAATTTCTACGGGAGCCCACTTCAACTTTTCTGTACCATTAAAAAATTTGTTGGGATTGGCTGAGGATTATAAAAAAGTTTTGATTAATTGTAAACACGAACTACTGTTAATGCTAACTAAGAATCTTGGCGATGTGTTCGAACAAACCAGAAATTGTGATTTTGCAAAAATTAAGATGTACGATATTAATAAAAGTTTTGTAAACCTACCAATCGCATTCCGGAGTTGGGATTCATATGTTAACCCGAAATTGGGCCATGGCAGCCAACACAGCTGTCAGCTAACCGCAAAAAACCACGATTTGCTATAATTGGATTTACACTAAAGAAAGAACTTATCACAAAAAATTTATTAAAACTGAAAGTTCGCTTGAATTCTAATTCATATCCATATGATAATCTGAATGTCGATTTTAGTAAGAATCAGTATGCCCACCTTTATGAAATATATACAAGATTTTAATCTACTTACTATAATCGAGATATTTAATATTTAATTATGAACATGATTCTTTTAGATCATGTTCATAATTTATTTGGATTCTCAACGACTCAACTTTAATTTCATAAGCAATAGCTGTCTCTTGTTTTGAAAATCTGCAACCCTCAAAAAAATCGCATGAAAATAAACTTGAAAAGCTCAAGACGCTGTTGAGACCGAGATTGTCTCCTAGAATGAACCCTAAGATTAAAAAATTCTTTTCTCTTTTCCATATATGGAAACAACTATTCCATTGGTCTCTAAATTTTGTAAACTTCTATGAACTTATACATACATTTGGAATAAGAAAATGTTTTAATATTACTGCACAGAAAATATTATTATATTCTATTGGAGCTGTTGGGAACGATATATATACTCATTGAATGGGCGAGCAATGTCGACCTAATGGGTTGTTTATCTCGAAGTCGTAGTATTATTATCCCTCATTTTTGTCCATAAAAAGCCGTTGACAAAGTTGGTAATGTTTGTTTTCTTTCTAAAAGTGAAAGCCTTTTCAAAAATGCGTCCAGTAATTTGAATTTTAAAAAACTCTTTTGAATAAAATTAGCGCCTATGGATGCTTTCGACATTAACAAGACCTTATTCTTCCTGCGTATTATTATTCCTATTCTGTCATCGTTTTTAATAATAATTGCGGGTTCTTCTGAGAACCTTTAAAAGCTTATACTGTATGAAACGGTTTCAAAGGGATTTTTGAAAAGATCTAGAAAATGTTTTATTTTTGAATCTTCGGTCGAATTCAGACCTTGTTGAGTTTGTTGTAACTCCCTTTCTAGTGGCACTATTAAGAACTTCCAAATTTTGGACTTAAGTGCAAAATTTTCGGCGTTTTTGAATAAATTTTGGTTGTCTAGCATGAAGTTATTCGAAAAAGTTATGGGCTGTTCACTATTAATTTCTTCTTAAAATTTTGAATAACATTTTGTGCTGTGTTGGTTGTGCAATTATTGGTTGGGTTACGCATATGTCTCCGTAAAAATCGTTAGATTTTAAAGTTTTTAATGTAGTTTAACAGTTCAGCGACAGCTTTGTTTTTGTTATCTAACTTTAAATGGATTCCATAAAATTGTTATTGTATGAATGTCCACACTAATGTACATTCTGGTGGTAATTCAACGTTAGAGACAAAAAGCATTGGACTTGGCATCCTTGGCTGATAAGTAAACTGAAAATTCTTTTAGGTCAAAAGGTCTAGTTTTCACGCTGCAGATGAACGTCTGCAGTTTTTCTTTTTCTTAGTAGCAGTTTTCCGTAAGATCCTTCTAAGGCAAGAAACGGTGTCCCGAATCTGCAATTGTGAGCTTCAATTTATTTTAGAGCCAACCAGC
The DNA here is from genome assembly GCF_025231255.1 of Drosophila biarmipes. Taxonomy (NCBI): domain Eukaryota; kingdom Metazoa; phylum Arthropoda; class Insecta; order Diptera; family Drosophilidae; genus Drosophila; species Drosophila biarmipes. Next base: position 2,475,894 of record NW_026114529.1, on the reverse strand, counting down.
TTTAATCTGAATGATTGTTTTATAATAGGAAATTCTTCAAAAGACATCAATAAGGTTGGCTTTTGACTTCAGGAAATCGCCAATCTTATTGAACTTCAGCAGTATGTATAATTTAACATTTATATAGATATTGGAAGTTAATATTACGTACTGTTTTGGGGAGATTTGAAGAAACGTTTTTGTTTACAATTTTTGGGACTTGCCCAGCACTATACTTGGATTTTATATTATGATAGTGACTGTACAGCAGGTCTTCCGGTTTCTTACACTTTTTTAAGAAGTATGTGTTCTAAAAAGTAAAAAGAATGATTAAATCAAATATTGCTAATTTTATTTCATTTACTTCCAGCCGTCTTACAATCACAAAGTTCTGTTATTTGGTTGGCGATCTTCTCTAACAAGTTTTGTATAGCATTTAGTTCCTTTTGAAGCAAGTATTCGACTATTACTAAACTAAGTCTTCTTCTTTTTTGTGAGCTAAGAGATTTACGTTCATTAAAATGCTTTTAAATCAGCTTTCCTTTCTTGCTTTTCGCTACTTCCAAAACAGAAGTAGAAGAGATCTGTCTCAAGATTAACTAATTGATTATGGGCGGAAATAAGAGTTTCTGTCAATAAACAGTCCTTAGATGGAGTCATATCTGTTTGTCGAATTGAGGAACAGGGCAGCAAGCAAAAGAAATCAATGTTATCGACGTCATAAAATGGATGTTCGAGCTCTATGGTCTAAAAGTTTTATTCGCGCACTGGGAAATAAATCAACACCAACGTAGATGGCGGCAGATGTGGTCATTGTAACAGATGTTCTAAAGTCGATCAAGCGAAAATAAACGAGAAGGTACAAGAGATATGTAGAATAGCCACCGATCCGAGCAGTGAGTGGCGGTCAACAATTTCACAATCACTATTTTTGAATTAATTTTTTGCCGAGTTGGTGGCTTGGCAATTACCATGGTCATCGATTCTGTACCCAAGTATAACTTATTAAGTCTAGATGATTCGAACTATCTACAAGGAAAGGGCGCAGCTATATTAAATCTGGGTCTGAGTCGATTTCATGTGTGTTAAAATGACCTATTGCTATATGCTGAAGTAGTCCGATTTTTATTAAATTTAATTCGAAATTCTTAATTATATTCGCAATATTATAAAATAATATGTTAAAAAGCCCCAAAGCTATAATTTGTTTCATTTTATTTTCCCACCGATTTTCCGATCGTTCCTATGTCAGCTATATAATATAGTTGTCCGACTTTAATAAAATTTAATTTGAAATTCATAACTAATTAAAAAATGTTAATTGCAAGCTCACAAGGCTATATGTTTAAAAACACCAAAGAAATGATTTTTTCATATTTTCCGACTAATTTTCCGACCGTTACTATGGCAGCTATATGATATAGTCATCAGATTTTAATAAAATTTTATTCGAAAAATCAGAACTAAATAAAAAATGTTATGTAGGAGGTTAAAAGTTAAAAAGCACCAAAGATACCTTCTTTTCTTTTCTGTTTTTCGGATAGTTCCTATGTGAGCTATAAGATATAGTTGTCCGATCCGGCTGGTTCCGATTTATATACTACCTGCAATAGAAAGAAGATTTTTGGGAAAGTTATATATTTATGGGGTTGGAAACGTCTCCTTCTTTGCGTTGCAAACTTCTGACTGAAATAGTAGCTATAATAAGCGGGATAAGAGGTTTTTTCGACAATTTTGTTTAAAATCATAATCAGTGTGTTTGCTATCCGAGGGAATACTATCGTTTTATTGCATTTCAAAATATTGTGACCCCTCGCTATCTTCTGAGAATGTCCATGAGAATGTCCATGAGAATGTGCACGTGCATTCTTACGAACTCGAGGATCACCACCACCACAAACGTTTAGAAAGTTATTTATTTTAAGTGAATGCATAATGTCTCTCTAACTCAACAATCTTGACTTGCCCTTTAAAATATTCTTACACAACTAATAATGAAAATTTTATAAAGGTTTTTGTATTCTTCTTTTGCCTCAAGCTGTACATATGAATGTCTTTGATTTTCCCAAAGTCAAAATGATTTTTTTCCAAACTGTCCCCCATTGGCTACGTAAGTATGACGGTGTGTATAGAAACTAAGCTTTTCTTTCCCACCTTCAAGCTTAGTAAGCGCGCTCTCTTCTAACCAACTTTCTCTTTTGTTCTACAATTTTTTGTCTCCCCTATCTCCTTGATCAATCATTTTTCAAAACCTATACTTCTCATCTGTAACCAATGAATAATCGATGTAACCTATTACAACTACCTGTTTTACAAAGTCTGAGTCGAACCTTCTCTTTTGTTCTATGTTTCTCTGTCTCCTTTATCGAATTTAGGGTGTCCTATTTGTACTTGAATCAAATATTTTTCAAAATCAATACTTCTTATCTCTTTTAACTCTGCTAGAACTATTGTTTTTAAATTTACAAAATTCTAAATATGCACCTTTCATTTTCAATATAATCGTACACGCCCAAATCAAACACTATACATGACCGAGGATAATAGTTGATCTTCTAAAAATAGTATTGAAGTGGGTTAGTCTGCTGCATCAAGCATAAGACAAGTTAAAGTGAAAAAGTGATCGTGAAAAATAATCGAATACAATCAAAAAATGAATACCCAAAATCATCATTCCAGTATACACAGTTTGAATTTGACTTCTGAAAGGTCACGTAACCAAAACCTGTTTTTGAGCGAAGTGGAGTAGACGTTGTAGCATTGAAAGTTTTGTCTATCAACTTCTTAATAATATGGCTATATTTGTAAGCTCGTGTACCCTTGATTTGGTTATTAGGATTAAAGCCTATTCTATGTATATTCGTTTCTAATATCATTCTTTCTTGATCATCATAGTTTTCAGGTTTACCAATAAAAAACTAGAAGGTATAGGCCAGGAGTCAGATCACAACTCATTCCACTAGAAAACGTTATTTTATTATCTTTAATTTTGAGTTCTTCATTCCCCAATGTCAATGAATTGTTTGCAGTTATATTAGGACCATTACCTTTATCTAAAATATTTTCTCTGGTTAAATTACTGATATTAAAACCATAATTATAACTAGTGTTTTTATCTTTTAAATCTGCGTCCAGACCCATATCGACCTCTTCTGTATACATTGGTGAAGGTGTTGCCCCTTCTTCTTCAATCTTTTCCATCTCCTTTTTCACTTTTTCTACATCTTCCTCTATATTCGTCTGTGAAAAAAATTCGTTATAGGAATTACTTTCATCGGAAGACCCACGTGAAATTATATTTCAATTAGATTAGAGGTGTTTCTCATTAGTTGTAAAGTATGAATCTTCCAACTCTTCATCGTCGTATTTTGTATATTTATTCAATTCACGTTTTTTTTATACTGTCTCTTTCGTTCGGTAACGGGTTTAAAAGTTTCCTCCAACCGTAAATTCGTCTGATTTCTGACTTGTTTGAGATCATCGAATTTTCGCTTTAATGCGAACCTAGCTTTGGTTAACTGAGACAAAATACTCATCGTAGTATATTTTACTAACTTTATAGGGAAAGAATTTTAATTTTTTCGAAATTTATGAGGGTACTCCTCAGTTACTAAGCAAATACTGTTTAGGAAACGCCATTATCTGTAATATTTATATACCATTTTCCAATAAAGTTGTATTCTTAAAATCTCAAATTTTAAATGATTATTTGCTTATTTCTAAATATAAATTGTCATTAGTTTTATGAATATTAAAATTTTCATCAACCAACTGATTGATGATATTATCCTGAAGAGAGGTGTACCTTTCCGGCATGTAGAGGATGTGTTCTTCCAAGTCGAGAACAATAGAGTTTCCAACCTTTGTTGTTTTGCGCTCCGCCTTGAGGATCGGGAATCTTACATTTTCAGGCATCCTTGTCTTCGATAGCAGTGTCATTTTATTTAATTTATTTAACTGTTTGATTACAATATTCATCTGGTTTTCATGATTCATGATGGTGATTGAGCTTTTTGGACGTGCTACGGTTGTTATCCGTTGTTACCTTGATGGTTTAGACTTGGTATTGTAATTAGCTGTACAGTCGTGTACTGTACATGAACTGTTTCTGTACTGCTGCTGTACTGTTTCTGTACTGCTTAGTTGTCAACTTTTACTAGCTGTTCTAGTCTATTGTTAAGAATAATCAAAGTTCTTGTTCACCATATGATGATCGAAGTAAAGTAAAGTCTCAAGCTGAGAGTTTCAACGCGTGCGGTCCACTTTTTATACCATACAGAGTTCACACGTACACGTACCCACACATTGATTTTCAATCCCCCAAATGTAAATTAATCAATCAAATATACCTGTTATGACTCCACATCTTCTACGAAAGAAAGTAGAAAAGCGAGGCACAGGTGTCCACAGTTGTACGTATCAAAATCTTATCTTATAATTGTATTGCATTCTATAACCCAAGTCTTTCACAACTTCTCTAAGTGGCTGAAGATTTCCAAAGCTATCGAAATAATGTATATTATTTTTATTTTTAATTTATGCAACCCAATGCGTACCACTTGATTGTGATTTATCTAGGTTTACTATACCACACTCCCGACTTTTTTGAGTTTCTGGGAGTAGATCTCTCATAAATACACCTCTAAAATTAGGGATATGTTTCTTATCAAAACATGTATTGTCGATATTTGATTGTGGTCTATTGGGTTGCACAGAAATTAGTATTTTCGCTTCTTAATTCCTTTCCCCTTACTATAGGGCTTGAAAATCCAATTTTGGGTACATTAATTTTACGAGGTATTTTAATATTTTTCTTGGAACCCATTGATTGATCAATTGATTTACATGCTACTTGAATTGTACTCATAATATATAATGGTTTTTGTTTTTTTAATGTCTTAGTAGCAGCATTAATAACAGTCGAAAGGTTTTTTTTCTTCATTGTATTCTTCTTTATCGTTTTACTCCCCTTCTTTTCCGTACAAAGTATGCTGCTGCCTTTTCACCAAGAGTGCTATCTGATGCCTTGACACGCGACCAGGCTTTGTCAATCAATATGGAGTCGGCTCTATGTTATTCACTCAATGCCTTGTTTGTAGAATATGCAATATCGTGCTCTTTGCGGGCTTCATCCAATGGGTTTATTTCTTGATCACCGCGTTCAAAATATTTCTGTATCTTTGTGCCCGGTCCACAAAAATTATATCCCGGAACATGGGCTTCAAACGATAATGAATTGATTAGCTTATCGACAAGACCACCACCGTGCTTACAATTAAAAAGAACGTTTCCGCATTTTATTGATGTTTAATCATCAAAGATTTCGCATTGAACGAAGTACATTAGATTGAATGATGCGTTTAATAAGCCGAAAACAAAAAATTGTGGTTAGAAATATTAAAGATGAAAACGAGAAAAATCTACCGCCCCGACATAGTGTCCTCTCACAATAAAAGGTCTAATTGCCGGGCCTTCCAATTGTGGTAAAACTAATATTATGCTAAGTTTAATAGAAAGTACCAATGGAGAAATTAATCAAACGGATAAAGGAATGGAATATAATACATTCTCCCATAATGACAGTGTACTAGACCCCAGTGAAGCCAACAATAATTCCATTATGATATACGATGACGCAGCTTGTGAAAAACAAGACAACATAAGATCCTATTTTTGTATGGGTCGACATAAAAATATCGACTCCTTTAATTTATGTCAAACATATAGTCATAATCCGAAACATTTGATTCGTGACAATGCCAACTTTTTTATAATGTTAAAACAAGATAATTTAAATATGTGGCATATATATCGGGATCATATTAATTAATAATATTCTGAAACATTTGTAAAAACATGTTAAAAGTGTGGGGAGGATTAGCTCTTGATTAGCAAGGATGATGAAATGGATAATGGAAGGTACAGAAAAGTATTTGATCAATTTATTATGATTTAGGGAGTGATATCAATAAAAGCTGGGTTAGATACCAACAGTCCCACAGTTTATCAATAGATTTCAATATGTCTAGATCACTTACATTATCTTTGAATGGAAATAGTTTCATTATAAATACAAACTTTGTTCCACCTATTGAATTGAATGGGCAATATGAATGCGCTCTTATTGACCTTCATATGTATACTTCAATTCCAAATATTGACGAATAAAATAATTTATTTTACATCGGTGACAATGTTTTTACCATTTCTACTAGATCATACGAATTGACCGAATTGACATCACTGATTTCATTTTCAATAAACTAAAAGACTATAACATTGAAAAAAATTTAAAATCCAAAGTAATAATAATACACTTCAAGTTAAAATAACTACCTTACGAGAGTCAGTTTACCTTAATAAGGAACTGTGGGTTGGACTACTGTTTGGCTTCCATCAAAAAGTACTAGAACCGCATCCTACAAAAACCTATCGATCAGATCAGACTGTGAATAATTAAAAATTAATACAGTTCGTTTGGAATGTAATATTATCAGCGGTTTATATGTTGATTATACACCGAATCATACGTTACATGAGTTTGGCATTAATGTTCCACCTGGGTAGAAAATGACAGTGACACCACATTATCTAATTTATTTACCAATCAACTGTGATGAAATAAGCAAACTATCTATACGCATTGTTGACCTAAGCATTCGGCTGATAGAATGATTATTAATAATAAAAGACGTAGCCTTAATCCTCAGCCAAGCATTATTAATTGTAAAGCTATAGAACGAGAACCATCAGTAAAAGGAAGCTTACTCACTTTGAAAAATAAATTATTTTTAAAGTCGTTAAGATTGAAGCTTTAAGTATAATATAAAAAGTGAAAAGGAAAACAATGAACGAAATTTTAAATGTTCGAGGAAAGGTTTACTCAGATGACAGTATTTCGAAGAAAGAGTTTTATACTTCTTCATCGTATAATCAAACATTTAGGCCAAACGATAAAATTCGAATTACTATCCAAAATCAAGACTTGTACGTGCTTCCCCACGAAAGTTACATTAATTTTCAAGGAATTATTAGAAACGATTCTCCAATAGGACGTACAACTGATAATGCAACCACATTTTTTTTTAATAATTGTATGGCTTACTTTTTGGATGAAATTAAGTACCAAAAGAATGAATGTAAGATTGATAGAAACGATTTGTCGGCATGACTACAACGCTAAAAAATTATATCTCTGGATAATCTTCAAAGTCAAAATCTATTAAATTCCGGATGGAGCAGTGAAGACGAAATTTCTACGGGACCCCACTTCAACTTTTCTGTACCATTAAAAAATTTGTTGGGATTGGCTGAGGATTATAAAAAAGTTTTGATTAATTGTAAACACGAACTACTGTTGATGCTAACTAAGAATCTTGGCGATGTGTTCGAACAAACCAGAAATTGTGATTTTGCAAAGATTAAGATGTACGATATTAATAAATTAAACCTACCAATCGCATTCCGGAGTTGGGATTCATATGTTAACCCGAAATTGGGCCATGGCAGCCAACACACCTGTCAGCTAACCGCAAAAAACCACGATTTGCTATAATTGGATTTACACTAAATAAAGAACTTATCACAAAAAATTTATCAAACTCGAAAGTTCGCTTGAATTCTAAGTCATATCCATATTATAATTTGAATGTCGAGTTTAGTAAGAATCAGTATGCCCACCTTTATGAAATGTATACAAGATTTCAATCTACTTACTTTAATCGAGAGTCACAACTATTTTTGACCCCAAATGAATTTAAATTGATGGCCCCCATTGTTGTGGTTGATCTTTCATATAGAAACGAATCAGTGAAAACTGGTCCTATTGATGTAAAAATTTCAATAGAACTCAGGACACCAAGTCATGAAAATACCGAAGCTTATTGTCTGCTTTTACATGATAGTTTAGTTGAATATAACCCATTAAACGGACTAGTAGGACGATTTTTTCAAAGTTAAGAAAATTAAGAAAGAAACTGTTTCGGTTGATGTTCAAGGATTGAAATTGCATTCGAAAAATATCCTAGCTTGAATAATAGTTTTTTAATAGAACCACCAAATGATTTTACTTTGCTTAATACAAAATCTAGAAAGACTGCAATTTGGTTAACCAATAAACATCACAACATTTTTTGGAACGATCGAGAAAATAGTTTTCCAGAAACTGGAAGATTTTTGAGGACAATTACAAACGGAAAACTGATTTTTTGTAAAGGTGCTCAAAACATGTCAATATCGAGGCGAGTCGGCGGGTGGTCCTTCATTAAACAAGTTTAAAGAAAACTGGTTTCCATATTGTCAAACACTTCATAAGGGCGGGGTTTGTGCTCTTAACAATGCATACAATATTTTGACATTTTTTAAATGTAGCATCAAAACAAGAAAATAATTTTATATACATCATTTTAAAGTTGAGGCTATATGTGTAAAGAGCTACAAGAAAACAAGATATTAATATTAAAAGTCATGAGGAAATTGACCAATTCATCGAGCAATTTAAAGGACAGATAATCGGTCAGCACATTCAGTACCTTCTAAAAACAAAAACTATGTTTATGAATCAAGGTGGACATGATCTGAAAACTACAAACTATGGTGAACACTTTAAATTTTGTAATTCTCAATTAACATCGACAAAGTGCGCATGCGTCTTTTATGAAACTCGCCAGAACGGAGTCAGAAAATTAATTTTAATGTATAACAAATCATGTTCGCAATACCAAATAATTCAATAAAAATAAATAAATATTATGCTACAAAATAAGCTTGTAATTTTTTATTTCGAGTTTAAATTACAGGTATTTTTGTGTTCCCTTTTCGCAACGTGTCAGAGATAGGTAGTCAATGAGCGTGCCCCTCGCACTTGTGTGCGGCATTAATATGCAAATTGTCCCAGAAGCCGCGTTTCCTATATTCTTATATTCGAGAACCAGTCGAATTGGTTCTAGGAGTACAACATGCCTGTATGCACTCCTTGTAGATAACAACCTGTTAAGTTAACATTCTAGACTATAAAAATGACACCCCTCAAATTGCTCAGGATCAGTTCTTCAAATGCGTCAGTACTGCATACCAATGGATCTTGCTGTTTAGTTTGTTAATACCATTAATGAGGTTGAGATTGATCACCTCGAAATACCAGAGACGCAGGATTCTGATGTCGAGATTATTGAAAACTCGGATCAGGAGGTTGTGGAGACTACTGATACGGAAGATTCGGTTTATCGTCTCCTATGAAGAGTATTTAAACCTTACCCAAGAGAGGGACCCAGAATTGTCCTTCCTTGCCTGGAGCCAGTGTATAATGGGGACTGCTACGCAAGCTGTCCCTGATACTGAATGATGAAAGCAAGGATCAATTTTAGTATGGAAAGGAAATGAAACTGGACGAACCTATCCCCACGGAAATGTTTCTAGATGACGACCACATCTTCGAGGAAATTTCGGAGCCCCCACCACAACCTGCAAATCCATACTTAAATTTATTGTATGATGAAGACTTACAGCATTTTACTCGACGTTTTATTTAGTCTAGATTATTTTTTCCATTTTATATTATACCCAAGATAAAAAAAATATATAAAATAACACTATTTTGAAATGGAGTTCTTATAATTGTTTTTTATTTTTTCTATAATTTTCTTCTGCTTTTCGAATACTTTTTATCTCCTCATTGTGCATCAATAGATATGCATATTATAGTTGTTTCGCATCCAAGTTTTTCGTACTTCAGGACAGAAATGACAACAATAATAGGAAGATCTAGATTTTTGATAGTTAAAGTTGTGCACTTTTAAGGTATGCACTTTTAGGCCGTTTCGAGTAGTAAATGATTTTGGTTCTGAACACAACTCGCAATGAAACTTCGCCATTTCGATGTTAGAAAAAATAAACTGCATTTTCTATGAAAAGGTTGTCTTATATAGCATCATAGCTACCTTGCTTTTACATTATGAACATTAACCTTATTTTAACGCTATTGACATATTTATATAGATATAAAATGAGTTAGATATACTGGTATCTCTTTCTTATCGCACTCTCAAATATTATATGGATTGAATGACTTTTTGGTATATATACCTATATATTAGTATATATATATATATATAATTAATTTGTGTAGCTATCTCTTTCACTGTGCATGCATTAATAGTAATATTTTTAGTTTTGGATCAGTATAAAAGACCATGTCATTTTCAGTAAATGAATTAGTATAGACGGTTAGGTACTACGACAATCTCACATTTAATAAAAATGGTATGAGTATATGAAAAAAAAAAAAAAAATACCAACTAATTCGGTTGAATTTTATAGGACTTCTTAGAGACCCTTAACGAATTGAAGCCTGTGATTGGCTATGCAAAAACTGAAAATCTATGTATAAGATCGCTGTATGTAAGCTGAAAATGACGCCGTATGGATCGAAAATAGCTCTGTATCTAAATGATAAGGACGAGAAAGAGGTTTGGATATTTCTACCTAGGAGTTATGTAAACAAATTTTCTACAAAGACACCTTTTAGGAAACTAATTCAGATTTAAAATATTCATATGGTATATAAAGAAAAAGATCTAAACAGATATAGCAGTGCGCAAATTGAATTTTTATCAGTAAATAACTAAAGTAAAATAAACTGTCCAATATAAAGGGATGAGTTTTAAGATTTGACAACAGTCTCAAATCAGTCAGAAAAAGAAATAGTTAAAAAAAATGTACGCTCTAAAATCGAATTATTCTTAATGCAATTTGAAGGCATGCTTTCTGAAAGCTACTCTGGAGGATTTAGGAGAAAAAGAGTTGATCCATTCAAAGTTCGGATTTCACTACAAACTTTGCCTCTGGAGCGACAATGATGCCTCATCTGGACCCGATACATGCCAGTGTCATATGCTGCCGGCACTAAAGGAAGAAGCCCTTAGTTTTATGATTAAATATCATAAGTTGAACAAACAAATTGCCCCAAAACAATAAATTAAATAAATTAATTTTAGTTAATAAACAGTTTTTATTTTTTAAAATGGTTCTTAAACATTTCTAATATTAATTTATCATTGTATAAAAAGTCATTTTTCTTGAAATTTTTTAAAAAACAGTTTAATGTTTTCTTTTTACTTTTAAAAAGACCATACAGCAGGCAATAATGACTGTAAGTGTTAGAAAAATATCCTTGTAGTTGTTGTTTATTATAAAAATATTTATTGGCGTTAGATTTAAAAAATTTAAAAAATTCTTTTTTCTGGGGATATTGTCCATATGAATCGAAAAATTCTGGTGACTTGCGACTATTAAAATAGAATGCAATCCAATGAGTTCCTTTCTGATCTGAAGCATCGGTGTTCGCAATTATTATAGCGGGATACTTTAAAATAGATTTCGGTAACTGGTCCGAAGAAAGATTCCTTTAAAAACAGATCGTGTTTTTGAATGCTTTGAAAGCAAATGTTGAATTTGTAAAGTATTCATTTTAAAAAAGAGTTTGAATATTTCTGCTTCAGTAAGTGGTTGTGAAAGTCTTCCTTCGTTTCTTATAGTACCTTGCGAGATCAAATTTGAATTTGATTAATCAACAGTTAATTCAAAGGCTAATATGAAATTGTTTGTATCAAACATTTCCTTTGCAATTTGCAGTCCACGATCGTAATGTCTTATTTCACATGATCTAAATAGTATATTATAACCTCTGGAGGTTTGAACTTTTTCCGGGTTAGAGTAATCAAATTGTAAAGCCTGGGAAGGATCTTGAACTCCATTAACTCCATAAACCAATAGATTAAAGCGTTGAAGTTTAAAATGTTGAAAGTTAAACGGGTCTAAGGTCCGGTTTCCTGAGTATGAACGGTTTTTAACCATACAAAAAGCAAGAAAATTTGGTAGCTGACCAATAACTGCGTTATCTATTGATAGTGTATTGTTCCCCGGATAGGTTTAACTTCGACTTTGCTGAATGGGTATGGGTATAGAGCATTTTTTGTTTGTAAAACATGATGATGAGCCAATAAAATGCTGGGGTTAATTGTTATGTGATTCATAAAAAGTTGTGCTTCTAGTATCTTTAAATTGTATTCAGTGTCGGTTTCTATTAAATAAAATGCTGTTTTTTCAATATTGAAATTAATTCTTAAATCAACATTTTTAACAAGCAGTTTGTTTTGATTAAATATATCTCCATGAATTTTTCCAAATAATCCAACCTTATTACTATTTTGGAATATATTTATTGAAATAGTGTAGTTTTATCAATTGTTTGATAGATTTTGTAGACCAATTTTACTTTGTTCTTGAATTATATTTCTCAGCGGCTTTCTCCCAAGTTTATTTATTACAGCCTTACCAGTCTCAGCGGCCCGAAAGAAAAAGTGATTTAATGTAATTAAAAGGACCACTAAAAAAATTTGCGATTCCTCGTCCTTGTTGCACTATTCGGGGTGATACATAAAGGCTTCCGATGTTGCTTAATCCCCCGCCACCCTGATTTACCTAATAATCCTAATAAGATTTCACTGATGACTGTTTACGTTTTAAGTAAATATTTTTTGTATATGTTTTATTTATAGAGTTTTTAGGTATGCTTTGCATATAGAGGTTACGATCTTTTAAAGTGAAGAGTAACGAAAATAGGAACAGCTGAAGCTTCAAATGGGATCCTGTATCCATTTGAATCCGTAATTAGTATTGAGATTTCATTTGGGAACCATAGATCCAAAGGATAATATTCAATATTTTTAAATTGAATATTTTTTTTTTCCGTTATAATGCATTACACGAAGGCATCTTGGTCTTTTACTAACTACTGACATTGGTTTTATTATGTCCGTGTAAATATAAATCAATCCATTTTCAGGTATTTTTGACTCATAAGATACATTTTCTTACCTAAATTTCAGCATTTACTAAATTAACAAATTCGGTTTCTTCAAAACTATTATCTTGATTAGGTGTAAATTTAATGTAAATATTCGAATATATATCTGTAATACAGACTTCCCAATCGTCGTTCATGTCTTCAGGGATATAAACAATGTTTGTAAATGCACACTTTACGTTATCAGGGAAAACATTCATAGAATCATTACTAAGCAATGTGATAAAAATCTCTTCTGAGTAACCCATAGTTGGTCTCTTAATTTTTGTTATTGATACGAAATCCAATTAATTTTAATTTCGTATTTAATTTTTTTGGTTTTGCTTTTAATTTACGTTGTCGTTCAGTAAGCTTCACATTTGACCTTTTTTCAATCCTAATTTCTTTATATCTATTTTACTATTCAGAAAATAAGTATCTCTTAACTATCGTTTTTCTGGTAAAAAATTTTCCTTTGAATTTAAATTCTCATCATCACTTTCAGGTGGTAATGGGAGGGGCTCTAATTTTTCTGAAAGTGAATGTTCATACTTTGATAGTAGCTATTAAAATTGCGGAGGTTTTTTAGGCGGTTTTAAATGTATTTTGTATGAGTTGTTTTTAATTGCAAGCGTATACTCATCCCAGAATCAGTGTGTTTGGTATTCCACGGAACCCTCCATTTTATTGCATTTCAAATATTGTGACCCCTCGTTATCTTCTGAGAATGAGCAGGAGAAAGTGAATGTGCGTACCCACGAACCCGAATCTCACCCCCTACCCACGAGTCCTTGCTCATGACTGCTTGTGCGCGAAGGTGTGAAATTTTAATTTTGTGAGTTTTTTTCAAAATGTGCAGTTTTTATTTTAGAACAAAGAAAACTATACCATTGGAAAGAGCTTGAAAAATGCTTTCCAATGACACCAATTTTTTTTTATTTTTTTTAGTGAGGGGGTATACTATTTACGGTAGCGGAGGTCATCGTCGTTTTTTGCCTTTTTCAGTCGAGTAGTGGGAACTCATACAAAATACATTTAAAACCGCCTAAAAAACCTCCGCAACCGCTTTTAATAGCTACCTTAGCTTAAGGCTTAGGAAATTCGAATGGTTGCATCGCGACATCTTATGCCAATGCTGGCCCGACTTTAATTGACCATTTATTCATATCTTGCTTACACAGAGATTGCCTTTCCTTAACCTATGTCGAAGTTGCACACCTTCGATATTTACCTACATCCAGACCCCTCCTACACCACGTTCACCCCCGGTAACTTGTTATCAATCCTTGTGTTCGTTTTCCTTCTAATAACCATTCTACTGGGGTATTGGGCTGCTCCTTATGTTCGAGAACCAATCGGATTGGTTCTAGGAGTACAACATGCCTGTATGCACTCCCTGTAGATGTCAACCTGTTAAGTGAACATTCTGGACTATAAAAATGACACCACTCAAATTGCTCAGGATCAGTTCTTCAAATGCCTCAGTAGTGTATTCTAATAAAATAATTAGATCCACATCGGTCCTTGCAATCGCGCCTAACAATTCTAATCGTGCTTTTTACCTTTTAAACGAGTGGGTGAAAATTTATAACAACATTATCGTGCTTTTTACCTTTATAACGAGTGGGTGAAAATTGTTAACAACATTACAACATATAACAATATATTTTTTGAATAAAAATATTAAAACTAAAACCCTAAAATTGGAGTCATCTTTGCTTGTGATTTGTGCACCAAAAATGTGGAGATGAGTGAGTTTGAAACTCATTATGCTCAGTGCTCAAAGCCTCGGAATGCCTTCGAGGTTTTAATGTGTAAATCAAAAATAAGGTGTGACTTATGCTCTACCTTAGTTCATAATTATGAATTTGACGAGCACTATCAAAATTGTAATGGACCTATAAATGCATTCAAAGTTCTAATGAATGTTGAAAAACGGCAACCACAAAACAGAAGGCAAAATCATTTGGACGATCATCCCACAACATCATCAAATGCTCTCAAACGGATGAGAATGGATGAGGGTAAGGAAGTACTCAAACAAGGAAAAAAAGCTAAGATAAGCGAAAATAAAAATGATTTAAAATTAGAACTTTTATGTCCTACTTGTGGTGATAAATATCTTGCATCAAGGGAACGTCAACATATATTGACCGATAAGCATAAAAATGCATCGGCCAGAGAAGTAAAAAATAATGAAAACATAATTCTTCTTAACTCTCAAACTGGTTTTCCTGTTAAATCATATCGAATCAATAGTACAGTCCAAAACACTATTGATTTAAAAGATTTTTATCAGCTTTGCCAAAAAAATATAATTGAAATTATAAAGCATTGCATGATAGAATATAGAGCCATTAAATTCAACCTAAGAGTTTATGGTACCTATATTAAACAAACAGACGAAGGAGTTACTGTTGAAACAACAAAACATTTTGGGACATCATATAAATCTGTATACCAAAATGAAAGCATTATCGATGAACTTAATATGGCAGTAGATAGCTTACTAGCATCGAGCAGTGAGTTTCAAGAAAAAGACTCTGGTTGGGCAATAAAAATTTCAATTATTTTGAAATTACTATAATAAAGCTAGAAAACATTCCTGCTAGCGGATACATTCAGGCCCCGAAGAATATAAGAGCCCGAAATGCAGTTATAAACGTACAGAATACTGACGTATTTTGTTTCAAATGGTGCATACTGGCATTCATAGCTAACAAAACTCATGAGAGTGCTACCTTTACAACAGCAAAGCAAAAAAAGTATTCACGAGAGAAAATGACAAAGCCCACAACTTACCACATTAATATTAATAATGAAATAATTGTATATGACGGAATAAGATTGGATTTTTCAGGAATCGAGTTTCCAATAACGAATAAAAAGGGATTATCCATTTCGAGAAAAATAATAAAGACTTCAGTATAAATGTTTATGAGATCGACGCTGATGGTGATAAAATTATCGGCCCAACGTTTAGAACCAAATGTATTCAAACCAACCACATCAATATATTGGGAATAAATAACGTAAACCAAGACAGTATGCATTACGCTTACATTACAAGTGTAAAAAGATTATGCTACTCACAGCATTCCAAGGCAAAATCAGGAGGATATTTTTGTGATAACTGTCTACAGTTTTTCACAGTTAATAATACTACCCACAACAAACTTGAATGCGGAAAAGTGGCCTCGTTTTACCCTGAACCAAACACTACAACTTCATTCAAGGGCTTTCATAAAAAATTATTTCCTCCGGTGGTGATATATGCCGATATTGAGGCTGTTCTTGAAAACTATAGAACATGCCTAAATTCGTCTTCAACATCGTCAACAACAAAAGTGCAGAAGCATACTGCATGTGCCGTATCATTTTATATAGCACATAAATATTATTCGGATCTTAACGAATTGTGGACATTTGAAGGTATGTAAAAACAATAAATAATTAATTTCTTAGTATTTTAAAAACTAATTAAAATTTTGTATAATTTTATAGGCGCTGACTGCATACAAAAATTCTGCAAATCACTAAAGGAAAAAATACGAGCTTGTTTTACATGTCGACCTCCAAAAACCCGATTGCTAGCACAATCCATGAACAGGAAGGAAATTGCAGTGCCTGTGAAAAGGAAATAAGCGCTGACGACCTGGATAAATATTTTGATCAATTTTCTGGAAAATACATGGGTCCCATTCATAAAAATTGTAAGCCAAAGTACAAATTAAGTGATCCCTTCTTTTCTGTAGTATTTCATAACTTATCTAAATATGACATACATTTATTCGTTACTGAATTAGAAGGAGACTTAAGCCCTATACCCTGTAATAAAGAGCTTTATATAGCGCTAACGCAGACAATTAAATTAAATGCATCAAATAGATATAAAATAAGATATATCGATTCGATTAGATTTTTAAATTCTAGTTTAGAAAAACTATCAAGCTACACGGAGGACAAAGATTTTATAATTCTAAGTACTAAATTTCAGGGAGAAAAATTTAAGCAAATGCGTAAGAAGGGTGTTTTCCCTTACGACTATTTAGATAGTTTTGAAAAATTTGAGGATACCCAGCTTCCTGACATTGATAGTTTTTACAATTCTCTCAGCGAAGAAAATTGTAGTATAGATGATTACAATTTTGCACAAAAGGTTTGGAAAACTTTCAACTGTAATACTATAAAAGATTATATAAAACTTTATTTAGAAAGTGATGTTTTAATTTTGACTGATGTTTTCGAAAATTTTAGAAAAATTTGTCAGAAAATTTATAAGCTTGACCCTATTAACTATGTTACAGCACCGTCAATATCTTGGGATGCTATGCTCAAGTATACTAATGTAAATTTAGAACTTATTAGTGACGGAGACATGTACAACTTTTTAAAAAGAGCGATAAGGGGTGGGTTAACTCAATGTACCCAAAGAATTTCTATAGCTAATAATAAATATATAACTAACTTCGATTCAAGTAAACCAAATAACTACCTCAGCTATATTGATGCAAATAATTTATATGGTTGGGTAATGAGTCAACCCTTACCGCTTTCAGGATTTAAATTTTTAAGTAATGATCAATTAGAATCTTTCGATTTCAAAAATATTTCTGCTGACGGAAATGTAGGATATATACTAGAAGTGGATTTAGAATATCCTACTGATCGGCATGACTCGCATAACTACTTGCCTTTCTGTCCAGAAAACAAAGTTCCTCCAGGAGGTAAGGAGCAAAAACTTATAGCTGATTTATCGAATAAAAGCGAATACATTATCCACTTAAAACAGCTTCAATTTTTTATACAGCATGGTTTAATTGTAAAAAAAATACATAGGTTTTGTCTTTTACACAATCATGCTGGTTAAAGTCCTATATTAATTTAAACACTGATCAAAGAAAACTAGCCGAAAATGATTTTGAAAAAAAATTTTTTAAGTTAATGAATAATGCAGTATACGGCAAAACAATGGAAAATGTCGCCAAGCGTAGAAATATAGTATTAGTAAAACATTATAAATCAAGACAAAATTCGCCAGGCTTCAGGCAACGCAAAGCTAGACATGACTTCCATAGCGTTGAGATATTTGGGACAGATCTTGCAGCGATTGAATCAACACCATCAAAAATTATGTATGATAAGCCAATATACATAGGAGTTGCTGTTTTAGAATTATTTAAATGGTTAATGTATGAATTTTATTATAATTTTCTATTACTTAAAAGTCCTTCTTCGAAAATAATTTATATGGATACAGATTAATTTATTTTATCTTCAGAGGAAGACTTTTACGAAACTATAAAAGAAAATCCGGAACGATTTGATACCTCAAATTATAAACTAGAAAATCAATTTAATATAGTTCAAGCTAATAATAGGGAACCTGGCAAAATGAAGGATGAACATGCAGGTAGGGTTATGACTTCTTTTGCTGGACTGAAGGCTAAGGCATACTCTTGTTTAGTTGATACGGAAGACAACGCAAACGAATGTATAAAAAAAATTAAAGGAGTTAAGAAATCAGTTATTAAAAAACTGAATCATAAAGATTATATAGAACGTATAAAATATAAAAAAAAAAACATTTTATGGATCCCAGCGAGTTATTCGAAGTAGGTCGCACATCCTCTATACTGAAATTATGAATAAAATAAGTCTTAATTATAAGGATGATAAGAGATATATTTTACCAGATAATTGTAATACATTGGCTCATGGTCATTATAATATTGAACATATATTAAGTAGTAGTCAAAATTAAACCCGTTATTAAATAAATGTTTATATGTTTATATTATATGTTTATATTAATAAAAACGTGTGTGAGCTGTTTACAAAAGGATCACACCATAGGAATTTATCAGTAATAGTGGTAACTCAGAACATATTTCATAAATCTTCGCACACCAGAGATATTTCACTAAATACCAAATACATTGTTGCTTTCAAAAATGCTCGTGATAAGCTTCAATTTCAATGTTTAGCAAGACAAATTTACCCAGAAAACCCCACGGAGCTATTTAGAATACATAAAAAAGTAACGGAGCAACCTCACGGATATTTACTTATTGATCTTACTCAGGGCATTAACGATCTTTTAAGATTTAGATCTGACATTTTTAATTCAGAATATTCTGTGTGCTATTCAAATGAAAATGGTTTACAAAAAGAGCCTTAATCACTTGAAAGCGAACAAACATTTATTGTATGTGCTCAAAAAGGCCGACAATAGACTACGTAAGGCAATTATAAGCAATAGTAATAGTGACCTGGTAAAAAGAATAGTAGAGATTGTATTGAACACATTACAGGGAAACCATAAAGTTACTAAATCCCATCTTAATGCTCTAAAAAAGTATAAAAATGCATTGCGCTACCTTTCGTGCCCAAAGCGTACATTAAGCTCTAAGAGAAAAGTCCTTATTCAAAAAGAGGGATTTCCACCGATTCTAATAACTTCATTGTTTTCTGGAATTTTTGGAAAACTATTAAAAAATGATTAAGAATAAACATAATTTAAGCAAAGTAATTTAAATGCATCCTAACAGCTATCAGAAATTGATAAACAATGATAGAGGAAATGAATTAATAAATATACAAAGAATACATTATCCACTTAAAACAGCTTCAACTTTGTATACAGCATGGTTTAATTGTAAAAAAAAATACATAGTGTTTTGTCTTTTACACAATCATGCTATTTAAAGCCCTATATTGATTTAAACACTGATCAAAGAAAACTAGCCGAAAATGATTTTGGAAAAAATTTTTTTGAGTTAATGAATAATGCAGTATACGGCAAAACAATGGAAAATGTCGCCAAGCGTAGAAATATAGTATTAGTAAAACATTATAAACCAAGACAAAATTCGCCAGGCTTCAGGCAACGCATAGCTAGACATGACTTCCATAGCGTTGAGATATTTGGGACAGATCTTGCAGCGATTGAATCAACACTATCAAAAATTATGTATGATAAGCCAATATACATAGGAGTTGCTGTTTTAGAATTATCTAAATGGTTAATGTATGTATTTTATTATAATTTTCTATTACTTAAAAGCCCTTCTTGGAAAATAATTTATATGGATACAGATTCATTTAATTTATCTTCAGAGGAAGACTTTTACGAAACTATAAAAGAAAATCGTGAACGATTTGATACCTCAAATTATAAACTAGAAAACCAATTTAATATACTTCAAGCTAATAATAGGGAACCTGGCAAAATGAAGGATGAACATGCAGGTAGGGTTATGACTTCTTTTGCTGCACTTAAGGCTAAGGCATACTCTTGTTTAGTTGATAAGAAAGGAAACGAAAACGAATGTATACAAAAATTAAAGGAGTTAAGAAATCAGTTACTAAAAAACTGAATCATGAAGATTATATAGAACGTATAAAATATAAAAAAAAACATTTTATGGATCCCAGCGAGTTATTCGAAGTAGGTCGCACATCCTCTATACTGAAATTATGAATAAAATAAATCTTAATAATAAGGATGATAAGAGATATATTTTACCAGATAATTGTTATACATTGGCTCATGGTCATTATAATATTGAACATATATTAAGTAGTCAAAATTAAACCCGTTATTAAATGAATGTTTATATGTTTATATTATAAGAATAAAAATTTGTAAATAAATAGATAAAAAATTAAACTTGTTATTGTTGCGTTTTATTACTTTAGCAGGTCATTGACAGATATCCATGAGATGTGGCTGGAATCGAAACCGCTCCATTTTACAAGCACTTGATTATTTTTCTTTTTTAGTATTTTCTCTACTAGGAAAGCATTTTTGTCTTTCACTTTTTGAAGTTCCTCTTCATAAAATGATCCATTAATAGGGGTACCCATATAATCTTGTATTTCATATGTTAGGGGGTATGTAGACTTGACTTTTAAAACTTTAAAAACTTCTGTGGTCCAATTAAGTTCGTATCCCTTCATAAATGCTCCCTTGTATTTACTTATTCTAACAAAATCACCTACTAAAAATTTATGTTTTGGAAATATTTTTTGTATATTATATACCGATTTTAAAATAAACTCTTCATTTTTCGTGCAGACATCTATAGGCTTCATTTTAATTGTTCGGTGATATTAATTATTGTATTGATTTACGACATAATTGATGTTATGAATCCACTTATAGAAGCCTTGAGATGCGTATAAGTATGATAATGATTTATATCAAATTTATCCATTAATTTCCTAAAAGTGGAATTAAAAAATTCTTTCCCTTGATCTGACTGAATATTCTTGGGTGTACTTTTACTCTTTTTAAAAATAGATTTCATTGCCTCTGCTACATCCAGGGCAGACTTTGACTTAACTGCCTCGGCATATGCATACTTTGAGAACGTGTCAATAACGGTCAGTAAATATCTAAAACCCTTATTTTCTTTCGAAAATGGTATCATTTCAACTAAATCAATTCGCCATGTGTTATTTATCCCTTTTTGAACAAACTTTCGCCGTATAAAGTTTTTTTTGGCGTTGCCTTATGAATTTCATCGACAACTTGTTGTTTGCTCATCTTAAAATGTTGATTTATTAGTGTTATTTTTTATTTGATGACGATGGTTGCTTAGTCAATAATGCTTGCTTATATACAAGAACATCCCTTTTGATTTCTGAACGCATCTTTTTTGAAATCTATTTGCACATCCTTATCATAGGTACCTTCTAAATCAGATGGTTGAATATCAAATCAAACATCAAGAAGTCATACTGCTCCAGTTTCAACTGAATAAATTCCTTATACGTAAGCAGTTGCATCCATTCGTCTTTGTCAAATCCAATGAAATTATTTTTACTTTGCTGCATCCAAACCATCGGCAAAAATTTTCGAGTAGTTGACAGACCACATTTCAATTTTAAGTTATGAACAACATAATACTCGAATGCAAAAATGACTTCGTGGTCCTGTTTCTTTCGAGAAGTTTTATTTCTTTTAGTTACACACATGTCCATCAGGTAAGACTACTTTAAATAAACTGTAAATATGTTCTAGTCTTACCGGTATATAAAGGATAAAGCCCTAGCAAGCACACCCTCAGTTGATTAAAAAATCTCAACCAATGATGAACACAGTCGATCGTAATTCAAGCATTATAGTAGATTTTCAATATGTACTTGGTAACAACAAACAAGTTTTCATTAAGGAGCTGGCGTTTATGCCTGCTGGAACTGTTATACCTAATTTTTTCCATTTCAAACCGCCATATAACATAAAATAATTGGATAATAGAGCTCTTAAGCAGCAGCACCTTAACCAGCAGAACGTAAACGGATTGGATTGGTCAGCTAGAGATATTCCATACACAAGTCTTGAAGAAATACTCACACCACTCAATAAGTATCACACAGTTCTTGTTCGTGGTGAAATTAAAAAGAATTTTTTAATCAAGTATTTATCAACAAACATTATCGATATAGATATCGGAAGAAGTTTAACTCAACTACCCAATTTTTTTACGAATTGTAGAATACACAAGAAAAAACTTCCACTTCGATGTTCATTAAATAATTTTTTTAAGCTGTTTGTATTCTTAGAAAACACCAATTATGAAATATATAGTAATGGTGACACATGTGTTTAAAATTTAGTAAAAACAAATTCATGGTCCTATCAGGTTGTCTCTTATTTTGGATTCTTTTAAGAGATTTTTTGGAAATGATCCCCGTAAAAATGGATACACGCAACTTATTTATTGTAATTATTGCGGATCTGATACTCATTTAAACCTAGTATAACTTAAAAACTTATATAAGCAATTAGTAATAATATAATATATTAAAATTCATTCCGAATAAAATACATTTTTTTAATAAAAAATATTTACACAATTTATACATCCTTTTACAATGCTTATTTGTAGACCCTCAGGATCGGGAAAAACAACCTTTTTAGAAAATCTAATCACCAAAAGAATGATGATTTCAATAGATCAAATTATTTGGTGTTATGCAGAGGAGAGTGCCAAGCACAATTTCGAAAAGATTGAATATTTTAAAGGAGTCCGTGAAACAGTTGAAAATGAAACGAATGAACCAATTCTTTTAATATTGGATGACTTGATGATGGGAGCCTTTAATAAAAATGTGTGTGAGCTGTTTACAAAAGGATCACACCATAGGAATTTATCAGTAATAGTGGTAACTCAGAACATATTTCATAAATCTTCGCACACCAGAGATATTTCACTAAATACCAAATACATTGCTGCTTTCAAAAATCCTTGAGATAAGCTTCAATTTCAATGTTTAGCAAGACAAATTTACCCAGAAAACCCCACGGAGCTATTTAGAATATATAAAGAAGTAACGGAGCAACCTCACGGATATTTACTTATTGATCTCACTCAAGGCATTAACGATCTCTTAAGATTTAGATCTGACATTTTTAATTCAGAATATTCTGTGTGCTATTCAAATGAAATTGGTTTACAAAAAGAGCCTAAATCGCTTGACAGTGAACAAACATTTATTGTATGTGCTTAAAAAGGCCGACAATAGACTACGTAAGGCAATTATAAGCAATAGTAATAGTGACCTGGTAAAAACAATAGTAGAGATTGTATTGAACACATTACAGGTAAACCATAAAATTACTAAATCCCATCCCAAATCCAAATCCCAAAAAGTATAAAAATGCATTGCGCTACCTTTCGTGCCCAAAGCGTAGATTAAACTCTAAGAGAAAAGTCCTTATTCAAAAAGGGGGATTTCTACCGATTCTAATAACTTCATTGCTTTCTGGAATTTTTGAAAAACTATTAAAAAATGATTAAGAATAAACATAATTTAAGCAAAGTAATTTTAGTGCATCCTAACAGCTATCAGAAATTGATAAACAATGATAGAGGAAACGAATTAGTAAATATAAAATTCTTACCAATATTAAATAATAACAAAATATGTGATTTCGATAAATCGATCAAAATTCGTCAATTAAGTTACTATCAAAATAAAAAACGTAATAAATCATGGAATTTTCAAAATGAACAAAAAACGAATCCTATTACAACCAAAACAATTGAATCCCAAACCACTGATTGGATTGATATAAAACCCAGCACATCAAAATCAACATCAAAGTACGATCACTCACGTCCGGAAAAATTTGAGTTTCCCGATTTACCACCTGAAAGTGATAATGAGGATTTAAAAAAAAATAAAAAAGAAAATGTTGTTTCAGATAAACGAAAAGTGAGTGATACCTCTTTTTTAGATAGTGAAACAGATAAAAAGAAAATAGGATTAGAGAAACCAGTGCTCAAAGCGAAGCTTAATGAACGACAACGCAAATTCAAAGCAAAACTACAAAAATTGAAAACGGAAACTTTACCTTATCAAAATTTTAAATATGTAACAGGACGTGATAGGTTAACGCGATCGGTTAGAACAAAAAATCCAGTACAAACTGGTAAAAATAAATTAAATTGGATTTCGTATCATTAACTTCCATAAATATCAAATATGGGTTATTTAAATGAGATTTTTATCAGATTGTTAAGTAATGACTCAATGAATGTATTTCCTGACAACACAAAGTGTGCATTTACAAACATTGTTAACATTCCAGAAGACATGAACAATGATTGGGAAGACGGTATTTCAGACATATATTTGAATACTTACATTAAATATACACCTAACCAAGAATAAAATGTCGTGGAAGAAACCGAGTTTGTTAGTCTTGTAAATGCTGAATCATTTAGGTATAAAAATGTATCCGTTCAAACGAATATTCTTGAAAATGGATTGATTTTTATTTATACTGACATAATAAAACCAAGGTCAGTGTAATGAACAACGTTTACAATGGCAGCTGGAAAAACATTCGATGCAACGCACGCTCTTATGTTTCGGCTGCGCTCGTCGGCTCGAGGGGATGGTATAGTGTTGCACCGAAAAATGCCTTAATGTTGTCAACTTTTCTTAAAATTAGCGTGCTGCGACAAAATATGCCCCACAGATACACATAAACATGCACTGTAAGACACAACTACAACCGGAGATAACGAAACTACAAACTGACACCTCATATGCACACACACATTCAAACCTGACCACTGATGTTGTTGTGGTCAATGCCCACCCTACCCACGGCCCCTTCCACATTCCGACCGGTGCTGCCCCAGCCCGAGTTCAACTACAAAATCTTCTAGAAAATCATTATAATTTATTGCCTAACTGTAAAGTGAAACATTAAACAAATAAACATTAGCATAGATGAACAAATAAATCTTAAAACATAAACGGGACGTTAAATAAAAAAAAATACAAAAAAATAACATTTTATTAAACAATCTCTTAAAACTTTAACTGAGCCCTGGATTGCATTCGCAAATTTTAATCTCGAAAATTTGACGCGCAGCGACTGCAGTCAGCGCTGCCAAAAGAAACTACACGCAGAATATATCAAAGCAAATTAAATCAAAACAACAAAAGCATTTGTGGATCTGATAGAACCAAAACTACAAACATAAAAATCCCTCGGCAATGGCCGGCGCGCATGCGCTACTGCTAGCGAGCTCTGACGCCGCTGCTTGTGCGCCCAAGTGGCGGTAAGGGGGAAAGGGAGGGATGCTAGCGGGCGACTACGTTCTTATCTTCTTTTCATTTACTTCTCGCGTTTCTTTGCGACGGTGCGCAAAACCCTGCGGGTTTTTTTTTTTTGCGAATATTTCGCCGTTCGCGTTCGCGTTTAGTTTAAATTAAATGAAAGTTTAACTCACGTAAAGTTGTGCCGCATCCTCCGATGAAAGCGCTTCCAAAGAGCTTGCCGCACCTGTAAATATATTGGAAAATATCGCCTTCCTAACAAACCTCGCGCATAATCTTTTTTGTTACCTAATCTTTATGTTCGTTTTGTTCGTCTATATGACCGACTGTTTTTTTTTTGTTTCTTGGAGTAATTGGACTTAGATTTAAATAAAAATAATGACAATAAAAATAAAGTGCATTTAACTAATCATGTTGACCTTCTTCAGGTGGTCAGGAATATTAATTGGTGGATTTCAGTGTTTTCATCACATTAAGGAAAAGCACAGTGCTGCCCTGTGGAACGCCGCGTTTGAGGGAAAACCTCGATACGGCTTTGCCGCTGGCGGCTGATCCAAAAAAAAAAAAACGCTTGCGCTAAACAAACAAATGCGCCTGTGCAATTTTCTTTGTTGATTGGCGCTTAGAAGCGCCGTGGTTTGCTTGCGCCAACTCTTGGGTGTGGTTGCCTCAATCCAGGCTTGCCGCCGTGGTAGAGCTACCCTCTTTGGCAATACTCGTCGTGGTGCTCCGAGATCGCTCTTCCGCGTCGCTGTCGCTTGCCGCTACGCCACAAAGTCAAAGTTAAACCCAAACTGGGAGGAAATGCCTAACTCACCCTTTGAGCCACTGCTGTTGCAAGGGGTTAAATCACTCCTCACGGGATTAAGTTCGAAATGTCTAAGCTGCAAATTAGCATTTGAAAAAACACAACCTTTTCGCTTTCACCCACTTGAAATTGCACTTAGAGTCTCACTTGCTATGAGCGGCTGACGGCAGCGGACCGCCCCCTGCAAGACGCCACCAAACCGCGATTCCACCACTCCGCCGTTTGCCCACAGAGAGGCGCGAAAATCTTTTTCTCCTTATTCTCGATCAGTCTCTGCTAGCAACCCACACAGCCACAGTTTTTCCGGACCTACTAGGAGCGCAGCATGTTGGCTTGTCTCTCCCAAATGTTCTTAAGAGACATGTTGCTGAGCATCCGCAAAAACATTGTTGCTAATCAACCATAGGTACTGGTCCAGGCTATCCGAAACCCAGATACATTACTGGTACACGCGCACTTACAAATACCCCCTGCCAAAATCAGACTGGGGATCACAGAGTAACCAGGACTGATTCCGCGTGTAGCCAGTTATTGCCGTATGTCTTTGGCATGATATTGGCCCAAAAATTTTTCCTGCATGTCTTCCAGAGCATAGTAGGTGTCACTCAACTTTTTCCTTACTCGGGCTTTTAGAATTCTTGGGGCAAGCATGGCGTTGTAGCCCTCGGCAAAATTACTTTGCTTAAAATTCCTGCGGAAAACTTCCTGACCTTCGACAAAGTTCACTACTCTAGCCCTTAGATTATATTGCCGCTCATTATTCTCGTAAAGAATAGCGATCTTCTAATAAATTCAACTTCCGTAGAAGCGTGTAAGAGGTTCCCGAGGTAATCATTTGCTGACCAAACGCTATATAGTACGGACTGGACCCTACACTGGAATGTACTGCTGATCTCAAAGCGCAGCGTATATGTGACAAATACTTGTCCCAATCCTTCTGGTCTCCCTTGACATACGAGCGAATAGCCGCAACCACCGAACGATTTACTCGTTCTGCAGCATTCCCTTGCGGAGCATGCACTGCCGTAAAAGAGACACTAGCATCCTGGACTTTTACATCCGGAAGCCGATCCTTGCAGTCTCCATTTCGTGCAATCAAGTCCAAATATTCGGGAGAGTTAAAATGCCTAGACTCCACATCAACTAGCCTTTCGTCCAAGCAGTTTAGCTCGTCTACTTCTTCCTCGTGTACCCTAGAAAGGACATCCGGGACGACATTCAACTTTCCACGCCTGTGTTCAATCTTGAAAGAGTAGCTCTGCAACTTCAACGCCCATCTTGCCAACCTTGAGCTTAAATCTGTCTGAGACATTAACCATTTCAACGAAGCATGGTCCGTGATTATGGTAAAATCGTGTCCTTTGACATATGCCCGAACATTTTTTAAAGAAACAATAGCTGCTAAACACTCCTGTTCCGTTACCGAGTAATTTTGTTGGGCCTTGTTTAATTTCTTGGAAACAAAAGCGATGGGACATTCATCTCCTTCATCAGAAAGCTGAACCAAGACCCCTCCAACTCTTGTTTTGCTGGCATCGCAATATAAAAAAAGGTTTTGAAAAATCAGCACTTTTAAGAATAGGGGCTTCGGTTAGCCTTGTCTTCAAGTCGTCAAACGCCTTTAAAGCTTGTTCCGTAAATGCGAATTTTCGCTTTGGAGTAAGCAGATCCGTCAGCGGAGCCGTCAATGCCGCAAAGTTGCCTATAAACTTCCGATACCATCTGCATAGTCCTAAGAAACACCTCAAAGACCTGAGAGTCTTGGGCACGGGAATCTCAGTAATGGCGGCTATCTTCTCTGGATCCATTCGGATTCCGCCATTTCCCACTTGCTTTTTCCGATGTTAATCGTAAGTCCAGCTCGCTTTATGTGAAACGCTACCTCACGTAAAACCTCGAGATGCCTTTCCAAAGAGTCTGAGACAACTAGCAAATCATCTAAGTAGACAAATACATCGTTACGCAGCTGAGGAGGTATAACTTTGTCCATTAGTCTGGACATGGTTTGCGTGGCGTTACAAAGCCCAAATGGCATAACTTTAAAATGGTAAAGCGGTCGTCCTGGCACCGTAAAAGCTGTCTTGTCCCTCGAATCTACCTCCAAGGGAACCTGCCAATAAGCGTCTTTTAAATCGAGGCTGGTTATAAATTCGGCTTTCGGCAATCGACTAAGTATCCCGCTAATCTGTGGAAGTGGATAGGCATCCTTTTTAGTAAGTGCTTTTACCTTCCTGCTATGCAGACAGAGACGAAATTTTCCTGGCTTCTGCACTATGACTAAGGGCGAAGACCGCGAACTATCAGATTCTTCTATCACTCCCAACTCAATCATTCGGTCTATTTCCGGATAAATTAACTTTTCCATCGCGGGAGACACAGGATAATGCCTCTGCTTCACAGGTTTAGCCGGACCTACATCAATCGAATGGGAAATTAAGTTGGTCTTACCCAGCCCTTCGTAAGCAAACGACGGAAACAAATTTCCCACGTTTGATAGCTGCTTTTTCTCTGCCTCCGATAAGTCATGCTCTATAGCTTTCACATTTAATTCGGACACATTTGGTAAATTCGGCAGCAAGTCAAATTTGCGCCAAAAATCGATCCCTAAATATAAATCTTGTTTTAGCGTGGGGACAATGTGTATATATATATATCTATATCTACCTTCGGTCGTAGACCACTGGAAGACAAACTTTTCCCACAATTTCTTGCCTATTTCCGTCAGCAGTGCTTACTTTGGAATGTATTTTTTTGAATGGTATGCCCTCTTCTTAAAACTGCTGAGCTAAGCTGCCTCCTAAGCAGCTAACAGCCGCTCCCGAATCCAAAAGCCCTTTTACGAGACGCTGAAGTAACAGCACTGCCACAAATGGACGCGGATCCTGGGAACAATCTTGTATAGAGTTTATTTCCCGAATATGCCCTCTCAATTGCCTTATCTCATTCCAAAAGCCTTGCATTCGTTAAGCGCTACGGGACTTAGTTTTTGTAGCCTCATCGAAATCTGCTTCATCATTTTCAAATCCATCTTCTTCGAATTCATTGCCTTCGGACTGAGATGAGTCAAATTCCTCATTTGATTGTCCTGAGCTAGAATCGTATTGCGCCTCTGTAGGACTCCCAACGTTTTCGCTTTCGCCGGAATCTAAGCTGGAGATTGGGGACGGTTTGGGGATGGTGGCTGCTGCTGAGCACGCAAAGGCTTCTGTCTGTGTGGCTGCATCTGCGTGCTCCCTGAGCGGTTTTTTGACAAGCACCTTGCACATTTAGGCCTAAGAGTGTTCGCCAAACCGCATCCAAAGCAAAACAGTCGTTGTTTTTCGACTAAGCAATTTTTATAAATATGCCCTTCTTTATGGCAATTCCAGCAGACCACGTTCAGCGCTTATATTTCTCCATTAATTTCTACTTCACTGACTTCTTCTGTGCCAAAATCCTCATCTAATTCTGCCACATCTTTCTTGAACGGGACCCTCTTAGCGTATCCATGAGATCGTTTGACATCTTCTAAAACTGATTCCTTTTTGCGACATACTTTACGCAGGTGTGATACACAGGATAAGAATTTCTGGTCTCAAATTATTCCTCAAAATCCTCACCAACTTGCTATTTGATAAGGGCTTTTCCATTTCATCGAGAAAGACATTGATGGCATTGAAGAAACTATCAAAAGATTCATTGTTTTCCTGCTTTCTTTGCCTTATTAACTCTTCAATGTCTCCGTCATCCTTATACTGCTTACGCAAAGCTTTACATAAAGATCCCCAATTGATTTGCCTAACCGTTTTGTGGTGTCTCCAAAAGAAATCCTTCGCCTTCCCTTCAAAAAGTGAAGAGACATTCTTGCACATTAGCTCAACATTTCCGTCTAAAGTTTCATTTGTCATGGCATCCACCTGATAAATGAAATTATCTACTGACAAACCCGTACCCGAAAATTTTAATTTCCAACCGTTCATAATCGGACCAACCTTATCCGGCCACCTTGAGAGTTCCGAAGATAGACTTCCTGAATTTCTCTTAAAGGAAGAATTATTGGAACGATTACCCTGCCATGTCTCGGTATCGGGTTGTCTCACTCTCTTGTCTATTGGAATTGTGGCTGGCGGGTGCTGAGTTAATTGCCAAGCAATTTTCTACATTGGCCTCGATTAACTGATTAAGTTTTTCAGTCAGTGCTGAGAGAATGTTGTTTTGCATGACTTGCAGCTGACCTTGAATTGTGGGCTGGTTTGTACTGGCTTGAGATGCGTTTGAGCATCCGGAGTTTCCCTATCTGCTGTCGACAAACCGTTTCCGTCCATCTGACCTGGAGTCTTTGGAAGCACTTTGGTGACACAGACAAAGTTGCAAATGGGGCATCTGGGATTGGCCGCAAAATGAATTCTAATGCAATTTTTGTGAAAAGTGTGTTTGCATGGGGTTTTATAGGATTCCTCTTCTGATTTTATAGAACTATTACATAAGATAATAATATAAAAAGTATAAATTGGGCAAATAGTATTGTAATTAATGGGTAAATAGATTTAAATTTGATAAATAAACATAAAACATAAGAAATCTCACAAAAACTTTTAAAATCGACAATCAAAAACATAAAGTTGAGCTTAGCTATCGGAAAAATGTGTGTCTTGAATGTGTGTGACAAATTTACGAAGGGAAAATGTAGTCAAGTAAAGCTGTGTGCTTGAGGCCAGTCATCTATCACAGATACTGTTTCCGTCAAACATTGCACTCTACCCGATTTTAGTGGTTAATCCCAGTTCTGGAACATAGGATCAAATTCCACGAATCATATCTTGCAGTTGAATTTGCTAGGTACTGTGAAAAGCTCGGGAGATTTCGACAGAAATTCCAGGCCATTTAAATATTGGACCTAAAGATGCTTATGGTCAAGTACAAAATTCGAGAATTTCATGTACTGAATTCCAATAGGTCTTTAATCCCTCTTGAAAAAGAAATGGTTGAAGAAAGAACAGTTCGTAATTTTGTTAGTGAGTCTCGTCTATAAAGTTAATTAATAAATAAGGCCCCACGTTGGGCGCCAAAAATAAGATAACAACTATACATCTGTAATGAACAACGTTTACAATGGCAGCTGGAAAAACTTTCGATGCAACGCACGCTCTTATGTTTCGGCTGCGCTCGTCGGCTCGAGGGGATGGTATAGTGTTGCACCGAAAAATGCCTTAATGTTGTCAACTTATCTTAAAATTAGCGTGCTGCGACAAAATATGCCCCACAGATACACATAAACATGCACTGTAAGACACAACTACAACCGGAGATAACGAAACTACAAACTGACACCTCATATGCACACACACATTCAAACCTGACCACTGATGTTGTTGTGGTCAATGCCCACCCTACCCACGGCCCCTTCCACATTCCGACCGGTGCTGCCCCAGCCCGAGTTCAACTACAAAATCTTCTAGAAAATCATTATAATTTATTGCCTAACTGTAAAGTGAAACATTAAACAAATAAACATTAGCATAGATGAACAAATAAATCTTAAAACATAAACGGGACGTTAAATAAAAAAAAATACAAAAAAATAACATTTTATTAAACAATCTCTTAAAACTTTAACTGAGCCCTGGATTGCATTCGCAAATTTTAATCTCGAAAATTTGACGCGCAGCGACTGCAGTCAGCGCTGCCAAAAGAAACTACACGCAGAATATATCAAAGCAAATTAAATCAAAACAACAAAAGCATTTGTGGATCTGATAGAACCAAAACTACAAACATAAAAATCCCTCGGCAATGGCCGGCGCGCATGCGCTACTGCTAGCGAGCTCTGACGCCGCTGCTTGTGCGCCCAAGTGGCGGTAAGGGGGAAAGGGAGGGA
The DNA here is from genome assembly GCF_025231255.1 of Drosophila biarmipes. Lineage (NCBI taxonomy): Eukaryota > Metazoa > Arthropoda > Insecta > Diptera > Drosophilidae > Drosophila > Drosophila biarmipes. The sequence continues at coordinate 2,443,821 of NW_026114529.1, read as the reverse complement.
TGCTAGCGGGCGACTACGTTCTTATCTTCTTTTCATTTACTTCTCGCGTTTCTTTGCGACGGTGCGCAAAACCCTGCGGGTTTTTTTTTTTTTTGCGAATATTTCGCCGTTCACCTTCGCGTTTAGTTTAAATTAAATGAAAGTTTAACTCACGTAAAGTTGTGCCGCATCCTCCGATGAAAGCGCTTCCAAAGAGCTTGCCGCACCTGTAAATATATTGGAAAATATCGCCTTCCTAACAAACCTCGCGCATAATCTTTTTTGTTACCTAATCTTTATGTTCGTTTTGTTCGTCTATATGACCGACTGTTCTTTTGTGTTTCTTGGAGTAATTGGACTTAGATTTAAATAAAAATAATGACAATAAAAATAAAGTGCATTTAACTAATCATGTTGACCTTCTTCAGGTGGTCAGGAATATTAAACAAACAAATGCGCCTGTGCAATTCTCTTTGTTGATTGGCGCTTAGAAGCGCCGTGGTTTGCTTGCGCCAACTCTTGGGTGTGGTTGCCTCAATCCAGGCTTGCCGCCGTGGTAGAGCTACCCTCTTTGGCAATACTCGTCGTGGTGCTCCGAGATCGCTCTTCCGCGTCGCTGTCGCTTGCCGCTACGCCACAAAGTCAAAGTTAAACCCAAACTGGGAGGAAATGCCTAACTCACCCTTTGAGCCACTGCTGTTGCAAGGGGTTAAATCACTCCTCACGGGATTAAGTTCGAAATGTCTAAGCTGCAAAAGGTGCAAATTAGCATTTGAAAAAACACAACCTTTTCACTTTCACCCACTTGAAATTGCACTTAGAGTCTCACTTGCTATGAGCGGCTGACGGCAGCGGAGCGCCTTTTATACCCCCTGCAAGACGCCACCAAACCGCGATTCCACCACTCCGCCGTTTGCCCACAGAGAGGCGCGAAAATCTTTTTCTCCTTATTCTCGATCAGTCTCTCCTAGCAACCCACACAGCCACAGTTTTTCCGGACCTACTAGGAGCGCAGCATGTTGCCTTGTTTCTCCCAGATGTTCTTAAGAGACATGTTGCTGAGCATCCGCATAAACATTGTTGCTAAGCAACCATAGGTACTGGTCCAGGCTATCCGAAACCCAGATACATTACTGGTACACGCGCACTTACATCAGTAGGTAGTAAAAGACCGCGATGTCTTCGTGTAATGCATTATAATGGAAAGGAAAGAAATATTCAATTTAAAAATATTGAATATTACCCTTTGGACATATGATCGCCAAATGAAATCTCAATACTCATTACTGATTCCAATGGATATAAGGTACCATTTGAAACTTCAGCTGTTCCGATTTTCGTTACTCTTCACTTTGGAAGAAGAAGAAGGTAAGGACTATAAATAATGCATACCCAAATATTATTTATTTAGAACCAAAATAGTCATCATGGTGAAATCTTATCAGGATTATTATGTAAATCAGTGTGGTGGGGGCTTAAGCAACATCGGACGTCTTTACATATCTCCGCATATAGTGCAACAAGGACGAGGAATAGGAAATTTTTTTAGCGGTCTTTTTAATTACATAAAACCACTTTTTCTTTCGGGCATAACTGCTATAAAAAATCAGGCTGCTGAATTTGGGAGAAAGCCTTTAAGAAATATAATTCAAGAACAAAGTAAAATTCCTTTACAAAATCTTTCAAATAAAGCAATTGATAAAATTACCCGTTTTCAAAGTGGAAGTGGAAAAAGAAATAAAAGGCTAGGTAATAAGAAAAAACGACTTCATTATACATCTAAACGACCACGTAAACATACCCAAACGCAACATAAAAAAAAAAAAATCAACAAGAAAATTAAATATTAAAGATATTTTTTCTAAAGCAAAATGAGTACGCATATCGAATGTATGAAAAGTGAACTAGATTTGTTATTCTAAGAACTGAAGAAGTCTCATACAACCCAATTGCTTCTTTGGACGGTGCCTCTTCAATCGAATTTGTTTGCTTGGGAAATGGTGAAACGTATCAAGATTTATCCAGTGTTTATTTACGACTTGTTGTGCAACTTAAAAAAATGATAACAACAGCATTGAAGGAAATGCTGTTGGTGTTGTAAACAATATTCTACATTCAATATTTAGAAGTTCGTCAGTTTATTTAAATAATATACTGGTATCGCAAAGTGATAATAATTATCACTATAGAGCGTATTTGCAAACAATTTTAAACTATGGGAGTGACGCCTCTGAAAGTCACTTGGCCTCCCAAGGTTATTTTCCCAATTTATTTTTCCAAAAAGTTCATGGAGACATTTTCAATCAAACCAAACTGCTCGTTAACAATGTTGATTTAAGAATCAATTTCAATATTGAAAAAACAGCGTTTTATTTAATGGAAACTGGTACTGAATCAAATTTAAAGATACTTGAAGCACAACTTTTCATGAACCACATCAAATCATTTACAATATATCCGGGCAACAATACACTGTCGATAGACAACACAGTTATTGGTCAAATACCAAATTTTCTGGCCTTTTGTATGGTTAAGAACCGCTCATACTCAGGAAACCGAGGCTTAGACCCATTTCAATTTGAACATTTTAAAATTCAACGCTTTAACCTATTGGTTAACGGAGTTCAAGTTCCTTCCCAGGCTCTGGGATTACTCGAACGCTGAAAAGGTTCAGAGCTCAAGAGGCTATAATATGCTTTTTAGATCATGTGGAATTAAACATTACGATCGTGGACTACAAATTACCAAGGAAATGTTTGATTCAAACAGTTTTATATTAGCCTTTGACTTAACTGCTGATCAATCAAATTCAACTATATGTTCAAATTTAATCTCTCAAGGTACTAAAGAATCGAAGGAAGATTTTCGGAACCACTTGCTGAAGCAGTTACTTGCTTGGTATACTGTGAATACGATTCAATGATTGATATTGATAAGCATAGAAATATTCGTACGCTCTTTTAAAATGAATACTTTACAAATTGAACATTTTCTTTCTAAGCATTCAAAGACAAAATGTATTTTTAAAGGAGTTTTTCCTTCTGATAGGTTACCAAAAACTATTTTAAAGTATCCCGCACTAAAATTTGCCAATACCGACACTTCAGATCAACCTGGAACTCATTGGATTGCATTTTATTTTGATAGTCGTAGGTCAGCAGAATTTTTCGATTCATATGGTCAATATCCCCAGAAAAAATAATTTTTAAAATTTTTAAAATCTAACGCTTATAAATTTTGTTTTAATAAGCAACAACTGCAGGGATACTTTTCTAACACTTGCGGACATTATTGTATGCTGTTCGGTCTTTTTAAAAGTAAAAAGAAAACACTAAATTCTTTTTTAAGAAAATTCAAGAAAAACGACTATTCATTTAATGATTAATTAATAATAAAAATGTTTAAGAACCATTTTAAAAAATAAAAAACATATATATATATATTTAAGTAAAATTAATTCGTTTTATTTAGGGTTTTGGAGCAATACGTTTGTTTAACTTATAATATTTAATCATTAGACTAAGGGCTTCCTCTCTCAGTGCAGACAGCATATGACACTGACATGTGTCTGGTCCAGATGAAGCATCATCGTCGCTCCAGAGACAAAGTTTATAATGGAATCCGAACTTCGAATGGATCAACTCTTTTTCCTCTAAATCCTCCAAAGTAGCTTTTAGGAACTCCATCCTTTGTAGGTGTTGCTCGAAAAGCATGCCTTCAAATTGCATCAAAAATAGTTCTATCTGTTGAGCGTACATTTTTAAGGAAAACTATTTCTTTTTGAGACTGATTTAAGACTATTGTTGGATTTAAAAACTCAGCTCTTTATATTGAAGAATCTTATTTACTTTACTTATTTAGTGATAAAAATTCAATTTGAGCACAACTAAATCTGTTCAGATCTGTTCCTTTATATACCATATGAGTTATTCCATTCTCATTTAATTTCCTAAATGGTGTCTTTGTAGAAAATTTGTTCACATAACTTTTAGGTAGAAATATCCAAACATCTTTATCGTCCTTATCAGTTAAATACAGAGCTATTTTAGTTCCATATGGTGTCTTTTTCAGCTTACATCCAGTGATCTTATACTCAAATCCAATACATAGATTTTAAATTTTTGTGTAGCCAATCACGTCATTTAAGGTCTCTAAGAAGTCCTATAAAATTCAACAAAATTAGGTGATAAAGTATTTACTTTTAATTTATATGCATACCATTTTTGATCAGCGTAAGATTGGATTCGTCGTACACTAGTACCTAACTGTTGTATACTAATTCTTTAACCAGAAATTACATGGTCTTTTATATATACATCTTCTTTTAACTATACATTTCTATCAATTCATGTGGAGTAAATGAGATAACAATATGTCTTCATTATATGCACCAAAATACATATTAAAACTATGTAATACTTGAGAATAAAGTCAGAAATACATATCAGTATGTCTATCTCTTTTAATATTTATATAAATCTTTCAATCGTTAAAATAAAGTTAGTATATATATAACATAAGAATTGTCCCTCAAATGCTATATAAGATACATTTTTTATTGAAAAGTCTGTTTATTTTTAAAAACATCGAAATGGTGAAGTACCATTGCGAGTTGTGTTCAGAAACAAAATCCTTTACTACTCGCAGCGGTCTAAAAGCGCATACATTAAAAATACACAACTTCGCCTATCAGAAATCTAAATCCTCCTTTATTATTGTTATTTCTGTCCTAAAGTACGAAAAATTTGGTTTCGATACGACTTTAATATGCATCGTCTATTGGCTCACAACGCAGAGCTAAAAAGTATTTGTAAGGCAAAGAAAAATTATTCAATAAATAAAAAAAAAAAAATTATAAGCCCTCAATTTTAAAATAGTTTTTAGTTTATTTTTCTTTATGCATGGTGTATTTATAATAAAAAAGTTCAGAATCTAGGTCAAATAAAACATCTAGTAATGCGTCGTCATCTCCATCGTCCAGCAAAGTTAAATAATGGTTAGTCGGTGGCGGTTGAGGTCCCATAAGTTCTTCAAAGATGTGGTCGTCGTTAGGAAAAACCTCATCTTCTGGCCTGGATAGGTCGTCGTCCAATTGAAATTCCTGTGCACACTGAAATACATCTTCACCTTCTTCGTGTGTGATAAGGGATTCCAAGAAAGCCTGCGTAGTAGTCCCCTGGGTCCCTATTTTGGGTCGACGATGCAGCCGGTTGAAATACGCTTTGTAGAAGGCGATCAACCGAATCTTCTGCTTCGGAAACCTGCACAAGTTCCAGATCCGAGTTTTCGATTATTACAAGATCAGAATCTTGCGTGGGTGGTAATTGCAGGTTGTCAATCTCAACCTCGTTTTCCGAATCGATAAATTCTACGGTTAGATCCATAGGTATGCAGTACTGAGGCATTTGAAGAACTGATCCTGAGCAATTTGAGTGGTGTCATTTTTATAGTCCAGAATGTTCACTTAACAGGTTGACATCTACAGGGAGTGCATACAGGCATGTTGTACTCCTAGAACCAATCCGATTGGTTCTCGAACATAAGGAGCAGTCCAATACCCAGTAGAATGGTTATTAGAAGGAAAACGAATACAAGGATTGATAACAAGTTACCGGGGGTGAACGTGGTGTAGGAGGGGTCTGGATGTAGGTAAATATTGAAGGTGTGCAACTTCGACATAGGTTAAGGAAAGGCAATCTCTGTGTAAGCAAGATATGAATAAATGGTCAGTTAAAGTCGGGCCAACATTGGCATAAGATGTCGCGATGCAACCATTCGAATTTCCTAACGATAACGAGGGGTCACAATATTTGAAATGCAATAAAAATGGAGGGTTCCGTGGAATACCAAACACACTGATTCTGGGATGAGTATACGCTTGCAATTAAAAACAACTCATACAAAATACATTTAAAACCGCCTAAAAAACCTCCGCAACCGCTTTTAATAGCTACTTTTGATATTGATTTTGATGGGATGGGTTTTATATCTATCCAATCTGTGGTTTGAGATTCATTTGTTCTGGTCGAAACAAGAGGCGCTTTTTGTTCATTATGAATATTCCATGACTTGCTACGTTTTTTATTTTGGTAGTAACTCAATTCTAGACGAATGTGGATCCACTTGTCAACATCACTTATTTTGTTATTATTTAAAATTGGTAAAAATGTTATATTTATTAGTTCATTTCCCCTATCATTGTTTAACAATTTCAAATAGGAGTTAGGATGCTTAGAATTACTTTAATTCCAGAAAGCAACAAACTTAACAGAATATGTAAAAACCATTTTTTTTTGAAAAGGGACTTTTCTCTTAGAGTTTAATGTACGTTTTGGACTCGAAAGATATCGGAAAGCATTTTTATACTTTTTAAGAGCATTTATATGTGGTTTAGTAACATTATGCTTTTCTTGTAATGTGTTCAATACAATCTCCACTATTTTTTTTAGGAGTTCACTATCACTATTGTTTATAATTACTTTACGTAGCCGATTTTCGGCTTTATTGAGCACATACAATAAATGTTTGTTCGCTTTTAAGCGATTTAGACCCTTTTTGTTAATCTTTTTCATCTGAATAGCTCATTGTATATTCCGAAGTAAAAATGTCTGATCTAAATCTTAATAGATCGTTAATTCCCTGTGTGAGATCCGTGTGGTTGCTCCGTTACTTCTTTATCCTGGGTTTCCAGAATACATTTGTCTTACTAATCATTGAAATTAAAGCGTATCACGAGGATTTTTAAAAGCATCAATATAGTTGGTATTTAGTGAAATATCTCTGGTGTGCGAAGATTTATGAAATACGAGTATGTTCTGAGTCACCACTATTGCTGATAAGTTCCTATGGTATGAACCTTTAGTACACACACACACGCTCTCATCATCAAATCGTCCAATAATAAAGGAATAGGTTAATTTGCTTCATTTTAAATTGTTTCAGGAATTCTTTAAAATATTAAACCATTTAAAAATTTGGCTTGGCGCTATCCTCTCTATAACATCCATTATTTTTCCTGGCGCGCTTCTTGGCACTGTTCTTCTCGAAATGAGTATCAGATCCGCAATAGTTATAATAAATAAGTTCTTTGTATCCTTTTTTGCTGGGATCATTTCCAAAATAACTCTTAAAGGAATCTATAGTAGGAAACAACCTGATTCATCACCCAACATTTTTTGACTGAATTTTAAACATATGTGTTAACATTACTGTATATTTCATAATTTTTTTTTTTATTAATACAAATAACTTAAACAATTTATTTAATGAACACCAAAGTGGAAGTTTTTACCATTGCAGATGGTATAATGATTTGAGTCAGAAGTTTGCAACGCAGTGAAGGAGACGTTTCCGACCCCATAAAGTATATACGAGGAGATTCTTGATCAGCGTCACTAGACGAGTCGATCTAGCCATGTCCGTCTGTCCGTCCGTTTCTACGCAAACTAGTCTCTCAGTTTTAAAGGTTTGTGAATCATGCCTATCAGAAGGCTATTCTAAATCTACTTCTACTATGTATGCCACATAAATGCTAATAAACCAATATATTAATCAACCAATATACCAATCAACAATAAATTATATATATGGATACAGATTCATTTATTTTATCTTCAGAATAAGATTTTTACCAAACAATTAAAAACGATCTAGAGCGCTTTGAGACCTCAAAGTATAGGCTGGAAAACCAATTTAATATTGTTCAGGCTTATAATAGAGAGCCAGGAAAAATTATAGATGAGCATGCCGGTAGGGTTATAAAATACTTTTGCGGGACTTAAAGCTAAGGCATACTCCTGTTTAGTAGATAAGGAAGGAAATGAAAGATTGTATAAAACAAGAAAGGAAGTTAACTTCGGCAAGCCAAAGTTTGTATATCCTTGCAGTTATAAGAAATAATCAACTTTAGTAAATAATTTTTATACCCTTGCAGAGGGTATAATAATTTCAGTCAGAAGTTTGCAACGCAGTGAAGGAGACGTTTCCGACCCCATAAAGTATATATATTCTTATTCTGATAAAATTTTATTCGAAATTCATAACTAATTTATAAATGTTATATCCAAGCTTAGAAAGGTATATGTTAAAAAACACCGGAAATATAATTTTTTTCTTATTTTTTAGATCGACTCGTCTAGTGACGCTGATCAAGAATCTCCTCGTATATACTTTATGGGGTCGGAAACGTCTCCTTCACTGCGTTGCAAACTTCTGACTCAAATCATTATACCCTCTGCAAGCGTAAAAACGTCCACATTGTATTCCTAGAAACACACAAATTATGAAATATACAGTAATGTTAACACATATGTTTAAAATTCAGTAAAAAAATTTTGGTAGATGAATCAGGTTGTTTCCTACTATGGATTCCTTTAAGAGTTTTTTTGGAAATGATCTCAGCAGAATAGGATACAAGGAACTTATTTATTATAACTATTGCGGATCATTTCGAAAAGAACTGTGCCAAGAAACGCGCCAGGAAAAAAAGCAAAACTAGTGTAATTTAAAAAACATTATATAAGAAAATAGTTATAAATAATATAGTTATATAAAATATTTTAAAATTAATAATTAATAATTAATTAAACTTTTAATAATATATAAAAAATGTTTACGCAATTTATACACCCTTTTACAATGCTTTTTTCCGGACCATCAGGATCGGGAAAAAAAATCTTTTTAGAAAATCTAACTACTAAGAAGAGAGATTTTTTTAATATTTCAGTAGATCGAATTATTTGGTGTTATGGAGAGGAGAACGCCAAGCCAAATTTTAAAAAGGTTCATCAATAGAAATATTTTTATAATCGAATGTCTCTACTTGATCCCCATTTAAAAATGAAAGCTCGGAATGTGGTAATGGTTAACTCATAGCCCATCCATATAAATTATTTGCGTCAATACAACTGAGAAAGGTTTTTGGTTTACTACGATCAAAGTTATTCAGGTATTTATTTTTAGCTACATAAATTGTTTGGGTACATTGAGGTAACCCTCCTCGTATTGCTTTTTGCAAAAAATTGTACATTGGTCCATCGCTTATTAATTCTAAATTTACATTGGTATACTTAAGCATAGCAACCCAAGATATTGAAGGTGCTGTTACATAGATAGTGGGGCCTAACTTATTAATTCTCCGACAAATTTCCCTAAAATTTGCAAAGACATCAGTCAAAATTATAACGTCATTTTCTAAATAAAGTTTTAAATAATCTCTAATAGTGTGACAATTAAAAGTTTCCCAAGCCTTTTGAGCAAAATTTTAATTGGTACTACAATTTTCTTCACTGAGAGAGTTATAAAACCTAAAAACATAGTCGTATGGAAATACACCCTTCCTACGTATTTGCATAAATTTTTCTCTCTAAAATCATGTAACTTGAAAATTTTCTAAACTTTAATTTAAAAAACTAATTGAATCGATATATCTTATTTTGTATCTATTTGAGGCATTTATTTTAATTGTCTGCGTTAGTTCTTTATTACAAGGTATAGGGCTTAAGTCGCCTTCTTATTCAGTAATAAATAAATGTATATCATATTTTGATAAATTATGAAAGACTACAGAAGAGAAGAGATCACTTAATTTATACTTTGGCTTACAATTTTTATGAATAGGTCCCACGTATTTTTCAGTAAATTGGTCGAAGTGTTTTTCCAGGTCGTCATTATGTATTTCTTTCTCACAGGCGCAGCAAGTACCCTTCTGCACATCGTCATTGATTGGACTTATGCTCGGACCCTTGGGGGTTGACCAATATTTGTAAAACAAACTCATAGTTTTTCTTTGAGTGATTTACAAAATTGGGTAATGTACTTTAAAAAATTTATTAGTATTAAATATAGTAGTTGCTGAGTGTAGGCATGTACTGCAATTTTCAAGAACAGCCTCAATGTCAGCATACGAGTATATCACCACTGAAGGGGATAATTTTTTGTGAAAGCCCTTAAACGATGTTGTGGTATTTGGCTCTGGGTAAAAGGAGGCTACTTTTCCGCACTCAAGCTTATGGTGTGGTGTTATTTACGGTGAAAAATTATAAGCATTTATCACAAAAATATCCACCCGCCTTCGATTTGGAATGTTGCGAGTAACATAATCTCATTACACTCGTAATGTAGGCGTAATGCATGACTTCTTCGCTTATATTGTTGATTCCCAATATATTTATATGATTAGAACGAATAGATTTTGTTCTAAAGGTTGGTTCGATTATTTTATCACAATCTGCATCAATTTCATAAATGATAATGCTGAAATCTGCATTATTTTTTTCGAACTGAATAATTACTTTATTTGTGATCGGATACCCGATTCTCGAAAAATCCAAACTTATTCCATTATACACAATGAATTCATTATTAATATTTATTTGGTATGTGGTGGGCTTTGTCATTTTTTCTCTGGAATACTTTCTTTGCTGTGTTGTTGGAAAGGTAGCACTCTCATGACTTTTATTAGCTATAAATGATACTACACAATACATCCTTATTTTGTACATTTTTAAGTGCATTTTGTGCTCTTATTTTTTTAGGGGCCTGGATGTATCCACTAGCAGGAATGTTTTCTATTTTTATTATCGTTATTTCAAAATATGTAAAATTTCTAATTGCCCAACCAGAATCTTTTTCTTGGAACTTACTGCTCGATCTTAATAAACTATCTATTGCCGTATTTAACTTATTCTTAATGTTTTCAGTTTGGTATACCGATTTGTATGCAGTCGTAAAATGTTTTGTTGTTTCAATTGTATTTCTTCCGTTTGTTTTATATAGGTACCATAAACTCTCAGGCTTTTGTTCTCGGTAATTTAAATTTTTTTGGGTTGATTAGGGATTTTCTTACCCTTCTCCAATATTACTCGTTTGAGAGCATTAGCGGATGATGTAGGATGGTCGTCTAAGTTTTGTAGTCCTTGGTTTAGTTGTTGTTGTTGTTTTTGATTCTGTTGTTGTTGTTTTTGTTTTCGTTTTTGCTTTCCACCATTCATTAATAAAATGAATTCATTTTTGGGTCCTTCACAATTTTGATAGTGCTCATCAAAGTCATTATTGTTGACCTGAGTATTGCACAAGTCACATCTTATTTTTGATTTAGCCATTAAAACCTCGAAAGCATTTCAAGGCTTTGAGCACTTTGCAAAATTAGCTTCAAACTCACTTTATTTATTTTTTTAGTTGGTATAGGTATATTATATAAATACATAATAAAACATAATAAATTTAACCGAAATGAAAGTAAAACTTTAAGCACAACCTGAATTGTTACTTGTTAATTTAATTAGAATGCAGTGCTGAGGCATTTGAAGAACTGATCCTGGTTATCATAACAGGTTATCATCACAGGGAGTGCATACAGGCATGTTGTACTCCTAGAACCAATCCGATTGGTTCTCGAATATAGTAAGCAGAACAAAACCGCAGTCGATTGGTTATTAAAGGGAAAAGGAAGACAAGACAGATGTTGTAGTGCATTAGAATTTTCTCAAGCCTTAAGCTGAGAGTAGCTATTATAAGGGGGATAAGAGGTTTTTTTCGAAGGTTATGTTTAAAATCATAATCAGTGTGTTTGTTATCCGAGGGAATCTTTTCGTTTCATTGAATTTCAAGATTTTGTGACCCCGTGCATACCCACGAACTCGAGTATCACCCCTTGCCCTGGAGTCCTCGTGTGTGCGTGTCTGCTTCTGCGCGTGGCTGCTTGTGCGTAAAGTGTGAAATTCGAATTTTTAATTATTTTTCAAAATGTGCAATTTTAATAATTTATAATTTTTTTCTTATTTATTCCCAATAGTTTCTATGGGAGCTAAAGGATATAGTTGTCCAATTCGGCTGGTTCCGACTTATATACTACCTGCAATATAAAGAAGACTTTTGGGAAAGTTTCAGCCGGATAGATTTAAAACTGAGAGACTAGTTTGCGTAGAAACGGACAGACGGACAGACAACAGCGGCAGCGGAGGGACGGCCTATATATTCTTAAGTATATAGCTATGCTCACTCAGTCTGGAGCGCGGAGGTATATGCACATATATTAGGTCCGCTCAGGTTGCATTTATGCTTGCACTTTCAGCGTGAGGGCCAAAGCACAGCTAGCGGTTAGTATTTCGGCCACTAAGGTAGATGACCGAGACCCTAAATTGTATAAACACAGCGACGAAGTGTTACAATGCGTGCTTAGAAGGTGTTCAAAAACACCGAAGATATACTTTTTTCATAATATTTTACCACGAATTTTCCAATTGTTTCTATGGCAGCTATATGATATAGTCGTCCGATTTTGATAAAATTTTTATTCCAAATTCAGAACTAATTTAAAAATGTTATATCCAAGCTTAAATAACATATACCTTTCTAAGCTTGGTGCTTTTAAGCACCAAAGCTATAATTTGTTGTATATTATTTTCGCACTAATTTCCCGATTGTTCCTACGACAGCTATATGTTATAGTCGTCCAATTTTGATCAAATTTAATTCAAAATTCAGAACTAATTAAAAAATGTTATTTCCAAGCGTAGGAGGTTACATGTTAAAACACACCAAAGATATAATTTTATTTATTTTTTTCTCGATAGTTCCTTCCTTTTAGTACTCTTGGTACAGTGGGTGGTCGATATATATATTTTATATATACTTCTGAAAAATAACGTTTAATAACGTTGTTAATTTCAATTATTAATTTTACAAACTTTGATTAAAAATGTTATTAATTATAGCAATAATATTTAACTTTATTTTGTTCTTAATTTGTATTTCCTTTCTTTTATTTATTATTGTGTATTCTTATTTTAGATATGGTTATCCTATGTGCTCTTATATTATGGTCATACGTGAAATATTTATAAAATAAAAATTGATTATGAAATAAAGAGTTTTAATCTATCTTTATGTACTACTTGCTTTTTATTTTTATTATTTAATATAGTTATGTTATCTCTATCTCCTATTTGATCTACCTTATAAGGACTTGTATATTTCAAATCTAACTTATGTCCTGTTTCATTTGTCAATATAACCTGTTCTTCTATTTTTAAATCGAATCTATACTAGTTTTGTCGTAACTAATTTTCTTTTTTAGCTTATGATATTCTAGTATTAGTCTAGCTCTCTTAATTGCCTGTTCTAATTTAATATGGTTAATATTAGAAAAATTATGCGACTATTTCTTATTATTTATTATTCTATATATATTTTTTTGTATTTGTATTCCTATATTCATTAGTATAGTGAAGAAATTAAATTTTTTAGAAAAGAAAAATTTTATGTAATTTTATTTTTCTCTTATGAATGACCATCCTACAAAATATATTCTATAAAAATTTTTTAATTTATCCTTGTGAACTGTCTGAGTTTTGTTTTTTGTATAATGTCAATCCAAATATTTTGCATTCGATGACTTCTACAGCCAAAACCTCGAATGTACCTTTCGTAAGGTTAAGCAACTTCAAACCTGTTACGAATCTCTGAAGGTGTATCCTTTGCCCGTTAAACTCCGGGATGGCATTCGATATTTCTTTAATGTATGCCCTTTGGGCAATTATCTCCTCAACCATTTTGGTTGGTTTTATTTCTACAATGCTGTTACTAGAATCCGAGTCGGTCAAGACCTGGTCTGATAATTCAGATTGAATAAAGACTGCCGGAATAGTGAGGTTTTTATATATTTTTCCTCTTTATCGGGATCTGCAGAGATAGGGTCGTCAGCCTCAGCTTGTGTTGGTGGTCCTGATGATTCTGACTCTTCTCTAATTTCTTTCTTCAACGGTGTGTTTAGGACAGTTGGTACTGAAATTGCTTTATAGCTATTAGGTTACCCCGTAATTTGTTTATAAAGAAATTACCAATAATTATAAAGTACGGGCAATTTTTGCTTTGCTATTTTATAATATGTAACATGTGTTATGTATCAATAATCGATAGATAGTATATAATATGATATTTGTAACAATATTGTCTTTTGACTTAAATGGGTATTTACAGGTATGCTAACAAGTCTATATACATATATATGTGAGCACCTTTTCTAGTTATATAGAGTGAGGTTAATCTTATATGTTGTTGTAAAGGTTTATGGATTTTAGGTATTGGATAGGTGTGGTTATATTTATGGGATCTGCTATTTTTTCTAAGTTGTTCTAAATAGATGGCGGTGTATCAGTTTAGTGTTAAATATTTTGATGCCTGAGACCCAGGCTTTGTTTAGCCTGTCTCTCTGATCGTGTATAAGTATACGCGCTGTATAGAAGCGGTTTACCAATATTTCGGCATGCTTGTTCACAGTGTTTTGCTGATCTGGTCTTGATAATGACTTATAAGATCTGTAAAAATTAATTTTTATATCATTTATTTCTTTATATAATTCGTCCCATTCCATTATTTAATGGAATATTTTCTAGTCTCTTTAAACCATCAATGAAAGATGTCTAGTATCTAGTTATTGTTAATAACTGATTTAATTTGTAGGCTCGGGACGGTGCTCAATACTATCGCCTTCTGGGTACTTGAGCAATGTATCAAGGAAGATAAATCTAATTTCTACCTAATCATGTACTCATTTTCAAATTCATTGATTAGTAGAAGCTCAGCTCCTTTTTCGATTATTGATAATACCGTGTTCTGAAAGTTGGGTTCCTTATTAAAAGTGTATTAAATACACTCTGTAGTATTCATATTTTATATTTTTTTATTTATTTATTTTCATTGTATATTAGATAAGATTATTGGATAAAATAACATCTATATTCAATATATCAATATAGGGATATACATATTTATTTTAGATGTTTTGTGAATTTTTATTAATTTTTTTTTTTTTTTGAACATTTTTTTATAATTATTGTTGGCGCTTTGTATATATTTTATATTTTGTCCAGATCATTGGACTGCCTTTTATTTATGACTCTCTTTGATATACATTTATTATAAAACATATATGCCTTGTACAAAATAAATGCGCTCATAATTAAAGCATGGATTGATAATAAAATGTTCGTTAAATCTGTATTCATAGTTTTTGACTTAATTTTATTTATGACGTTTGCTGTGGAGTCCACTTCTTTCACGTCTCCTAACCCATTTATTTATGTTAATCGTGTAATTTAATTTATAATATATTTTTATTGAAATCTGAAATCATTTTAATCACACAATTTTAAGGACATTTTTCTTAAACACTTAAAGCAACTCTGCCTTGGGGCGTACTTGAACCTGGGACCTTCAGCATCAGAGACAGACACCTTAGCAGCTGGTCTATCGCACAACGTTTCCGCGGGCGTAAGTTCAAAAGCCATGAAAACCATGTTAGTGCACGCCAGACAACAATTTTGAAGTTAGCCAAGTCGAATTTCGAATAAGTCTATTTCGCTTCAACTCACGTAATTACCGCCGCAATATCTATCCTCTTTTTCGATGTCAAGAAATATTCGAAAAGAGAAAATTCGTGAAAATTACATTTTTTGGTATTAATTTGACATTATTTCATGGTAAAAATGATATTTGTCGAAAAAACACAAACTTACCATGCGCAAATCAAATTGATCTTGATGAATTTTTTTTCTGTGTATGTACGGGTTCATCATCAGTTAATCTCAGCTTTTGTTTATACAAATTATTGCTAGTGATCGATTCGGTTTCTAGTCCGAATACATCAATATACTGGGTGCATAATGCTGTAAATTGTTCATTGAATTAAAGCGGAAGGTTTTTGGCAGGTTGGGAAATACAATTTTTTGTCGGTTTTCTAAGTCCGTTTTTAATAGTTCATAGTTTAAATGTGGTTCATGATGAATATATATAAACTACTTAATTTGTCTTTGTGGTCTTTAGTAGTCTTGTATATGCGTTTTGGACTGTTGCTTTGGTCTTTGCGTTATAGATACCATGCTGAATTTCTTGATTCGGAATTAAAACACTATCTCCTTCTAAATTTATTTCGATTTTTATGACGACTTGGGATCTTGCTGGCAGAATTAGGCAGTTGTTGCCAGAACTGTATGCTATTGGAACATAAATCAGATACTTAAAGTTATTTGGTCTTATTATAAGCCAGTCTTCAGATGGCTTGAAGTCTAATTGACAGTTGTATCTTTTGATAAAACCGATTCCAAGTACTCCATCACATGGAATAGCGAATTGCCTATTTACGATATGTAAATCTTGTGGAATTATGTACTTAGAAGTTAGAAATTCAATAGAAGTCAAGCCTTTTGATTTGGTAACTTCCTGACTTATACCCTGTATGTTTATGATGTGATTATCTTGAATGTTTAGAAAATTTCGGAATTTTTCTTCAATACCTGTATCTTGTAGTAAAACTAATTCTTTTCCTGTTGCTTCATGAAAGTGACGAAAGTATTTTGACTGAGATTTAGAGTGTGAATTTTGATGTTGTTTACTGTCGTGTATCTAAAGGTGTTTGGGAGTTACCCTATTTGTTTGTGCTTGTGTTATTGTGGATGTTGTTGTTTTCCCCACGGCTGTTTCCGCCATGGTTGTTTTTACCAAGGTTGTTGTTTCTGTAATAATTATTATTTTGGTTATTATTATTTTTGTTATAACCTTTGTTTTGATTATATCGGTTATTCTGATAATATCTGGTATTGTTATAATTAACTCGATTATTACCTCTACCGCAATAATTGTTTTTATTATTATTACTGCGATAATTATTTTCAATACAATACAATATGGAATTGGCATTGCCTGTCATTTCAGTACTACTTTGTATGGACTTGGCGACGGCTTCAATTGCCTGCTTCCAATATTGTTTTTAGGCGGCCATGCTTATAATTTTTGACCATTGTGGGGATGGCTTCTTTGGTGCTGAATTTGTTAGCGTGTTCAATTCATCAATATACGAAGCTTCTAGGAGTTTCGTAGGTTGTCAATTTCTGTGGTAAATTTTTTTTGCAGTTTTAATCTTGTTTTTGCCATTTTGGCTTCAACTACATCGGATGTTTCTCCGACTACAGTATCTTGCAGTTTTTTAATTATAGCTTCTATTGGGGTTTCGTTTTGGACTTTGTATAATGTCAATCCAATTATTTTGCATTCGATGACTTCTACAGCCAAAACCTCGAATGTACCTTTCGTAAGGTTAAGCAACTTCAAACCTGTTACGAATCTCTGAAGGTGTATCCTTTGCCCGTTAAACTCCGGGATGGCATTCGATATTTCTTTAATGTATGCCCTTTGGGCAATTATCTCCTCAACCATTTTGGTTGGTTTTATTTCTACAATGCTGTTACTAGAATCCGAGTCGGTCAAGACCTGGTCTGATAATTCAGATTGAATAAAGACTGCCGGAATAGTGAGGTTTTTATATATTTTTCCTCTATATCGGGATCTGCAGAGATAGGGTCGTCAGCCTCAGCTTGTGTTGGTGGTCCTGATGATTCTGACTCTTCTCTAATTTCTTTCTTCAACGGTGTGTTTAGGACAGTTGGTACTGAAATTGCTTTATAGCTATTAGGTTACCCCGTTATTTGTTTATAAAGAAATTACCAACAATTATAAAGTACGGGCAATTTTTGCTTTGCTATTTTATAATATGTAACATGTGTTATGTATCAATAATCGATAGATAGTATATAATATGATATTTGTAACAATATTGTCTTTTGACTTAAATGGGTATTTACAGGTATGCTAACAAGTCTATATACATATATATGTGAGCACCTTTTCTAGTTATATAGAGTGAGGTTAATCTTATATGTTGTTGTAAAGGTTTATGGATTTTAGGTATTGGATAGGTGTGGTTATATTTATGGGATCTGCTATTTTTTCTAAGTTGTTCTAAATAGATGGCGGTGTATCAGTTTAGTGTTAAATATTTTGATGCCTGAGACCCAGGCTTTGTTTAGCCTGTCTCTCTGATCGTGTATAAGTATACGCGCTGTATAGAAGCGGTTTACCAATATTTCGGCATGCTTGTTCACAGTGTTTTGCTGATCTGGTCTTGATAATGACTTATAAGATCTGTAAAAATTAATTTTTATATCATTTATTTCTTTATATAATTCGTCCCATTCCATTATTTAATGGAATATTTTCTAGTCTCTTTAAACCATCAATGAAAGATGTCTAGTATCTAGTTATTGTTAATAACTGATTTAATTTGTAGGCTCGGGACGGTGCTCAATACTATCGCCTTCTGGGTACTTGAGCAATGTATCGATAAATCTAATTTCTACCTAATCATGTACTCATTTTCAAATTCATTGATTAGTAGAAGCTCAGCTCCTTTTTCGATTATTGATAATACCCTGTTCTGAAAGTTTGGTTCCTTATTAAAAGTGTATTAAATACACTCTGTAGTATTCATATTTTATATTTTTTTATTTATTTATTTTCATTGTATATTAGATAAGATTATTGGATAAAATAACATCTATATTCAATATATCAATATAGGGATATACATATTTATTTTAGATGTTTTGTGAATTTTTATTAATTTTTTTTTTTTTTTGAACATTTTTTTATAATTATTGTTTGCGCTTTGTATATATTTTATATTTTGTCCAGATCATTGGACTGCCTTTTATTTATGACTCTCTTTGATATACATTTATTATAAAACATATATGCCTTGTACAAAATAAATGCGCTCATAATTAAAGCATGGATTGATAATAAAATGTTCGTTAAATCTGTATTCATAGTTTTTGACTCAATTTTATTTATGACGTTTGCTGTGGAGTCCACTTCTTTCACGTCTCCTAACCCATTTATTTATGTTAATCGTGTAATTTAATTTATAATATATTTTTATTGAAATCTGAAATCATTTTAATCACACAATTTTAAGGACATTTTTCTTAAACACTTAAAGCAACTCTGCCTTGGGGCGTACTTGAACCTGGGACCTTCAGCATCAGAGACAGACACCTTAGCAGCTGGTCTATCGCACAACGTTTCCGCGGGCGTAAGTTCAAAAGCCATGAAAACCATGTAAGTGCACGCGAGACAACAATTTTGAAGTTAGCCAAGTCGAATTTCGAATAAGTCTATTTCGCTTCAACTCACGTAATTACCGCCGCAATATCTATCCTCTCTTTTTCGATGTCAAGAAATATTCGAAAAGAGAGAATTCGTGAAAATTACATTTTTTGGTATTAATTTGACATTATTTCATGGTAAAAATGATATTTGTCGAAAAAACACAAACTTACCATGCGCAAATCAAATTGATCTTGATGCATTTTTTTTCTGTGTATGTACGGGTTCATCATCAGTTAATCTCAGCTTTTGTTTATACAAATTATTGCTAGTGATCGATTCGGTTTCTAGTCCGAATACATCAATATACTGGGTGCATAATGCTGTAAATTGTTCATTGAATTAAAGCGGAAGGTTTTTGGCAGGTTGGGAAATACAATTTTTTGTCGGTTTTCTAAGTCCGTTTTTAATAGTTCATAGTTTAAATGTGGTTCATGATGAATATATATAAACTACTTAATTTGTCTTTGTGGTATTTAGTAGTCTTGTATATGCGTTTTGGACTGTTGCTTTGGTCTTTGCGTTATAGATACCATGCTGAATTTCTTGATTCGGAATTAAAACACTATCTCCTTCTAAATTTATTTCGATTTTTATGACGACTTGGGATCTTGCTGGCAGAATTAGGCAGTTGTTGCCAGAACTGTATGCTATTGGAACATAAATCAGATACTTAAAGTTATTTGGTCTTATTATAAGCCAGTCTTCAGATGGCTTGAAGTCTAATTGACAGTTGTATCTTTTGATAAAACCGATTCCAAGTACTCCATCACATGGAATAGCGAATTGCCTATTTACGATATGTAAATCTTGTGGAATTATGTACTTAGAAGTTAGAAATTCAATAGAAGTCAAGCCTTTTGATTTGGTAACTTCCTGACTTATACCCTGTATGTTTATGATGTGATTATCTTGAATGTTTAGAAAATTTCGGAATTTTTCTTCAATACCTGTATCTTGTAGTAAAACTAATTCTTTTCCTGTTGCTTCATGAAAGTGACGAAAGTATTTTGACTGAGATTTAGAGTGTGAATTTTGATGTTGTTTACTGTCGTGTATCTAAAGGTGTTTGGGAGTTACCCTATTTGTTTGTGCTTGTGTTATTGTGGATGTTGTTGTTTTCCCCACGGCTGTTTCCGCCATGGTTGTTTTTACCAAGGTTGTTGTTTCTGTAATAATTATTATTTTGGTTATTATTATTTTTGTTATAACCTTTGTTTTGATTATATCGGTTATTCTGATAATATCTGGTATTGTTATAATTAACTCGATTATTACCTCTACCGCAATAATTGTTTTTATTATTATTACTGCGATAATTATTTTCAATACAATACAATATGGAATTGGCATTGCCTGTCATTTCAGTACTACTTTGTATGGACTTGGCGACGGCTTCAATTGCCTGCTTCCAATATTGTTTTTAGGCGGCCATGCTTATAATTTTTGACCATTGTGGGGATGGCTTCTTTGGTGCTGAATTTGTTAGCGTGTTCAATTCATCAATATACGAAGCTTCTAGGAGTTTCGTAGGTTGTCAATTTCTGTGGTAAATTTTTTTTGCAGTTTTAATCTTGTTTTTGCCATTTTGGCTTCAACTACATCGGATGTTTCTCCGACTACAGTATCTTGCAGTTTTTTAATTATAGCTTCTATTGGGGTTTCGTTTTGGACTTTGTATAATGTCAATCCAATTATTTTGCATTCGATGACTTCTACAGCCAAAACCTCGAATGTACCTTTCGTAAGGTTAAGCAACTTCAAACCTGTTACGAATCTCTGAAGGTGTATCCTTTGCCCGTTAAACTCCGGGATGGCATTCGATATTTCTTTAATGTATGCCCTTTGGGCAATTATCTCCTCAACCATTTTGGTTGGTTTTATTTCTACAATGCTGTTACTAGAATCCGAGTCGGTCAAGACCTGGTCTGATAATTCAGATTGAATAAAGACTGCCGGAATAGTGAGGTTTTTATATATTTTTCCTCTATATCGGGATCTGCAGAGATAGGGTCGTCAGCCTCAGCTTGTGTTGGTGGTCCTGATGATTCTGACTCTTCTCTAATTTCTTTCTTCAACGGTGTGTTTAGGACAGTTGGTACTGAAATTGCTTTATAGCTATTAGGTTACCCCGTAATTTGTTTATAAAGAAATTACCAACAATTATAAAGTACGGGCAATTTTTGCTTTGCTATTTTATAATATGTAACATGTGTTATGTATCAATAATCGATAGATAGTATATAATATGATATTTGTAACAATATTGTCTTTTGACTTAAATGGGTATTTACAGGTATGCTAACAAGTCTATATACATATATATGTGAGCACCTTTTCTAGTTATATAGAGTGAGGTTAATCTTATATGTTGTTGTAAAGGTTTATGGATTTTAGGTATTGGATAGGTGTGGTTATATTTATGGGATCTGCTATTTTTTCTAAGTTGTTCTAAATAGATGGCGGTGTATCAGTTTAGTGTTAAATATTTTGATGCCTGAGACCCAGGCTTTGTTTAGCCTGTCTCTCTGATCGTGTATAAGTATACGCGCTGTATAGAAGCGGTTTACCAATATTTCGGCATGCTTGTTCACAGTGTTTTGCTGATCTGGTCTTGATAATGACTTATAAGATCTGTAAAAATTAATTTTTATATCATTTATTTCTTTATATAATTCGTCCCATTCCATTATTTAATGGAATATTTTCTAGTCTCTTTAAACCATCAATGAAAGATGTCTAGTATCTAGTTATTGTTAATAACTGATTTAATTTGTAGGCTCGGGACGGTGCTCAATACTATCGCCTTCTGGGTACTTGAGCAATTTATCAAGGAAGATAAATCTAATTTCTACCTAATCATGTACTCATTTTCAAATTCATTGATTAGTAGAAGCTCAGCTCCTTTTTCGATTATTGATAATACCCTGTTCTGAAAGTTTGGTTCCTTATTAAAAGTGTATTAAATACACTCTGTAGTATTCATATTTTATATTTTTTTATTTATTTATTTTCATTGTATATTAGATAAGATTATTGGATAAAATAACATCTATATTCAATATATCAATATAGGGATATACATATTTATTTTAGATGTTTTGTGAATTTTTATTAATTTTTTTTTTTTTTGAACATTTTTTTATAATTATTGTTGGCGCTTTGTATATATTTTATATTTTGTCCAGATCATTGGACTGCCTTTTATTTATGACTCTCTTTGATATACATTTATTATAAAACATATATGCCTTGTACAAAATAAATGCGCTCATAATTAAAGCATGGATTGATAATAAAATGTTCGTTAAATCTGTATTCATAGTTTTTGACTCAATTTTATTTATGACGTTTGCTGTGGAGTCCACTTCTTTCACGTCTCCTAACCCATTTATTTATGTTAATCGTGTAATTTAATTTATAATATTGTTGCCATTTAGTTTGGCTCAGTAAAAGATTGCCTTATTGGGCCGTAGGTTTTTTTTTTATTTATTTAATCTGGTTTCGACACTATATAATTGTAATAAAAACTTTTTTAACAATGCAAAAACCTGCCTAGTTTTTGTATGGTTTTCGGGCCACACTCTAATTGGGTACTTTTAATGCCGCTAAATTTTACATTTGTTTTTATATAATAAAAAAAAAAATATGCAGTGCAATGCATTGAAAAAAATTAAGCAACGCAGTGCATGGTTATAAAAAAATATGGGCTCTATGAAGCGCTAATGGCTCACTTCTCCTTGGTCTCTCTTGTTTGGCAAGACGTGGCCGGTGCCGGCTGCGCATGCTGGATTTAATATTCTTCCGCTATCTAGTAGCTTCAGTAATTCAGCCCTTCTGGCTTTTAATCTTTTTAACACACCACTGTGTTTAGCACACATCACTCCCTTCTTACTGCGAATTTTATTTTTTCTTCGTCTTCTGCTAATTTTTTTTGTGTTTCCATTTCCTATGTTTTTCCCTCTTGCGGTCCTTCAATGTACTCGTTCTCCAAGTTTACATCTTGTGTCCTGTCATGGTCGCCATGTAATGAACCCGCTCCGACATGAAGAAGATAGGTATGCAGTGTTTTCCTGTTCTCGTTCTTCATTTAAATTTATAATATTTTTTTTTTGTTGGTTTTGTACAAATTTTTTGATTGTTTCGGAGCAGCCGTTGTTGCCGCTCCGAGCTCGACGGAGTTTTTTATGTGACCTTAAGACTTTTCCCACCGAATTATTATGTCGTGAATGCATCGTAGATTAATGAGAAAGCACTTAATTCAAATGATAGCAGTGGGCTTATTTCGTTCAGCAAATTACAATGGGTGGGTGGCTTTTCGTTGGCCTGTTCCGTTGACGCGTTGACTTGGTGATCGTTGACTCCGTCCTGTATCTCGTGATGCTCTTTGTGTGGGGGCGATGACTCTAGGCCGCCTTGCGCGCCTTTAAATCACAGAGAGTTCGGCCATGCGGTCATAAGGAAGTGTCACCGTTCTCGGATCAGATTGAACAGGACCCTCGCTCTCCAGTGCAACGCCTTTCGAAACAGTGATTGCCTGATTCTTGCTCTGTCTCGGAGGGTTCTACTTGTGGGAGTTAGTATATATTTCGGAACCGTTTTCATTTGTAGTTTGGATTTTCCCCATGGTAGTTAACATAAAGAGCCAAGATGCAACCCCTCAGTTAAGCAAGGATCTGATCCTTGCACGCGAATAGCATTTTTGATGGATATAGAGTAATTTTTATATCTTACGTTTACTCTAGACGTCATGATTTCCTCCTCTCCGTAATCTCACACATATATCCGCGTGATCAAGTTTATATATACTTTACTTGGTTGGAAACGCTACCAACTAGCCGTTCAATAATTTTCAACGAACCTAGTATACCCTTTCACTTTACGAGTAACTGGTATAAAAAGTGGGGCCACTTAAAAGTAGCCTACTGCCTGCTAAGGTAGCGTTATCGCAAAGTTACAAAGTTGCAATAACAAAATACTAGTCGAACTAAAGCCATTTCCATGCAACAGCCTAAATCGTTCTAGCGCTTCGAATGGGAGCTTTTGTTGCGCGCATTTAACATATATGCAGAAGGCGAAAGGACCAGCTCGATTGTTAAAAATAGCAATAGCTCCAGCTTTTGAAAGGCTCACAACTTCAGTTTTTATACCCTTGCAGAGGTATAATGATTTCAGTCAGAAGTTTGCAACGCAGTGAAGGAGACGTTTCCGACCCCATAAAGTATATATATTCTGAATCAGCGTCACAAGACGAGTCGGTCTAGCCATGTCCGTCCGTCTGCCGTCTGTTTCTATGCAAAATAGTCTCTTAGTTTTGAAGCTAACAGGCTGAAACTTTCCCAAAAGTCTTCTTTCTATTGCAGGTAGTAATAAGTCGGAACCAGCCGGATCGGACAACTATATCTTATAGCTCCCATTGGAACTATATTAAAAAAAAATAATTTCTTTCGTCTTTTTTATTATATACCTTTCTAAATTTGGATATAACATTTTTAAATTAGTTCTAAATTTCGAATTAAATTTTATTAAAATCGGATGACTATATTATATAGCTCCTATAGGAACAATCAGAAAATTTGTGGTAAAATAATATTGAAAAATTATATCTTCGGTGTTTTATAACTTATAACCTCCTTCCTTATTTGTTTTTGAATTTCGAATACAATTTTTCAAAATCGAACGTCTATATCATATAGCTTCCATAGGAACGATCGCAAAATTAGTCGGAAAACATGAAATAAAAATTATACCTTTGGTGTTTTGTAACAATAACCATATAAGCTTGATAATAATTTTAATTAGTTCTGAATTTCGAATTAAATTTTATTAAAATCGGACGACTATATAATATAGCTATCATAGGAACGATCGGATAATTGGTGGAAAATAATGTGAAACAAATTATAGCTTTGGGGCTTTTTGACATATTATCTTTTAATATTGAAATTTTTATTTTATTTTAGATTTCATGTGTGTAAAAATGACCGATTGCAGTCAGAGAGAACACTGAATCTATTGCAATAAAAAAGGGTAGGCAATCGCTTCTTGGTCTGGAAACAGCTATAAAACTCAACGTGTTGAGACTGGGCATAGCCTTAAATAGAGATCGTTTTCGAAAGTGGAAAGCGATGCGACACATCCCTGCCGCCATTGAGGACAAGTTTATAGAAGTGCTCGTACATGGGTGGATTTCTAAAATAGTCGGCGGCAAACGATTAAAAAAATTCAATAGAAATATTAGCCACTACAAACATAACGAAGCTAAAGTACACTAAGTATTTTTTTGACTGGATTTGAAAACTTCTTATCAACAACTCGAGTACATTTATAACACCACAAGGACTGTATAGATACAAGCGTCTATTCAGGGGTGTTAGCTCAGCACCTAAGATATTTTAAAAACTGCGGAAGGAACGATTAGCGAAATGCACGAATGCAATTAGTTAGCCCTATTAGGAAGCCCAGGAATCTGCATGCCAAGTCTGACTGTTCTTTTGGTAGCTTCTATAGTTGCCGATATCTCAGCATTTATACGAACGGACAAACAGACGGACATGTCTAGATCGACTCGGCTAGTGATCCTGATCACGAATAAATATACTTTTGGGGTCGGAAACACTTCCTTCTACCTGTTACATACTTTCTGACGAAACTAGTATACCCTTTTACTATACGAGAATTAGTGATATCCTACAGTTTCTCTGTAATTTGTTTTTCAAATTGAGTATATAATATATTATCCAAAGAAAAGAAAATATTCCCGTTTATTTAAAGGAAAGGCTTCTTCTTTTACTTCTTTACTTCTTTTACTGTTGGGAGCTTTCAACTAGTTTTCTTTAAGGAGAGAATAGGACCTTACAAATTTCCATACAAATGTCTGCTGTTCACACTACACCCAAAATATATTTTTTTGGCAGACCCTTACTTTTTCAGACCCAAACGCGTCGACATGCTGGTCGGGGCTGACTTGTTTTACGAATAGCTTGGGGGAAGACAAATGCGTCACAAGCACTGAAGTCCAACCATAGAAAATACTGCCTTTGGTTAGCGTCGGAAAACTGTAAAGAAAAATCCACCTGCAAGGTCTTTTTTGTATTCCGCCCTGGTAGCTACTGAAGGCAACGCTTTGGGTAGGATATTAAGGCAGCTTTGGAAAGTCGAAAGTAGATTGCTTGTTTGTCCCACCAAATTTATATGTCGTGAGTGCATCGTAGATCAATGGGAAAGCACTTAATTCATATGATAACAGTGGGCTTATTTCGTTCAACGAATTACAATGGGCCGGTGACTTGGTCGGCAGTTGAAGCTGCTGATCGCTGCCTGTATCTCGTGATGCTCTTTGTGTTGAGGCGATGACTCTAGGTCGCTTTGCGCGCTTTGGAAGAGCAGGGAGTTCGTCCATGCGGGCCTAAGAAAGTGTCACCAATCTCAGATCTGATTGAACAGGACCCTCGCTTTCCTTTCAAAACAATGATTGCCTGAACCTTGCTATGCCTCGGAGGGTCCCAATTTTGGGAGTTAGTATAACTTCGGGTCCATTGTCATTTGTAGTTCGGACATTCCGCATGGTAGTTAACATAAATAGCCCATATGCAACCTTCCAAGTTAGCAAGGATCTGTTCCCCGAACGCAAATGTCATTTTGATGGATATTAAGTAATTTGCGCATCTTACGTCCACTCTAGTCCATGATTTTCTCCTCTCCGTAATCTCACAGATATATCCGCGTGTGAATTTCTTGGAATTTTGTTGATCAGTACCACACATTGCCAATATTGCTGATTAAAAAAATTGGGACGGAAGATCTTAAAGTAATTCGCGGAAAATAGTATTGACCAGCGACCACGAGTCAGTTCCTGAAATTAACGGAAGTATTAACAGTCATCCTTCTGCGAACGGCAAGGAGCAGGTGCCTGTCTGTCGGTCCGGATTTCTGTCTGTGTGTCTGTTTGTATTGCTATATCTGTCTGCAGGGTGTGTGATAGCTACTTTGTATATAGTCAGAATTGAAAATCTGCCGTGGCTGTCAAATGGTGTCGCAAAATCTAAAAAGTCTAAAAAAGTTTTAAAAATTTTAGATGTTGGGGCCGGAGGAATGCCCGTTGAATGACACCTTATTTGTTAAAATACGCTTTTTTTTAAGCCATCAACAATTTTTTTTTGAAAATTGATTTTTTTGATTTATTAAGTTAAATTAAATAATTAAATTAAATTTAGAGCTATTAGGTTTCCCTATTTTGAATTACAACACATTTTTTTATAAACATTACGGTTTGGAGGACGTTAAGCGATAAATATTGCAACCAGTTTCAGATCACTATGAAAGCATTTTATGCTTACTTGAATGCCAAAATCTACACCCAAAAAAAAATCGCCCGTGATTTTAGGGCGTCATTGAAATAAGAAATATTTTCCTGAATTAAGAAATATTTTCTTGATTATAGAAAAAATTTCTGAAATTTACGGGATTTTGCCATATTTTTTTTTCTGCAAAGAAGAGTTTTATTTCTTCTTCTTCTTCAAAACTTTCTTCATCTAATGGCGATTTTTTCATGATTTATTTTCTTAAAATAATGGTAAATTTTTCCTTAAATTTAGTACAGAAATACCGATATTTTAAGGGAAAAGTCTTGTTTTTTATGCATTTTGATGGTGTTCTAGCTGGTAGAGACGTCCGGTCAATAAACAATTGTAAAAAAGTACTGGTTCGGGCTCACACTACGGCTTTGTGTATTTTTTTTCTTTTTTTTAATTTAGCTAATTTTATTTCTTATTAGTTTCAATTTTCTATTTGCCAAATTGCTTAAAAAGGTTTAAATTCGAATAAAATGCATTGATATGCGTAAAACTGAACCAAAAACACAATAGCCCTCTTTAGTCATTGCATGACAAGAAGCACGCGTGGCTGACTGGTTAAGACGTCTGGCTATGGTGTGAGCAGTCGCGGGTTCGAGTTCACGTCGGGGTTTTCTGAGGTAAGAATTTTTCCATTTGTTATTTATATGATTATATAAAATAAATCTTTAAATTCAGGTAAATATAAACGTTTATCGATTATATTCCCGTGTAATAACAAAAAACAACAAAATTTGTTTAAGGAAAATTGTCATTAATTTTGTGGTTTTTTACCGTACATTTAAGAAAAATTTTTCATCATTTCCAGAAATGGCAATACTTTATTAATTTTTTAGAATAAACTTTTTTATAATTATGCAACAAAAAAAATTTATATTCTTTTAAAGCTATTACAAAAGCTCATATGAGTATTACAATAAATGTAATGTTTATAGCAAAAACTTTTGATATCGAAGAGAAACTTCTCTTAACAAGGTAATGGGTCGTGACGATCAACCTACCAAAGTTTTGGTATTAATTTTGGTATTTAACGAAAATTGTTTGTGCATTTGACTTAATTAATGTAGTTTCTGAAGTGTTCTTATTCAACGCGCTGCAATAAAATATATTAATTTAGTCTAATCGATCATCACAACCCATTACCTCGTAAATATCTCTGTATATTGCTACCATAGCCATAAACATTGATTGTATTTTATTTCGACAGCATGTCAGGAATTGTATTACGGCTACCGTGCAAAGTTTTTAACTATTGTGTACTGGATCTCAGCAACATATGTCCTGGCTGATGTGTATTCGGCTCAATTGACCAGCCAGTTTGCACGACCCGCCCGTGAAGCACCAATCAACACGCTTCAGCACCTGCAGGCAGCCATGATTCACGAAGGTTATCAGCTGTATGTGGAAAAAGAAAGCAGCTCCTTGGAAATGCTGGAGAATGGGACGGAACTCTTTCGACAGCTTCACGCCCTAATGCGGCAGCAGCAGCCTGGTAAAAATCAGACATTTTTTATTGACTCTGTGGAAGCTGGCATCCAAATGATCGCCAGTGGCAGCGTTTCCAAAGTAGTGCTGGGTGGACGTGAAACTCTTTACTTTAACATTCAGCAATATGGAGCGTATAAATTTCAGCTTAGTCAAAAGCTGTACACTCGGTACTCAGCGGTGGCCGTACAAATCGGTTGCCCTTTCCTTGACAGTCTAAACAATGTGTAAGTCTATAACAATTTTCCAACAAAAAAAACCTATATGAGACAAAAAATTCCATAATACTATGTTACAGAGTAATTTTGGAATCAACCTATTTTATGATTACCTCAGAATTAAATTGTCCAACCTTTTAGCAAATCACCACTACCTGAAAGTAAAAAAATGTACCTTTACGGGGACATATTAATTTTTGAGATCGGGCCCACCTTATCTAAGTTTTTTGCCATTGAAGTTACGAAAATTAAAATATTCCGTTTTTTTTGGAGTTTGTATCGTAAATTTTACATGTTTAATTTCTGCAAGTATGATAAAGACAGTTGATTCATGATCATTTTTGGTATATAGTGTTGTTTACTTTTATCTGTAATAAAGAATTTTTTAGCTTCCAGTTGATCTATAATAATATCTGCTCAGTCATTGAGAGTGCTAACGGCTCGAAATAACAGGTGCGTGTCGAACAGGGTGCGGTGTCCATTGAGTGGGGATGTTGTGCGTATGTTTTTAAAGGACTTATCCATGCAGTATGTTTTTGTAAGGTCAGCGCTGCAGTTTTCAAGCGGAATTATTTTAGTACTCAATGAAACTTTACAAGCTCGGAAATAATTATTCTATTTCTTGATAGTAAGTTAATTTTTTCAAATATGTTTACCGTGCTTATTAGGCTGCTTTTACCTTCTGTTTTTTTATTTTATAAGTTATTTCTGTGCGAATTTAATGTTCTTGAAGTCATTAAAATCTCATTATTAAGCTTCTTTTATCTTCTGTTTTTTTATTATATAAGTTATTTCTGTACGAATTTAATTGAAGACATTAAAATCTCTTAAGCTGCGACAATTTTTAATGCGATGACTAGTAAATAAATGCTTCTAACGTGCCTATAAAAAGCCACATCCGCCCCAACACTCTTCAAGTTCTTCAAGTCGGATTTTATTATTTATGGTTCCAATTACTATTTAATATATGTATTTTAATTCCGTTTCTATGCGCGACTAATTTCCAGTCTTTTTGCCCACAATTGTACACTAAAATAAATTCCAGTGAGTTACAAAATAGACTCCCTATTCTTGTTTCTTAAGAATGAATGCGTTGGTATATACACATAAATATAATACTTATAATACAGTCCAATACAAGTACTTTTCTTGAACTACAATTACTTCTGATTATTACCCAACGTTAAAAATAAATCCTAATATCAGCAGATTTACTCCAGCAAAAACGTATACAATTAAACAAATCACAATTACTGCTCAGTTAAAGTCCGTTATCATCCCAATAACTACTAAATTTGCCTGTTTAAGGGCAAGTGAGGATTGCCTGGAAAATAATATTAGGCGTAAAGTTCGTCAGTCCACACTCATCAAACTCAGCTGTTGCTTGATCGCAATACGATCGGGCTGTGTTTCGGCCATATTCCCTCCCCTTCACACATTCGGATTGTCGCGGTGGCGCAATACGATCCCCTTTTGTCAAGGTTGTCTGTCGTCCCCTATTCTTGCATCAGCACACCCCCCATGTTGAAATTCTAGCACATTTATAAATTTATTGGTTAGCATGTATGTCGGCATATGCCGTGGAAAAGTAATGTAATGTGGGCTAAAACCTATGTAGTAATTCTACTTGACAATTATTTTTATTAGCGGAGAGTATCGAAGTTACCACCGACTATTGGCTGATTATTCACGGCTACAAACGTCGCTCAAAGGGCTCTTGCAATTGATCATACAGCCACAAGGCTTTCACTTGCCGACAAAAGGTTAATAACAGTCTATAAAACTTTAAGACGGAACCGGGTTCCAATAAACTTACCCCGTCAATCCTGTGCCATGGGATCTCGACGCTCCGGATACATGCACTAAAAGACTGCTGTTTTTAAGTATACTAATTCACTAAAACACAAAATATATATATGCCTGTGGCACGCGTCGTCCGTAATGACTGGTGGTGAGACTCGTCTTCGCTAATGGTTCATCGGGATACGCATTATCGATTTACTTGATTTAAATGTATTCGAATGTATTTTTGAATGCTTCCCATGTTTTGGATCTTTACTTGTTTTATGGTTGTATCTTATGAGGCTATTAGCCTTTGGTTATGCATAAGCTCACTTTGATTGATTGATGCATAAGTTCACTTTGATTGATTGATTTGATGGACACATTTATATTGCTCCACTACTTTTTCAAAGTATGCTTTTGGTCACTACGCCTCTGATCTGATGGCTCATACAGATGAACAATCCCCAGGAGCATAAGGTTCACGAGTACTGAGGCCACAAGCATCCTAGCATTTCCCACTCTTTGATTATAATAGCGGCGATGGTCCGACACATGAGATTCTTTCGAGCTATTTGTGTACTCCTCAAGGGCTGCTGGATCATAGTGGCTGATCCTGGAGACAGAGGAATCCGTGGACGACTGTTCCCAAACCCAGTTTGGATCGGATAAAATATATGTTCCCACCTAGGGTTACTATCTCTCGGTATCCGATATCTTTGGAGTCAACGGCCGGCTGTTGCAACATGCCAGCTACCAGGGTATGGTTACCAGTTCGCGACACCAGTATGTTGCCGAATTGCAATTTCTTTTGACTTCGTTAGCCTGAGTCTGGCTACTCAAATGCACCACTCCCTCCGTCTCAAGATTCGTCTTTGTTTCTCTATATGAACCTTTCATATGGAGGGGATGTTAACTTCGGTAAGCCCTTGATGCACTATGATCAGTACAAAAAGTGACCCCTACGACACCAAGCAGTGCTTGTTACGAGTGATTACAAAAGATCATTTTTTTGGGACTCTCAACATTAACATAAATTAGATTTTTAATAAACATAATGCCAAGCATAGTTCTACGGTTTGGTAATGGTGGTAAGTTAATAAAAAGTATTCTTCTAGAGTAGGATGGTAGTAATAGGCTTGTATCCCAGTTAATACGATTTTTGCACAGACTCTACCTAGTCTATATGCACCCCATACTGGGAATTCCAAACAGAAACGCAGTACTTAAGAATTGGTCGGACTAATAAAATAAACAAGGTCTTTGTGATATATGAATCATCGAATTCCTTCGTAGAAATGTGATCAGAAAATGTAAGTTTAGGATCCATATAGACTTCAAGTTCATCAGTGTGCGTTATAATATCTAACACACAACCACTTAATAATGATCAGCTTGAAAAAGTAAACTTTGTGCGGAATCATTTTTTTTTTTAATATCTCTGAAGTTTGCAACAATCCCATTATTTTAACATTATGTTACTATTGTTGATTATTTCCTTCTGTTATAAGGGCATACAAACTACGGTTTGCCGAAGCTAACTTCCTTTTTTGTTAATTTCGAAAAAGGAGATGAGCTTAGTAATTTTAAGTCTGGAGCAACTGTTGATATCGCTCCTGACATTTATTCTTTCCAAAGCAAACCGGACTTTTTTAATCCTCGCCCTCTTGGGGCGCCATCTATATGTCAACTGGTGCGTTAGAATCTGCCATCGCTTATCGACTTCCAGTAAAAATTTCCTGAGAAGTGAGGTTATTGCGTTTTAAGTGTCAGTATGTTTTTGTCATCGGTGCAACAAAGAACATTAACTTTTTTTTTAAATTGGTAACATTTTTACCGAAACGTTTCAATTGATGAAACAAGTTTATGGCGATGATTGCCTATCCCGTAGCAGAGTGCACGAATGGTTTCAACGTTTTCAAAGTGGTCGTGAGGACATAAATGACGATGAACATGTGGGCCAACCAAAATCACCGAAAGTGCCATCGAAACTGTGCGTGAATTCATAAAAATCAGAAGAAATCATCATTTAAATTCATGGAAATAGAATTGAATATCTCGAACATTTTGGCTTACAAAAGGTGTGTGCCCAGTTTGTTCCGCACAAATTGACTGACGTCCAAAAATTGCTCAGAATTCAACATTCGAAGGACATTATTAAAAAGCAAAAAAAGACCCGAACTTCCTTTACAAGATTGTGACTGGTAACGTTGTGGAAGGCGCCGGACGAGCCGAAACCCAAAAAATCACGCCTGGAGAAGTCAAAAGTGAAGACAATGCTGATTTGTTTGTATGAGTATATTGTATTGTCCACAAAGAATTTGTTCCGGCCGCCCAACACGTTAATGCGGTATTCTACCATGGAGTTTTGAAGCGTTTGGTGTCCCGTATTCGACGTGTTCGGCCCGAATATCGCTAAGATGGAAGTTGGCGTTTGTTGCACGTTAATGCGCCGCCTTATCGATCGACGCTTGTGTCCGACTATTTGACCAAGAATCATCATCAACCACTCTCCGTATTCACCTGATATGGGACCGTGCGACTTCTACCTTTTCGGAAATATGCATTTGCCGATAAAAGGAAAACGCTATGCAAACGTAGAGGCCATTCAAAAGGCTTGCATCGGCATACTGGCGGCCATACCGAGCATACCGAGCTTAAACACTCGTTCGACAAGTTTTTGGACCGTGCAAAACGATGTATTAAAGCAGAAGGAGACTATTTTGAATAAAATAAATTGATTTTGCCGAAAAACTATTTGTTCTGTCTTTTTATTTAAAGTCCTGTTTACTTTGGAACTCACCTTGTATATATATATATAAAGCGGCGCTTGGTACACTTGCTGACGCGACTTGTTGCAGCTGACGTATTCTTGGCTGATTATATTTCTGTGCGCTGGAATACGTCGTATGCTTAGCCAAATGTTTATTGGAATACAAGAAATATATCCTGGTAATAATGCTGAGCACTGTGATCTCTCGATATTTCTATACCTTATCTCCCTCCTTTTAAAGTAAACTACGTAAATATTGAGAGTTTATATGTTTGTTTTTTTCGAGAATTAGTTTTATATCCACTTTTGTTTATTAAAGTTATATATTTATATGTTCACTTGGTGTCAAAGCGGCCAGGCATGGCAACTATGCTGACTCCGCAATGTCCAGTCCCAGTGCACTCAAGAGTGGTCATAGTACAAACTTGTACTTATACATATAAATGCATAGCACACATATACGCGCTACATCTCTCTCTCTTTTTGAAAAATAAAGTAAATATAAATCAACATTTTATTTTTATATTTCTGTTTTGTTATATAATATTATTATTTTTTATGTTTTTTTTTGTTCGAATCATAAAGTGTTATTTTAAATCAAAAATTAATTTTTTTTTTTGTTAATTTTTTCTATTATAATTATGGCGTTTATGTTACGTGTGGCCATACGTGAGTTATATACAAGAGAATTAAAATGATTATAAAATACAATCTTATAGGGTGCGGTATATTTAAAGTCCAGTTTATGCCCTGTTTAATTTTTCAATTAAGCCGGATCTCCTAATTTTATATAAAAATGTAAAGTATTTTTGTAGTAGGTAATTTTTCGTTTCTGCTTATGAGATTCTAACATTAATCTAGCTCTCTTAAATAATTGTTTTAGTCTAAACTTAGGTTCTTTAGAATTTTTATCAGAGGCATTT
Organism: Drosophila biarmipes; assembly: GCF_025231255.1. Classification (NCBI taxonomy): domain Eukaryota; kingdom Metazoa; phylum Arthropoda; class Insecta; order Diptera; family Drosophilidae; genus Drosophila; species Drosophila biarmipes. The sequence goes on along the minus strand of NW_026114529.1, from coordinate 2,409,305 downwards.
TTTTTATAATTAGATATATTTTGGGTCATATTTTTCCAATATCAATGCCTTTTTGTTTTTGCTTGTGTTCTAGCTATGCTTGTAATCAGTAATGCTTTTTTCTCTTTAACATTATTTTTTATTTGATCCTCATATTTGATACTCATATTTCAAATACAATGAATTAAACCAATTGCCTAAAAGCAGGCAATGGTTTTCGACACCGGCTCAATGTCGGATTAAGCTTGATGTATTTGTCCGTTTTCATATGCAATAGAAAATCGCTAAATCAAGGATAAATATTAAATATTGTGTTAATCTTGTAATAAAAATCAAAACTAATAAAAATTAATTTCCTTTTATAATTTGGAAAAATCGGGAAGAATAAAAGGAAAACTCTAGTCAATAAAATAAGCTAGTGTATAGCTTGGAAGTAGTAGGGCTTTGCTCCCAGTTCCAGGGATGATACCCTTTTTTAGTATCACGGTGACACGGGCAAGATTAACTGTTTGTGCTTATATAAAATCAGTGCAAAAAGGTATGGGCGCGAATCAGTGTTAATTTTTTTGTATTCTTTTCGGTTAATTTATTGAGAAAAAAAATAAGATGGGGAAAATCTGAAGTAGAAAAAGGAAATCGAAAATGTATAAATGAATAAATGAGAGAATGGTGTGGTGAAAACTAATGTGAATGATAATGATGAATGAATGAAAGAAATAATAAATTAGAAACAAGAAGAAAAAAAGAAGTTAAATTCGGCAAGCCGAAGTTTGTATACCCTTGCAGTTATAAGAAATAATCAACTTTAGCAACACTATGTGAAATTTTTAAGGATTGTTGCTGACTTCAGTGATATTAAAAAAAAAAACGTATTTCATTATTTTTTCAGATTATTTAATTGACATCTATGTATATGTTAGAGTATGTTATGATGTTAAAAATATAAAAAATTATATTCCCAATATTAAAGATAATATGTCAAAAAGCCCCAAAGCTATAATTTGTTTTATATTATTTTCCCACCAGTTTTTCGATCGTTCCTATGACAACTATACGATATAGTCGTCCGATTTTAATAAAATTTAAATTTAAAAATTAAAAATGAATAAATGACGAAAAACAAAAAAAAATCTATACTAAAATGTGGAAGAAAATAGAGACGAAAATGGCTAAAATAAAAGTGTTGTGTTTTGGTGCATTTTACATAAGTATAATAGAATTGCAATTGAATAATCGATTTAGCGTCGCTTTTGAACAGCTGTGTTTACTTTTGTGCTCCGAGTTTTTGTCTTTTTCCGTGATTTTGTGCGAGTGTTCTTTGTGTATTTAATTACAAAGATTAGCCTAACAATAGATCTCCCAGTAAACGGGTACTTGTTAATAAGTATTTTTGTATTTCTATTAGATTTGTTTAATCTCATAGCTTTGTTTGTGTAACTTACGCTCCTAAACTTGATAAAACTCTTTTACTCCCTCTCAATCTTCCTCGCTCTATTTTATAACATCCTCTGTAACATCCTCTCTATGCACCCGCTGAATTTCTGGTAGACTTTTTCGGTGCTATTTTCTGCAACTCTCTCTCTCTCTCTCTCTCTCTCTCTCTCTTGCTCGATCTACTTTGTATTTGTTCGTGCTGAAAGTTGTCAGTGTCGCACAAGCCACGCTCAGTCGATAGAATATTTTTTTCTCTCGTGCTCTCTTACGTTTTGATAAATTTTCGCGATCCCGCGCTCTTATTTTTCTTGTATTTTGTGCCTTTGTAATTTTAAAATTGATCCCAGTGCCAAATTTACTTTGAGGTATTTTTGATATTTTATTTCATTTTTCATTTGTTTGTCTTATAATGGCCCTTGTCTTTTCCAAGAAAAAATGCACACTTGCGTCTTCAACGAAAGACCTCGTTATTTTTTGCTGGCTCTGCGATTCTATGATGCACGTCAAATGTGCAGGATTCACCGTCGGATTTAAAGATGGTCTGGTCTTATGTGGTCATGTGGCTCCTGCAAAAAAATGGTGGTTGAGATGAGCGGCTTTATGAAGCAGACTCGAGACAGCCTGTTGAATATCTCGGGTGCTTTTAGGCAGTTTAATACCGTCTGTGCCCAGTTTAACAATAAAAAATTATTAACCGAGTCGCCTAAACTCAAAAAAGCCAGCTTAACCGCCGTTAATACCACCAAGGAATCCAACCCAAATCAGAACTTGGTAGCAGCAGTTCCTGTCGACACAGCGGTATGTGAACCAACTGTGCGTATGGATACAGCTAGCTCGAGTGAAGTCCATGTTTCCGGACTAAAAGCTACTGTACTGGCTAATTCAAAGAAATCGGTGCCGACCGTTCCTATAGGTACTGTTCCTGGATCTCACCCTATTGAGGTTCAGACTGCTGCTGGGGGACGTAAGAAACTTTCCACTTTTCTGTTCCACAAGGAAGCAATTATTTGTTTCTAGATTCGACCCAGATACCACATCTGAGGATGTTCTGGAATTTATACGTCAAAAATTCCGATTTTCATAAGCTCGTAGGATATCATCTTTAAAATATTTGCTCCGCATGATGTTTTTAATGTTTTACTTTCTGAGCTTTTGATTGCCTTTACCTCTAGCCTAACATCTGAAAAAATTCTCCTTTATATTCCCAATAAAATTGAATTTCTGTGTGAAAGTTTTTTTGCAATCTTTATCTGTTTTTGTTAAATGTTCTTATATTCCACCTGGCTCTGACCTAGGAATTTATGAGAATCATCTGACTGCAATAAAATCTGTCTTCTTTCTAACAGACCTCTGTTGATTTTTTTAGGTGACTTTAATCTACCTGATATTTCTTGGTCTCCTCCTACTGACTCATTTGTCGCTATGCCGTTATCCGCTCATGATTTTGTGGATGGCCTTTTAGAATTATCGTTACAGCAAGTAAGCTTTATAAATTCCTTAAGTAGACAATTGGATCCTCTGTTTGATTCAGACCCGTCTGAAATCACAGTATGTAGAATCGACGCTCTTGTTGTACCTGAAGACCGATATCATCGAACTATGCAACTGACAATTTGCCTCCCCTGCTCTATCAGAGTTTAGTTTCTCCAACTAAAATGAGATGTTTTCTTAAATGTGACTATAATAAACTTAACGATATGATTTCTCATTATAATTGGACAGACTTGTACAATTGTACAGACATTGAAAGTGCCACTGACCTATTCTATACAGTCTCAAATACGTTTTTTAATGAATTCGTACTTGATGGGTTTCTTTCAAACCTAATCAGGCCTCCTTGGTTTACCAATGCGCTGCAAAGACTCAAAAACCTTAAATCTAACACGTACAAAAAGTATAAAAACTCGGGTAGACCAGCAGATTTTTTGAAATATGTGGTGGCTCGAACAGATTTTAATGTTCTCAACAGTCATTGCTACCCTTTGTATCTAAGTCGATGTAAATTAGAATTTTCAAACGATCCGAAACAGTTTTACAGCTTTGTTAATGCCAAGCGTATGTCATCGGCATTGCCTTCATCGGTACGTCTAAACTCAATGGAGGTATCGACGGATTCTGAAATTGCTGATTTATTTCCTGAGTTTTTCCAAACTACTTATAGTTCGACAGCTTGGGCAAATTCTAAATTCTAAATTTAGCAACAACAAAGCCAACTTGTTCTCCCGATCCAGATGGACTTTCTGGAAGTGTACTTAAGTTTTGTGCGCCAACCATTTGTAAACCGATTCTTAAACTTTTTAATTTGTCTATTTCATCATCAGCTTTTCCTTCTATCTGGAAGGACTCTTTTATTATTCCACTCCATAAAAAAGGTGCGAAGGCAGATGCCCAAATTTATAGAGGTATTTCTAAATTGTCGGCAATTCCTCCAGCATTTGAACGTATTATCACTTCTCATTTGCAACATTTATGTTCCTCGTTTATATCACCGTGTCAGCATGGTTTTGTTAAGCGAAGATCGACCACCACTTACCTTCTTGAATTGTCATCTATTGTAATAAAAGGGTTAAATGCAACGTTATGACTTTTTATAGGGGTACTCCTACGTTTATCAGTTACTTTCTTAAAAATACACCACTTGACCGTATATATTCACGATTAAGGTGTTCTTCTTGACCCTAAACTTAAATTTGACTGCCACATTATGTCCACTGTTAACAAAGCCATGAGTGTTCTTGGGTTTATAAAGCGTTGGTCAAAAGAATTTGATGACCCTTATACGACCAAATTATTATTTACCTCCCTTGTCCGTCCTATTTTGGAATATTGTTCGTCGGCTTGGAGTCCACAATATCAAGTGCACATCGACCGTATTGAGTCTGTACAAACAAAATTTCTATTATTTGCCCTGCGTAGTTTGAACTGGGATCAAAACGTAAGGCTTCCTTCCTACGAGAGTAGATTACAATTGCTTAATTTACCTACACTTGTAAATCGTAGAACAATGCTTGGTACGATTTTTATACAAAATCTTATAAGAGGTGACATTGATTCTGCAGAACTTTTAAACCGCCTAACATTCAACGTTCCCGTTAGACTAACACGAAATTATTATCCTCTAAATTTGCCACGATGTACAACAAATTTTTGTTTGCACGAGCCCTTTTGCGTTCTATGTAATAACTATAATAAACTTTATCATTTAATTTGCATTTCAACATCTATCCCGGTATTAAAAACTAATATTTTACCTTATTTGCTTAATTCTTAGTTGTGCCTTTTATTTTTATTTGTGTCCCGTCTCTATTTGTTTTACGTATGTATCTTCCTCGCGTAGTCGCATTTTTTGCCCAAATTGATGAAAGGGCCACGCGCGTAACAAGCACGTGCTTGGTGTCGTTGGGCCACTTGTTTGTACTGTTCGAAGTGCATCAACGTCCATATATAAAAAAAAGAAAGTTACGTAAAATAAACGTGAAAAAAGGCATTGCCAGCTAAAAATCGAGTGTTTTAAAAAGTTTTAGGTATTGCACCTATGTAAATACGGAGTAATTTAAGAAGAAAAAAAATGCCTGTGGATTGATTTGGTTATGTCTACGCTGCCACTGTGGCCGCCGGTGGAATTATGGGATACGCGAAGGCTGGTTCCATTCCCTCCTTGGGTGCCGGCCTGGCCTTTGGAGCCCTACTCGGCTATGGAGCGCATCTGAACTCTCAGGACACGCCACGCCCACTGCTCCAACTGGGCACCTCCTGTTGGAGGTGTTGGCTGCAAATAAATTGTATCTTCTATGCATTTATCATTTTGCTAGACTAAAATTGAAATTGTTTACCTATATAATACAATTAGTAAAACATAAAATTGTATAGCATACTTTTAGGCACTTTATCTGAAAATTAAATTCATGTTTTAAGAAACCCACTTGTATAAAAACGCTTTGAAATTTTGTACAAATAATTCTCTTTAAATATAAGTGAGTGATCTAAAAGTTATATGTAAGCTTATTGAAAGCGAAAGTGAATTACGTTTGAGATACACGGAAAAAAAATTGAGAGTGATCTAAGAAATTTTATACCCCTCCCCGTAAATTCGCCGAAAGCGCTTTCGCTGGACTAGAAATGGAAAGGTAAGTTTTCCAAAACCTATTTAAATGAATAATACAATCGGGTTCTTAGAGTTTTGCTGCTGAACTAAAAGAAAAAAAAAGTAAAGTAAATGGAATTTAATAATTAATGTAAAGTAAATGGAAGTAAATGACTACGTTCTCCCGAAAATTTTATACCTACATTATCTACTGCTTAATAACAAATAAAATAGGTGAATATTTAGGAAATAATACAACTTTTCGAGATTTTTTTAAGTAATTAAAGAGTACTTATTTTTGGTAGGAGTTACTACTTAAGTTTTTATGAACTTTAAAGAAAGAGAACTATTATGAATAAAATATATGGACTTAAAATGAAAAACTGCTAAGCTTTTTAAATTAAGGGTCATGCAGAACGGAAATATAGTAGGGTATTAGCAAAAGATGATTTTAGGGACCATTTGGTAAAAATGTGTATTAAATAGATCTGGAATAAATGGTCAAGGTTGGGTGGGCTACTATAGGTTGCTGTGACAACATCATCAATCAACATCAACAATCAAGCCGCAGTTTTTTTTATAAAAAGTCTTTCTTCTATTGTCGACCGTCTGAATACTCTTTTTTTTGTTGTTTTTCTATTGATTTGGGAGAGGAAATTCCCTATACTCGCGAAATCAAATAATATAATCGCATAAATTGCCAGCATTTCGAGCAGTACACTAAAAAACAACCCACATTCTCCCGACTCTGAGCAGTGCCGGTAGCAACGCGTGCTGTACTACCTCGTACGTCCATCAGCTGGTCATAACCGAGTACCCTGGTATTGTCCGTTATATGCTATAACAAATATTATTTATGGCGCCCAGCGTGGGGTCCGACCGGCAAGCCGATTTATTCATGCTTTGGCCATATCCATATAATAATTTGTGCGGAATACACATTTTAGGGTCATCCCATCCCTCATGCACACCTTTTTAAAAAATCTTTTCTTTTCTTTAGTAAGAGAATGCTTTGGCCAATGCAGCAGGTTAAGGAAATGTTCTTTTAGTAGAAGTTTAAGGCCTTGGTTCGGCAAAAGTATACGTAGTCAAACCTAGTATCGTTGAGGTTAGATTAGCGAATGATTTTCAAGTAAACGCGCTTCACCCAGTAAAGGATGCTGGAGTATTTGCATTATAATAGAGAAAATTGACCAGTTCGGAAAATAGGGTGTCTTAACTAAGAGGAAGCATCTATCTTTTTTAAAATTGCCTTGACAGTTATACCCTGCTACTTATCTAGCTGTTGAATACGTTAAGTTTCAAAAATAACTATCGGTCATAGCTAAATTTTTTGTTTTGTGTTTAATTTTTGCAGGTACTGCTATCAGTTTTAAATTTTTTTATATATAAAACTCTGTCGTGGTACTTAACTGCTAAAGAGGTCTATATAAAACTAAAACCTATTATTTTTCCTAATCAACTAAAACAACTGTATCTCCTTCCAGATATAAGTCATAGTATGGCCCTTTTAAATTTAGTTATTTTTTTTTCTATCGTTGTTATATTTTTATAAATATTTACAAGAAGAAGGGAGAGCACATGCCCCACTGAGTGTACAACACAGTTGATAACGACCAACTGCGATCATACCTTTCACCTTGTGTGTTTTAATACCACAACTCGTAAGTAGTGTCCTGTTTGCAGAGCTTCAATCGAGGTAACAGAAGAGCTAGACAACAGCCAGTCAGAACAACCGTGAGGATCCCAAAGATCGAGCCGAGACGAGGATCACAATGGAGGCAGATTAGTTCGATTATAATAGATGCTTTGGGTGCCGCTACACGTAGGCAATAGAAAGTAATGGCAGGTATGTCAGACAGGCAAATGCAAGTTCTTACAAGGGAGATAGAGGCTGGCCTCCAAAGAATATCCATTCCGGGACGAGCGAGCGTAATTAAGGACACAGTCAAAGGACTAAGGACACAGTTCAAAGATGCACGCTCGCAGCGTAAACTAGAACACAGTGAGTCGTTTGATGAATACTACCAGGTCATCGCAGCAATAGCTGATCACTTATCGCAGCCGATGTCCGATTCCCATTTGTTAGGGGTCTTAAGGTCGAATCCTCTGACGGAGATACAAGACGAGTTGCTTCACATTTCGCTACACAGTGTAGCAGACCTACGTCAGGTAGTACGCATACATGAGATCTTCAAGCACTAGGTGTTTAAGCCTCCTAGTTCTGTCAGTAGACCGCCGCACAAAAGGCAGGTGAACGAAATAGATTCCCGAATTCAGAATCAACCAGAGAGAGGTAGGCAATAGAGGGCATAGGGCATAGACACCATGATTGTACAAGTGAACACCGTGTCTTCTGTTATGGATGCGGAAAACCAGACACTTATAGTCCATCCTGTAGAAAAGGTCAAATGTCAAAAAACTGGGGATCCCGAGCACCAGCAAACAGTGCTCTCAAGGCGTATTCGTGATCAGAACCGAAACTGGATCAATAAGGTATGATTCAGTGCCCATTAACCCCGATCATCATAAATTATCAGATTTTAAATATTTCACTGAAGTACCAATAAATAAAAGAAGTGATAACCACGAAGTAACAGCAGTTTTACGGCATTTAAAGAAAAACCAACGCCACATAGATCAGTCCGTCGTCGACTTTATTTCAAAAAACGTAAGCAAGAGCGTGCAAAGTTAATTTCAGCGGTAATCGAAAACCCACTAGATGTCAGACCATACGCTGAGGTATCTATTTTAGAAAAAACTGTTAGCGGTTTGCTAGACACTGGAGCATCTATTAGATGCATATGCGGATTTCTGGCGAGAGAAATCATAAGCGATCAAAATAGTTTGAAACCCTTAAAATGTGCAGTAAACTCTTTATACATTGTGACGCCAGCCACACTGGAATCGGTAAGGTGTTGTTTCAGTTAAGCGCCGACGGAGACGATGTGCCAATTGCCTTCATATCACGCAAATTGAACCGATGTTAAAGAAATTATTCCGTTATTCCGAGCGTACGTTGAAGGTCATCAATTTACAATAGTCACCGATTAATGGAAATGGCTCATGTCTTAGACAGACTTGAGCAGCAGATTGGGCTCTCAAGCTCCAAGGATTCAGCTTTGAGATAAAACATAGAAAAGGCTGCCAGAATATCGTCCCAGATGCTCTCTCGCGGACGTTTATCAAAGATTTGTCAGCTTTAGATGTGGATCAGTTTATGAACCTTAAATCAGATAATTTTAAAAGCAGGGAGTATGATGAGTTAAAAGATAAGGTTCAACAGAATCAATCCCAGTTATGAACAGGTTTTTGTATCGCAGGAGGGAGAATGCGACTGGCGATAGAGTATCCGACGATATGGCTTGGAAGATTTGGATTCCAAATGGATTAGTCCATACGGTACTGCACATATCCCATGACCATCCCTTAGCGTCTCACTGTGGTATAAATAAGACGTTAGAACAAGTTCGAAGGTACTTCTTCTGGTCCAATTTAGTAGCGGAAGTAAAAGCGCACGTGAATGGCTGTGAAGTAAGTAAATGCTCGAAACACCCCAATTATAGCCTCAAACCGAAAAACAGGTGAAACACAACCGTATTCCCAAAAACTTTACGTAGATTTCATGGGATCATACCTACGATCTCGATCTGGTCACATAGAAGTTTTCGTAGTGCTTGATAATTTTTCAAACTTTCCGTTTTTAAAGCCCATTAAAAAGTTTACGACTGAGGCTATTTTAAAGTATGTAGAAGAAGATTTACTGCACTGTTTCGGCGTTTTTCTTCTTAGAAGTAGCGTAGTTTTCTTTGTCACGGATCACGAAGTTTATACCCGGATAGAATTTTTTCCAGAGCAACTTTCAAACGGCTACAATGCCAAGCTCGTCCCAACGTTTCTTAAAGCTCGAAAAAAAGCAGATTAGAAATCGAGGTAATTAAGGGTTAATTGTGTTTGCAGGCCATCATTGAAAATCTCAGATTCTCTTCGCAGAATTCTCTTTGCAGAATTCTCTTTGCAGAATTTCGCATTTGCAAATTTAAAAGCCTGTAAGGGCAAAGAGAGGGAGAGGGGCCAATACCAACAGCAAGTCTTGTTCATTAGCAGTAAAGCAGTACTCGCCGGAAAATCTTCAGAGAAAGTCATACGATCGACAGATCCGCCGCCAATGCGATTTAACTCGGATAGTCACTTAAAAATACCTTCGAATTTCGCCGGCAGTTCTGCCAATTTGGAAAGGGCCGAAAAGTGCGGAAAAATCGGGGTTTTTCCATGTGCAGGGCGATTGCATAACCCCCATAGTGCGGTTACATAGCCCCACCAGATAGGAGCTTACGTAACGCCTGTGAAATAAACATAACCCCACGTGCAAGATTAACTGTTTGCGCTAATATAAAATCAGTGCAAAAAAGTATGGGCGGGTATTAGTGTAAATTTTTTTTGTAATCTTTTTGGTAATTTTATTGTGAAAAAAAATAAGATGAAGAAAATCTCAAGTAAAAAAAAGGAAATCGAAAATGTGAGAGAATGGTGTTGTGAAAACTTATGTGAAAAATAATGATAAATAATACGCATATATGAAAGTGCTAGAACAGTAATTAAATAGAAACAAGAAGAAATAAAAAAAGAGAAACAAAAAATCTTTATTGAGATGTGGAAAAATTATTTTCTTTTGAATTTTAAAAGAAAGTAGAGAAGGAAATGGCTAAAATAAAAGTGTCGTGCTTCGGTGAATTTTAAATAAATATAATAACATTGTAATAATTGCAATGAAAGTAAAATAAAAGTGAAAAAAAGGCATTGCCAGCCAACAATCCAGAGTGTTCTAAAAAGTTTTAGGTATTACTCTTGAAATATAAGTAAGTGATCTAAAAGTTATAGGTAAACCCATTGAAAAAAAAATTGAAAGTGATCTAAAAACTAGTTTACCCCTCCCCGTGAATTCGCCGGACTGGAAATGGAGAGATAAGTTTTCCAAAACCTATTTAAAAATAATGGGTTTCTTAGAGTTTTGCTGCTGAACTAAAAGAAAAAAAGTAAAGTAAATGAAATGTGTAGTGAATGAAAAGTAATGTAAATGAAATTAAACCAAAAACAAATAGAGCACCCATGATTAATTTATCTATAATGAATAGAAATTGCTAATTATCTAGTAGTAGTAGTGCATCATTCAAACGGCATTCAAATTACCTTTCCATTGATGCCAAAGTTAAGCCGAGCAAGATCAAGTTATACTTTTTTATACAAAATTTTTGACCACCCCTGTAAACTATATATTTTAGTGCCAATTATTTTAAAAGATTCTATTGATATAGTCACTTCGAGTTTGCTGATATTAAGTATACCGGCTTATTTTTCAAGCCTTTGATTATTTCTTATAATTGCAAGGGTATAGCAACTTCGGCTTGCCGAAACTAACTTCCTTTCTTGTTTCTTTTTCATTTCCGGCGCAGGAGTTTTTCTGTTCACTTTGATATTTTTCCATTCCGTGATAGTAATTCTATATAGCTACATAGTTATTGTTTGTGTCTAACCGGAGGTGGATAGACGACTATTGAAGCTGTCCGCGGGACAAGGCCACCTTGTCGTTGGCACGGGGATACGCGGTAGGGTAGTGACCGGGATTCAGACTCCAGTTGAGTCGCTTCGCGACTTTTTAACGGATGTTATTAACGGTAGGATGATTACGTCGCGGCACGGGTTATTATGGGAGTTCCGGTGCTGGATTATAGGCGGGATAGGACCTGTGTTGAGGTGGATAATGAGGGGTTGGCCGTGTAATAGAAATTATGAGGCGAGTGAGCTTGAGTTTGTAACTGATTTTATTAAGCCGTTGATAAAAGCTTAAATACTATTTATATCCCACATTGGTATATAATGTATCGTCTATGCACATGGTTCGTATCGAAGGTAGCTCATCCGATCCATCTGCTGCGTTGACCTGGTTTCATTTTGACTGACTGGCCGTTCAAGGTGCCGTGTTCGCAGTGCACCGTACTGTTGTTGTTCTCGACCGAGTATACCAATCTGTTGCGTCGTCACTTCATTAAGCTGCCACTGAGCGCCCGGTCGATGCTCCTTTTAAGTCGTGTAGGTTAACAACATACAACTTCGTCATGTTGTGTGCTTTACGATGCCGAAAACCTTACGTTTTCCGCCAGTTTTCCATCCTGGCTCTTTCGTCCTTCTTCCTCAGGATCATTTTGCTGTTGTCCGGTTGGCTGCGATTGCTGTTACCCTGAGTGGTCCTGGTGTTGCTGATCCACCGGATATGTATTACGACTCCAACAGTGTATCGGGTCCCTCCTTTTTTTGTATTATCCTATATTTAACCAATATACATCAATAGTAGCGATGTATTCGAATTGGAAACTGATTCATTGAGTACAAATAATTTTTAAAAACAAAAGCTGAGATTGGAGGATGATCAACCGGTCTATATCAAGAACTACCGGTCTAAATTTAAGCCCAAGTTCAAAAATTAATAAAAGATAATATTGTGTATTGGATATGCATATAACAGCCCACTTTTATTAGTTTTGAAAAATTCCATACCGTGCTCAGATAAAAAGAAATAGCGATTAGTAATTGACTATCGTCAGATCAATAAAAGAATATTGTCTGATAAGTTCCCACTCCTAGAACTGATGACATTTAAGACCAACTAGGTAAAGCAAAATATTTTTCATGCTTAAAAATAGCACAAAACTCTTTCAGAGAATGATGACTATAGCATTCTCAGGACTAGATCCTTCTCAAGCATGATCTAATTGTCATTAGTTGTTCCGAAAAGCATATGCTTAATAGTTTTTCAGAAATGTGGGAAATACAACCTCAAGTTCATCCTGAAAAATGCTAATTTTTCATGAATGAAGTCACTTTTCTAGGACATAAATGCAATGATAAAGGAATCTTGACCGACGACAGAATACAATAATACACTTCTGGACATATATTTATGATAGACAATTTACTGTCGTTATAGAGAATATCCATAGAAGAGCTAAAAGACATAACCTAAAAAATAAATAAAGTCACTCCAAGAAACGGAAATAGAGTTGCCTAGGCAATCTATAGAAAACGCTTCAAAGCCCAACGTTTACGGAGTCATAAATAATGACGAAGCACGTAAAGTAGTCACCTTCCACGAAAATAATATGCACTTTTTCTTCAAACATGGAAAACAAATTACTACAAGATGCTAGCGATTTATTTACAAATGGAGTTCTTGACTTAGGTCAGTTCTTTCAAAGGCGTGAAATGCAAGCCGGTATATATATAATCAGCCAACTAAAAGTGGAACCGTAGAAAAATTTCTGAAAAAGCTTCAATAGATATTTAAACAAAAAATAGGCAACAAGACACTGAAATCATTGAGAGTAGCGCTACTCAACCCGGTGACCAAAATATATAACGATAAAGAGAAATAAGCTTTACTGTCTACATTTCACAACGATCCAGTACAAGGAGGGCACACTGGAATAACTAAAACCCTGGCCAAGGTCAAAAGGTATTACTATTGGAAAGGTATGGCCCGATATATACTAATGCCAAAAATCAAAAGTGATAACATATACGAAGACTCCTATGACACTCCAATAAGTGCTTTCGACAGAGTGATAATTGGTCACTACCACAATTTGTCCACTACCAAAATCAGATAAGGGTAATGAATATGCAGTCACGCATACAAATAAAAGTGCAAACACTGTCGCAAAAGATATTTTCTAGTCTTTTATATTAAGGTACGGTCCAATGAAGACGTTCATTTCGGACATGGGAACCAAGTATAAAAATTCGATTAAATACGAGTTATGCAGATACTTAAAAATTAAAAATATACCATTTTAAGCACACCACCACCAGACAGTTGGAACAGTAGAAAAAAGTCACAGAATATTTAACAAATACATACAAAATGATTGGGACGTATGATTAAAATATTTTGTATACTGCTTCAATACTACATCCTCAATGGCACATGATTACTGTCCACGTGAGTTAGTTTTTGGGAAAACATCGAATTTGCCAAAGCAATTTAATACTATAAAAGACATAGAGCCTAGGTTGGAAGTAGCACACAAAAGAGCTAGAATTATAATAGAGGTAAATAAGAGGAAAACAAAGAATGTTATGACATTTCGAGTAATGACATAATTATATCTATAGGAGATAAAGTTCTATTTAAAAATGAAATAGGACTTAAACAAGACTTAAAATATACAGGACTTTATAAGGTTAAAAGTGCAGAAGACAAGATAAGAAACAAAAAGTCCATAAGGATAGGCTAAAATTTGTTATTTCATAATCACTCTAATTTTTTTTAAATGTATCACGTATGGCCATACATAAAATAAAAAACATAATTATAATAAAAAAAATATTAAAGTTATATATAAATATTACTTTTTGATTCATAACAATACTTTCTAATTGGAACCGAATAAAAAGTAGAACAATAATAATATATAAAAAAAATAAAAATAAAAAAAATTTACATTTATATTTGTATACATATCCTAAGATAATGGCTCCATAGAATTAGGTTATTTTCCCAGTTCCCAGAGTGCATGGTTATATGACCACCCTTGAGTGCACTGGGACTGGACATTGCAGAGTCAGCACACTTGACATGCGCGGCCACTCTGTTACTAAGTAAACATACTACCTCTCTCTTCCGCGGCGACCCTCCGTCAGCCTTAAGCATTTACACATAAGCGTTGACCGCAGCTCTGCCGGCATAGCTTAGCGATCATTAGCGATATGAACCAAGCCAGCAGAAGAGAACAGAAACTCAAGTCCAAGGCCTCGGCTGCGCTGGCTGTGCTCCAGAAGCATTGTATGCAATTAAAAAAAAAAAAGTCCCTTAGCTCCAATGTAAAACCAACCAAATCAATGGTGTTTCTTTATCAATCCCTAATCGAAAGTGGATCAATTTAGAAATGAAAGAAAATAAAAATGGCAACAAAGTTTTTACACTAAAGAATCTAAATTTAGACTGAGAAAAAAGGATAACATAGTAATATCAAGTAATAACAAGGAAGAACGCTTCAGTCGAGTGCCTCGACTATCTGGGAGATATATAACCAGCAAAGCGATATTTTAGGGCGTCACCTAACGGATACTTTATTAGATGCTATGTGGGCGGCAGGCATATTTAGGCGTTTAAGCCGTTTTTGGGCTTTAGAGTGGGCGTGGCACCCCGCTGAAACAAACTTTCGCGGCGCAGGAAGACCACGTATTTGCATGCCAAGTATGCCTGTTCTAACTCTTATAGTTTCCGAAATCTCAGCGTTCATACGGACAAACGGACATGGCTATATCGACTCGGCTAGTGATCCTGATAAAGAATACTCGTATATATACTTTATGGGGTCGGAAACGCTTCCTTCTACCTGTTACATACTTTCCGACGAATATAGTATACCCTTTTACTTTACGAATAACGGGTATAAAAATAACTTTTTAATAAGAATAGGTTAAACATTTTTATTTCATAATCACTTTAATTTTCTTAAATATTTCATGTATGGCCATCCATAAAATGAGAAACATAATTATAATGGAAACAATTTGCAAAATATATATAAATATTACTTTTTGATTCAAAACAATAATTTCTGATTAAAAAAACAAAAAAATAATAATAATATAAAAAAGAAACAAGGAAGAAGGCTATAGTCGAGTGGCTTGACTATCAGATACCCGTTACCCAGCTTTAGGGAGCAAAAGGATAATAAAGATATATAAGCAGATAAGCTATACTTTAGGGAGCCATCTACCGGCTATGTCAGTAGATGTTATGTGGGCGGCAAACAGATTTAAGCGTTTAAACCATTTGTGGGCGTTACAGTGGGCCTGGCACATTTTTATAGGCAGCAAAGCGATATTTTAGGGTTCCACCTACCGGCTATTTCAGTAGATTTTATGTGGGCGGCAGACAGACTTAAACGTTTTGCCCATTTGTGGGCTTTAGCGTGGGCGTGGCACCTTTTTGAGTCGATAGGTATTGATAAGGCAAAATCATTTCAGTTAAAAATTTTTTTTCTATTATAAAAACGGTACAAACTTGTGCTGCGTAGCAAGCACAGGATTGCAAATTCAAGTATGAATATTCTAGCTCTTATAGTTTTCGAGATCTGAGCGTTCATACGAAGGGACGGACAGACGGACATGACTAGATCGACTCGGCTAGTGATCCTGATTAAGAATATATATATGGGTATAACCGGTATAAAAATAGAAAAATAAAATAAAATGTAACTTCTGGAAGTGTCGCCAAAGAAACTCCGAGAAGGTCTGCCGAAGTGGCACATTTCTTTCTCAAGAATGATCCGAATGCGATAACGCCGAAGTGACTTCTGGAAGTTACTTAGAAGTGACTTATCACACGCTTATAGAAGATACCAAAAGGTCCTTTCCCCATTGGAAATCTTGAATAAAAAACTTTTTTTTACATGTTTTGCTGTATTTTATATTTATTTTTCCTATAAGGTCTTTGAGCGCTTGTAGACACGGTCCTTGGCATGTCGGAAAAGCTCCATATTAATTTTATTTATGTCCAGCTCCGTTCACATAAGCAATTTAATAATAATAATTTCTAAAATAAATAGAAACTAAATTTTTTTATATTTAAAGTAGAAATAAATTTGAAGGAATTATCTTTTACAATTAGGTGGAGAATCTTTGAATGCTTATTTCACAGCAATCACTCCAGGTAACGTAAAAATATCTTAAAATAAAAATTCCAAAAAACAAAGCAACATGTAATTTTGATACAAAAACGAAATGACCTCAAGCAAATTGCGAAATAAACTAACGCTCGGCCGAAAAACAATTGCTTAGGTAAGAAGGGATTTTCAGAAACAAAGGGTAACGGCAATTATCGTGTCCTCCTTTTCCCAGTGACTTTGTTTGTATGTAGAAGATACTTCTTTGTGATCGCGACCTTTTTTGTTTTTGTAAAATGTGTTCTATCGTCCAGAAGTGTCTCACAAGTTACTTCTTCGCGATCGAGACCGTTTTTGTTTTTGTAAAATGTGTGCTATCGCCGTTCTATTGTCCAGAAGTGTCTCAGAAGTTATTTACAGCCAATACTACGACCCAAGCAGTTTCGCAAGTGCACGGTTATATATGGGCATTAAAGAGTCTGCATAATGCGCGGCCGCTTTGTCACCGAGTGAACGTATTACCTGTCTCTTCCGCGGCGACCCTCCTTCAGCCTTAAGCACTTAAACATAAGGGTCGACCGTAGCTCTGGCGCCTCTGCTTGCATAGCTTAGCGATCATTAGGGATATAAATGGAGGCAGCAGAATAAAAGAATATTGAAGTCTAAAGCCTCAGCTGTGATTAAATGTACCCTGCAGTACCATACAGTACTAAATGAGCACTAAATCACTACAAAATGATCCTCACTGAGTGCTCAATTTGTTTGAACATGACTGCTTAAATTAACATAGGCATCTTCTAGGATTCAGGTTGTGCGCTTATTTAAGCACAAGAAAAAGCACAGATTCGACACAGGTTTAGCGCTTAATTAAGCAGCAGAAAAAACACAGATTCAGCACAGGTTGAGAACTTAGCAGATACATAAAATTGAAATATAATTTCCTTTATTGATTTGATTTACAATGTGTTCTTGGGGTGTATTGAGGTCGTTGGGGTCCTGGGTACCTTCCATTTAAAGCAGCACAAGTTCATAACACACCTCATTTCCTTTTGCAGCGCTTTCTCCGGAGGCTCGGATGGCTCTATCTGAGAGATTGCACCTAGTATTAGAAAAAAATTGTTTTCAAAATAGAATGAGGCACGAATGAATTTGTCAGTTTTATTTTTGAGAACAAGAAATCCAAATATTAATAATTTTGGGCATTTTAGAACAAATGTTTTAAGACTTTAAAAAATTAAACTTACAAATAATAGTTAA
Source organism: Drosophila biarmipes (assembly GCF_025231255.1). Classification (NCBI taxonomy): domain Eukaryota; kingdom Metazoa; phylum Arthropoda; class Insecta; order Diptera; family Drosophilidae; genus Drosophila; species Drosophila biarmipes. The sequence goes on along the minus strand of NW_026114529.1, from coordinate 2,391,881 downwards.
TAGTTTACAGCCCGTTATAAAAACTAACTAAGTAAGATCGCGACAAAATTTGGGTAGGCCTTCATCCTCCTTTTGCTTTGCGCCAAAACAATTGTTTTGGAGCAATTATACCCTTGCAGTAAAGTATATATATTCTTGATCGGCATCACTAGACGAGACCTCCTAGCCATGTCCGTCTGGCCGTCTGTCAGTACGTTTCTACGCAGACTAGTATCTCAGTTTTAAAGCTATCGGGCTGAAACTTTACCAAAAGTCTTCTTTCTATTGCAGGTAGTAGAAGTCCAAAGTCCGGATCGGAAAACTATATCTTATAGCTCCCATAGGAACTATCGGAAAAAAAAAATCTTTGGTGTTTTTTAACATATAGCCTCCTACGCTTGAAAATAACATTTTTTAATTAGTTCTGAACTTCGAATTAAATACGAAGCAAAATTTATGGGACATTGTCACCTTTAAAAAATCCTGAAAAAAGTAAAAAAAAATTTTTTAAACAAATTTTTTTGCAGTTACCATTATTTTTGTTTGAACAAACTTTTTGCATAAAAATATTTAAATTTTCGAGACAAGGGAAAAAATTTAAAAAGTAGATTTTCACACAAATTCGAAATTTTCAATAAGTACTGAATGGGTTAAGAATAGTACATCATTCAAACGGCATTTATGTGACCTTTCCATTGATGCCAAAAGTTAAACGAAGCCAGATCAAGTATCGAGCATACTTTACTTTTTTTTTGTCAAAATACTTATGCCGACTAGTGTAAAATTTATAAAAATCGACTACTTTTACATTCTCGTATCGCTGTTAAAAAAACGGTCAGAGAAATAAAGAAATAATTTTTTTTAATATTATTGAAGCCACGACAATCCTTAAAAATGTCACATGGTGTTACGAACGTTGATTATTTCTTATAACTGCAAGGGTATACAAAGTTCGGCTTGTCGAAGTTAACTTCCTTTCTGGTTTATTTTACGGTTTGCCATTACCTTTATCTAAACATATACCAAAATATTAAAATAACGAAAAAGAAATCTATTGACGAAACTTAGAAAGTCTTCCTTGCCAATAGGCAATTAAATATATTTTGGACGTAAAAACGAAAAATTTTTATTATTCTGAAATATTAAAAATTATAAAATTATTTATTACTTTTTATGAAATATAATATTTTTCCAGGGACTGAAAATTAAAGATGTTTGAGACTTTTATCCAATATGTAATTACGAACAAACTTTTTTATTTTTGGTCATCTGCAAGGAAACTTGCAGTCAAAAAAATTTGAATATTCTTTCACAAATTTGTATTTATTATTATTTACTTTAAAAAAATTATTTTCACTGCCCTTTTTTTACGGCACTGTGTTTCATGAGAAACTTGTATTTTTATTAATGTTAGTATAAATGAACTTGATGTTAGTTCCACTTTTAAAAATAAATGGTGTAAGAGACTTACCTGTAATTCCTTTTTTGTTTTATTAACTAAAAAACACTTGTTCGGTAAGTTTTGGACTAACTCCTTCAACTAGGTAAATGCAAGTGAAAGAGACGAAAAAAGACGCGTGCCTTCCAGAAAAACAGTAACAACGGTTTTTTTTTAAATTTAATTTTTTTATTGGAATCTGTTTAGTGCCTTCTGAACTTAACCTAGCGTAATTTGCGAGTAACAGTTTTATGGATACATAGTAGCCTTAAATACTAAGTAACAATTAACATGAGTTGCGAATTAACAAGAAGGATCAAAAAAGTGAAAACATTTTATAAAATCCTATGAGTAGGGAGATCGGTGGGAGGTAGCTTCTTCAGTAGTCGGAGAGAAATTTGCTCAGCTAGGTCACTCGTTAGCGAGTTTGAATGCGTCACAATTCTGTCAGCGTAACGACTGCTGTGTAGATAGATTTGATCCCCGATAAGTAATAGTCGAAAGTCTCGGTCGATGGCAACGTTTGTAACATATCAGGGGAGCCCAGATGTTCGCCGAGCTGCACGTCATTGCATTACTCTAAGCCTCTCAAGCTGATGCTTAGAAGCAGTGCCCCATCCTTGAATGGCGTACGTGCAAGTAGGCGTTATAATGGCTTCGATTAGCAGGGCCTTATTTGAGTAGTGTGATTTTCTCGAGCGCAGGAGCCAGTGAAGCTTTTGTAGGCTCCGCAGGCATTTGGCTTTGACTGCCCAGATGTGGGCCCGCCATACTAGCGCTCTGTCCAAGTGTACTCCTAGGTAGCAATGGGAAGTAACATTGGTAATGGCATCTCCATTGAAGGTGAGACCAGTACCGTGCCGTAGCGCAATTAATAGTGATATTCCATTTCCAGTCCTGAGCTGCATTTGTTGCATAAGTGGCCAGGAGCAGCTTCGCGGTGGAGTCGTCATCATTGTTGCTGCCGGGGGCCGGCATGTCAGTGTACAGCGTGTACAGGAAGAATCCAAGTACACTTCCCTGTGGTCTCACACACGCTGGGATGGGAGTCTCTTATTGCCACATCAAAAGTCCGATCAGACATTAAGATTCTCAGGATGGCAAAGAAAGGCGCAGGGAGAAGATCTTTTATTTTGTATAATAGACCCTCATGCCATACTTTGTCAAATGCTTGTTTCACATCGAGGTGTACAGCTTGTGCTCAAAGCCGTGTGTGATCTGGTTGACCAGACGATGCATTGGTGGGCTGGTATGTAATTCACTACTTGCGGAAGATCCATCAGTCGGCAAAGGAAGATGCGCTCAAAAATCTTGGAGTAGGTTGCCAGCAGGCTGATTGGGCGATAGCACTCAATACGCATGGTTCGGTTTTCCAGCTTTGGGAATCATGACAATCCGCGCACGCTTCCACAGCTTAGGAAAGTACCCTAGGCTAAGCATGGCGTTAAAAATTTTTACTAGGCCAAGGGCTCCTTAGCATGGTGAAGATTTCACCGCTCGATTATCAATGCAGTCATATCTCGGTGTCTTTTTCGGTTGTAGGGCCTTCAGTTGCAACATGATTTCCTGTGTCTTATGGGGCGAGCCGTTTGAACAGGAGAGCTCAAGAAGGTTGCAACTTCAGCGCGACGATGATCGGCTGTTAGCTCGAAGGCTGTAAAGGTAGAGGAGAGGTGCGCAGCAAAGACGTTCGCCTTGTCATAATCCGTTTTGAGCTAATGGCCACCGTGACTCCGAATGACAACGGTTTTGTTCTGTTTTATTGGCATGTCCCGTTTGTCTATGTTTGTTCCGTTGTAGTTGTCTGATCTGGCCGGTTCCGATTTATATACTACCTGCAATATAAAGAAGACTTTGGGGTAAGTTTGAGCCCGATAGCTTTAAAACTGAGACCTTAGTTTTCGTAGAACCCGATGGACAGACGGACATGGCTAGATCGACTCGTCTATGTAGTGACGCTGATCGAGAATATATATACTTTATGGCGTCGGAAACGTCTTCTTCACTGCGTGGCAAGCTTCTTACTGAATTCATTATACCCTCTGCAAGGGAATAATTATAATTATAAAAATTCACTTATTAATTTTTTATTAACGATAAACTTATAAACTAAACTAGGAAAAAAAATATAAATTATTTGTATTTACATCGCCTAAAAATTTTGCATTACCTAAATTTAATAGCCTATTTGCCTTTACCCGCATTTTTCAGGGAAAGCACGTCGTGAGAAGGAGAGGGTAAAATTCCTTTTTTTGCGTTCTCTCCCGGGAAAGAGCGCGGGTATCATTTGGCTCTGCCCAAGTCGCTGGCCTCTCGGCCGACGTCGCAGCCGACTTTGTGCTGATTGAGCGATTAAGCTGGATTGTGGAACTGCAGGGTACTAAATGGAAATATTAAATAAATATAAATAAATATTGTATACCAGTATGATTCTAGATGCTGTGTTTAAAAACTTAATATTGGTTTGCTCCATTTTTACTTTTTTATTTTCAACAGTCGAAGTTGAGTTGGATTCTGACCAATAATAATTTTCTGATATTTCTGGTGCGTTTATTACCGCGGGTATGATTAGGTCTTGTAAATCTTGGTCGGTGTTATTTTCCGGTTCGTCTTCTTCTGTTAAATCTGTATCTACTTAGTCTATTGAATCTTATTCTTCACTAATTTTAACCGCCAAAGTGGTGTTTAAGATTGTCGGAATTGAGATATATAAATTGCACCTCCTTTGAACTGATATCAAATTGGTTCGAAATTCCTCTAATAATTTAGATACCATTGACCGGAGTGATTGATTAATTTTTTTCCAATTATTGGGTATTTTTGCATGTTTACTGATCATGTCAGTAAGGAAATTTCTTTTCTGGGCGATAAATTTATATGACTTATCAAATTTGGTCTTATTGTCATGTAGGATGCAATGTATTTGTTGCCACTCCATATCTAATAATTACCTACTTCTTTTCCTATTATGCTTTTAGTTAATCAATTATACCTAAATTTTTTTCTTTTTTCTTTTTTTTTCATTGTTTTGATAACATTGTTCCAGTTTTTATTTGTTTTACGGCTTAGATCTTAACGATATCATTCGCCTTGCTCATATATTTTTTCTTTAAACACCTATTATGTATTTAATTTATTTATTTATATTTAAACAGTAAATTGGCGGTCATAACAAAAGTAATTATTATCATTAGCTGCTTATACTTTCTTTATTTATTATTGCTTATAAATTATAGCTTCGGTGTTTTTTGACATATTATTCTATAATATTAGAAAAATAATTTTTTATATTTTAAATAATTTCGAAATGAAATTAATAAAAATCGACGACTCTAACATATAGCTGTCAAGAAAACGGTTAGATAAATAAAGAAATAATATTTATTTTCTTTAAACACCTATTGTGTATTTTAAGATTTTAAACAGTAAATTGGCGGTCATAACAAAAGAAATTATTATCATCAGCTACTTATACTTTATAAATTACATTTGCAGTGGAATCCTCTGTTTTCGTGTCTATAAAACCCATCTTTGGGGTTGGTATTCTTAATATGTATCTTGGTCTGTATGCATGAAGTTAAAGTCGTACTCTAATCGGGCAACTGTTATATTTTTAATTTATTTTTATATAAGAAATAGAAATATATGCATCGCAGTGGAATGAAAAAACAAGTTGAAACGCAGTCCAAAGAAGAGGCGTTAGAGTGGGCGTGGCAGACATTTTTTTAGGCCAATCGAAAGGTTTGAATGAGGCAAATTTAGTTTACCAAAAAAAAAATGTCTAGGATGACAACTATGGCCACCATAGTTTTGGGCGGCTTGTGGGCGTTAGAGTGGGCGTGGGAAATTTTTTTTGGTCAATCGATGGGTATTGATTAGACAAATACAATTCAGTTAAAATTTTCTATCATAAAAACTGTGGGCGCTACAGATTTACGCGGTTTGTGGGCGTTAGAGTAGGCACGGCACACCGCTGAAACAAACTTGGGTTGCGTAGGAAGCCCAGGAATCTGCATGCCAAGTTCGACTGTTCTGTCTCTTAAAGTTTCCGAGATGTCAGCGTTCATACGGACGGACGGACAGACGGACATGGCTAGATCGACTCGGCTATTGATCCTCATCAAGAATATATATACTTTATGGGGTCGGAAAGGCTTTTACTCTACGAGTAACGATTATAAAAATTATGCTCTGGTGCGCGCGACGGTGCCGGTGCTGGCTGCCGCTGTTCTGCCATTCTGGCTTTTAATCTTTACCCTACGCCACTACGTGTGGCACACATCACACTCTACTCACTGCGTTTCTTGTTGTTGCTCGTTTTAAAGCCGTTGCTGGCATTGTTGCCATTGCTTTCTGCGCCAAGTCTAGGTCCTGGTCCGGCTGGACCAAAGTCACGGTCGCCAAGTATGTAGCGGCGAAAACGTCGCTGGTGAGAACGGAGCGTGTTGTGCACATATGCAAGCGGCTACTGAATCGGTCATGTATTAACCCGTTAACTGGTAACTTCGTTTAATAACTTTACATTTTATTCGCGAACCTGCAATGCTAGTCAGTTAAATATACGTAGTATATTATACTTTGTGCTACTATGCGGAGTTACATTAAGCATAAACACAAATTTTTGTATCTGATCTTTATAGTTATTTTTGTTTGCTTCATCATTTGCCTGAGACCAGTAAGGCGGAGCTCTGATCTGCTCTATACCACAAGCCTTGCAATATTCTTTAAACTCACTGCTGATATACTGTCGTCCATTATCAATCCGTAAATATTTTGGAGAGCCAAGTCTGCGGAAAATTTTATAGAGCGCAGAAATTTAAACTCCACGTAACTCGAGTATTAATTAATGAATACGTTTAAGTAATAAGTAAGTAGTAAATAGTAAGTAATAAGTAGTAAGTATTAAGTATTAAGTAGTAAGTAGTAAATAGTAAGTAATAAGTAGTAAGTAGTAGGTGATAACATCTATTTTTTCGGGATCAACACTAATTCTATTGTCTGGTAGAATGTAACCTAAGAATCTTAAACGGTGTGTTTTCCAAAGATATTTTGAGTCATTAAATACCAAATTATTATTCCTGAATACTTACCGGACTTTTCTGACGGTCTCGTCATGCTCGTTAACATTTGATCCAAAAATGATGACATCGTCTATATAATTATAATTAATTATCATATTTGGAAATTGTGATAATAACTCTTCAAGTAGTCGCTGAAATATCTCAGGTGCTGATTTTACTCAGAATATTAAGCGTTTGTAACGGAACAAATCCCTCGGAGTTATAAATGTTGTTATCTGTCGTCTTGTCTCATCCAGTTCTAATTGCACCTTTTATATCAAGCCGTGAAAAATTTGTAGCATCTTTTGTCTTGGTAGGTAGGTGTAGGCATTGTGTAGTGTTCCCTCATTACCGCTCGATTGGCCAACCGCGTATCCAAATACGACCGAATGTCGCCATGATGTCACTGCTTGGAGCCTCCACTATTTAAGACTGTACCTTAACTTCGATGGCAGCCGGTATACGTCTTATTGGCTGTTGTGTCGGCCTAATATTAGGGTCAATTTATAATTTGGCTGTTACTCCTTTCCACTGGCGCAATTAAGTAATGCACTCAGCTCGGTCAACCTTTAACCCCAATGATAGAGCATTTAATTTAATCGATGTTTCACTGCCCAGTATCAATTTCTTTTTATTTTCAATTGCATAAAGTGCTTTTTTTCCATTTTATTTAACCACATCAAGAACGGTACCCTTGCTTGGTTTCCGAGACGATATTTTACTTATTGTCTCTCTTTTTGAACTAGATATCATTGATTGTGATTGCTTACTAATTTCTTCTTCTTCTTATCTACAAGCTTCGATTACCTCAGTCAAGGTATGCTCTTTATCCTGTAGCTTTTTTTCAATTCCAGAAAGTCAATGAGTCCATAAGTTTATCTCTTAAATTTCGCCCCTTTTGAAAAAAAAAATTGTATTTCTGCATTTGCCGACGTAACCGAACTACAAATTTTGCGAAACTCTCAGCCTCCGAAGGCGAAGGGATCCCAAGCATATGCCGTTTGAAGGGACTTTTTGTTTCGGTGAGAAATAATAATTTAGCTTTTGAACCAGCACCAAAAATACGTCGACTTTTGTTTTATTTTCCGGGTCTATTAGAACATCGAGCAGGGAGTAAGCAATTGCAATTGCACACCTGTTTTAATCTCTTGTGTATTGATATATATCTTAAATGCAAGAAACCATCTTTCCCACTCGTGTCATGAGAATGATCTTTCAATGCTATCGCACAGGAAAGGCTTAATTATTCTTTCACCTATTTGTTCTTATGCAGACTCTGAAAGTGAAACTAAAACAAAATGTAATTTATTCATTATCTTGCTTATTAATTATTGTAAGGCTAACTGCCTGTATATAAACAGATTGTTTCTCTATATAAAACATTTACACAGTTAAGCATTTTATTCATTTATTTTATTTTTAAGTTATTGCTCTCTTCTAGAATGATTCTCTTGACTTGCAACTTACTGATACTCAGTAATGAATTCCCTCTTGCGCTGTCTCTTGTTCAGTAGAACAAGAAGAACACAGGAGGAGAAAGAGAGAAACAAAACTACACATGCATTTGTACCAAGTACCGCAATATCAAAAAATTATTGTCTTGAAAATATATTTTTCTTCGTCGCCAATGTCTTAATCCACAATATAAAATACTGTTAACTTCGTTTAATAATACACTACACTTTACTCGAAAATAAGTAAATACTCGTACATATTATTATGAGTTATTCAAAGGAATTAACATTGACGTCGGTGCTGACGTCGCTGCTGCTCTTTGCCGCTGGTTCCCACAGAACATATGCTAAGCGCTTAAGTTAAGCTAGGCTTAATACCGTCTGTGCCCAGGTAATAAAAAGAAATTATTAACCGAGTCGCCTAAACTCAAAAAAGCCAGCTTAACCGCCGTTAATACGACTATGGAATCCAACCCAAATCCGAACTTGGTAGCAGTAGTTCCTGTTGACACAGAGGTAAACGACCCAACTGTGCGTATGGATACAGCTACCTAGTACTCGTACAGTACTTCTGTACTGGCTAAGTCAAAGAAATCGGTGCCGACCATACCTATAGGTACAGTAGGCACAGCCTACACAGAAAAAAAAATGCATCAAGATCAATTTGATATGCGCATGGTAAGTTTGAGTTTTTTCGACAATTATTATTTTTACCATGAAATAATGTCAAATTGATACCAAAAAATTTAATTTTCACGAATTCTCTCTTTTCGAATATTTCTTGACATCGAAAAAGAGAGGATAGAGCAATATGGCGGCGTTAATTACGTGAGTGGAAGCGAAATAGACCTATTCGAAATTTCGACTTGGCTAACTTCAAAATTGTTGTCTCGCGTGCACTAACATGGTTTTCATGGCTTTTGAACTTAACGCCCGCGGAAACGTTGTGTGCTAGACCAGCTGCTAAGGTGTCTGCCTCTGATGCTGAAGGTTCAAGTACGCCCAAAGGCAGAGTATGCTTTAAGTGTTTAAGAAAAATATCTGAAATGTCCTTATAATTGTGTGATTGAAATGATTTCAGATTTCAATAAAAATAATAAAAATAAATTTGTCGCGGGGAGGACTCGAACCACTAACCCTCAGGCCTGTGTATCAAAAACGAAGCGCTAGCCCTCTGAGCCAACGCTTGATTGTGACAAAATCTTTTTTCTAGAAAAAAGTGATTTCGCTAATGTAAAAATGATATTACCGAAATATCGTTTTTAACATTTCGATCATATCAAATGAATATGTGACATATCAGGGCCGAATTGATAGTGGATTTCATTGATGGTTGATGGTCAATATCATATCAATTTTTTTTCTGTGTAGCACTAAAGGAATATTATTTTGGACTACCTAAAGTGCATAGATAAAAATGTATCTGATGCTCTGTCAAGAATTACTATCACGGACTTTAAAATATTCAATCGAATAATTAAATTCTGATAGTCACTACACAGAAAATTTTAAATAGCAAAACATAAATATATACAACGGGTGTTTTTTTTTGAGGTATAGAAGTTGCAATAAAACAACGATGGATTATTAGATTGACATGAATTTTTTTTAGTCGAAAGATAATCTTGTGGCATTACATTTTATGGCTGGCTCGGATGTAGTCGAATCTGGACGTCCAATTTTCGATGACTTTTCCCAACATTTGCGGCCGTATATCGGCAATAACACGGCGAATGTTGTCTTCCAAATGGTCAAGCGTTTGTGGCTTATCCGCATAGACCAATGACTTTACATAGCCCCACAGAAAGTAGTCTAGCGGTGTTAAATCACAAGATCTTGGAGAATTTACAGGTCCAAAACGTGAAATTAGGCGGTCACCAAACGTGTCTTAATAAATAATTAAATAAAATTTGCAAGCGTTGTTCAGGCGTGAGTCTATTCATGATGAATTGCCAAACCAAACTGAGAATAAATCACTTGCCATCTGTTAAATCGATCGCCATCTTGAACAGTGATGCCAACTTAAAGTTCTATACCTCTAAAAAAACACCCGATATATATATATAAGTGCATTGACGTGGAAAGCAAATGGTATTCAATTAATAAAGACCTATTTCCTCTGCTTTATCAAATAAGCTGCAAGATACTGACATCTGTTGCCATAATTTTAAATAACTCAAAATGGTTAAAAATTTGCACCACTGAAGACATGGTAAATAAAATAATGTTCATTCCAATATTAATACTTTAATCTATATTCTTTAATAATATAAATAAATTAATTAAGTTAATCGGGCAAAAGCAGTAACCGATCATTGTCACCAACAATAGTGTCACTACTGACATAGAAAAAATCAAAGCCATTCAGGAATTCCCCGAGCCTATAAACGTATTCAAAGTCAGATCGTTCCTAGACCTGTCTAGCTATTAAAGATGCTGTATTAAAGATTTTGCATCAATAGCTAGGCCCATTTCGGAAATTTTAAAGGGAGAGCACGGAAGTGTCAGTAGAAACAGGTCCAAAAATATGTGCATAACATTCCGGCTTCAGAAGATGTCATCCTCAGATATTCCGAATTTAAAAAGGCATTCGATCTAACGACGATGCTTCGGCATATGGCATTGGCGCCGACTGTGATCTCGAGAACCTTAAAGGATAAAAAGGTTAACTAAGCTACCAAGCCATAGTTTGGGCATTGTGCAGTCAAAGACATAAATATTATTACTCATCACCAACCATTGACCTTCGCATTATCGGAATCCAATCCGAATGCAAAAATCAAACGGTGAAAAGCTTGCATTGACGAGAGCGGCGGTAAAATTTTTTGTAAGCCTGGCTAGGATAACCTCGACACGGATGCAGTCTCCAGACAGCAACTTAACGTTGTGAAGGAGGAAGAAGCTTATTCGTGTGCGGCCACTATTCACAGAGAAACCATTGAAACCACGGTTAAGCTATTAAATTGCTTTCGAAAACCGATAGCTCGGAAGGACATTTGCTTTTCGTCTAAACGCAGCTTCGTGCTTTTTGAAAAGAAGATACGGCAAAACATTCACTTCACATGGAAGGAGCCATTGCTTAAGGAGCTCGCAGACGTAATTGTCCCCAAAGGCGTGAACGCCATTCATTGGGATTTGCATACGCTAACGATGATACAGGAAGAATTGCTTCGGCAATTCCCAGCCCCCAAATGTAGGCATTGCAAAAACCGTGTTATGGATATTTTTACAGTCGATGAGAGACGAGAAGTCCTCACTACCGAGCATTATAGGGCTCACAGATTGGCACAGGAAATTGTTAAGCAAGTACTTTCACAGTACTACTCTCCAATGACCAAGCTAGCGAATGAAATCGTCACTAATTGTAAAAGCTGCGCTAAGGCAAAATATGATCGGCATCCAAAGAATCACGAACGCGGCAAAACGCCAGTCCCGTCTCATGTGGAAGAAATGCTGCATATTGACATTGACCTCACAGGTAAAAAATAAAGTCACTCATGTAGAAACTTTTGAGCGTCAATGTCGCTTACCTGTATGTCATGTTCGAGTTATTAGGCATCAACCATAGGGTAGCTAGGTGCTTAGATTTCCTGGGAACGGTGTTAAAAGTAGTGACGGGAACGCCAGACGCAGAGGATTTGAAGATAACTACAAAAAAATCTTACAATCCTTTAAAATTTGGCATTTTATAATTAAAATTCCTAAAATGAAATCAGGATGTATTGAAGCGTTTTCCCATTATCACATCACCACACGATGCCCAGGGTGGAGAACAAAATAAAAGAGGATTATAATGCTAAAATCCACACGGTCAATAATTGCTGGGAGCCACACTGGTTCAAACTGGTTCTAAGAAGGTCATGTGCCCACGAAGAGACGCTGGAGACACAGCGCATGGCGACATCCAACATAGCGATTTACATCCCGTTACCTACGCAGATGAAGCCAGCATAATTGTAAACGATTGCCAGCTCGGGTGAAGGTGGACATGGCACTTACGTCCATATACGAGGCCCACCCTTCATCACTTTGGCTAAAAAATGTGCCACGGCTAACGGGCCCAAGGACTAGCCAGCTAAACCTTCCTGAACATTACCATGGACCACAATATACTTAGCCCTGTGCGGAAAAAAAATTGTGACCACTTATAGAATAAATGATTTATTTGCCTTTTTGGATGCACTCCTGCAGATGTCTAGTATGTATACACAAATACCAAGTCCCAAACAGTTTTTAAGGTTACCAGTAATATGAACGCCGTTGAGTGCGCCGCGGCGACTCTTCGCCTGCCACTACTAATACATACGTCTATACATAGGCTTTGACCGCTGCTCTGCCGGCGTCTCTGGCGGCGCAGCTACACTCTCACTACCTGTGCGAAGAATTGTAGTAGAGTAAAGAACGTTATGCTCCCAGATGCTCGACAAGAAACGCATCCGGAACCAATTTCTCTGAACACAGTCCTTGGTTGGATTGTCCTTGCACCGGAGATGACACTGTTTGGTCTAACGTAACGACGCTTGACCATGTTGTCTATTAATTTGTCGAGCTTCAAAATAATGTGCCACCGGAACGCTAGCCCACAAAATGAGAGCAGTAGTAGGAAGAACACTCTTCGGTTCCAGATTAATACCTTGTTCAACACATCCCAAGCTTTTGGCCGATCCAAACTTATAGCCTTGAGTCGTTTCCACGTCAGGGATCGAAGGTTGCAGCATCATGATAAACTTCATCAACAACTTGTACTCCCAATCGAGGAGTATTTGGACTGGACTGTCCCATCTTTGCAAAACAATTTATGAGAAGGTTTTTTTATTATTACCAATACGTTGTCATGGTTTGTGAGGATTTAAAAATCACCACAAAAATCCAAGCAGCAATAACACCATATGGCCGGCCGATTAATTCGCATAGTAATGGCGCGTACAGCTGCATACAATGATTTGGCAGTGTACATGTCGTCAAAAATTTTTTGGATCATCGCTTCACAAAAACTAAAAAACCCTTGGCTTTGTTTCCCATTAAAGTAATATGGCTGTTGAAGCATATTTTAAGATCCGACTCCAAGGTCATTTGAAGTGGTAGAGCGGTCTAGGTTGTGATTACCAAGGCTATATGAGACAAAATGCTGGGAGAAACGGTAGAAGGTCATACGTTTTCATTTTGCATGGCTAAGAAAATTGGAGAACTGTAGCACCACTTCTGAAAATTCGTAGAGGTCAAGTTGAGAGTGTGAATGAAGGCACCAATTATAATAGGAGAAACAGATTAACTGTCATCGGATACAAAAAAGGATATAAGGATATAACTTGCGGTAGATCGATTATAAAAAGTATGAAAAGCAAAGGTCCATCCGCACAAGTTACATCAACAACATGAGATAGCTTATTAATAAAAAGAATTCGTTGAATGCGGTTTGATAAATACGATTCTATCTACTTTAGAAGGTTATTTGGAAATCCCAAGTAGAAAAGTTTAACTAGAAGCAGTGAATGTTTTACCGAATCAAAAGCTTTGCTGAAATCTGTGAATATAACATAGGGTACTGAAACCCTCTATTAATCAAGTATGAGAATTCAAGTAGACTGGTCGATCGATGCCTAATAAACCCATGCAGAGAAGGGGATATAAGAGAACCGCAGAGATGTTGCAGTTGAAGAGTGATAAGGTGTTCTAGAAGTTTAGGAATAGCTGATAGTTTGGCTCACAGTGTTTTTAAATGCAGCTTTGCACCCTGTGAGTATGAAACGTCGATAGAGGACATTTTTACTATTCTTCTGTAAACAGGGATACGATGTACCAGTGTTGTAGAGCTAAGATGAATAAGTAGACTGGAAAAAGATGCGAATAAATTAGAAATATCGGTAGCATAATTTTCTGTTTTATAGAGATAGCGAAAGGACAGAGGAAATGCGTTAAATTTTCGTTTAGATTTAACGAAAGAGAAAAACTGTTTAGGATCGGTGCGTAAAATTTCTTTGCAATGTCAAAGGTATGGATTACAGCATTGAATATTTTCAGTACGGAATTGGGAAGGATAAATGAATTAAAATTACGAGGTTTGGACGGTGGAGCATTGTCGGCAATATACTCAACGTAGAGTTGGTTATTGCGCATTTTACGTTAGGTGGATTTTCTTAGAAATGTAAATCGCGTCTTACTTATAAATGTTCTCATTTCTGAGGTAATATTTTGGCAAAAAGAAGAAGCAAATTAGAATTGGCTACGTTCCCAATAATATCGCCGATTCTACCGTTATGAAGGCCTCTTTCATATTTAATATGTGAACAGATCTGAAAGGCAGCACTTCAAGAATTTATCCCTTTAGATAGTGTTGCTAAATTCACATTTTTGGCGCAGCAAGGGAAACATATTTCAGTAGCAGTTGAAGAGTAATTTATATTTTATAAGTTAGCAAGCGACGAAATCGGATTTAGGAGCAGACGAGCGATAGGTCCAGCGGAGATCTGTCCAACGAAGAGAGGTGCAAAGAGGAGACAGCAAGAGAGCGTGAAATGCAGGCGAAGTTCTGAGCAAGATTTCGTTTTCGAAACGGCGACGTAACGCATCTTAGCACTGGCAGCATTTGTAAGCCTTGAAAGATCATTATATCACAGGCTTTCACTTTCGATAGCTACGAGTTGGGGAGTGTACAGTGAAAAATACTTTTAGCTCTAAGATTATTTTTAGGAAGATATGAAGAAAAAACTTGGTATTGTTGGTGACGCATAGCTATTGCACTATTTAATCCAGTTGGGTTTGTGAAGTTGCATCTTCACTACGGTTGGGTGAGCAAACAATGTGAAATAAAACAAATTTTGTTTCAAATCCCTTTTGACATAAAATTCTGGACGCTGTTTTAAAAAACTTGTGATTAAAAAAAAATTAAACAAAATTTGTTGCAAGAAGTATTAAGTAATTAAGCAATGTAATTTAAACTACTTATTATACCCCATCCTACTTTGACTGCAGATCCAATGAATGACCAAACCTGTAATTTCCATATTTAATTTTGATCTGTAATATACGTCCTCTCAATCAATTTGTTTTGACACCGAGATATTCACTTATACAGCAGAAAAAATTTTTGTGGCAACAGGAGGGGCGCACATGGCTACTTGACTCAGAAAAGGGAGAATTTAAAAATTTAACTCGCCGATTTACGGTTATCGTACGGCCAAAACAACTATTACGATCAGCAGCAGTTGTGCATCATATCGAGAAATAGTTATCGACGGTTGATTGATTAGGTAGGCTTAATTGGGTTCTAGAAATTAACTTCTTATAATATTATGTGACCTCAATAAAGATCCTTTTCGTAGCTCATAGGTTAATGGCTTTTCGAACCATTTGTTTGCCATAGTTGCCCACAATGTTACGGTGTCCAAGCACCCAGATTAAGTTGATTCTCAGATAAGTGTCTATTTCGTTCAGAAATTTGCAGTATTCAGAGATAGTTACTGTGTTAGCTGTGAAGCATTCAAGGGCCATAAGGGCTGCTTCACTGCAGGTGAAACATAGCTTTCTGTGTTGCTATGAATTCCGCATGAAAAACACTACAGTGATCTGGTAGTCGAAGTGAGACTTTAATGTCCTGTTCAGTATAATACACACCCGTTTGCGAGTTAGGCTTTGAGCTTCTGTGCATATAATGATGACGTTTTCGATTTAGTTTGGAAGGTTTCCGAGTCTGAGCTGGTAGGTATGAGGACAAAGTTGACTATGTGTGGAATCGATGTTCAATTTTTTAAAATAGTGAAGTGACCAGTTGAATCTGTTGCCCAGGACGCTGCTTCGCAGAGCCTCGGCGATATTGCTGATCCTCAGATTTTATCCAGCAGGTCCAAGTGTTTAAAATCGAGCAGCTCTGCGCTTCCTTGAATTTGGTGAAGAATCTAAAGGTAACAGCTCTTTTCAAGGGAAAGCCACCAGATGATGTTTTTGTAGAAAAGAATGGGCCTGACTGTTGCAGTGTATACCCAGTAACCTATTGCTTTTTTCCTTGCAAAGAGTGCTATGATCGCTTCACGTTTGTGGTCTGTGATGTTGTCTGTCCAGTTGAGTTATTTATCATGGATGACACCTAAATACTTTCCCTACTTGCTAAGAGTTAGGCGCTTTTGGTGCAGTTTTGGGAGGGTTACACTTGGTATCGTATACTGCCTTGTAAATAAAACTAGGTCGGTTTTTTCTGGGTTAACACCCAGTCCACATTTTGCTGTCCACCTAGAGAGGGTGGATAAGGCTGCCTCCAGCAGATTGCATTGAGTTTGAGGGAAATTACCTTGTAAAAGAATAACCACGTCAGGCTACCACATTAGTGCTCTTCTACAGACGGTCAATTGTGCTGATTCCATAGTGGAGTAAAGTACATTACTGGTAAGCATAGAATGCGTACGAGTCCCACTATAGGCCGATCAATGCCCAATTTAGTCAAAGCTCCGCACTCGGTTTTCTGTACCCTCTTTGATATGGATATGGAAGAGGTAGGTTTGAGTATGGGGGTGAGTGTGAGCTCTTTGTCGAAATGGTGGCAACACAGGCGCCTTCTCGGTACTTGTAAGGCACACATACCCGCTGACTGTCTGGGGCTACTTATTTACGCTTGATGCTAGCTACCCTTAACAAGCAGTGCACTCAATATCCGCAATGGGCGACCCGTTCCGCATCCTTCACTCGTCCTACAAGCCAACCCATTTACTATTTCACCACGCTTAACGGTTCATATTTAATCCGCCCACGAAAATGTAGAGTAAAGAGTTATTCCTCAGAAAGTATGTGACTTGAGAAAGTTTACTAGATTCGTCGGAATGTATGTAACAGGTTGAAGGAAGCCTTTCCGACCATATGAAGCATATACTTTCCTAATCAAAAACAAAAGCCGAGTCGATCAAGCTATGTCTGTCTGTCTCTCCGTTTATAAAAATGCTGAAGCCTGGGAAACTGGAAAAAAAAAGCAAGATAGTAGGGATTAAGCCATGTCTGCCTGAAGTCCTAAACTAGTCTCATAGCCTTAAAACCTTTCCAAAAGTCTAATTTCTCTTGAAATTAGTATAAATGTTGGAAATTCAACCTTGTTTTAATATTTCTGTATTTCTAAAAGGTCTGGACTTACATAGCTCTCACGGGAACGATCTGCATGAACTATAGAAACTTCGGCTTACCGAAGATACTTCTCTATCTTGATATTTATACGACTTCTTTTTTTCATTCTTGTAGCCTCATGCACTTGTTTGAAGGAGGAATCCTAGAAAAAATGACCACCGCCGAATACGCAACACAGGCCCGCAAGATTTCAATGAAGGGACCTCAGCAATATAAAGACGTTACAAAAATTGACAAGGGAAGCACGAACATGAAAAACAGTCGTTCCCAAAATCGAGACAGTGATGATATCAGTCCTCTCAACTTGGGAATGCTACAAGGCGCTTTTATCGCATTATTTGTAGGCGCACTAGCTGCAGGTTGTGATCTATTTTAATTCAATTGTTACAAAGCTCACTGTCTTTATGCCTAGGTGCCGTTCTTCTGTTTGAGTTTATTTTTAACCAACTTTCCCTTGGTTAGAAGCAATTTTGGCGTATTCAATGGGATTGGTAAAACGAGAAAATGTAAGTCCGTGAAATTAAACAGCACAAATTAAACAAACTTTTCATATGTGCGGAGTCGAGTGACCCCTCACAAATAGCGCCCATAACAACACAAATAGCGCCAACAACATCGGCAGCCAGCGACAACAACAACGCCAGTTAGCGCCAACAACATCAGCCGCCAGGGCCAACAACAACGCCAGTTAGCGCCAACAACATCGCCAGCCAGCGCCAACAACATCGGCAGCCCGCAGCTACAACATTGCCAGCCGCAACGCCCAAAGGAGTCACCAACAACAACAGCAGCCAGCGGCAATAGCAATAGCAACGACAGCCACCGGCAACAACAACTGCAGCTAACAACAAAACAAAACACTCGCGCATAACTTTGTAAAAAAAATTGTACAGCTCACTTAATATGTAAGCTTAACCAATAATTGTAAGATTTGTAGTTATATTAGTACCAAAGAATTATCTAAAGCTAAGCTTTCCCCCTCCGCTCTCGCATCAGCAGTAGCCACACACACACACCGCGAGAGCAACGAAATATTCACCACGATAAGTGCAGCGCCGCACAGGAGCAAGCGAGAGAGGACATGCGATCGAGGAGGAAAAAAACCCCTGAAAATTGGCACGCGCCAAGGAAAGAGCGAGAGAAAAGGAGTACCGAAACTTCGACAAGTGGAAAAAACCAAGAGCAGCCGAAAACTTGAACAAAACGCCGCGGCAAAGCTTGACTCTAGCTCTTTTAAAGTGAGAGCAGGTCACTCTTAGACACGTGGTGCACGGGATCACGAGGAGCAGGTCTCTTTTGGAAAACGCGGCGCACCGGACCAGAAGTGCGAGCAGGTCTCTTTGGAAAAACGCGGCGCACCGGACCAGAAGCAGGGGACTCTTGCGAAGGCGGCGCACGGGATCAGAAGTGCGAGCAAATTCATGTGGGCAACAGGAGTCTTTTGCCTTCGGAGTGCGAAAAGTAGTGCAGTCGAGTGACTGGTGCCTAGTGACCCAGGAAGGAGTTAACCTAGACGACCTCGAGGAGAGTGTGCCGGCCCAGGACCAGTGCTCCGCCACTTGGACTTACGCGTGTGTGTGTGCGTGAGAGCGAGACGGGTGAGTGAGTGGAGTGAACCGCATTTTGGAGAGCGAGAGTCCCGCGCAATGAGAAATTTCTCGAAGGCCTCGATGCCTAACCTAACCCGACCATGACCTAACCTAACCCGTTAGCCTGCGAGCACTGAGAAAAACATGAACCAAGAAATAATAATGCTCTAATGAATATAAAATATTTCTCGCCTGATTTTAATACAACTCGCAGTAAAAGAATACAATCAAGCTAGCCACGCATAAAACATAGATATTCTAAGACAAAGATTTGAGGCCATTAATTCTGCCCTAGGAAAAAGGTGTCCCCATAATCGATCCCCTCTCTCTCGGCCTTCTCGTAGCGAATGCTATGAGCCAGGCCCAAATGCGCGTTACCGCTGACCCTTTTCATTCTGCTGCAGACACCGAATAAACTACTTCTCTCACTCCATACCCCGGTGACTGGCACTCTACATCTCACGCCAGTAAACCGATTTTCGTCCTAGACCTTTTTGTCCCATATCCTTACAAATATTTTCGGTAAAGAGACCCTGTCGGGACTGAGACTTCTACGAGACTTTTTTACAGAATGGCGCCCGAACAGGAACATGGGGTTAACGAAATTTTAGAAGACCTAAATGTGGCCTAAAGACCCATCTGGGTACATGGAGTTTGAAAGTTTTCGGTTCAGTCACTTAGAGGCGAAATTTTTAAGTCGGAACGTAAGGAGAGTCATATATCAAGGGATACAAAAATTTCTAGGGCAGAAAACAGGGAAATATATATATATATATATTTCTAAAATATACCAGCGCATCGAACATAACCTGAAAAGAAAAACTTAGAATTTAAGCAGAGCACATGGTACATTCGGGAGAACTTATACAAAAGTATAACCACACACAGCGAGAAATTTCTAACGCACGCAGACACACAAACATTTATTCCTAAGCAGAGCAAAGTACATAACCTAAAATCAGAGATTATTTGTTCCAAGATCACGTGGCCAGCAAATCACGTGAGCAAGAAACACATACAGGCAGATAATCGGAGAGAGAGAGAGCGAGAGCCCTCAAGGTTAGCCAACTAAGGTCACGAGAGTTACGAAAGCCCGAGGTAGGGAAAAGCTAACGTATACTCCCCACAGCGCAGCCATTTTGTTTTTCGTTTCACTCTCATAGTCGTCTCTCACACGAGCAGGAGTCCATCAAGTACAGGCAATGGGATCACATCGGTTGGGGGGCTTTTCATATAACCATCGCCGAGTCAACACGTGCATCGGCAGCTCTCAAAAACATCGTCGTGGAGAAATTTAAAACTACTGCGTCGTCGAACAAAATTCAATCACCGTCGAGAAAAATTTAGGAATTAAATCGTCGTTTGACATCGGATGGTGGTCACCATCGTTGCACGTGGGAATTCAGTAAATTCTAGGTTACAAATAAAATAACATTTTCGATGAAGATTTTAACCAGTTCGAACCTCGTTTGACCCTCGTTCAAGAATTTCTCTTGTCCCATCGAAATTTTTCCTGTCGTTTGCCAGTTAACTATTATTTCACAGCAATATGGGCACGCGTTAGATTTCGTATCTCCGGAAGCGAGAATTGGAGGCGATTCTGAAGGAGTTTTCTTTGGAAGCAACCGGAACAGTTAACGAAATGAGGAGGCTGGCTGCTTTTAATAATCGGGACGATCACGTGCTGGAGAAAGCCGAGCGGCTACAGGAATGCGAGGCGGAAATTACAGCCGCACGAACGGATAGGAAGCAGCGTTCACCGACTCCGAACCCTTACCCACCGGGTCCACCGCAGCTTCAGGTGCCAGCACCGGAAGGAACAGGGGCCGCCGATGTAGTCGAAGACACGGAGATCATCCATCCGGTCAAGCGGGATATTTTTTCCAGAAAATCAGAGATGTCCGCAGCCACGCTAGCGGAGAAGCTGAAGAATTGGGGAATCACTTTTGACGCGACCAAGGACCCCATTATCTTCATCCAACACCTCGAGGAAGGAGCCACCGCATACGAAGTTGACGTGGAGAAGATGCCGCAGGCCATCCCTGGTCTTTTGACCGATACTGGTTTCGGACAAGCCAGCTGCTAGGATAATATTGGATAAACTTCAAGAAGGCGGTTCTTGACTTCTTTCTGCCGCCCAGGTACTTTCAGCGACTCGAGGATGAGATCCGCACCAGAGATCAACGACGAGGAGAGGCTTTCAAACAATACTTAGGTAACATCAGACTCATGATGCACAGAGCGGGGTATAATGCGGAGCAGGAGTTGGACCGGACCTATGAAAATCTCCAATCGGATTATCAGATGTACGCAAGGAGGCACGACTTCACCACTTTGGAGCAACTTACCACTTTAGCGGTAAACTACGAGGTCACCCGCTATCGGAGCACAGGAAGCTATGTCAGAATGTTGGCCACGCCACAGCCAGCGCCGAGAACGAACGAGTACGAGATCCCGGCGTATGCAGGAGCATCACCAACAGGTCAACAAAATTTTTCACGACCAGCCAGACGACCACCCACCCCAGCCACAGTTTCACAATCAGTTCCCCGAGTGTGAGTGAGTTCCGTCGTAACCATCCGAGAATCGAGAGGAGTCCTCGCCCCCTCGGGGAGCGAACGGAGACTGCCTTCAGGAATCCCCGGAATCAGGAGAAATCTTACAGGTTCAGTCGAGCAGAATTATCGCGCAGGTGCAAATCGAGGGTCAGAAGTTTAACGCTACTATAGATACCGGAGCTAGCAGAAGCTTCGTGAGCGAACAAGTTGTTCAACGTGTAGGGACGCCACACAACGTACGGTCGGTACACACTAATGTCAGCCTGGCGGAAGGCTCACGCAAGGAGATAACCGAGTCTCTGGTAGCCAAAGTGCGGTTGGACCAACGTTGGGTCTCCTTTCCACTGCTAGTTTTCCCTTCGATCATGGAAGACGTGCTATTGGACATGGACTTCCTCTGTGGCGTGTCTGCCATTCTCCAATGCGGCCGCGCTTCGCCACAGCTGAACCTTCTCCTAATAAGCAGCCCCACCAACGACTTATCTATGCCTGCTCTCTTGCCAAACGCGTTCACTCCAGCACACAACGATTCAGATAATGAGGTGCAAGCCACCCCGACCAGCAGTATTTTAGGGCCTCGAGACGAGAACGCCGTGCAAAATAATCCGTTTCGGCCGAGCGCCTTCCCTAGTCAGACCAGGAATCACAGCAAACACCGAGCAAGAAGATTTAGAACCCTGGGTAAACAACTTCCTACAGGAGGAATTGGCCAAATTCGAAGGATTGACGGGAGTGTCAAATATCGCTGAGCATACGATCACGATACGAGATGATAAGCCCATCAAACTGAGATATTTTCCTAAGAATCCCGCGATGCAGAGGATTATTGATGAGCAGAGCCTTCACTGAGCCCCCATAGCGTCGCTATTGTACTCGTAAGCAAGAATTCCGGAGAGATGCCACTATGTGTAGATTTTCGACAACTAAATGCCCATTCTATTCCAGATGCATACCCGCTGCCAAGGATAACACACATCTTGGAGCATCTGCGCCATGCCAAGTACATATCGACGCTCGACTTGAAGAGCGGATATTGGCAAATTCCTGTAGCCGAGTCCAGCCGCGAGTGCACAGCATTTTAAAGTCCCCGGGAGGTGCTTGTTCCACTGGAAAGTAATGCCGTTTGGCCTCCACTCAGCACCAGCCACATTCCAGCGGGCGCTCGACAGCGTCATAGGACCGGACATGGAGCCCAACGCATTTGCGTATTTGAATGACATCATCATCATCGGCCGCACTCTGGAGGAGCATGTGCAGCATCTACAAGAAGTATTCCGACGGCGAAAGTCGAACCTTCGTCTCAACGCGAAAATATGCAGTTTCTTTAAGCGCAGCCTGGTATACTTGGGATACGTCATCAGCGAGGAGGGAATTCACACGGATCCCGACAAGATTTCGGCAGTAAGGCAACTGAGTCTGCCCACCACATGCAAGGAGTTGAGGAAAGGTCCAGGGATCGCGTCATGGTACAGGAGATTTGTACCCAACTTTGCCAGAGTAGTGCAGCCCATGTCTTTGCTACTCAAGAAAGGAAAGAAATGGCAATGGGAGCAGGAGCAGCAAGATGCGTTCGAAGAACTCAAAAGAAAACTCACGGAGACGCTGGTTCTCGCCTGCCCCGACTTCAACGAGAAGTTTGTGTTGCAAAGTGACGCCACTGACATCGGCCTTGGAGCAGTTTTAACGCAGAAAATCCAGGGAGAAGAACGAGTCATCGCCAGCAGACGCCTTATCGCCACCGAGGAGAACTACTCCGCCACAGAAATGGAGTGTCTGGCTATCATATGGGCCATCATAAAACTCAGATGCTACTTGGAAGGTTATCGATTCGAGGTGATAACGGAACACCTCGCCTTGAAGTGGCTCAACTCGATTGATAATCCCACCGGCCGCATAGCGCGCTGGGCGTTGGAACTGCAGCAGTTCCAGTTTGACGTCACCTATCGACGCGGGAGCCAGAACATTGTTGCAGATGCACTTTCTCGACAGCCTTTGGAAGTACTTCAGATGATCCAGGAGGATAAGCCGGGATGCACATGGTACCAGCGGAAGCTGAAACTTGTTCAGGACAGGCCTGAAGATTACCCGGACTACGCGTACGAGAACCAACAGCTATATCGGCATATCGGATCCCGAACTGACGACTGTGCGTGGCTAAGGAACACCGACAGCGAGTACTGTCGGAATGTCATGACCAGCCCACGGCAGGACATCTCGGAATCAGGAGTCTTCCTAATCGCCCAGAGATATTACTGGCCGGGTCTTTTTCGCGATATCGCCAGGTATGTCCGCAAGTGTGACACTTGCCAACGGTTCAAAGTCAGCCAAACCAAACCGGCGGGTAAAATGTTCACCAGACAGATTACTGTCTGCGCCAATTTTATTGGGCCCCTTCCGCGATCCAAGAGTGGGAATACGATGCTGCTTGTATTCTTCGACGCCTTTTCGATTGGTCGATTGGTTGAGTTAGTCCCCTTGAGAAAAGCTACTTTGGCGCATCTCGAAAAATACTTTCGGGAGAGGATTTTGAATCACTTTGGTATCCCCCGAACATTTGTCTGCGATAATGGGACACAGTTTACGAGTCGTTCATTCAAAGCCTTCTACAAGTAGGCGGGAATGGAGATCCAACATACCGCACCTTATACTCCGCAGCAGAACCCGACAGAAAGGGCCAATCGCACCATTAAAACGAGGCGGAAGCAGCAGAGAAACCAAGGATACCCGCATCAAGGCGGAGGCGGCAGAGAAACCAAGGATACCCACATCAAGGCGGAAGCAGCAGAGAAACCAAGGAATACCCGCATCAAGGGGGAAGCAAAGGGGAAGCCAGCACGAAGAAATGTACACATCAAGACGAGAGCAGCAGAGAAGCATCCAAGGATACCGGCAGCAGCAGCGCCAGAAGTCCGTACGAAGACGGCACAATAGCAACGAACTTGCCACAAACAAGACGGCGAGTGACGCTCGATCTGGTCGAGGCGAGAGTCAACCAGGAACACTGCGACAGGAGCCAATGTTTAAGTCAGTGGGGCCACTTGCTGGAGGGTGCGCCTTCCCAACGTTCCACTTCCCTAGTGGGAACTCAACGCTCCTAGTGCCACTGTAGCGAAACTTGTTTTTCCCCATGATTACTAACTAAACAATTAAAACCCAGTTAGTAATCGTTAAAACAAAGCACTAATACCCTTTTGTTCTCCCCTACAAGCCACGGCTACCTTAGAAGACGCGGGCCCGAACGGAGTCGCCCGTTAGAGGAATTCCGGGTACACATCACAAAAAAACTGACTGGATCACCATTTTTTTTAAACGCTCCCCGAAATAGGAAGGGGATGTGAGAATTCGTTTGACCCCTCACAAATAGCGCCCGTAACAACACAAATAGCGCCAACAACATCGGCAGCCAGCGACAACAACAACGCCAGTTAGCGCCAACAACATCAGCCGCCAGCGCCAACAACAACGCCAGTTAGCGCCAACAACATCACCAGCCAGCGCCAACAACATCGGCAGCCCGCAGCTACAACATCGCCAGCCGCAACGCCCAAAGGAGTCGCCAACAACAACAGGGTTGTTATATTGGGTTGGGTTATATTGTATTCGTCGGAAAGTATGTGACAGGTATAAGAAAGCTTTGGCGGTCTACATATCTATCCGCCTGTCGGTCTTTCTTTCTTTTTGTCCGTATGAACGCTCAGAAATCTAAGAAGTTTGGAATACCATGCGCACATGATGCCTGAATATCGAGGTCATCGATTGAATCGCTCTCTTTTGTTTAAGGCAAAGAATTTTAATTTCTTACGCGGATTGTACTAGTTCCTAGAATACACAACATTTTTAGTGCCCGATTTTATTTAATTAATTGAATTAAATAATAAAATTAAATAGTCGAGATCGTATATTATTACGTTTTCTCTTGTTTTTTCTATGAATAGAGAAGAAACCGTTTAGCTTAAATTGTTAGTGAATTGTTTGGATGGATTCACCTAGCTAGTCTCCACCGGAATTTTCAGTTCTACCAATAACATTCTGGCCTTCTCAGGTCAAGGCTCGAAAAAGAAACGAATAATTTAACTTACAATGGAGTCTAAAAATATTGCTCGATCGGGCTCCAAACAGCGAGTGACTATGAAAAAGCTTTGGAAAGGGAAACACACTATCTTTTGTTATGTTAGCCTGGACAAAGGGCGTAGCTGAACAAGACGAAGAAAAGAAGGCTTTGAACAATGATGAATGAATTACTATTTTTATATTATTTAGTTCAATGGCTTTTAAGTATTATTCCTAAATATGAAAACATATCTTTCATTCGGTCCCACAAGGTTATTGAACACAAAATTTTAAAAACCGGCAGTGTTGTTAGAATTGTTAAAATTACAATTATCTAAAACAATTGTTAAAATCCAAAACCTGACTGTCAAGCTTCTAGGCTCATTAAATCGTTTGGTTAAGAACTACGAAACAGAATATATAGTAATTATGAAAAAAAAAGTTGTGAATGCGGATGCGACAAAGTGGACGACATCCTCCTTCGGAAGTAAGCACAGCAATAACTCTTATCTTCCCACCAGAACCAATGTTTAGGGGTCGTTCGCTACTCCATCTGTGCCTTAGGACTATTCAGGCCCTCATGCCAGGGGTAAACTTACTTGGAAAGGTAATCAAGAACATAAAGTTATCCTCCTTGGAAATAGATGGTGAAATTGATTCAGCTCATTACTGGCGCTTACGAAGTGTATAACAATGTCCCACGTTATTCACAATTGCAACCACTGACGAAAGCCGAAGCTGGTAAGTGATGTGCAAGCGTGCTGTAAGTGCTGTGAGCAGGCTTTGTTGCGAAACATATGAATATGCAAATATAGCATTGAATCAGTGGTCTGGTTTGAACTTCACTTCCATAGTAAAAGCTTTTGCAGCTGCGCGCATTGGGTGTCTAGGTCGTCCTTTAAAAAAAGCTTAAGAACATTGAACCACAATTTAAACCGTGACAGTTTCGCTGTTAAAAGAAAGACATATTTTTACCCTTGCTATGGCCTGGTCAATTTAAACCGAAAGATAGTGAGAAGGGGCTGGCTTTATCGTGGGGTATAGGTTTATTATGGATAATGAGGTTGGATATAATATTACATTTTCAATTATAACTTAAAGCGCTCTGTCCACGTTCTGCTCTTGAGTACGACTCTTTCTCGACTATTCTATCATTACAATGTCTGGTAACACTACCAAAAGTGACTTAACAACACTATTCTAGGGCAGATAATTATATTCTAAATTAGGCGCTGTTCAC
The DNA here is from genome assembly GCF_025231255.1 of Drosophila biarmipes. Lineage (NCBI taxonomy): Eukaryota > Metazoa > Arthropoda > Insecta > Diptera > Drosophilidae > Drosophila > Drosophila biarmipes. The sequence continues at coordinate 2,365,408 of NW_026114529.1, read as the reverse complement.
AATAGTAAAATCGAGCTAAATCCTAGGTTAAATGGGATGCAGTTTGTTACATCGTGGACATCCTACTAGCTTCTCCTTAACCTGATGCTGCAGAGGAAGCCCACTCCTCCAGCTCATACAGTCTTCAAGATCTCGCCGTTCATATGGACAGACTTATAGATTAAGAGAAATATTTTTTGTCACAGTGAAATCAATTAAATCAGGTAGTTTTCTAGGATCTGTAGGCCAGTATGCATCCATCTTTTGATAAGTGCATTGTATAGTTGTAATCTGCTGCTGCTATGTATCGCTCTCCAAGTGAATTGTTGAAGTCCATGATTTGGTCTCCTTGTAGACCTCTGTAGTTTGCTGTTTGGTTTACTTGGCAGTTTTCACACTTTTTAGTGAGAGAGTTTTCCTTGTTGGCAGGGCAGGATTCGGAGCCATGGCAGTTTCCACAAGCTACAGATACTGACCTAAGGGTGCAGTAAGCCCTGGTGAGTCCGTATTCCTGGCAATTTGTGCATTAGTAAAGTAAACGTGTATACTAGATTCGACGAAATGTATGTAACAGCTAAAAGGAAGCGTTTCCGACCTCATAAAGTATATATATTCTTGATCAAGATCACTAGCCGAGTCGATCTAGCCATGCCTGTCTGTCCGTCTGTCAGTCTGTCCGTCTATCCGTCTGTCCATATGAACGCTGAGATCTCGGAAACTAAATGAGCATACCTGGCATGCAGATTCCTGGGCTTCCTGAGCATCTTAAGTTTTTTCATCGTGGTACGAAGCCCACTTTAATGGCCACAATACGCGAAAATCTGTAGCGCTTACAGGTTTTATGATAGAAACAAAATTTTAACTTAAATGTGTTTGTCTCATAAATACCTGTCGACTGAAAACGCTTAAATCTGTCTGCCAGCCACGTACGTTTACGAAATGACAAATAGGCGGCGCCCTAAAATATCGCGTACCAATATACCCTAAAATATCGCTTATATATCTCAATTTCCCTTTTAATTCCTTAAACTGAGTAATGGAGATCTGATAGTCGAGGCACTCGACTATAACGTTCTTTCTTGTTTTTATCTTTATTAACTTCCATTAGCATAGTCATCTATATTGTATATAGGTTCTATGTTATATATGTTTGGTTTTGTTTAAGTTTATTAAAATTTTCCATTAAAGCTTAAGATAATCATTCACAGCTTCACAAAAATATAAGTCTTGGGGTTTATATGCGTTTTATTATTGTCGGTGCTCCCGTCTGTTGCGTCGACTTTGGCTTCCTCTTTCAAACTCGCTCGCTCGTCCATTGCCGCTCGATATAGTTGTCTCGTGCTTTTTGCTCTCGTCGTCGTCATTTTTTTGATATCGTCATTTTTGCAATCCTCTTTAAGTTTTTGTTTTGCTGTTTAACCTATCGTTACGTTTCAAAATAAACCCGTTGTTAATTTTTAAAATAACTTGTCTAGTTGTCAGAGTCTTCAGATATGTTTGAAATGTTGTTCTTTGTTGGCCGAGGTTTCATATACTCGGCACAAATAGAAGACTTTCCAGGAACGTAAGAGTTTCCAGTTTCTGAACGTCATAAGAGTTGTTGTGTTTAACTTTCGTTATTTGATATGGGCCCCAGAACTGTGGTTTTATTTTCAGGCCAGTACCGAATTACGTTTGTTTAATGGTGGTTTCAGTCACCCTGCTTGTACTGGGTTGCCTTTTTGCATCGTAAATTGTATGATTTTTTTATTTCATTTTGGAGTTTTAAATTTGTAGCATTGATGTTTCGCGGAGATCTTCGCGTTCATCTTTGAACGCTTTAATTGTTTTCCTTCCTTGGTGCGCATGTTAGTTTCAATCAATAGATTAAATGGTGTGGAATCAATACTTCTGGTGTACGTTGAATTTATGGCCTGCTGCATCCTGTTTACATGTGAGAAGGGCTGGCTTTATCGAAATATGGTATAGGTTTATTAAGGATATTGAAGTTGGATATAATAATACATTTTCCAATTGTAAATTAAAGCGCCCTGTCCACGTTCTGCTATTGAGTATGACTCTTTCTCGACTATTCTATCATTACAATTTCTGGTAACACTACCAAAAGTGACTTATCAACACTATTCTAGGGCAGATGATTATATTCTAAATTAGGCGCTGTTCACAGTCGGCCTCTCCTGACAAAATCTCTGCGTCCTCGCAGGATTCGTGGAGTGTATCGTCTTCTAGATCGTCATCTTCATCTGGCTTCTCTGGTGCCAGCTCACACCAGCGTTTCATCTTGTCGGACGAATACACCGACTTGTAGTGTCTTGTAGTGTGCGTGAGGGATATCTTCAACAAGATATCTGTCGTTCGGCAGGACCTTGTTGATTATGAAAGGACCTTTATAGCGAGGCTCCAATTTGCGGGATGTGCCCATGCTGAATGGCTCATTCTCGACCAAAACAAGGTCTCCAAGGCTGTAAACAGTTGGCTTTGCGTGTTTGGCATCGTAGCGTTTCTTGGAAGCAGCTCGGTGATCGTTGACAGTAGTCGCAGCATCTGCTCTAAGCTGTTCCAACTCTACGTCTGTTAGCATCTTTTGGTCCTGGCTATGGATGATGTGGGTTATGGCATTCTTCAGGATATCTCTGGGTTCATACCCGTACAGGATCTGAAATGGGGAGCATTTAGTTGTACTATTTACCATGGTATTGATGCTCCACTGGATTGATCGAATGTTGTCGCTTATCGATGTCATTTGAAGGCAACAACATTGACAAGATGATTCGGTTTGTGCGCTCTGCGTGACCATTGGCTCTGGGTGTTCTTACGGCATTTAAGATGTGTTGCACATTATTTGATTTGCACTATTAGCTTGATGTCATCGTAGTGGTATTGACCTTCCTGACGTGTTGCACATTATTTGATTTGCACTATTAGCTTGATGTCATCGTAGTGGTATTGACCTTCCTGACGTCCACCTGGTGCTTTATAAAACGCACAGCCTACACCTGACTTGATGTAGCTTTTGACATATTTTCGCATTCGAGGAAAACAGATTTAAAATTCGTGCCTTTGTCTTATTTGTGCTCATATGTCCAGCCTCAACGTGACATTCATGTAGAAAGTGAAATCTCAACTGCTTCGGCACAACCCATAACAAATTGTTGTTATGCTTTCGAAACAAGGGATCTTGCTCGATCACATACTCGTCGCTTTCGGCTTTCCTTTTCATCTTCATGTCTGCAACAATTTTCTGAATCCTCTCGTCCTGCAGCTGTATAGAAAATAGCCTATCCTCTTCGTCGATTAATGTCTTTGCTATCTTCAGACATGCGGTATCCATCTCTCAAGCGTCCTCCAATGGAGCTCGACTGAGTGCGTCTACGTCGTTCATCTTAGTTCCTGCTCGATGAACGATGTCTATGTCGAATTCCTGAATACGCAACCATCATCTTGCGATCCGGGTCTTCAGGGCATTACAGTCGGTGATAACTTTTATCTTTTTGCCATAAATGTAGTGTTTAAATCGCTCCAATGACTCCACGACGGCTAGAGCCTCAAGTTCGTAGCTGTGATAATTTTTCTCCGGTTTGGAAGTAGCTTGGCTATAATAAGCGATTGGTTTCAGCTGATCCTCGTCACGTTGTAGCAAAACTCCGGCTAAACCAACGGCACTGGCATCCGTATGTAGTTCATGCTCTGCGTCTAAGCGATAGCTCGTGATAACTGGATTTGAGATTAGGCATTTCTTCAACTCGTCGAAGGCTTCTTCTTGTGGTGTTTTCCATGTAAACGGATGATCCGCAAAAGGATTCTCAATGGCGCTGAAATTATGGCATAACCATGAACAAACTTGCGGAAATAACCAGTGAGACCCAAAAACTTTCTCACGTCGGTTACATTGGCTGGTGTCGGAAACATTCTGATTGCGTTCGTCTTAATTTCTCCAGGGCTGATTCCTTCTGCGTGTATCTGGTGACCAAGAAATGTTATTGACTGCTTATATAACTCATATTTTTCCAGGCTTAACGTTAGTCCGCACTCCTTTAGAACTTTCAGGATCCTCTCAAGCTTCTCGTACATCTCATCAAATGTTTGGCTGCCAATAAGGATGTCGTCCATGTAGTGAATAATGTCGCCTTTTTGCACTCTCTTTTGTAACTCTCCCATGAGTCGATTGAAAACCGCAGGTGCGTTCTTCAATCCGAACGGAAGTCGCTTGAACTCGTACAATCCATCTGTGGTGATTAATAATGTAAATTTTCGGTTCTCTGGTGCTATCTCTATCTGATAGTATACACTGTTCAGGTCCAGGGATAAAAAGTACTTAAATCTTTTCGCCTCCTGCAGACGCTCCTCGATGTTCGGCACTGGGAAATTCTCCTTCTTGATCAGCTTATTCAGGCGGCGGTAATCGACGCACATTCGATAGCTACCATTTGGCTTCTTGATGAGCACCACCGGGCTGGCGTACTCTGACGTTGACAACGTGATGATTTCCTTCTTTGGCTCGGAAAGTCGGTATGGGGCTTGTGCTACTACCTGACTGCTTTTGACTGTAATGTGTGCTTTGACCACTCTTGTCTGACCTAGGCCTTCCAATCCTGTCGAGAAAACATCGGCGAACTTCTCTAGTAAGCTGCGCATTTGCTGCCTTTCGTTGTCGTTCTGAAAATTTTCAAGAAGCTTTTCGATCTTGGAATCACTCACAGGGGTTGTCGGCTGATGGACTGCTCGTTTGAATATTGAGCTCGAGATGAGCTGAGCTCCCAAAAGAAAGTCCTCCTGCAATATATCGTCTGTTAAATACACCTTCGCTGTGATCGTCTTCCCATCGATTACCATATCCACAGTCATCGCTTCAGTGAGGATTCGCGAACCTCTGCAAAGCCTCTAATCTTCATAGAGCACTTGGGACGCTTGGCGTTAATTTGCTCGGCAACTCTTTGCGGATGAGACTGGCTTGACCTGTGTCGATGAAAGCGCTGTATTCATGCGAGTGTATATAAATTTTCCTGGTGAATAGATCGTCCTGATTTGCGGCTCCTAAACGCATGACATTCAGGGCTTGGCAACTTCTATTTGGCTCGTGGAACTTGTTGCATTTGCTACAGCGTGATTTTTCTTCTCCTTTGGACACGAATTAGCAAAGTGTCCCATTTCTCCCCAATTGTAACACTTCAAGGATTCCTTTGACTTTGGCGGCTTAATATAGGTGTCCTGCTTCTGCTCGAAGTTGCTGGCTTTCGTTGAATATTCTTTCTTATTCGTGCTCGATCGACCTCTGTTGACAAAGTAAGACTCGGCTGCATCACGAAGTTGCTTCATTGTTGCGAAATGAATTGCTGCAATACTGTTTTGCAATTCTCGATGCTGTAGACCTGAGAGAACATATCTAATAACCGCTGCCTCGCTAAGCTTGTACCGCATCCCAAGGACTGACAATACTATTTTACCGTTTCCTTTAATCGCCTGGTTGCATTGGCCATGCTGAAATGCACTTCTGCTTCGTCTGGATTTGCGGCGAACTCGTCTTGAATAGCATCGGCGAAATGCTTCCACGTAGTGTGTAGAATGGGTGATGAATCTAGCCACATCTTGGCTGGACCTTTTAGCTTGGTATAAATGGCTAGTAACAGGAACTTCTCGTCCCACTGGTAGGCATCAACAACTTTGTTGACACGATCGATGAACTGGTTGACTGAAATAGTGTTGTCATCGATGGGATCATACTCTGGCAAGGTGTTGGCAATTTCCTTAACTGAAGCTTGCCTCACGTTATTGGTAGCCTGTACAGGAATGCTCCTCTCGTTGATATCGTCGATATATAAATCGATTATTGGCTGTTGTTGCTGCTGATGATTTCCTGCCTGTGCAGGTGCTGCGTTTCCCATTTGAACGGTAGCTAGTTGAGCTAGCATGTCCTTTAGTTCCTTCATCTCGTTTTTCAATTGAGATATTGCCGCTGATCGCTTCTTCTTGCTGTCTGGTGAGCCCCACTGATGCTGGCAACTCGACGTCCTCCGATTGTTCAAACTCTATGAGTCTCTGAACCAATTCGGCTCTGGTGCCCGAATCTTAACTCATCGCCCTTAAGATCTGCTATCTTCCGCATTTTGGCAATCCCTGGGATTTTCTGACACTAGGTTGGCAGTCCTCTTTGCGAGCGAGACAACTATATGTACCTCACAAAGTTCTGCATCTGCTTGTTCCCTCTACGAATACACACAAACTCCTTGTATGTATGTATGTTCTCCGGGTTCTAGAGAATTCTTATTTGCATTGACATTGAAATTCACCAATACTCACAAATGCTTTGTGATTGGCTTCTCTGAGACTTCTACGGCCACAGGCTCACTAAGAATCCTGATTTTACTCCTTTGCTTGAGTCCACGGGTTCACTAAGATTCCCGATCTGTTTTGCTTGAATCCGCCTGCCACGTAGAACTGGAACACAACCGTAATCTGCATTTTCCTTTGTCACATAGACCTTTGGGAACACATCCCATTGTAAACTTTCCACGCCGGCGATTCTCGCTGCTTTTCTTAGAGTTCTTGGCAAACTCCTCCTCTTCACACCTATCTAACCACACTTATCCCACTTTTGAACTGAGAAGGGGCTGGCCTTATCGAGTGGTATAGGTTTATTAAGGATAATGAGGTTGGATATAATATTACATTTTCAATTATAGCTTAAAGCGCTCTGTCCACGTTCTGCTCTTGAGTACGATTCTTTCTCGACTATTCTATCATTACAATGTCTGGTAACACTACCAAAAGGGACTTAACAACACTATTCTAGGGCAGATAATTATTTTCTAAATTAGGCGCTGTTCACAATAGTAAAATCGAGCTAAATCCTAGGTTAAATGGGATGCAGTTTGTTACATCGTGGACATCCTACTAGCTTCTCCTTATCCTGATGCTGCAGAGGAAGCCCACTCCTCCAGCTCATACAGTCTTCAAGATCTCGCCGTTCATATGGACAGACTTATAGAAGGGCATGCCCGACGAATCTAGTAAGTTAAGCCCCATATGATAGTCGAAATCGGAGAATTTAGGTTTGCAATTTTTGGTTACATTTTATTAATATTTCAAATGTTTAGTCTTCTTAAACAAATTGCACCACTAAACTAATTAATGAAGGAATTCGTAGGTTATTATGACTTTTTTTAAGGAACTTTCCTAATCTAAAAATCTAAAAATACCCTTTTGTAAACTCAAGCGTGTTACTACTGGTATTTACATTGACATAAAATTTGGCTTTTATGTCACTAACAGTCAAGTTGACACAAGAAAGAAAGAAATAAAATAATAAGTTTAAATTAAAAATTCACCTTACATGTCACATTTTAGACGAGCGCTAGAAATATATATATATTTTTGATTATTTGGTTATCGTTACAATGTTTGACTTAAGATATACTATTTTAAAATATCGCTTATAAATAAACGCAAACGAGTTAGAAACAAACGATTTTTTTTAAATACTAAACAAAAACTATTTCTAGAAATCTTTACCTAAAAAAAGCAATATTTTTATTTTATGAGAAGATCTAAAAAAACTGTTGGTAACATTATTGAAAGGAAAACTGTTGAAAACAATCTCAAAAGTCACGCTTCCCAGTTAAGTTTAGTTTTAATTACGCCAGGTGGTTCGCAAAGTTGCATATTCACTCATTTCTCTTTAAGTTAACGTTTGACGGCCCCGGTGGATCTCAACCATCGTCGCAACCTCAAATATATGAATTCTGGACAACAAGCTATACATAACTTAAAAGCGTCAACTGAAAGAGTATTGGCATTGAAAACCGTGTACATTGTAGCCCACACCTTTGTGGGAGTGCAAAACCGCTTACTTACCGGTAGGCGCCCGTAGAGCGGTTGACTTACAACTTTCTTTCGTCGCAAGACCACCCAGAGAGCAGTAAATCTCAAATCTCAAAATAAATAATAAAATCCCCCACAGGTAAGTTTGTGGCTATGTTGAGTGCAGACTCGAATGCTGCAAGGAGTGCTCTTGCTACTTGGTAAAGATGCCCGAAAAGCGCCGCTACTTTATTTATTATGATTAAACATAGAAGTGCTTAGATAAGTCTTACAGAATTCCTTTTATTTTACATAAATTGTATTGAGTTCTGGACGAACGCTAAACGACGACTACTTGATCAATCGTGCAAGTATCGGCAGCTTTAAATAAATCGAGTACTTTAGTGAAGATTTTAGATGCAGAACTGAGTAAGAGTTGCCAAAGCCAAACATGTTTTAAGAATTCGTATACTATGATAAGGATGTGATTATATTGTTTGATCGGTTGGTTTCATGGGCCGGACGTGATCACCTTTGTCAATTGAAATTAGAAATGCCTCTTTCTTGCACGTTTGGGCATTTATGATAATACATCAGTTGCAACTATCGACAATTCTATATGCTTTATCATTAGCTTGGGAATGAAATACGACCATTCGATGATATCCTGTGCCCTTGGATATGCGCGCTCTCAATTTTTCAATTTTGCTTAGTCGAAGTTACTACGACTAGCTCACGATTCGGATCTTTGAAGAGAACTTTATTTTGTTTATAGAAGTCCTGGTATGCATAAATTTATACAAGGTTGTGAACTTATTTGTCTAGTCATCGCTAATCTAAGATTCTTTTAAGCGATGAGTTATAGAGAATTGAGACTGCTTATTTTAACAGACATTTACAACTTGACTCTCGCCAATTCCCTTCAAACACTTTATTTTTCCGGCGAATGGCCCTGCGCATTAGGCATTAGATTTGACACATCTAGCCATTTCAACCATCTAATTATACTCTTGTACTGCGTCCAGTGAAAAATATTTGTATACCTGAATGACTTACAGGTCTGTTTACCTACATTTCAGAGGACAGAAGTAACAATAAATTTAGATAAAAGTTTTGCTACGGTCAGGCAGATACCTAGGATACTTTGTTGGTGAAGCTACATCCGAACTGACGATGCAAAAGTACCATCGACGCAGGAATTTCTCGACCCTTTCTCCGCCAAACAGATGTGAAGGGTTCTGGGAATGATAAGCTGGTTCATCTAAAACTACGCCCATACAGCTATTCCGCTTCACGATTGCTTAAAAAAAGACCGCGTAAAGAAATTTGAATTGTCAAAATAGGCAATTAAAGGGTGTGAACTTTTAAAAACCAGCATGCTATCAGCACTTGTGGTCGCTACCCTAGATTTTAAAAACAGATTTTAATTCAACAGAGCACAGCGGAATACAACATAACCGAATTGGAATGTTGTGTTTTTATCCTCAGCACTACCAAATTCCGTGTATAAGTAATGGGGATGCAAGTCTAAAATGGCTGATGGGTCAAAAGGATTATCAGGCAAGTCAGCGCGATGTTTTTAGGATGAAGCCCGAGCATGGAAGCTCTAAGTTTCGTGCCGAGTTGCGAACCGATTTAGTCTGGAGAGCACATCATGCCATAACCTCAGGCCATGAGGATTTGCACAAATCCCTAGCCAAGTTGAGATAGTTTAGCTATTGTCCAGGGAAGTAAAAAAAGTAATGGTGCAGAGCGGGGTCTATAAGATGACCAAGACCGCCAACAAAAATAACCAACTGGCTCGACAAAGATTGTCGATGGACTTTTAAGGACCAGTATGTCTGGAAATTTTCTCAACATTTTTCTGACTGCGGCCGATGAAACATGAGGTAGCTGCCGAGGTCATCAAATTCCTCGAGATCAAAATTTTTTCATCAGTCTGGGTTCCGATCGGTTCCGCGAGCAACAATTGCCACCGATGATCTATATTAGGACACCCAAATAAGGCGAATAGAGTGTGCCGTTGGGACGAGCTTATTTCCCGTACAAAAGCCTATACGATTTCAGGGAAGCTTGGGGAAGTACAGGCAGGAGATCCACAAATAAGTCTCCCAGTCAAGCTGGAACTCATACGACAAATAGTGACTAAACCGAACTCATGAACGCGCGAAAAATGCATCTGTAGTAAGATCGTAGACTTTTCCGTAGGATCAGCTATCTATAGGAAAAACAAAAGGCACAGTTACAAAGCTGACGGATATAATGGCAAGTATGGTCCGAATCGAGTTCGCAGTGTTGAGCTTAAACGCAAGGGTAAAGCAAAATATAAACAGGGCAATGAAGCGGGAAAAAGTGTAGGGGTATTCCATACTAAAGACCTGTAAGTCGCCAAGGCCCTGAGTGGCATTCGATGACACTATAGCCCGCATTTTAATTTTCGTGAGTAATTTAAATATGTTATAGAGCACGGAGCTTTAATTGTTTGAAATATGCGCATACTATTTTGCTTTTATTGTCAAAACCTTATCTTTAAATTCCTCAACTTCTGTGACTTTTAGTGTGGAGTGGCCGCTCAATCAAAACTTTGCCTCAAACTAGAGACTTTAAGATGTTTTAATTTTTGACGGATCTTGATGGTTTGACTCCTCGTGATCGACTGATCATGCTGCTAGGGCCCTGAGAATTTATATAGGGCCTCCGGGGACCGTTTTTTCCTTTTTCCTCCACACGGCCCGCTGAATTTCTCCACTGCGACTCCAAAGTCCGTGACCCCGGTTTAATCCACTTGTTTCCACAGTTTCCACAGTTTCTTTTGAACATAATTTTTTAACGGCGGCATTTAGACAAACCGTATTTAAGAGACAAACATAGGTATTTCGAAATACCTTTCTCACGACATTAATGCACAGGCCTGCAGCTTCAGTACTTCACAAGTTATGGGTACACAGCACCTTACAATTATATTTGAAATCGTTAAAGCCTTTTTTAAGAAATCAGAAAAAAGACTAAAAAACATCGATGTATAAAAAAACTTTCGCAAGTAATTTTTGAATGGTCTAGAAAAATCGCGTTAAAATGCGTATTTTGAAATACCTTTCCCTCGACATATGGCACAGGCCTGTAGCTTCAGTAGTTCACAGAAAAAATAAGATTTAAAAAAAAATCAGTCTAAAATAAAAAGTCTAAAAAAAAATTTAAGTCACACAAATTTAAATACTTTGAATTTTAAAACACTTTGTGAGTACGAATGTTTTTAAAAGTCATAAAAAAAATTTTACATGGACTCAGTAAACTTTCTCATATTAAAGTTTTCAAATTTGCAAGAAAAGCTAACATTTTAAATTAAATTTGCTGCCTATATTTTGTAAAAGTATGCGTTCTGAACTTCAAAGATAAAATTTGCAAATTTAAACACAAAAAAATTTTTTTACTAATTGTTATCTGGAACTTAAAACACAACGAATTTCGTGAGCATTGCCGAAAGTGCTAGTGGCTGTAAGGGAAATTTTCTATAATCAAATTGATTTTAGCCGTCACACCTTCTAGAAGAGTCCGACAATACACAATTTAATAAAAATGAAGCTCTTAATATATTTATTTCCCTTTCACTCTAGTCCGTTCACCTGCGAAGCTTCGGTAGGGTCATGCAAAAGTATTGGTATAAACATGCGGCCTGTATGTAGTGTTGTATATTTTACAAGCCTGTATTGATAAATATTCCACAAATTTTATTATTTTATAGCTTTAATATAGAATAGGCTGAAAGGCACTCGTCTAGCTTCAAAAGTATTATCGCTATTACTAAAATAAAATAATAAAATATATATTTTAGTTTATCAAACAAGCGTTTTACTTAAACTAAAATATATTTCTAATTTTAAAACCAAAATGTTGTGTTAAGTGGTAAATATTTAATTTTTATTTTACCAAAGCGACAAAGTTAAAAGTATTATTTTTAAAATTAAAAATAAAAATGTTACCTTATTTAATTAATACATTTTTTTTTAACTTAAAAACGAATATTTTGACATGCGTTAAAAAAAAACCGTTTTATATAAAAAAAAAACATTTTACCTTCTAAGTTTAATGAAAAACAATTTAAAACGGAAAACAAAACATTTCGGTTGCAAAATATATATAATATCTAAACATTTTAAAAATTAAAACGCTTCATACATGTTTAAATTGCTAATTCTCTCTGTGTTCACATGGAATGGGTATACAAAATTAAGCTATTTATAGCAGTTTTCTCGTTAAACTATCTAGTTTTTCCAAAAAAGGGTAGAACCAAAGAGAATATAAACACTAAGAGGTGTAACGAGGAGCACGAAAATGTACGGAGGCAGCGTCATTTATGTCAAACTCGACTCACACGTATTTATTCTATTTATAGAGTGCCGTTACTTCACTTGCTCTCTCGCTCTCGGCACTCCGAGCTGCCCAAAGGAATCGAGCTAAAAGGCACATTGCGCAAAACCATTCAAAAGGGGCTGTGGAGCGTTGCGTTGGTTGGTGGCCCGCGGATAATGCGATCGAGGTTCAAGTCCTCTCTGAGGTGAAGCAGTATTTTTTTAACTGGATTTAATTTTTTTTCAATTTATATAATTTTTTTTTTAATTTAATTTTCCAGCTGTATTTTTGTGTTTGTTTTTTAAATTTTTGTGCAGTTTTTTTGTTTGTTTTTTAATTTTGTTGTAGTTTTATTGTTTATTTTAAAAATTTTTTTTGTATATTATTTGTTTGTGTTTTAAATTTTTTTTATTTTTATTGTTTGTTTTTCAAATATTTTTTGTTGTTTTGGTTGTTTTTATTATTTTTTTGTTTGTTTTTAAAATTTTTTTGTTTGGTTTTTAAATTTTTTTAAGTTGTGTTGTTTGTCTTCTAAATTTTTTTTAGTTGTTTTGTATGGTTTTTAATTTTTTTAGTTTTTTTGTTTGTTTTCTAAATTTTTTTTATTTTTATTTATGGTTGAGAATATTTAGCTTATTGGTAGCTTTACATTTATCTGGGGAGTCTTCCCACTTGCAATGTTTGTACAGCAAAACTCTAATCAATTTATCTAACATGTTCATTTTATGTAAAAAGCACGATGAAATTCATCGAACTAAGATGAAAATTCGCTCCTTCGAGTACACGTTACGCATTGATTCATTATAAATTTTTTTATATTTTCTTGTTTTTTTATTGTTATTGAAAATATGTATGTATTTTACACACATTAAAAAATATATCCGACGGAGCAGTTAAGTTTCCGAAGTCCGAATCGTTGGAAAAAGTTTTTTCTGCAATAAATATTTTGGAAGGTGAACTCAACACTTCTTGCTGTTTTAAAATAATTGAATCACATTTTTTGCAGTTTGATCCCTTAGCAATATATCCTACAAAATAACGGCTTGAAGTTAATTTAATGGGTATATTGGTGCAAAGAAAATCATCCGTCATCCATAAGTCATAATTTTCCTTTACGATTTCCGAATATGAATATGAAGTCCAGCTCGACAGGAAATATTATATCGGAATCGGATTCGCAATTAGTTTTCAATGAAAAATTATGAATTTTTAGAGACATTAATTTAGCCATAATAGTATTGAATTGATGAGCTGATGGGTTTTTGCAGTTCCCTCCCTTTGCGCGAACGAAAGCAAACAAATTTTCTACTAAATCTTGATTTAATCGGCTTGTAAAAACGAATGAATGTTACGGATTATCTTTTAAAAGTTTCTCAACAATTCCGCAAACTGCTACAGTAGTTTGCAACAAACCGTTAATACAATATATTTTACAGCCTTGCGTTTTAACATTTGCATTTCCTTCAAATGATTCCTAACCAAATTATTCATTTGTAGAGCACACTTGAATGGGTTTTTATCATACAATACGCCGCTATTAAGGCAATCAAAATATTCATTTATCTTCTTAACAAAAGCGGCAGTTGATTTGGCTACTTCAAAAGAGCTTCTCTGCAACTGTCCGTTTTGATAGCACGATCTTATAGCAGCAGCGACCGTGTAACTAAACGTTTGAGTGCCTAAGCAAACTCTCATCTGCTCGAACCGGGATGGGTAAACGTGAGATCTAGTTAGCTTAGTCATTCTTGTGACTGATCCTTTTTCCAAGTCGAAAAGCTCTCGAATAACATCAAAGTCGACAACGCCATCGGGGGTTTCTAGCTGAGACTTCAAAAGACTATTCCTAACCAACTTAAAGAGGTGTGGAATATCAAACAACACGTAATACTTTTTTCCCTCAAATGGAAGAAAGGGATTTCCTTAGTTACCCCAAAAAGGGAACAGCATTTCCTAACATTTCCTCGTTGATCAAATACTAATCACTTTACGGGTAACCCGATTTCTTCAGAAACGCCAATATTTTTAAAAATAAGAGATTTGAGGTCATCGCCTTTTATATTTTTACCGGGAACAAAATAATTTAAAACAAACTTCCAATTTGAAAATATACATCTTTAAATAAATACGCAAATATGTGTTCCCAAGTTATTCGTGCGCCCTAGCAAATGCTGTAGACCGTCGATTATGTTGACAGACGAAGACTTGACGTATAAGTCTTTTTTCATTGATACTTCCGATTATACACTCTTTCTCAGCTTTAGTCATCGTTACAATTGCATCTTTTATAGCTTTATATGAGCATTCATTGTCGCCTGGTTGCAGTTTTTTAAAGGAGCTCCATTTATACAACGACGAAGGACTGGTAAAAAATATGTAGGTTGATGATGATCTAAAAAAAATGGATTGCGCAAATAATTTTTCTGTTGTATGCGGGCTTGCTTTTTGTTTAAGCCGCTCTACTCGTCTTTTAAGATTGAAATTTTCTTTTTCCAGCAATTCTATTCTCTTCTATTTATATTGTAATAATTTTTTGTTGAAAAAAATTTGTTTTTGAAATGTCTTTAAAGTTTTTACGTGTTTATGGCATTGACGACAAGATTTCGTTGGAGACTCAGATCGAATTCTTTTCCTTGGAAGGGGTTGAAGAAGGATTAAGTCAATGTTATCTTCTGTATTGGTAATCTCTTTCATTGGTCTGGATGTATTCAGAACTGGAATGGACCCCTTTTTAAATATTTTTGACCGATGTTATCAGGACTTCGCCAAAAAATCCTCCGTAAAGACGCATTGCTTTGCCCATTCTTTGAAGAAATCGAATTGAAATTTATCATTACTGGGAAACTTAAACAATATTATGCTCGGAAAGTCCCGCCTTGATTTTATACAATGTGCCAGAGAGCATTTGTTGCCATTTAAGAGGCGTCTTCCCTTTTCCCGACTGGTATTCATTGCTGAAAGGATATGCTGAGGAGCTGAGAGATGTGCACTCGTCGACAACCAATTGAAGAATGTGACTTTTATACATCGGTTGATCGCGATAAATTTCATAATCGATATCGATTTACCAGAAACTATCGATATTCTACACAAACAATTGACTGAAAAAGTGATTGAGCAATACATAAATATCGAATAATTGTTGAACAATTCAATATCGCATATATTGAATAATTGTTTAACAAATCAAACAATTCATTGTTTCTGCCGAATATCGATACATAATCCTGAAATCAAAATAATAACTGAACACTTATGAAATTATTTCGATAGATGCTTTAAACGCTTATGATACTTTATCATTATCAGCAAAAAATGTTGAACTAAATTGGTAAAACAAAAGTAAAGTTCTAAAAGCAGAAGCATTTTGAGCAAATCTTTTAAATTCATTACTTTTGAAATAAAAGTTTATAAAATACGCATTCGAGTTTACTTTTATAACTTTATTTTAAAAAAATTGTTATTTAAGTATACAAATAAATTCAATTCAGGAACCAAAAATACCAACAAAAAAAAGCTGTTTTTAGTCGGAGTTGAACTCGGTCCGGCAAGATCCGCAGTTGAGCGACTACACCCCTAGCCCACAGCGCCTTGATGAAGCACGTCAGACAGAAGCGACATTGAGCCAATTTCGCAGCAGAGCAAACGAAATTATACACTAACACAACCAAAAAATCTTGGAAGATTGTAAATCCACTTGTATGGGCGTTACACCTCTTAGTGTTTATATTCTTTTTTGGTAGAACTATTGTTTCTTATAGTGAGCTGTAACACACTCTAGAATTTTCAGGACTCTAAAATAACGTTTGGATACGCACAAAAAGGTCAATGCTCAGGCCGTGTAAGATGCTCTGAACTGATATTTTTACAAGAATGTGTCGTATGGCAAAAGTTGAGGAATCTCAAGGGCATACACCTTAAAATTGCATTAGAAATCGTTAGAGCCGTTTTTGAGAAAACAAAAATAAACTAAAAAAAAAAAACGAATTAAAACAACTTTTGACCATAATTTTTAAATGGTGGTATTTAGACAAATCGTTTTTAAGAGTCATACATAAGTATTTCGAAATACCTTTCTCACGACATATGGCACAGGCCTGTAGCTTCAGTAATTCAGTTATGGGTATACAAAATTTAGCTATTTAAAGCTATTTTCTTGCCAAGCTAGCTAGTTTTTCCTAAAGTGGTAGAGCTAATGCTTCTTATATTTAGCTGTTTAACATCGCCTAGAGCTTTTAACATCACCTTTTCAACACTCTACAATAACGTTTTGACTGATAAACTGAATTAACTGATAAACAAAATAACATTTTCATTTTGAGAAGTCCCCCCAAATCATGTTTTGCGTATTACGGTTAAACGAAGCATCCCATTTTGACAGTTGAGGTGTCCTTGGACTCGTATTTTAATCCCCACCAGCTCTAGCAGGTTACATTGTCTAAGTTTTTACTTATACACTTTCTCCGCTCTTTCTATCAAACCATTTTATTTTTAAAGTCCTGGCATGAAATTGTTTTGGTTTTTGCAATACCTTTCGATTGGTGGATACCTCGAAACAATCGGACGATTACTGTATATTTTCATTTCTTCGTATATTTATTGTATTCGCCTTCGCACATCCTCCTGGTGCGCTTCGTCACTATTGTATGTCACTGTTGTATTCTCAATTAAAATACGCGTCGAATGACATGTCAAAATCTGATGCTCCATTCAAAAGTAATACGCAAAACAAGATGTTCGGAGTCATCTCAAATTGAACATTTTATCATGTTTGTCATCTAGCCAGTTTGTCAATTTGTACCAATGACAGCTCAATATAAGAAACATAAGCTAGTTTGGCGAGAAAACAGCTATAAACATGTATATAACATGTGAAGTACTGAAGCTACAGGTTTGTGCTATACGTCGTTAAAAAGGTGTTTCGAAATATATGTACGCCTTTTAAACACGATTTTTCTAAATACCACCGTTTGAAAATTATAATCCAATGTTTTGTTTAGCTTTTTAAATGAAATTTTAATTTGTATAGCCCTTGAGATTCCTCAAATTTTGGCTTACGACACATTCTTGTAAAAATAACCGTTTTATAGCTATTAATCAAGCAAATTAAAGATGATGTTAAACAGCTAGGTTGGCGAGAAACGCCAAAGTTTTGCATACTAGTAACTTATGAACTACTAAAGCTACATGTTATATTAAAGGTGTTTTAAATGTTTTTCTTCTCTTAAATTTTTTTTTTAATATAAAACAAAAACTTTTGATATCAAACAAAAACACCTCTTATCGAGGTAAAAATATTGTGACGACCGCACCTTCAACAATCAAAAGTTCTGATATCAACTTCTCTGACTACACTTAAATACACTTTCTATATTTTTTAAATTCAGCGGGCTGAAATTCAAGATGCGTGCCGAATGTAAAAGATTATTCATATTAATTATTTAATAATTTAGCGTCTTTTCGCGTTTTTCTTTGCTAACGGCGACAGCGACTACAGTTTTTGTCAGAAAAAAAAAAACAAAAAGCTTTTTGCCGTCTGAAATGTCACGGCGAGCCTACTGCAGAACGAAAGGGTATGTATACAAAAAAAAAAACTTAAAATTAGCGTTTTATTCAAATGTAAAACTGATATTTTAAATTAGTTATTTGTTACTGAGGGACACATTGATACCGTAGGTTTTCCCCAAATACATTTTTATACCTGTTACTTGTAGAGTAAAAGGGTATACTAGATTCGTCGAAAAGTATGTAACAGGTAGTAAGAAGCGTTTCCGACCCCATAAAGTACATACATTCTTGATCAGGATCACTAGCTGAGTCGATCTAGCCATGTCCGTCTGTCCGTATGAACGCTGAAATTTTCGAAACTATAAAAGCTAGAACACCCTAACTTGGCATGCAGATTGCTGAGCTTCCTGCGCAGCACAGTTATTATAATACGCTTACAGTTTTTATAATAGAAACAAAATTTTAACTAAAATGTGTTTCTCTCATCAATACCTATCGACTGACTAAAAAAATGTGCCACGCCCACTCTAACGTCCACAAACGGTTTAAACGCTTAAATTTGTCTGATAACATAATCTGTCACATAACATCCGGGTTTCTTAAACACATTTTATGCAAGAAGCATAAAAATTCCGAAGCTAAAAAATTCCTATTCCGAAATCATTGAACTTGCATCGGAAACTTACTATCCAATCGCTGCATATCGCTTCACTATAGTGGAGGGCGAGGTGGCACAGTTACGCGCTAGATGGGATAACCTAAGTATACGCGTCAAGTCTCTGGATCGGGAGGTTGGCGAGCTGACCACCCTGAGAGAGTGGTGGAGATCGAGGCAAAATTGGCAGCACAACAAATGGGACATCAGGCCTGTAACTTACGCGTGCATGAAATTCCATTTATTGAGGGGGAAAACTTGAAGGTGCTGTATAACCATCTCTGTTTCTCGCCTAAAGTAGCACCGCCACCGAAAATCAAGGAGCTATCTCGGGCCAAAGAAGCACAAAACTCTTATGTAGACTAGGTAATCATATTTCGCACGGAAAATCATCACGAAATAATTACTTTACTGCGCTGTACCGGAGATTATCGTCACACAGCAAAACAGCAGCTCTTGATAGAGCACTATGTGATTTTTAAAGAGGCAATGAAGCCTAAAAAGCACAGACTGCTCTCTGCTGTGTTAACACGCCGTCCGGTGCTGTGAAAAAAATCTACTGCGTTGAGAGTATGGATCAGCTTTTGGCGTTCTCGCAAGACCTTGGCGCTGATAAGCTAGCTTCTTCTTTCCCGTCGCGCTCTGCAACTTCGTCATCTGTGATGGATCAAATCTCCGCGAATTGTGAGGGATTTCGTCGCTGATATGTTCTTGTATCGTTATTTAATTAGGTACTTTTAATTTGAATATCTCTTCATTAGACTTAGGATTTTTCAAACTCTTAAAATAACGACTCTCTTAATTAGATATCTCACTCTCTCTCAAGACTCTTTTTTGTGTTTAATAGACTAAATATTATAGCAAAAGCAATAGGTGCGTATGAGAAACTGATTATCTGGTTTGTTGACAATGTATGTACGCCGAGTGCGAGCAGCTTTACCATGCTTAGAGTATTTGGTAATCAGAGAACTTGCCCTTGTGCACGCCATATTAACGTTCAAAGCTGGTGAATAAAATTGAAGAATTGAAGTGAAAAATATTTGTATACCTGAATGACTTACAGGTCTGTTTACCTACATTTCAGAGGACAGAAGTAACAATAAATTTAGATAAAAGTTTTGCTACGGTCAGGCAGATACCTAGGATACTTTGTTGGTGAAGCTACATCCGAACTGACGATGCAAAAGTACCATCGACGCAGGAATTTCTCGACCCTTTCTCCGCCAAACAGATGTGAAGGGTTCTGGGAATGATAAGCTGGTTCATCTAAAACTACGCCCATACAGCTATTCCGCTTCACGATTGCTTAAAAAAAGACCGCGTAAAGAAATTTGAATTGTCAAAATAGGCAATTAAAGGGTGTGAACTTTTAAAAACCAGCATGCTATCAGCACTTGTGGTCGCTACCCTAGATTTTAAAAACCCTTTACCATTCAATATGATGATTCCCTCACATGAATGCTTAATTCAACAGAGCACAGCGGAATACAACATAACCGAATTGGAATGTTGTGTTTTTATCCTCAGCACTACCAAATTCCGTGTATAAGTAATGGGGATGCTAGTCTAAAATGGCTGATGGTTCAAAAGGATTATCAGGCAAGTCAGCGCGATGTTTTTAGGATGAAGCCCGAGCATGGAAGCTCTAAGTTTCGTGCCGAGTTGCGAACCGATTTAGTCTGGAGAGCACATCATGCCATAACCTCAGGCCATGAGGATTTGCACAAATCCCTAGCCAAGTTGAGATAGTTTAGCTATTGTCCAGGGAAGTAAAAAAAGTAATGGTGCAGAGCGGGGTCTATAAGATGACCAAGACCGCCAACAAAAATAACCAACTGGCTCGACAAAGATTGTCGATGGACTTTTAAGGACCAGTATGTCTGGAAATTTTCTCAAAATTTTTCTGACTGCGGCCGATGAAACATGAGGTAGCTGCCGAGGTCATCAAATTCCTCGAGATCAAAATTTTTTCATCAGTCTGGGTTCCGATCGGTTCCGCGAGCAACAATTGCCACCGATGATCTATATTAGGACACCCAAATAAGGCGAATAGAGTGTGCCGTTGGGACGAGCTTATTTCCCGTACAAAAGCCTATACGATTTCAGGGAAGCTTGGGGAAGTACAGGCAGGAGATCCACAAATAAGTCTCCCAGTCAAGCTGGAACTCATACGACAAATAGTGACTAAACCGAACTCATGAACGCGCGAAAAATGCATCTGTAGTAAGATCGTAGACTTTTCCGTAGGATCAGCTATCTATAGGAAAAACAAAAGGCACAGTTACAAAGCTGACGGATATAATGGCAAGTATGGTCCGAATCGAGTTCGCAGTGTTGAGCTTAAACGCAAGGGTAAAGCAAAATATAAACAGGGCAATGAAGCGGGAAAAAGTGTAGGGGTATTCCATACTAAAGACCTGTAAGTCGCCAAGGCCCTGAGTGGCATTCGATGACACTATAGCCCGCATTTTAATTTTCGTGAGTAATTTAAATATGTTATAGAGCACGGAGCTTTAATTGTTTGAAATATGCGCATACTATTTTGCTTTTATTGTCAAAACCTTATCTTTAAATTCCTCAACTTCTGTGACTTTTAGTGTGGAGTGGCCGCTCAATCAAAACTTTGCCTCAAACTAGAGACTTTAAGATGTTTTAATTTTTGACGGATCTTGATGGTTTGACTCCTCGTGATCGACTGATCATGCTGCTAGGGCCCTGAGAATTTATATAGGGCCTCCGGGGACCGTTTTTTCCTTTTTCCTCCACACGGCCCGCTGAATTTCTCCACTGCGACTCCAAAGTCCGTGACCCCGGTTTAATCCACTTGTTTCCACAGTTTCCACAGTTTCTTTTGAACATTATTTTTTAACGGCATTGATTCATTATAAATTTTTTTATATTTTCTTGTTTTTTTATTGTTATTGAAAATATGTATGTATTTTACACACATTAAAAAATATATCCGACGGAGCAGTTAAGTTTCCGAAGTCCGAATCGTTGGAAAAAGTTTTTTCTGCAATAAATATTTTGGAAGGTGAACTCAACACTTCTTGCTGTTTTAAAATAATTGAATCACATTTTTTGCAGTTTGATCCCTTAGCAATATATCCTACAAAATAACGGCTTGAAGTTAATTTAATGGGTATATTGGTGCAAAGAAAATCATCCGTCATCCAGAAGTCATAATTTTCCTTTACGATTTCCGAATATGAATATGAAGTCCAGCTCGACAGGAAATATTATATCGGAATCGGATTCGCAATTAGTTTTCAATGAAAAATTATGAATTTTTAGAGACATTAATTTAGCCATAATAGTATTGAATTGATGAGCTGATGGGTTTTTGCAGTTCCCTCCCTTTGCGCGAACGAAAGCAAACAAATTTTCTACTAAATCTTGATTTAATCGGCTTGTAAAAACGAATGAATGTTACGGATTATCTTTTAAAAGTTTCTCAACAATTCCGCAAACTGCTACAGTAGTTTGCAACAAACCGTTAATACAATATATTTTACAGCCTTGCGTTTTAACATTTGCATTTCCTTCAAATGATTCCTAACCAAATTATTCATTTGTAGAGCACACTTGAATGGGTTTTTATCATACAATACGCCGCTATTAAGGCAATCAAAATATTCATTTATCTTCTTAACAAAAGCGGCAGTTGATTTGGCTACTTCAAAAGAGCTTCTCTGCAACTGTCCGTTTTGATAGCACGATCTTATAGCAGCAGCGACCGTGTAACTAAACGTTTGAGTGCCTAAGCAAACTCTCATCTGCTCGAACCGGGATGGGTAAACGTGAGATCTAGTTAGCTTAGTCATTCTTGTGACTGATCCTTTTTCCAAGTCGAAAAGCTCTCGAATAACATCAAAGTCGACAACGCCATCGGGGGTTTCTAGCTGAGACTTCAAAAGACTATTCCTAACCAACTTAAAGAGGTTCCCTCAAATGGAAGAAAGGGATTTCCTTAGTTACCCCAAAAAGGGAACAGCATTTCCTAACATTTCCTCGTTGATCAAATACTAATCACTTTACGGGTAACCCGATTTCTTCAGAAACGCCAATATTTTTAAAAATAAGAGATTTGAGGTCATCGCCTTTTATATTTTTACCGGGAACAAAATAATTTAAAACAAACTTCCAATTTGAAAATATACATCTTTAAATAAATACGCAAATATGTGTTCCCAAGTTATTCGTGCGCCCTAGCAAATGCTGTAGACCGTCGATTATGTTGACAGACGAAGACTTGACGTATAAGTCTTTTTTCATTGATACTTCCGATTATACACTCTTTCTCAGCTTTAGTCATCGTTACAATTGCATCTTTTATAGCTTTATATGAGCATTCATTGTCGCCTGGTTGCAGTTTTTTAAAGGAGCTCCATTTATACAACGACGAAGGACTGGTAAAAAATATGTAGGTTGATGATGATCTAAAAAAAATGGATTGCGCAAATAATTTTTCTGTTGTATGCGGGCTTGCTTTTTGTTTAAGCCGCTCTACTCGTCTTTTAAGATTGAAATTTTCTTTTTCCAGCAATTCTATTCTCTTCTATTTATATTGTAATAATTTTTTGTTGAAAAAAATTTGTTTTTGAAATGTCTTTAAAGTTTTTACGTGTTTATGGCATTGACGACAAGATTTCGTTGGAGACTCAGATCGAATTCTTTTCCTTGGAAGGGGTTGAAGAAGGATTAAGTCAATGTTATCTTCTGTATTGGTAATCTCTTTCATTGGTCTGGATGTATTCAGAACTGGAATGGACCCCTTTTTAAATATTTTTGACCGATGTTATCAGGACTTCGCCAAAAAATCCTCCGTAAAGACGCATTGCTTTGCCCATTCTTTGAAGAAATCGAATTGAAATTTATCATTACTGGGAAACTTAAACAATATTATGCTCGGAAAGTCCCGCCTTGATTTTATACAATGTGCCAGAGAGCATTTGTTGCCATTTAAGAGGCGTCTTCCCTTTTCCCGACTGGTATTCATTGCTGAAAGGATATGCTGAGGAGCTGAGAGATGTGCACTCGTCGACAACCAATTGAAGAATGTGACTTTTATACATCGGTTGATCGCGATAAATTTCATAATCGATATCGATTTACCAGAAACTATCGATATTCTACACAAACAATTGACTGAAAAAGTGATTGAGCAATACATAAATATCGAATAATTGTTGAACAATTCAATATCGCATATATTGAATAATTGTTTAACAAATCAAACAATTCATTGTTTCTGCCGAATATCGATACTTAATCCTGAAATCAAAATAATAACTGAACACTTATGAAATTATTTCGATAGATGCTTTAAACGCTTATGATACTTTATCATTATCAGCAAAAAATGTTGAACTAAATTGGTAAAACAAAAGTAAAGTTCTAAAAGCAGAAGCATTTTGAGCAAATCTTTTAAATTCATTACTTTTGAAATAAAAGTTTATAAAATACGCATTCGAGTTTACTTTTATAACTTTATTTTAAAAAAATTGTTATTTAAGTATACAAATAAATTCAATTCAGGAACCAAAAATACCAACAAAAAAAAGCTGTTTTTAG
Organism: Drosophila biarmipes; assembly: GCF_025231255.1. NCBI lineage: Eukaryota > Metazoa > Arthropoda > Insecta > Diptera > Drosophilidae > Drosophila > Drosophila biarmipes. The sequence continues at coordinate 2,341,548 of NW_026114529.1, read as the reverse complement.
TCGGAGTTGAACTCGGTCCGGCAAGATCCGCAGATCCCCTAGCCCACAGCGCCTTGATGAAGCACGTCAGACAGAAGCGACATTGAGCCAATTTCGCAGCAGAGCAAACGAAATTATACACTAACACAACCAAAAAATCTTGGAAGATTGTAAATCCACTTGTATGGGCGTTACACCTCTTAGTGTTTATATTCTTTTTTGGTAGAACTATTGTTTCTTATAGTGAGCTGTTTAACGTTTGGATACGCACAAAAAGGTCAATGCTCAGGCCGTGTAAGATGCTCTGAACTGATATTTTTACAAGAATGTGTCGTATGGCAAAAGTTGAGGAATCTCAAGGGTATACACCTTAAAATTGCATTAGAAATCGTTAGAGCCGTTTTTGAGAAAACAAAAATAAACTAAAAAAAAAAAAAACGAATTAAAACAACTTTTGACCATAATTTTTAAATGGTGGTATTTAGACAAATCGTTTTTAAGAGTCATACATAAGTATTTCGAAATACCTTTCTCACGACATATGGCACAGGCCTGTAGCTTCAGTAATTCAGTTATGGGTATACAAAATTTAGCTATTTAAAGCTATTTTCTTGCCAAGCTAGCTAGTTTTTCCTAAAGTGGTAGAGCTAATGCTTCTTATATTTAGCTGTTTAACATCGCCTAGAGCTTTTAACATCACCTTTTCAACACTCTACAATAACGTTTTGACTGATAAACTGAATTAACTGATAAACAAAATAACATTTTCATTTTGAGAAGTCCCCCCAAATCATGTTTTGCGTATTACGGTTAAACGAAGCATCCCATTTTGACAGTTGAGGTGTCCTTGGACTCGTATTTTAATCCCCACCAGCTCTAGCAGGTTACATTGTCTAAGTTTTTACTTATACACTTTCTCCGCTCTTTCTATCAAACCATTTTATTTTTAAAGTCCTGGCATGAAATTGTTTTGGTTTTTGCAATACCTTTCGATTGGTGGATACCTCGAAACAATCGGACGATTACTGTATATTTTCATTTCTTCGTATATTTATTGTATTCGCCTTCGCACATCCTCCTGGTGCGCTTCGTCACTATTGTATGTCACTGTTGTATTCTCAATTAAAATACGCGTCGAATGACATGTCAAAATCTGATGCTCCATTCAAAAGTAATACGCAAAACAAGATGTTCGGAGTCATCTCAAATTGAACATTTTATCATGTTTGTCATCTAGCCAGTTTGTCAATTTGTACCAATGACAGCTCAATATAAGAAACATAAGCTAGTTTGGCGAGAAAACAGCTATAAACATGTATATAACATGTGAAGTACTGAAGCTACAGGTTTGTGCTATACGTCGTTAAAAAGGTGTTTCGAAATATATGTACGCCTTTTAAACACGATTTTTCTAAATACCACCGTTTGAAAATTATAATCCAATGTTTAGTTTAGCTTTTTAAATGAAATTTTAATTTGTATAGCCCTTGAGATTCCTCAAATTTTGGCTTACGACACATTCTTGTAAAAATAACCGTTTTATAGCTATTAATCAAGCAAATTAAAGATGATGTTAAACAGCTAGGTTGGCGAGAAACGCCAAAGTTTTGCATACTAGTAACTTATGAACTACTAAAGCTACATGTTATATTAAAGGTGTTTTAAATGTTTTTCTTCTCTTAAATTTTTTTTTTAATATAAAACAAAAACTTTTGATATCAAACAAAAACACCTCTTATCGAGGTAAAAATATTGTGACGACCGCACCTTCAACAATCAAAAGTTCTGATATCAACTTCTCTGACTACACTTAAATACACTTTCTATATTTTTTAAATTCAGCGGGCTGAAATTCAAGATGCGTGCCGAATGTAAAAGATTATTCATATTAATTATTTTTGTCAGAAAAAAAAAACAAAAAGCTTTTTGCCGTCTGAAATGTCACGGCGAGCCTACTGCAGAACGAAAGGGTATGTATACAAAAAAAAACTTAAAATTAGCGTTTTATTCAAATGTAAAACTGATATTTTAAATTAGTTATTTGTTACTGAGGGACACATTGATACCGTAGGTTTTCCCCAAATACATTTTTATACCTGTTACTTGTAGAGTAAAAGGGTATACTAGATTCGTCGAAAAGTATGTAACAGGTAGTAAGAAGCGTTTCCGACCCCATAAAGTACATACATTCTTGATCAGGATCACTATCTGAGTCGATCTAGCCATGTCCGTCTGTCCGTATGAACGCTGAAATTTTCGAAACTATAAAAGCTAGAACACCCTAACTTGGCATGCAGATTGCTGAGCTTCCTGCGCAGCACAGTTATTATAATAAACTTACAGTTTTTATAATAGAAACAAAATTTTAACTAAAATGTGTTTCTCTCATCAATACCTATCGACTGACTAAAAAAATGTGCCACGCCCACTCTAACGTCCACAAACGGTTTAAACGCTTAAATTTGTCTGATAACATAATCTGTCACATAACATCCGGGTTTCTTAAACACATTTTATGCAAGAAGCATAAAAATTCCGAAGCTAAAAAATTCCTATTCCGAAATCATTGAACTTGCATCGGAAACTTACTATCCAATCGCTGCATATCGCTTCACTATAGTGGAGGGCGAGGTGGCACAATTACGCGCTAGATGGGATCACCTAAGTATACGCGTCAAGTCTCTGGATCGGGAGGTTGGCGAGCTGACCACCCTGAGAGAGTGGTGGAGATCGAGGCAAAATTGGCAGCACAACAAATGGGACATCAGGCCTGTAACTTACGCGTGCATGAAATTCCATTTATTGAGGGGGAAAACTTGAAGGTGCTGTATAACCATCTCTGTTTCTCGCCTAAAGTAGCACCGCCACCGAAAATCAAGGAGCTATCTCGGGCCAAAGAAGCACAAAACTCTTATGTAGACTAGGTAATCATATTTCGCACGGAAAATCATCACGAAATAATTACTTTACTGCGCTGTACCGGAGATTATCGTCACACAGCGAAACAGCAGCTCTTGATAGAGCACTATGTGATTTTTAAAGAGGCAATGAAGCCTAAAAAGCACAGACTGCTCTCTGCTGTGTTAACACGCCGTCCGGTGCTGTGAAAAAAATCTACTGCGTTGAGAGTATGGATCAGCTTTTGGCGTTCTCGCAAGACCTTGGCGCTGATAAGCTAGCTTCTTCTTTCCCGTCGCGCTCTGCAACTTCGTCATCTGTGATGGATCAAATCTCCGCGAATTGTGAGGGATTTCGTCGCTGATATGTTCTTGTATCGTTATTTAATTAGGTACTTTTAATTTGAATATCTCTTCATTAGACTTAGGATTTTTCAAACTCTTAAAATAACGACTCTCTTAATTAGATATCTCACTCTCTCTCAAGACTCTTTTTTGTGTTTAATAGACTAAATATTATAGCAAAAGCAATAGGTGCGTATGAGAAACTGATTATCTGGTTTGTTGACAATGTATGTACGCCGAGTGCGAGCAGCTTTACGATGCTTAGAGTATTTGGTAATCAGAGAACTTGCCCTTGTGCACGCCATATTAACGTTCAAAGCTGGTGAATAAAATTGAAGAATTTAGGTATTTATTTGTTAATTCAAGCATCGATGCTATATGTTTGTCCGAAATGTGGTTTTCGTCTAATGTTAATGATTTTTAGTAGAGTGAAGTGGCTAAGATCTCTTTCATTCAATCCGAGTTAGCCACGCTGGAGGACTAGCCATATATGTAAGTAAAGCTCTAATAGGCTGCATTTATAGACCACTCTGATTTATTGACTACAAAATTGAATTGACTTATTATCCTCTATGTCTATCTCTTATTCGGATGTTATCGCTTTTGGAGCTTTCAGCAATATTCTAAGGGGAAATGAATTATCGGACGACATCGAATCTATTGGCTTAAATTTAGTAAACTCATCAGCACCTGCACATTTTTAAAAACCACTGACTGCGATAAAATTTCCATGTATAGTCAATTTTAAATGGCAATGTTTTCAAAACACGATCTAATTTATTTAATTTATAATAAGTTTATAGGAACTTTAAATATATTGACTACGCCTTGCTAAGTACCGGGTGTAATTTATGGTACTGGGACTCTATTTATGACTATACAAATATTTATAAATGGGCTGATATTAAGGAACTTGGCATTGGTAAATCTAACACTATCCGATGTGATGCCAATCAATGTTTTTAAATTAAGTCAAGTGCAACTGGAGTCAACGATATAAACTCAAAATTCATAAAGATAATATTGTCAAAAGTATTACCATTCATAGGTTTGCCAAGAAGAACCAGAAACATAATAAGCTCTAAGTACCTATGCACAAGGAGGCAGTTTCTTGTGTATGCTGTTCGCACTTGAAACCAACTGCCACACACTATCAAGGCAATCAGTAACGAAACTCAATTTAAAAACGCACTGCGAGACTATTTAAGGGCACCACCTGACTATTAAACTACACAATTTAGCATGTTGAATTTAAATTAAGAGAGAAAGTGAGAACTATTAAAAATTAAAATAAAAAATTAATATTTTAAGCTTAAAGATATAATTACCAAATTGAAAATTAAAATAGATAAATAAAATTAAATATTAAAAAGGAAAAATTAATAAAAAGAAGAAAGGAAGTTAACTTCGTCAATCCGAAGTTTGTATACCCTTGCAGTTATAAAAAATAATCAATAATTTTATTAAATTGAATTCTAAATTCTTCAAAATATAAACATGTATATTCCCAATATTATAAGATAATATGTCAAAAAGCCCCAAATATATAATTTGTATCATATTATTTCCCAACAATTTTCAGATCGTTCCTATGACAGCTATATGATATAGTTGTCCGATTTTGATAAAATTTAATTTAAAATTCAAAACCAAATAGAAAATGTTATTTCCAAGTGTGGGAGGTTATATGTTAAAAAACACCGAAGATATAATTTTCCCATATTACTTTAGAACTAATTTTCCGTTTGTTCCTATGGCAGCTATATGATATAGTCGTCCGAATTTGATAAAATTTAATTCGAAATTCTGAACTAATTAAAAAATGTTATTTCCAAGCTTAGAAGGATATATGTTATCGAAAATATAATTTTTTAAAATTTTTTACCCGATAGTTCCAATGGAAGTTATAAGATATAGTTGTCCAATCCAACTGGTTCCGACTTATATACTACCTGCAATAGAAAGAAGACTTTTGGAAAAGTTTCAGCCCGATAGCTTTAAAACTGAGAGACTAGTTTGCCTAGAAACGGACGGACAGACGGACATGGCTAGATCGACTCGTCTTGTGACGCTGATCAAGAATAACGTCTCCTTCACTGCGTTGCAAACTTCTGACTGAAATCATTATTCCCTCTGCAAGGGTATAAAAATTTTAATAATAGTAATGATTAAACTGATTTCATATTCAAATTGTATTTATTAAGATTAGTAATTATTTGCAAATAAGTTCAACTATCAAAATTTACAATTGTGACTAGTCCCTTAATTTATAAGTATCCTACATGCTTGTAGCGCTGGGATAAATCAATAAAATAAATAACAATAATACCAATTCCAAGCATCTGGTATTGACTTGATTGAGATAAAAGATTTGTTTAGTAAATGTCAAGCAAATATTTTAAAAATTCTGAACACTTGTTGTAAAGATTATATTTCAATAAAATTCAGCCTCAAAGTTTTTGGCATATATATAAAATTTACTGACGATGAACATTTTATTGAGACAATGAAACATTTTGGTACACCTTAGACTCGTATATCTGTGTATAATGGCTTTGAATGAACAAATTGCAGCAAGAGAAAGATTGAAATATATGTAATTACGAGTATATAGATGTTTAGACAATCAGCAAGATGACCTTAGTTATAGCGGTGTTGATTTGGATTTATCTGGAATACAGTTTCCAATTCCAACAAACGGCACAAAACATTTTATGTAATTGATTACATAAAAAATGAAATTGTGGGACCTGTTGTAAGAACTGATTATACGGCAAGAGAAACTAATATAAATTAATATAAATATAACATAACATCTTTCGATAAAAAGAAATTCATGTCAATCGAATAATCCATTGTTGTTTTATTGCAACTTAAAGTTCTATACCTCTAAAAAAACACCCCATATATTCTGGGTCAGAATCACTGGATGAGTCGATCTAGCCATGTCTCTCTGTCCGTCGCCCGTCCGTTTCTACCTAAACTAGTCTCTCAGCTTCAAAGCTATCGGGCTGATACTTTTTTTCTTTTGCAGGTAGTATATAAGTGGAAACCAGTCGGATAGGACAACCATATCTTAAAGCTATCATATGAATAATCGGAAAAAATGTGTTAAATGGTATCTTTGGTGTTATTCCGAAGCTAAGGAAAAATGTATTTCAAATTTTCTGAAATTCGAATTATATTTTTATCAAAATCGGACTACCATAATATAATAATATAGCTGCCTTACGAACGATCTGAAAATTGGTAGGAAAATTATATTTAAAAACATTATATTTTTGCTCTAAGATCGCCGGGTGGTAGCGGGGTATGCTGGTGGCGCTGGTAATGGTGGCGTTTAGAGGCGGCGGCGGGAGTCGGCAGCGTCGTGGTCGGCCTCTGCTACGGCGAATACGGCTGGTCGCTGCTACACTGTATGGAGAAACACTCGCTTCGGGAATTTCCCCGGTGATCGAAAAAAACAGAAACACAACTTTTAAACTATCAAGCGGAGTCGGGGGTGCGACTTCAGTTTTTTCCATATCAGTACATCGAACTAACTAAGCCCAAGAAGAGTACCGCGCTCCAATGTGCAGTAGAGATTCCACGGTGGCGAGACGGGATAAGATCGCGAGAGCGAATGCGGGAGTGCGGTGCACCAGGAAAACTTTGCAATAAGAGAGCGGTTCGGGGGTTCGAATTCGCCAAACAGTGGGACTAAACATTCCGCACCCCTTGCAACCGATAGCTTTGCAACGAGTTGCCTATGCCTTACGCCTGCGAACAGGCGCCGGAGAGGATCCACCCGAACACCGTCTTCAGACACCAACACTACCAGCGCCTCCAGCATACTATAGTACCCCCAGCATTCATTGTGATCCATTCGAGCCGATCTTAAAACAACCCTTCAGATCCGCAGTAGGCTCGCCGGGACATGTTAGAGCACAACAAGTTTTTTTGTTTCATTTTTCTACCCATCTAGCATTTCGGCGGAAACATTTTTGCGGAGCAGAGCCATGTAAATGGCCTAAGATATCAAAAGAACAATTATATTAAAAAAAACGAATATTGTTTTATAAAAGTAATTTTTCAAATCATCTTTAAATTAAGATAATTGAATTTACTAATGAGTAAAATTTCGAGAAGCGTGCTACCCTTTTCCAAAGGTCCGATTTTCATCGAACTTTTTTTCTTTTCCAGTTTACAATGACAAAACAAAAGTCCTTATTTGAACGTTTTACCGGAGCTATAAGGGTCAGAATATGACATTTTTGTTACTTTTTCGAAGAAGTTGCACTGAGTCATTATTCCATATCTTTGGCATGGTTAAAGATATCTGTTTTTTTAATTTTATTTTTGTAAAAAATAAATTTAATTATTTTTTAACTTTTGAAAATGAAGATTGATTCATTAAAAAAAAGATCACTAAAAAAAAGAGGAGCCAGGACAAATGTTTTTCGCAATATCGATTTTACGAAGCGCATACAGCGGTTTTCCATACAAAAAAATTAAAGGCCGCACTTCAAAAAGGTATTATTTTTTATTTTATTCAGAATCGTTGGACATGGACTTGGAGAACCCGGGCCAATGTTATATTATTTAAGTAATTTAACAGAAAACTTAAATAATATAATTTAAACAAAATGAAGTTAAATTTAAATAAATATGTATGTATTTTAAATTCAATATTTTGATAGGTGAAAACTCAAAGAAGATACTCCGAATTTCCGAAGTGATTTCACCTGGAGCTTTTTACTTGCAAGGGATTTCAAAAGTTGAAAAAGGAAAAATTCCAAAGTTCCTAAGTGATTTTACCTGGAACGTTTCACTTTGAGGTGACAGGCCATACCAAAATGAGCATAAGGAACAAAGGAAGTCTGAAGGGACTTCGAAAAAGTTTCCTTTGCATTTTCACTTGTGAAAAAGCGGACATCATATACAATTTTTGATTTGAGGCGTCCCTTGTTCTTCACGCGTGCAAGCGTAATCACAATCAAAATATTTTTCATTGCATTAAATGCCAGTCTGCAGTCAGCACTGAAAAATAAAATTCGTTTGACTTTCTATACGATTTGTCTAAAATCCTATTCCGATTAAAGAACCCTCAAATTTGTCTTCGATTTTTCTTCTGCTATGCTCGGCCCATTCAAGCCCCCAAAACTTTCCAAGATTTTCTTACTGTACGAGTATATCCGCAGTCGCTAAGTTACGTGCACATTTTTTTTCAATTCTTCACAGTTTTTTTAGTCCGCATACAAAAAAATCGAAAACGACCAACACGGCGGCATTTATTAATATTTTAAAAATACATACGTACCTACATTAACATCCAAACCTATAATAAATATATATTATTATCTACATATTATATATCTACATACATACATACATATACCTCCCATACATATATACACATATCTTCAAATTTAGATCACCTTGTTCCCACTAATAAAAGGTTTCCGTCGGCCGTTGAATTTAAATAAAAACAAGGAAAAACGCTATAGTCGAGTGCCTCGACTATTAAATACCCGTTACTTTGCTTAAGGGAGCAAAAGGATAATGTAACTATATAAGCAGAAAAGCAATATTTTAGAGCTTCATCTACCGGCTATTTGTGTAGATGTTATGTGGGCGGCAGACAGATTTAAGCGTTTAAACCGTTTGTGGGCGTAAGAACGGGCGTGGCACATTTTTATAAGCAGCCAAGGGATATTTTAGGGTGCCACCTACCGGCTTTATCATTAGATATTATGTGGGCGGCAGACAGATTTAAGCGTTTTGGCCATTTGTGGGCGTTACAGTAGGCGTCGTGAGTCGATAGGTATTGATAAGACAAATACATTTCACTTAAAATTTTTATTCAATCATAAAAAAATGTTGGCGCTACAGATTTACAAGGTTTGTGAGCGTTAGAGTGGGCGTGGCACCCCCCTAATCTGATCTGATCTGCATACCCTTTTACTCTACAAGTAAGCATCCCAGAACTCCAGTGGTACTAAATAAAAATAAATAGAATCTTCCGATATACAGTTGATTGGTAAATTTGTGGTACTTTTTCACCTGAATCTTAAATAAAAAATAAAATTCCACAGCTGAATTTTTTTTCCTCACTGCTCATCGGTTTAAATTTAGGAAAAATATATTATTATTAGTCCGTATTATTTTATTTCATTCCGCACAGGAACCTGGTCGGTCAGTGTTCCCATTTTTATTTATTCCAATCCACAATAAAAGCTATTTGGCTTTTATTTAAGCTTACCGTATTTACGGCTACTGCTATTCCGTTTACCAGAGATGTGGGGCTCAGAACGCGGACATGATAGCCCAAGCTCCCTAAGTTCAAGCTGCTCGTAACCAGACCTTCATTTTCACTTTCTGTCTGCTGCCTCCGTGCGATACCGAGGTTTTCACCGTGGATTATTTGCGGTGGCCGACTTTTAGGGATCACTTTACGGCAATTTGTCTAACCAGTCACAGGCTGACGCCAGCCGACAAACTCTTTCACCTGAACGCAAAAACAAGTGGCGATGCACACACTATAGATACGAACTCCCCCCTTACTAACGATGACCTTCGCTCAACCTGTGCTAGCTGTAGTGGTTACTTAAATAATAAAAATACAGCTATCCGTGAACTTCAACGCACCATCCAGGGGCGTATTCAAACCAATGTCCGGTATTTAAACCAAAAATTGGCATTGCCTCTTAGTGTACATGATCTCCTCCAAACTTCCTAAGCTCACGCAGTGCTTGTGGGATCAGTCCCTGCACAAAAAGGCTGAGACTCTGTCGTAGCAGGAGCTAAACGCGTTCCTCACGGAGCGTCACCTGACCTTTGTAGCCATCGAAGAATAAATACCTACGAGACAAGGATAGCACCCAAGCCCAAACGATGTGACCTTTGTATGAAGGAAAACCATCCGGACCGCACATGTGCAAGATTTCTCCAGATGACAGTCGACGATCGGTCCACATATATAAAGAAAAAGTAATTGTTTCTGAACAGCTTCACACGAGGGCATCAACTACGTGATTGCGAAAGCACTAATAGTTGCTTTACGTGCCACGACCGCCATCACACCTTACTACACAGAGGCAATTCCTCCCCATCGCCTTCGAATCCTCCGCCCAGACCCAGATCAAGACCAAATACGCCAGTTGGGAACGATACCGGGTCTTCGGACTCTACAGTTCAAGATTACTTTGCGATGGGGCTGATACTCGTCTTGCTGGGCTTCGCCATAATTTACGTCTGTCAGCTGGGGTCGAATTTTAAAGCTCGTTTCCTGATAGATTCAGGATCAGAGGCAACCATTATTTCCAAGCGGTTGTTCAAATTAATTAAGTTGCCTCACCAGGTTATCTGAGCCCAAGTATCAGGCTTAATCCAGACAGTATCCGCGGAATCAAAAAAGCTCTTTCAGTTTGCAATCCTTTTTCTGACCAAGCCTGGTGTGCGAATAAACATGACGGCCTATGTTCTTTCTCAATTAGCTGGAGACTTCGTAATTTGTCCGATTGTGCAACAGTTTCTACGAGATCTTCCCGAACTGCAACTCATTCATTAGGTGGGACTACAACCCGTTTCTGATTTTGGCGTCTCCCTCCACGCGCCTCTGCTCCTCGCGCGCCTTCTCCAATCGGAAATACCCAGTGCAGTCAGGTTCTCCCCCACTTGGTCCTTCCATCGGATCTTTGGTCGTCCCCTTCGTTGTCGCCCGTAGTCGAATCTCGCTTCAAACACCTTCTGAGCTGGAGATTCTTCATCCATACGCACAACGTGGCCGAGCCAGCGCAGACGTTGTATCGTGATGCGCCGGACCACGTCCACGTTGTCGTACAACTCGTACAGCTCGTGGTTCATCCGAATACAAAAGTCGTCCCCAATCCGACCGGGACCAAAGATCTTGCGAAGAATTTTTCTCTCGAACACTGCAAGCGCTGCTGCATCCGTCTGTGATATTACCCATGCTTCTGCGCCATATAGTAGCACGGGTAGGATGAGTGTCTTGTAGAGTGTTAATTTTTTTCGGCGAGAGAGATCTCTATTGCACATTTGCTTACTCAGGCCAAGTGTGATTCCTCGCTTGATCTCCAGGCTGACGTCATTCTGTGTTAATGGCAGTGCCAAGGTACGTGAACTTGACCACTTCGCAGGTATAGCTGTCCGCTACCACATGGGAGTCTAGGCGCCGCGACACCCTGCTTGTCGACCGCACATACTTCGTCTTGCCCTCGTTTACCGCTAAACCCACTTTTGCCGACTCTTTTTCGATATCAGAAATTGCAGCAGTGACATCACACTTGCTGCGGCCTATGATGTCAATATCATCGGCATACGCAAGAAGCTGGACACTTTTATAAAATAGTGCCAGATCGATGTACACCGGCTTTCCGCAAAACCCCTTCCATCACGAAATTAAAGTGGTCGCACGACAGGGGGTCGCCTTGTCTGAAACCTAGAACGGTATTAAAAGGTTTGGAGAGGTTCGTTCCTATCTTGACAGAGCTGATGGTGCTGCTCAATGTCATTCTGCAAAGACGTATTATCTTTGCAGGAATACCGAACTCAGACATTGTGGCATATAGGCGTTCCCTCGTCGGGCTATCGAATGCAGCTTTATAATCGACAAAGATATGGTGTGTGTCAATGTTATTCTCATGGGTTTTTTCCAGGATTTGGCGTAATGGAAAGATCTGGACTATGGTGGACTTACCAGGTCTGAAACCGCACTGATAAGGTCTTATCAGTGTGCTGGTATACAGCTTCAGTCGTTCACATATTACGCTCGATAGGACCTTGTATGAGATGGTAATCAGGCTGATTCCCCGGTAGTTGGCGCATATCGTTAGGTCACCTTTCTTCAGAACCGGACAAAGGACGCTGAGATTCCAATCGTTGGGCATGCTTTCTTCTAGCCATATTTTGCACAAGAGCTGATGCATACACCTTATCAGTTCTTCGCCGCCAGCCTTGAACAACTCTGCAGGCAATCCATCAGCACCGGCTGCTTTGTTGTTTATGAGCCGCGTTATAACAACTCGGACCTCGTCATGGCTAGATCCACATTGTCGTCGATTGGTGGTATCGGGCTGCTTTCTCCAATTTTCTGTGAGCGGCGTTTTTTGCTGCAGCTGCGACGCGACACTCCTCGTCTTACCATTGGTTCCGTGTGGGTGGGCGCTAGAACTCAATAGTTGTTTCAGCAGCAGCTCGCATGGAGTGGGATAAGTGCGCCCAGAGTCCGCCGGCGTCAACAGGGAGAGGGATAGGTTGGTGGAGCAGTTCCGAGAGGTGAGTGGAGTATGTTATTGCTGTCCGTTGTAATCGCAGCCTAGTGACGAGCTTTCGTTGCGTGATGGGGCGTATGTTTTTCGCTCGGCATAGCCGCATGCGTATCTTGGCTGCGACAAGATAATGGTCTGAGTCAATGTTGACTCCACGAAACGTACGCACGTCCATCACGGTTGAGGCATGCCTTCCGTCTATCACAACGTAATCAATCTGGTTGCGCATGGCAGCTGTAGTAGATATCGCAGTTTGCTCGCTTGGAGCAACCTTGTCCTGTCCATCTCATTTCCTGGATGGCGATAATGTCGGCCTTTAATTTTTCGAGGGCATCCGCCAGTTGAATAGAGGCACCTTCCCAATTAAGGGTTCGGATATTCCAGGTGCATATCCTTAAATCGTAGTCCTTTTTCGTTTTGCAGTTGTCGTCATCATAAGGGGGGATCTTATCCGAGGCTTTCGTTTTGGTCTTCACTGGGCTTCTTTTTTACAAGGCGGGTTCCAAACTCTGCGCTCAACCGTTTAACGTCCGGGGGACTCGCTGCACACATTAGCTCACTATCTACCGGATGCTAAGATAGCTACCCAGGAGGTGCCACGAGGAGGCTGTGTGTCAACTTGCAATTCTTCGAAAACAGAGAATTGACCGCGATCAGAAAACTTTACTCTGTACGAATAAGAATATAGAATAAGAATATAGTTTATTGTAAATATGGTTTTACTTTAAAACATGATGAAGTGGGAAATCCGTTTACATATAAATTATAATTAGTTGCATGCTGTTTTAAACAAAGATATTAAATAGATTACGAATTCTCGGTTTTCCTTTTATTTTATAGAGCTAAGCAATGTAATTTAATTAAATTAAAACTGTTTTTCTTTTTGGTAAGTTGAAGTGAAAAATATACATAAAAGTTCCTCAATTAAGGCATTTAAAGGAATGTGGATTTAATAATTCACCTGTTGATCGTTGTTTAAGACAGAGGCGATATCAGGAATAATACATGTATAACTGTAGATGGCAGTCCAAAGAAATAAAAATTTACAGTAATCGTCCGATTGGGGCTGGTGGTTATTATTACCCCCCGCTATCAACCTATTTTTGATCTCACTTAATACGTTTTTCGGGTTCCCCTCAAAATGAATATTTTATTTTGTTTGTCAGTTTGTCATAAAACGTTTTTTTAAACTTGGCCTGTGCTATACGTCGATAGAAAGGTATTTTGAAATACTGTGCACGTTCCCCTAACATCATTTGTCGAAAGAATATTGTTTAAAGATAACGAGCAAAAGTTTTTTGTTCCGATTTGTAAACCTTTTTCCTATTTCTCAAAAGCGGCTTTAACGTTTTGGGGTTAGGCCTTGAAGTGCATACCCATTGACATTTCCTCACGTTTTACATGCAACACATTGTTGTATAAAGTCACGTTTTAAAATTTGTTTTCAACATGAATGGCTACATTTACCAGCTCAGAAACTATAACACTGCCTGAGCGTTCAACTTTTTTTATGATATTTACTTATGATATCAAACAATAACTCCTCTGAACGAGGTAAAAATCTTGCGATGATCGCACCTACAGAAAAAAAATTGTGATATCAACTTTTGTGACGAAAATGTATTATACGATCTACTAAATAAATATATAATCTTAATTTTTGTACTTTAACGCGTGCCGAATAATTTAATTTTTGAAGAGGAGTGTTGAACATAACATAGCTAAACCCTCATCACCATAATGTTATTTATACTGAAAAAATAACATTACAGAAATCCATTGTAAGTGAATATCACATTTTTCTTTCTTTTTCTTCTTCTTCTTTCTCTTTTGATTTAACGAGTATGTGGCTAACTGTGTGCAGGAAACAATATAAAGAAATAAAAGAAAACAAATAAGCAATATAAAAGAAATCAATCAATTTAACTATTAAACTTGTGTTTTTTTCGGTTTTTATACTTGGCTTATGAGAGTACTCGTAGCGTCACTGTTAGACCACAACAGTACCAATTCAATTTTCACTACGCTTACCTGAGAAAACATTCCACATGATGGAGTTTAAATTGTATTAATACAATTTGCATACGCTGATCAGATGTTTCATTCAGCGGTTCTCTTAACATTAATTAATTAAACATTAATTAATGTTTGTTATACCCGCAACTCGTATATGATTCGTCGAAAAGTACGTAACAGGCCGAAGAAAGCGTTTCCGACCCCAACAAGTTTATATATTCTTGATCAGGATTACTAGTCGAGTCGATCTAGCCACAGCTGAATTTTTTTTCCTCACTGCTCATCGGTTTAAATTTAGGAAAAATATATTATTATTAGTCCGTATTATTTTATTTCATTCCGCACAGGAACCTGGTCGGTCAGTGTTCCCATTTTTATTTATTCCAATCCACAATAAAAGCTATTTGGCTTTTATTTAAGCTTACCGTATTTACGGCTACTGCTATTCCGTTTACCAGAGATGTGGGGCTCAGAACGCGGACATGATAGTCCAAGCTCCCTAAGTTCAAGCTGCTCGTAACCAGACCTACATTTTCACTTTCTGTCTGCTGCCTCCGTGCGATACCGAGGTTTTCACCGTGGATTATTTGCGGTGGCCGACTTTTAGGGATCACTTTACGGCAATTTGTCTAACCAGTCACAGGCTGACGCCAGCCGACAAACTCTTTCACCTGAACGCAAAAACAAGTGGCGATGCACACACTATAGATACGAACTCCCCTCTTACTAACGATGACCTTCGCTCAACCTGTGCTAGCTGTAGTGGTTACTTAAATAATAAAAATACAGCTATCCGTGAACTTCAACGCACCATCCAGGGGCGTATTCAAACCAATGTCCGGTATTTAAACCAAAAATTGGCATTGCCTCTTAGTGTACATGATCTCCTCCAAACTTCCTAAGCTCACGCAGTGCTTGTGGGATCAGTCCCTGCACAAAAAGGCTGAGACTCTGTCGTAGCAGGAGCTAAACGCGTTCCTCACGGAGCGTCACCTGACCTTTGTAGCCATCGAAGAATAAATTCCTACGAGACAAGGATAGCACCCAAGCCCAAACGATGTGAACTTTGTATGAAGGAAAACCATCCGGACCGCACATGTGCAAGATTTCTCCAGATGACAGTCGACGATCGGTCCACATATATAAAGAAAAAGTAATTGTTTCTGAACAGCTTCACACGAGGGCATCAACTACGTGATTGCGAAAGCACTAATAGTTGCTTTACGTGCCACGACCGCCATCACACCTTACTACACAGAGGCAATTCCTCCCCATCGCCTTCGAATCCTCCGCCCAGACCCAGATCAAGACCAAATACGCCAGTTGGGAACGATACCGGGTCTTCGGACTCTACAGTTCAAGATTACTTTGCGATGGGGCTGATACTCGTCTTGCTGGGCTCCGCCATAATTTACGTCTGTCACCTGGGGTCGAATTTTAAAGCTCGTTTCCTGATAGATTCAGGATCAGAGGCAACCATTATTTTCAAGCGGTTGTTCAAATTAATTAAGTTGCCTCACCAGGTTATCTGAGCCCAAGTATCAGGCTTAATCCAGACAGTATCCGCGGAATCAAAAAAGCTCTTTCAGTTTGCAATCCTTTTTCTGACCAAGCCTGGTGTGCGAATAAACATGACGGCCTATGTTCTTTCTCAATTAGCTGGAGACTTCGTAATTTGTCCGATTGTGCAACAGTTTCTACGGAATCTTCCCGAACTGCAACTCATTCATTAGGTGGGACTACAACCCGTTTCTGATTTTGGCGTCTCCCTCCACGCGCCTCTGCTCCTCGCGCGCCTTCTCCAATCGGAAATACCCAGTGCAGTCAGGTTCTCCCCCACTTGGTCCTTCCATCGGAGCTTTGGTCGTCCCCTTCGTTGTCGCCCGTAGTCGAATCTCGCTTCAAACACCTTCTGAGCTGGAGATTCTTCATCCATACGCACAACGTGGCCGAGCCAGCGCAGACGTTGTATCGTGATGCGCCGGACCACGTCCACGTTGTCGTACAACTCGTACAGCTCGTGGTTCATCCGAATACAAAAGTCGTCCCCAATCCGACCGGGACCAAAGATCTTGCGAAGAATTTTTCTCTCGAACACTGCAAGCGCTGCTGCATCCGTCTGTGATATTACCCATGCTTCTGCGCCATATAGTAGCACGGGTAGGATGAGTGTCTTGTAGAGTGATAATTTTTTTCGGCGAGAGAGATCTCTATTGCACATTTGCTTACTCAGGCCAAGTGTGATTCCTCGCTTGATCTCCAGGCTGACGTCATTCTGTGTTAATGGCAGTGCCAAGGTACGTGAACTTGACCACTTCGCAGGTATAGCTGTCCGCTACCACATGGGAGTCTAGGCGCCGCGACACCCTGCTTGTCGACCGCACATACTTCGTCTTGCCCTCGTTTACCGCTAAACCCACTTTTGCCGACTCTTTTTCGATATCAGAAATTGCAGCAGTGACATCACACTTGCTGCGGCCTATGATGTCAATATCATCGGCATACGCAAGAAGCTGGACACTTTTATAAAATAGTGCCAGATCGATGTACACCGGCTTTCCGCAAAACCCCTTCCATCACGAAATTAAAGTGGTCGCACGACAGGGGGTCGCCTTGTCTGAAACCTAGAACGGTATTAAAAGGTTTGGAGAGGTTCGTTCCTATCTTGACAGAGCTGATGGTGCTGCTCAATGTCATTCTGCAAAGACGTATTATCTTTGCAGGAATACCGAACTCAGACATTGTGGCATATAGGCGTTCCCTCGTCGGGCTATCGAATGCAGCTTTATAATCGACAAAGATATGGTGTGTGTCAATGTTATTCTCATGGGTTTTTTCCAGGATTTGGCGTAATGGAAAGATCTGGACTATGGTGGACTTACCAGGTCTGAAACCGCACTGATAAGGTCTTATCAGTGTGCTGGTATACAGCTTCAGTCGTTCACATATTACGCTCGATAGGACCTTGTATGAGATGGTAATCAGGCTGATTCCCCGGTAGTTGGCGCATATCGTTAGGTCACCTTTCTTCAGAACCGGACAAAGGACGCTGAGATTCCAATCGTTGGGCATGCTTTCTTCTAGCCATATTTTGCACAAGAGCTGATGCATACACCTTATCAGTTCTTCGCCGCCAGCCTTGAACAACTCTGCAGGCAATCCATCAGCACCGGCTGCTTTGTTGTTTATGAGCCGCGTTATAACAACTCGGACCTCGTCATGGCTAGATCCACATTGTCGTCGATTGGTGGTATCGGGCTGCTTTCTCCAATTTTTTGTGAGCGGCGTTTTTTGCTGCAGCTGCGACGCGACACTCCTCGTCTTACCATTGGTTCCGTGTGGGTGGGCGCTAGAACCCAATAGTTGTTTCAGCAGCAGCTCGCATGGAGTGGGATAAGTGCGCCCAGAGTCCGCCGGCGTCAACAGGGAGAGGGATAGGTTGGTGGAGCAGTTCCGAGAGGTGAGTGGAGTATGTTATTGCTGTCCGTTGTAATCGCAGCCTAGTGACGAGCTTTCGTTGCGTGATGGGGCGTATGGTTTTCGCTCGGCATAGCCGCATGCGTATCTTGGCTGCGACAAGATAATGGTCTGAGTCAATGTTGACTCCACGAATCTCAATCTGGTTGCGCATGGCAGCTGTAGTAGATATCGCAGTTTGCTCGCTTGGAGCAACCTTGTCCTGTCCATCTCATTTCCTGGATGGCGATAATGTCGGCCTTTAATTTTTCGAGGGCATCCGCCAGTTGAATAGAGGCACCTTCCCAATTAAGGGTTCGGATATTCCAGGTGCATATCCTTAAATCGTAGTCCTTTTTCGTTTTGCAGTTGTCGTCATCATAAGGGGGGATCTTATCCGAGGCTTTCGTTTTGGTCTTCACTGGGCTTCTTTTTTACAAGGCGGGTTCCAAACTCTGCGCTCAACCGTTTAACGTCCGGGGGACTCGCTGCACACATTAGCTCACTATCTACCGGATGCTAAGATAGCTACCCAGGAGGTGCCACGAGGAGGCTGTGTGTCAACTTGCAATTCTTCGAAAACAGAGAATTGACCGCGATCAGAAAACTTTACTCTGTACGAATAAGAATATAGAATAAGAATATAGTTTATTGTAAATATGGTTTTACTTTAAAACATGATGAAGTGGGAAATCCGTTTACATATAAATTATAATTAGTTGCATGCTGTTTTAAACAAAGATATTAAATAGATTACGAATTCTCGGTTTTCCTTTTATTTTATAGAGCTAAGCAATGTAATTTAATTAAATTAAAACTGTTTTTCTTTTTGGTAAGTTGAAGTGAAAAATATACATAAAAGTTCCTCAATTAAGGCATTTAAAGGAATGTGGATTTAATAATTCACCTGTTGATCGTTGTTTAAGACAGAGGCGATATCAGGAATAATACATGTATAACTGTAGATGGCAGTCCAAAGAAATAAAAATTTACAGTAATCGTCCGATTGGGGCTGGTGGTTATTATTACCCCCCGCTATCAACCTATTTTTGATCTCACTTAATACGTTTTTCGGGTTCCCCTCAAAATGAATATTTTATTTTGTTTGTCAGTTTGTCATAAAACGTTTTTTTAAACTTGGCCTGTGCTATACGTCGATAGAAAGGTATTTTGAAATACTGTGCACGTTCCCCTAACATCATTTGTCGAAAGAATATTGTTTAAAGATAACGAGCAAAAGTTTTTTGTTCCGATTTGTAAACCTTTTTCCTATTTCTCAAAAGCGGCTTTAACGTTTTGGGGTTAGGCCTTGAAGTGCATACCCATTGACATTTCCTCACGTTTTACATGCAACACATTGTTGTATAAAGTCACGTTTTAAAATTTGTTTTCAACATGAATGGCTACATTTACCAGCTCAGAAACTATAACACTGCCTGAGCGTTCAACTTTTTTTATGATATTTACTTATGATATCAAACAATAACTCCTCTGAACGAGGTAAAAATCTTGCGATGATCGCACCTACAGAAAAAAAATTGTGATATCAACTTTTGTGACGAAAATGTATTATACGATCTACTAAATAAATATATAATCTTAATTTTTGTACTTTAACGCGTGCCGAATAATTTAATTTTTGAAGAGGAGTGTTGAACATAACATAGCTAAACCCTCATCACCATAATGTTATTTATACTGAAAAAATAACATTACAGAAATCCATTGTAAGTGAATATCACATTTTTCTTTCTTTTTCTTCTTCTTCTTTCTCTTTTGATTTAACGAGTATGTGGCTAACTGTGTGCAGGAAACAATATAAAGAAATAAAAGAAAACAAATAAGCAATATAAAAGAAATCAATCAATTTAACTATTAAACTTGTGTTTTTTTCGGTTTTTATACTTGGCTTATGAGAGTACTCGTAGCGTCACTGTTAGACCACAACAGTACCAATTCAATTTTCACTACGCTTACCTGAGAAAACATTCCACATGATGGAGTTTAAATTGTATTAATACAATTTGCATACGCTGATCAGATGTTTCATTCAGCGGTTCTCTTAACATTAATTAATTAAACATTAATTAATGTTTGTTATACCCGCAACTCGTATATGATTCGTCGAAAAGTACGTAACAGGCCGAAGAAAGCGTTTCCGACCCCAACAAGTTTATATATTCTTGATCAGGATTACTAGTCGAGTCGATCTAGCCTCAATGGAAAAATCGCTAATTTCCGAACGGATTCCCCTGGGACGTTTCCCTTATATGTTGCTATGTATAAGGAACAGGAAAAATCCGAGGGTACTTGGAAAAAGTTTCCTTTTCATTTTTCCCTCGGAAAAAACGGACATCCCATACAATTTTCTATATGGGGCGTCACGTGGACTTCTCCCGAGCAAGAAGACATGTTCCCTCGGAATCTCTAGAGAATTCACATGGAAAACCTTTTTTTTCGGAACTGTAGGGATGCTATACATATTTAATGTGTGCCATAATACAAAGATCCCTTGATCCTGGGTAAGTGGCTTTTATTTTTTTTCTCTTTTCTAATGTCTTTGTTTTCCCTTATATTAATTTTCATTTATGTTTGACTTGATTAAATATTTTCAGTTACTTCTTCATTTATTTTACTTTTTTCTTGTTTACCATTTATTTACAAAGGATAGAAATATAACAAGAATCAGTTTTTTAATTTTTTTAACCTTGATTAGAAGAGATAAAAATATATGTTGCAGTATAGATACCTTAAAAGTTAGTGCTATGACATTGTCAACCAGTTTTGGATGTAGCAGAAAATGTGTCTGAATGGCCACCCGGTTGGCAGCCGGCTACAAATTAATGTTCACCGACAGAATCTGTGAATATAAAATAAAACTGAAAGGATTGTATGTGAATCTTGATGTTTTCAACCCAGTATGTTGAATTTAGTATGATTCCCATTCCCATTAATTAATAATAGTTTATAAACTTAATTAGTTTTACCAATCTGATTGTTTTAAATCAAATTAATATGATGAATGTATTAGTAAGTAAAAACTATAACTTAGAAAGAAGAGATCACAAGTATATGGAAAATAAATTAGAGAAAGCCATTAAAGTGGGAGGTCACAATCAAGTTTAAAATTGTTTTCCTTGCTTAAAAGAGAAATGAAATTCATATTCAATGGACATTACAGGTAGCTAGGACACTCATTTGAAAAGTCCAATCTGTTACATGGTGGATCAGAAGTATGCAAGACAATTTTAAACCAATTCATGAGGAAGAATATTAGTTGGAGAAGGGTGGTAATATCTTAAATATCTATTACACGAACCTCGAAAACGCGAATTCGACAATAAATCAACTAAAACTATATTTGTCGGACACAAACCAAATGGTTTAAAATTACGGGATATTGAAAAATGAAAATTTTATGGTTGCCAGAGACGTAACTGTAAAAGAGACTAATATGGTTAACTCAAAATCTGCTAAAAGTGAAATCCTAAATGATAGTAAGGAAAGTAATTTCCTAAATGAAAGTAGGAAAGGTGTTGAATATATTTTGCAAAATGAGAGTAAGAAAGTAAAGCAGCATAGAAAAATGTCAACAAAAGAAAGTGTAACTATAGTTACTGTTGGGAAATAGTTCGTCTTTATGTTGAATTTAAATAGTATTACATTTGCTTCTTTACTTTTGCATATTTACCTATAACCTATATTACCTATAGTACCTATTTTTGCGCACATCATTGTATTGTAACCATTTGGGAGCTTTAAGCTCACACGCATAGCCGAAATTGCAGTGCAATGCGTTAGTATTAGAACATCACGCGATCGCTTTTCTGTTCTTTTTTTCTGCACGTTTTGCAAGCCGGCTGCATTCGCTTGTTGATATTAACCGCAACCGCTCGCTGATAGCAACCCCGCTTAAAGTATTGTAAACCCGCTAAATAGTGAAAATAAATGCATAAAACTATAATAAAAACCATAATACAGTCCACTATTCATAAACATAACAAATTTTGGTCCTTCGAGCCGGATACCCGCGTTTATTTGTGCATTTACTTTTGTGAACATTAGAGACAAATTTACCGTTTTTTCGTCATGAACGCGATAATGCATAGAACGATTCAACAACGTGGTGCCTGCAAGGGGCAAATAACGCGCACCCTCAACAGTGCTGTGGAGTTTTCACAAAGATGTGAGAATGTGGAAACATTGCAATTCAAGCTGGAGCGTTTGGTCGCCACTTTCAACCACTTTATGGAGCTCTCAGATGAGTTAGTGGAATTTCACTTGGAGGAGGGATATGAAGACCCTGGATTGGACATACCCGAATACGAAGACAAGTTCTACGCCGCGCATGCTATTTTTAGTAACGCCATCAAGGACATGGGAGGTCAGGATCATGGAAAGGACCAGTCGAACATTCTACTTTCAAGTACAGTGGAACGCCTATTTGAGGGACAAAACAACCTTTTGGAGAAAATTCATACTTCATCGGGAACTGCTGATTTAAGGTTTGAGAAAATTCGGATTCCCACATTTTCTGGTAAATATGAGGATTGGAGCCAGTTTAGTGATCTGTTCTTAAACTCAGTAAATAGTAACGAAAAGCTCTCCAAGTGCCAAAAGTTTCATTATCTCAAATCATATCTGGAGGGAGAAGCACTGTCCCTAATTAAACATATTTCCGTCTGTAATGATAATTACCAAGACGCATGGGAAAAATTAGAAAATCGTTATAATAAAAGGTCGCTCATCGCTCGATCGTTTGTTCAGAATTTTTTATCGTTGCCAACCGCTAACAATTCGAATATTGCAGAATTACGCAAGGTAATTGACTCGGCCGACGAATGCATTCGAGGCTTACATGCGCTGAACTGTGACAGCCGCGATGTATGGCTCATTCATATTTTGCTGTCAAAGTTAGGTTCAGAAATTAAACAAGCTTGGGCCAACTGCAGTTTATCGGCCACTGAAGACGTCACCATAGAGGAGCTGTTCGCCTTTCTTTTCGCTCATTGTGATACTTTGGAGTCTTGTCAGGATTTACCCGCAATGCAACCCTCAAGACCAGCCCAGAGTAGACGCCGCCAAGCCGCTTTTCATGCCAGTGGATCAACTCAGTCGTCTCGCGAATGTATATATTGCCAAGGACAGCATTCTATATATTCATGCAATGAATTCAAGGCACTGGATGTAGTCAGCCGCCGCACCTTCGCCAAGGATACAAAATTATGCTTCAACTGCTTGAGTCGATCGCATCAAGTCAGGGATTGTAATTCATCGAACACTTGCCGTCAGTGCAACGCTAAGCATCACACGTTAGTACACCCGATTGAAGCAAGATCGGTTCCTGGGGCACCTGCGCACTCGACTGCCGCTGATACGAATACTGCCGCTGTTAGCCATCATATTTTGGAGAGGGCCAACAATCCAGCCCTACTGCCAACTGTTGTCGCCAATGTTATTGACACATGGGGAAACGAGACCTCGTGTAGGTTATTGCTCGATACTGGATCAACAATAACCATGGTATCTGAGTCGTTTATCCAAAGGATCGGAATTCCTCGCACGCATGCCCGCATTTCGGTAGTTGGTTTAGGTGCTAACCCGGCTGGTGTTAGCCGAGGTCGCGCTAGCTTCACCTTACTCTCAAGAACCACGACTGCATCATTGGAAGTCTCTTGTCTAATTATGAGTTCTCTAACTTCTACGATTCCAGCTCAGCAGGTCAAATCAAATGCAACTATTTGGACCAAGATTCGCAGCCTACCGCTAGCTGACCCGACGTTTGGATCTCCGGGCAAAATCGACATTATCTTAGGCGCTGATCAGCTGTGGAACTTATATACTGGACATCGCCGAGAGTTTGGTATCGAATACCCCATCGCACTGCATACTAATTTTGGTTGGGTTATTACAGGCAGCTACACTGATGGTAACAAAGCATCTACGCACGCACAAGTTCATCACGCTTATGAAGATTTGGATTCCTTAGTTCGCTCATTTATGGACATGGAACAAGTGCATCCGAGTAAAACAACGATAGACGCCAGTGATCCCGCCGAACAACATTTTCTGAAAACACATGCTCGTAGAGAAGATGGTGTTTATATTGTTCAATACCCATTCAAGGAGCCCCGCACGCCAATTGGCTCCACTTTGCCACAGGCTTTAAACCGCTTCGCCGCTTTGGAAAGGAAATTTAGAAGATTCCCCGCACTCAAACAACAATATGTGGATTTCATGGATGATTATTTAAATCGAGGACATATGGAATTGATTCCGGCTGCTGCAGGCGGTGAGGATCCCGCACTTTACAACTATTTGGCACACCATGCAGTTTTTAAGCCAGATAGTACTACCACACGTTGCCGAGTGGTATTTGACGGCTCTGGAAAGGATTCCACGGGTCATTCTCTTAATTCGCGACTGCATATAGGACCGCCTATTCAACGGGACTTAATTGGAGTATGCCTTCGATTTCGTCAGCATCGTTATGTATTTTGTGCAGACATCGAGAAGATGTTTAGAGGCATTTTGGTGTCGGACGAACATACACAGTACCAACGCATAGTTTGGAGGAAGGATGAAAACGCTACGATGGATCATTATCGACTGTTGACAGTAACATATGGATTAGCTTCATCGCCGTTTATTGCAGTTCGAGTTCTTAAACAGCTCTCGAATGACTATGCCGAATTGTATCCCACCGCTGCTGTCGTGCTCAACAGAGACGCGTACGTTGATGATATTCCTACTGGATGCGACAACATCAAGGATCTCATTGCACTCAAAGATGAATTGATTCTGCTTCTTAGCGAAGCTCAATTCAAATTGCGAAAGTGGAGCTCAAACTGTTACGCCCTTTTAAAGTCGTTGCCAAAGGAGATTTGTGAGTATCCACCAGAGGATTTAGAGGAAGACCGCTCAATTCGATTTGTTAAAGTCCTGGGATTGTGTTGGGAACCAAAACCGGACTATATTTTCTTCAAATTAGAAACCCCCGCATTTACGACTGCTCTTACTAAACGCATATTGCTTTCAGAACTAGCCAAGATCTACGACCCGCTGGGTTTGCTTTCGCCAACTGTTGTTTTTCTGAAGATCCTATTTCAAGATAGTTGGCTAAGTTCTGCCGATTGGAATGAAGTACTACCGCAGCAAATGTGTACACGATGGCAACAGTTTGCATCGGAAATGCATTTATTGGAAACTTGTCGAGTTCCTCGCTACATATCTGCACCACATCAAGAAATGGAACTGCACGGATTTGCTGATGCATCATCTCAAGCGTATGCTGCCGTCATCTATAGCCGCGTCGAAGTCAACAATGGATATGCTGTCAAACTGATTATGGCTAAAACTCGCGTAGCCCCTATTAAGCCTATCTCCATTCCGCGATTAGAGTTAAACGCAGCTCATTTACTCTCTAAACTGATTTATCTGGTCAAGCAATCATTAACTGTTCCTATTTCCAGAATTAATTGTTGGTCAGACTCTGAAATAGTCCTGCATTGGCTATCTTCTCCGCCTAGGACTTGGAACACCTATGTTTGCAACCGCACTGCTGAAATTCTAGAGGTTTGCCCACGCAGCTGCTGGCAACATATTCGAAGTGGTGATAATCCCGCAGACTGCGCATCGCGAGGAGTACTGCCAAAGGACCTCGTGGATCATCAAATATGGTGGAATGGACCACCTTGGCTATCTCAGTCACGTTCAGCTTGGCCACCTGTTAAAGCTAAGTTTGTTCTGTCGACAGAAGGAGAGGCCTGCCTAGAGATGAAGGCTGAAACGAAAGTTAATCTACACATTTCCGACGACGGAAATTCGCTATCTTGTATGATCAACAAATCCTCCTCATGGTCCCGTTTATTAAGGATAGTCAGCTACTGCCTTCGCTTCGTTCATCGTCTTCGTGAGAGGAATCGACTTTCACCATTCCTATCGGCGTGGGAGCTACAATATGCACGAGCTAAGATCTTTACGCACGCTCAAAAGGAGTTCTTCAACGTGGAGTACCAGCAGTTAACTACCGGACAGCCATTGTCGAAGAAATCGAAGTTGATCCGCTACACACCCTTTTTAGACGAGCAGAGAGTAATGCGTGTTGGTGGTCGCATCGATAATTCTATAGCTACTTATGACGCAAAGCATCCCATTCTCCTTCCTAAGGAATCTCCAATAGCTGGTCTGCTAGTTCGCTATCAACATGCTGCATTGTTACACGCTGGAGTCGAATACACGTTTCATAGTCTACGCCAAAGGTATTGGATTCTAGGAGCTCGGAACCTCGTCCGCAAAACTGTATTCAATTGCAGAACTTGCTTTCTGCAGCGAAGACACACGAGTTCTCAGCTTATGGCTGATTTACCGGAGTTTCGAGTTCAACTCGCCCGTTGTTTTCTGCACACTGGATTGGATTATGCTGGACCTGTGTCAATCAAAACATCGACAGGCCGGACACCAAGATTTGGCAAAGCTTGGTTTGCGATCTTTGTCTGCCTATCTACAAAAGCGATTCACATAGAATTGGTCAGCGATTTGACGACATCCGCCTTTATAGCCGCTTTCAAACGCTTTTGGTCTCGACGTGGACCTATATCAGATTTATACTCGGACAATGGAACGACTTTCCATGGAGCCAAAAGAGATTTAGCTGAAATGCAACGAATGGCAATAGCTCAAAGTCAAGATGAAGAAATTTCAAGCTTCATGGCCAGCCACGAGATTAATTGGCATTTCATTCCGCCATCTGCTCCCCATTTCGGAGGCATTTGGGAGACTGGTGTGAGATCCATAAAGCTGCACTTAAAACGAGTCATTGGCAGCAGTGCCTTGACATTCGAGGAGTATTCGACCCTGTTAATTCAGATTGAAGGGCTTCTGAACTCTCGCCCTTTATGCGCACCTAGCGATCACAGTCTTAACCCGCTAACTCCTTCTCATTTTCTAACAGGTCAGCCTCTCACTTCGGTACCAGAACCATCTTTCCTGGATGTAAATATCAACAGACTGCAGCACTGGAGACAACTACAGGCCAAGGTTCAAGGTTTCTGGAAACGTTGGAATCTCGAGTATCTCAGCACGCTTCAACCTCGCACGAAATGGCATCAAGATGCTCCAAATGTTGCCGTGGACACACTGGTTGTGCTGAAGGAGCCCAATCAACCGCCAAGCAAGTGGATGCTAGGACGAGTCACCGAAGTTCATCCTGGCCAGGATCAGAGGGTTCGGGTGGTCACCGTTAAAACCGCCAAGGGAATCTACAAGCGCCCTATTACGAAAATTGCTGTGCTTCCTTTGAACTGAACCGTCGTTCAGGGGGGCCGGTATGTTGGGAAATAGTTCGTCTTTATGTTGAATTTAAATAGTATTACATTTGCTTCTTTACTTTTGCATATTTACCTATAACCTATATTACCTATAGTACCTATTTTTGCGCACATCATTGTATTGTAACCATTTGGGAGCTTTAAGCTCACACGCATAGCCGAAATTGCAGTGCAATGCGTTAGTATTAGAACATCACGCGATCGCTTTTCTGTTCTTTTTTTCTGCACGTTTTGCAAGCCGGCTGCATTCGCTTGTTGATATTAACCGCAACCGCTCGCTGATAGCAACCCCGCTTAAAGTATTGTAAACCCGCTAAATAGTGAAAATAAATGCATAAAACTATAATAAAAACCATAATACAGTCCACTATTCATAAACAGTTACTAATAATGTAATTAGAAGAAGCGATAGATTCAAAAATAAATTACACAAAAAGCCAAAAAAATTTGTTTATTAATGCTCATACTATATTAAAAGAAGTTGCATATCCATATAATGAAATACACTGTAGATAAGATCCGTTTTACTTGAAACAAGCCATTAAGGTGGCACTTTTTGCTCATGAATTGAATAAAAGTGTGGTATTGTTAAAAGGCAAAAAAATAAGAATATAGTATATTGTAAATGGGGTTTTACATTAAAACTTGATGTAATAGAAAATCCGGTTAGATATGAAGTAAGATTAGTTGCGTGCTGTTTTACACTGTTACACTACTGTTTTCAGTGTCCGTTTTATTTTATCCATTGTTAACCAATACAATATTAAAATACATTACATGGATGTTAAAACTGCTTTTCTTTATGGTACGTTGAAGGAAAAAATGTACATGAAAGTTCCATTAACTGTTTGCAATTATGAAAATGTATGTAAATTAAAGAAGCCCATTTTTGAGTTTAAGCAAGCAGCTAGATGCTGGTTTGAAGTATATGGGCAGGCATTAAAGGAATGTGGATTCAATAATTCACCTGTTGATCGTTGTTTATATGTTTAAAACAGAGGCGAAATTAGTAATAATACATATATCACAGTGGACGGCAGTCCAAAGAAATAAAAATTTACAGTTATCGTCCGATTGGGGCTGGTGGTGATTATAACCCCCCCGTTATCAACCTATATTTCATCTCACTTAATACGCGTCCAATGACACCTTAACAGGATGATCGGTTCAAAAGTAATAGGCAAAACAAGATTTTCGGGGTCCTATCAAATGACCCTGACAAAATGACAAATATTTTGTTTGTCAGTTTGTCTCAAAACATTATTTACGAATACAGAAAATTATAGAAGAGTTTAACAGCTCAATATAAGAAACATTACTTCTACCACTTTTGGATTATCTTGGCTTGAGCCATAAGTCGTTGAATGGTATTTTGAAACACTATGTAATTGAAATCTTGGGTGATTTTTCGATCACCCTAGTGTTTCTAGATGCCGACTTAAGATACTCACCTTTTCTAATTTTTCGATCGTACTTATACCCATTGACATTTTCTCACGTTTTACATGCAACACATTGGTGTATAAAGTTGCGTTTTAAAATTTGTATTTAACAAAAATGGCTACACGTACTTAGCTTTTTTTTACGTATCCATACGTTTTAGGGTGTATGTTCCACATAAAAAACTTGAATAGTATTTTTTTGTGAAATTAAATGAATTATATAATTGAATTTCCACACAACTTCGATATAAAAAAACACCTCTGCACGATGTCAAAATCTAGTGACGATCGCAACAACAGCAAAGAAAAGTTCTGATATCAACTTTTGTTAAGAAATACATAATCTTTATGTTTGTACTTTCGGCTCGCTGCTATTCAATGTGCTTGTGTTTAGCTGTACAATTTTCATAAAGCGTGCCGAATGTAAAACAATAAAGAATATAATGCAATTTTTGAGGAGGCGCGTTAAACATAACATAGCTAAACCCTCGTCACTATAATGTTACTTACACAGCAAAAATACCATTACGGAAATCCTTAGTAAGTGAATGTTGGTCACTTTTTTTTGCATCTTTTTTTTTTGATCTAAAAATAAAAAATAATAAACAATACATAAATATAAAATAAATCATTCAAATATCTATTAAACTTGTCGTGTATCAGTTTCGCAACATTTCTAGTCTCTCATTTTTAAAACTATCGGTCTGAATCTTTCCCAAAAAGTCTTTTGCAGGTTGTGTATAAGTAGGAACCAGCCGGAGCGGACAACTATATCTTAAAGCTAAAGGAAAAAACGGAATACAATTTTTTTAAAATTATGCCTTTGGTGTTTTTTAACATTTTATATTATGGTATTGGGAAAACAAAATTTTATATTTTTCAGAATTTTAAATTAAATTTAATTATATAGTATAATATAGTATATTGTAAATGGGGTTTTACATTAAAACTTGATGTAATAGAAAATCCGGTTAGATATGAAGTAAGATTAGTTGCGTGCTGTTTTACACTGTTACACTACTGTTTTCAGTGTCCGTTTTATTTTATCCATTGTTAACCAATACAATATTAAAATACATTACATGGATGTTAAAACTGCTCTTCTTTATGGTACGTTGAAGGAAAAAATGTACATGAAAGTTCCATTAACTGTTTGCAATTATGAAAATGTATGTAAATTATAGAAGCCCATTTTTGAGTTTAAGCAAGCAGCTAGATGCTGGTTTGAAGTATATGGGCAGGCATTAAAGGAATGTGGATTCAATAATTCACCTGTTGATCGTTGTTTATATGTTTAAAACAGAGGCGAAATTAGTAATAATACATATATCACAGTGGACGGCAGTCCAAAGAAATAAAAATTTACAGTAACCCCCCCGTTATCAACATATATTTCATCTCACTTAATACGCGTCCAATGACACCTTAACAGGATGATCGGTTCAAAAGTAATAGGCAAAACAAGATTTTCGGGGTCCTATCAAATGACCCTGACAAAATGACAAATATTTTGTTTGTCAGTTTGTCTCAAAACATTATTTACGAATACTGAAAATTATAGAAGAGTTTAACAGCTCAATATAAGAAACATTACTTCTACCACTTTTGGATTATCTTGGCTTGAGCCATAAGTCGTTGAATGGTATTTTGAAACACTATGTAATTGAAATCTTGGGTGATTTTCGATCACCCTAGTGTTTCTAGATGCCGACTTAAGATACTCACCTTTTCTAATTTTTCGATCGTACTTATACCCATTGACATTTTCTCACGTTTTACATGCAACACATTGGTGTATAAAGTTGCGTTTTAAAATTTGTATTTAACAAAAATGGCTACACGTACTTAGC
Organism: Drosophila biarmipes; assembly: GCF_025231255.1. Lineage (NCBI taxonomy): Eukaryota > Metazoa > Arthropoda > Insecta > Diptera > Drosophilidae > Drosophila > Drosophila biarmipes. Next base: position 2,310,965 of record NW_026114529.1, on the reverse strand, counting down.
TTTTTTTTACGTATCCATACGTTTTAGGGTGTATGTTCCACATAAAAAACTTGAATAGTATTTTTTTGTGAAATTAAATGAATTATATAATTGAATTTCCACACAACTTCGATATAAAAAAACACCTCTGCACGATGTCAAAATCTAGTGACGATCGCAACAACAGCAAAGAAAAGTTCTGATATCAACTTTTGTTAAGAAATACATAATCTTTATGTTTGTACTTTCGGCTCGCTGCTATTCAATGTGCTTGTGTTTAGCTGTACAATTTTCATAAAGCGTGCCGAATGTAAAACAATAAAGAATATAATGCAATTTTTGAGGAGGCGCGTTAAACATAACATAGCTAAACCCTCGTCACTATAATGTTACTTACACAGCAAAAATACCATTACGGAAATCCTTAGTAAGTGAATGTTGGTCACTTTTTTTTGCATCTTTTTTTTTGATCTAAAAATAAAAAATAATAAACAATACATAAATATAAAATAAATCATTCAAATATCTATTAAACTTGTCGTGTATCAGTTTCGCAACATTTCTAGTCTCTCATTTTTAAAACTATCGGCCTGAATCTTTCCCAAAAAGTCTTTTGCAGGTTGTGTATAAGTAGGAACCAGCCGGAGCGGACAACTATATCTTAAAGCTAAAGGAAAAAACGGAATACAATTTTTTTAAAATTATGCCTTTGGTGTTTTTTAACATTTTATATTATGGTATTGGGAAAACAAAATTTTATATTTTTCAGAATTTTAAATTAAATTTAATTATATAGTATAATATAGTATATTGTAAATGGGGTTTTACATTAAAACTTGATGTAATAGAAAATCCGGTTAGATATGAAGTAAGATTAGTTGCGTGCTGTTTTACACTGTTACACTACTGTTTTCAGTGTCCGTTTTATTTTATCCATTGTTAACCAATACAATATTAAAATACATTACATGGATGTTAAAACTGCTTTTCTTTATGGTACGTTGAAGGAAAAAATGTACATGAAAGTTCCATTAACTGTTTGCAATTATGAAAATGTATGTAAATTATAGAAGCCCATTTTTGAGTTTAAGCAAGCAGCTAGATGCTGGTTTGAAGTATATGGGCAGGCATTAAAGGAATGTGGATTCAATAATTCACCTGTTGATCGTTGTTTATATGTTTAAAACAGAGGCGAAATTAGTAATAATACATATATCACAGTGGACGGCAGTCCAAAGAAATAAAAATTTACAGTAACCCCCCCGTTATCAACATATATTTCATCTCACTTAATACGCGTCCAATGACACCTTAACAGGATGATCGGTTCAAAAGTAATAGGCAAAACAAGATTTTCGGGGTCCTATCAAATGACCCTGACAAAATGACAAATATTTTGTTTGTCAGTTTGTCTCAAAACATTATTTACGAATACTGAAAATTATAGAAGAGTTTAACAGCTCAATATAAGAAACATTACTTCTACCACTTTTGGATTATCTTGGCTTGAGCCATAAGTCGTTGAATGGTATTTTGAAACACTATGTAATTGAAATCTTGGGTGATTTTTCGATCACCCTAGTGTTTCTAGATGCCGACTTAAGATACCTTTTCTAATTTTTCGATCGTACTTATACCCATTGACATTTTCTCACGTTTTACATGCAACACATTGGTGTATAAAGTTGCGTTTTAAAATTTGTATTTAACAAAAATGGCTACACGTACTTAGCTTTTTTTTACGTATCCATACGTTTTAGGGTGTATGTTCCACATAAAAAACTTAAATAGTATTTTTTTGTGAAATTAAATGAATTATATAATTGAATTTTCACACAACTTCGATATAAAAAAACACCTCTGCACGATGTCAAAATCTAGTGACGATCGCAACAACAGCAAAGAAAAGTTCTGATATCAACTTTTGTTAAGAAATACTTAATCTTTATGTTTGTACTTTCGGCTCGCTGCTATTCAATGTGCTTGTGTTTAGCTGTACAATTTTCATAAAGCGTGCCGAATGTAAAACAATAAAGAATATAATGCAATTTTTGAGGAGGCGCGTTAAACATAACATAGCTAAACCCTCGTCACTATAATGTTACTTACACAGCAAAAATACCATTACGGAAATCCTTAGTAAGTGAATGTTGGTCACTTTTTTTTGCATCTTTTTTTTTTGATCTAAAAATAAAAAATAATAAACAATACATAAATATAAAATAAATCATTCAAATATCTATTAAACTTGTCGTGTATCAGTTTCGCAACATTTCTAGTCTCTCATTTTTAAAACTATCGGCCTGAATCTTTCCCAAAAAGTCTTTTGCAGGTTGTGTATAAGTAGGAACCAGCCGGAGCGGACAACTATATCTTAAAGCTAAAGGAAAAAACGGAATACAATTTTTTTAAAATTATGCCTTTGGTGTTTTTTAACATTTTATATTATGGTATTGGGAAAACAACATTTTATATTTTTCAGAATTTTAAATTAAATTTAATTAAAATCGGACGACTCTAAAATAAAAAACGGTAAGAGAAATAAAGAAATATATATTTTTAAACAATTGTTAAAAATGTCACATTGTGTTACTAACGTTGATACCTGAAAAGGTATACCACTTCCCTTCTGCTTTTTTGTATACTTACTAAGGACCGTTTTCTATAGATGTACCAAAATATATATTTTGAATTAAATTGTTATTTACCATTATTTTATTTACCTTATATACACATGTATCTTTATTAATTTTGAGGATGAACGTAAATGGCTTCTGGAATTATTTACATTCATATTACAAAAACTGTTTTAACTTTTATTTTACTTTTTAGAAACGCAATATACGGCGCATTTTTGTGTAAGTGAGCTGCGCACTTAATGTATTTTTCAAATATCCCTTTAGGGAAATAACACGAAGAATATGTCACAAGCGAAGATTGGAATTCTATACATCCCGTAGTAGCGACGGATTCAGTAGTACAATCTCTCACGTACACAGATAATTTTATGTGGATTTTGGCTACCACAAGATTTATGGTCCAACTGGGAAGGGTTTACAGTATTCGTCGAAAACTATGTAACGGGTAGTAGGAAGCGTTTATATACTTTATATATATATGTATATCTTGAACAGGATCACTAGCCGAGTCGATCTGGCCGTGTCCGCCTCCCTGTATGAACGTTGAGATCTCGAAAACTATAGAGCACAGAGTGCTCGGCTTACTGATTATATTAAATAATTAACAATATCTCCAATTCTTCTCAATGCCAATTTTACAAATCTTATTCCGATTAGGTTAATGTTGCTTAAAATTGCTGAAAATGGGCACATGAGGGGGATTCTCTCAACGGCAATATTCCTCCCTCCATTCTGACGTGTAGTCCATTCACACGGACATTTTGTAGGGCATTATCTCGAATGCCGAAGACCGTGTTCCTAATGCTACTTTGTGCAAATTTTGTAAGCGTGTTTAAATTTTAAAGCGACTATGTTGACATTTTAACTTAACTTTTAAAAATGTCTATTAAAAAGCGGAGTAACGGGTACTAATAATCGAGAAACTCAACTACAGCGCTCCCTCTTGTTAATTTTAGAAACTGGTGGTATTGCGCATGCGTTTTGCGCATGTGTATTAGAATTGAAGGAACTCATTCCGAAGATTGCAAAAATTGGAAATTAATAAAGGATGTTTGATAAATAAAAACATTGAAATGAAAATCATTTTGGGTTTGCGGATATTTTTTTCTATTTGTAAGTATTTTTAAATGAGAAGATCAATAAAGTGTAAACATTTTCTTAGTAATTTTAAGGGAAACTTGTCCAAAAATCGCCGAAGAGAAAGTGACAAGAACGGAACTTTATTTATTAAGTGAAGAAAATATTATAAATACGGTTCTCAACAGAGGTCCATACTTTGATACTTCTGCTACAAAAAATGTTACATCGTTAGTTGGAAAAACAGGACACCTTAATTGTCGTATAAAGAATCTTGGAAATAAAACGGTAAGATAGTGATTATTTGCCTGTACAAGGTAGAACAATCTGCATATACCGTGCAACACGGAAATGTATCCGCAATTAACATTTAGGATTAAAAAAGTTATCATCAAAGCTATTTAAATAGCTATTTAAATAGCTTTGACAGGACCCTGACTTTCTGTTAAGTCTTTTTAGCTCGATAAAATGACAATTTATATTCAGTAAATTAAAGGAAGAGTCGAAGGCCACCGCAGCTCGTTAATTTTGAAATTTAATTAGTCATTGTATGCTTAGCTTAATTTGATAAGTAAATAAATTTAAGGACTCAAAAATACCGAATTGTTTTAATAAGAAGTTGTTTTAATAAGAATGTCTGGTCCTTAATTTTTGTAGTTATCATTTATTCTGAGTATAAGAAATGAAGTGCTACCAAAGTGGAAATTCTATTTCATTTCGGTTTCTTTTGTACTAAAATAAAATGCTTTATTTAGAATTGTGTTTTATTAATTTACTTCACCTTATGTATTGAAAATAGTTTCAAGGCAAGAAAAAAAACATTGCACACAACACTAAGACGGCATTTAGCGTCGATAAATAAACGCTATGTTGCGGCTAGTTTCGTTTGCATCATATCATATTTTCTAATTAAATTAACCGATTTAAATATTGGTAATAAGAGAAAAATCACATTTAAACTTTTACAAATTCTTAAAAAAACGGGTTTCCGAGTTCTCAGCGTTCATACTGACGGAAAGACAGACAGACGAACATGGCTAGATCGACTCGACTAAGGGTCAGAAACGCCTCATTCTACCAGTAACATACGAATATAGTACACCCTTTTATTTAAAGAGTAAGAGCTAAATTAATATAATTATTAACTAGCACCACCACCTTTTGCTGATAATTGTGAATACGGATATCTCGTAAACTATCAAGGTTAGAGAACTGAATTTTCAGATTCGATTCCTTAGTTTTCGGTCTCGTCAATATCCCCTGACTGACCGAGAAAAAAATGGTTTAACGCGACCACTCAAGCGCCCACAAAACTGTGGTGCCCACTTAATTCCTTTCGATTGACCTACAAAAAGGTTGCTTTAACACACAAACGCACAAAACTCCGTATATTCAAAAGCTGGCTTTTTACAATATCGCTTTGCTGCTTGTATGTTTTCATCTCCCATTTGTCCAAGTAAGCTGAGTAACATGTCTCTGACAGTCGAGGTGTAAGAGAAAGGTGGCCAAAGCTGTAAGAGAAGATTTATTATTAGAACATAGGAATATTGTTATACTCGTAGAGTAAAAGGGTAAACTAGATTCGTCAGAAAGTATGTAACAGGTAAAAGGACCCCATAAAGTATATATATTCTTGATCAGGATCACTAGCCGAGTCGATCTAGCCATGTCCGTTGAACGCTGAGATCTCGGAAACTATAAAAGCTAGAAGGACTTGGCATGCAGATTCCTGAGCTTCCTGCACAGCGCAAGTTTGATTTCGCGCCCATGCCATGCCCAATTTAACGACCACAATCCGCGAAAATCTGTAGCGCCTACAGTTTTTATGATAGAACAAAAAATTTAACTACATTTATCTCATCAATAACTTTCGATTGACAAAAAAAAGTGCCACGCCTACTTTACGCCGACCAACCGCCCAAAACTGTAGGCGTGCCATGCTAGAAATTTATTTTTTGCTAAAACGAATTTTTCGATCAATACCTGCCACGCTCATCCTGAAAGCCCTTAAAGTTCATTTGAGATAACAACATTTATTAGCATTCAAAGGGCCTAATGAAATGTGTTAGATCTGTTAAAAGATATGAGTGCATGTTATAATACATTTTAATTCAAACCCGCAAACAAATAATTTTTAAAAACCCATTTGCAAAATGGTTATGAGTTTAAGAGTAACCACAACATAAGGAAGTATTATAGTTAAGAAAGCGTAAGGAATATATGGAAGGAGGTCAAGATAGTAGAAAAAAAGAACCAGAAAGAGCGGCAGTTGAAAATATAAAAACAGCAGTACAAGTAAAACGAAGAGAAAAGCTACAGTAGAATCTAACTTTTTATTACTATTTATGTTTAGTCCAGACATTTCAATAAATCCGAGTTGTGGAACCATGAAGCGTTTCACATTCTTCGCTTCTAAGGACGATGTCAAAATCCACATTGTAGCAAACTCACTATTTCAATATTTTGTTTAAGCAGAGACGTGGAATATTTTCGTTTAAAATTTGACTTCCAGAGGTGAATCTTGATGCCACAATATGGACTGAACATGTCATTGCTCACGAATACGGTTCACGGGCTGCAGATTCCGCCAACCAACGTTTCAAAAACTAATCAATAATTTTTACCCACACTACCAAAATGCTTGAAGTTTATTGGGAAAACTAAGTAAATTGTACGTCAACAGTGTCTCCTTTGATGCCAATGTAATTGCTTTTACTGAAACGTGGGTTAATTGCTCTGTGTCTGATTGTGAAATATTTGCATAATTATGTTGTTTATGTGATGTGAACGCTCAGTGTTCTTATTGCCGTCAGTTACTCGAACTAGTCCTCTCTCGAATCCTGAAGACGCGTACCATCCTATACCGGTTTTTTGGTACACTATACTCATCTTTCGATATGTTTAAGAAAGAAATTTAAGAGAACCGGGCAGCTGGCTGACAATTCGAGATATCTAATAATTCTTTAATATAATAATTCTGAAGGAGGTCAAGATAGTAGAAAAAAAGAACCAGAAAGAGCGGCAGTTGAAAATATAAAAACAGCAGTACAAGTAAAACGAAGAGAAAAGCTACAGTAGAATCTAACTTTTTATTACTATTTATGTTTAGTCCAGACATTTCAATAAATCCGAGTTGTGGAACCATGAAGCGTTTCACATTCTTCGCTTCTAAGGACGATGTCAAAATCCACATTGTAGCAAACTCACTATTTCAATATTTTGTTTAAGCAGAGACGTGGAATATTTTCGTTTAAAATTTGACTTCCCGAGGTGAATCTTGATGCCACAATATGGACTGAACATGTCATTGCTCACGAATACGGTTCACGGGCTGCAGATTCCGCCAACCAACGTTTCAAAAACTAATCAATAATTTTTACCCACACTACCAAAATGCTTGAAGTTTATTGGGAAAACTAAGTAAATTGTACGTCAACAGTGTCACCTTTGATGCCAATGTAATTGCTTTTACTGAAACGTGGGTTAATTGCTCTGTGTCTGATTGTGAAATATTTGCATAATTATGTTGTTTATGTGATGTGAACGCTCAGTGTTCTTATTGCCGTCAGTTACTCGAACTAGTCCTCTCTCGAATCCTGAAGACGCGTACCATCCTATACCGGTTTTTTGGTACACTATACTCATCTTTCGATATGTTTAAGAAAGAAATTTAAGAGAACCGGGCAGCTGGCTGACAATTCGAGATATCTAATAATTCTTTAATATAATAATTCTGAACGTTACAATAGTTAAACCATTGTAGAACCGATTTCCAAGATAACCACAATCAGTTTTATGCTTTTGTTAATTCGAAACGAAAATTACAACAATTTCCATATTGATTTCACTTTGATAAATCATCCGCCTCTTGTGGTCCCAATATTGCTAACTTATTTGCCAAATTTTGTTTTGTCGACGTACTCATCCGTTAGTTACACCTCATTCAACCTGTACCATCTCCCTCACTCTTACTTCATTTTTACGCCACTAATTAGTGAGCTTTTTAAAACCTAGCATGGCTTTATGAAACGAAGGTCAACGTCTATGAATCTTCTGGAATCCTCTTCAATCATTAAAAACGGTTTTAAAAACAATTATCAAACTAATGTAATATTTACAGACTTAAGTAAGGCTTTTGGTTTCCGTGAACCATCAGTTATTATTAAAAAACCTAATTTTATAGGATTCCCAATCACGTTGAGTAAGTGGATTTCAACATATTTATCGAACGGACTCAGAGAGTAGCTTTTAACCTAGGACTTCTTCTTTTTGGAATTTTCATTATTGACTTGCCTGAAGTAGTTCTCTCCTCTCAAATTCTGCTGTACGCTGACGATGTAACACATAGCTTTTCATTGGATTCCTGCATATCTGCAAGCCGAACTGAACAATTTTCATTCTTGGTTTATCCAGAATTTGCTGGTCTTAAACTAAACTAAACTTTATGTCGTTTTATCGGAACAATGGCTGTCTTACAGATATTATATCGGGTCCAGTGATCTTGAACGCATTTATAACACTACAGATCTTAGAGTCTTATTTAACCATAACTTAAACTTCATGGATCACATTGGCATCATAGTTAGTAAAGCAAGCGTGGTTTTTGCTTTTGTCAAACGTTGGTCAAAGGAATTTTTACATTTCCTTGTTTCCTCCAATCTTGGAACTGTGCTTGGTCACCTCAATATGCCAAGTATCACGACCTTATCTATTACCTATTACTTTTTAATATTCACTAAATACTCTGTAAATCTGAATGTAAGAAACATCCTAACCCACCTATTTTTGCCACTATCCACTTGATGTGAGACGGTTACTTTGTTTATGTTGGCAGATATTTGCTAACTTCAATAAAAAAATAGCTAATCAGATAAGCTATGGAAATACCAAAAAAACCTGATTTATAGAATAAATTTCGATGATAAATATATATAATGATCTTCAAAAATGGAAGGAATATCAGTGCAGATGGAAAAAAGGTCGCCCATTATTGTAGGACTTGATTACTCAGTAACACAACAGGGCGAATCCGCAGAATAGTGGTCCTTGAGATACTCTAATCGAGAAGTCTATTAGAAGGATAATGGGACTTCAATCCCTACGTGGGCATCCTGCAGGGCTTGTTTTCGCGATGAAAGTAAATTTCAAACAAAAGAACCAACAGTAATAAGATCTCAGCTCTGCATCGCGGGAACACTGGATTCCCTGACCACCAGCTTCTTTGCAGCTATTTTATGCGCTGCCTTTTTTAGGGGCGAACAGCTAAAGGACAGCTGGAGTTGTTCTTCTAATACCGCAGGAAGGCAGTTCCCAAACTCCCAAGGCCCAAGGAATCGGAACAACACTACAGATGGCACGAATAAAATGGCGAAGCATCAACGACACTACAAGGAAGCCTTACACTACTTATAAAGATAAATAAAAAGATATCTTTAATCATTCCATTTATTTTTATTTCTGTGTGCAGCAGCAGATTCGTCTTTTTTTAATGATTACATTTTTGCGGCTTGACAGTAAGACGTCTCCAAATTGAGCAATTGCGTCATCGGTCAAATTCCAAATGTCACTCTGGAGGGATGTTTGTCAAAGCTACGCGTATTAATAAAAAAGATCACATGTCCAGTTGGTTGGTTCTCGGTTGATGTTGCAGTAGATGAGGAAATATCTCGGCACAAGTTCGAAGTTGACCAGGATGAAAATGTGACGTTTCATGTTACAAATGGTATGATTGTTCCTTTGCGTCAATCGCCAAGCTGCAATTTCCGAGGAGAAGATGTGAACTAATAGATTGACGAGTGTTTTGCTGCTGCAATCATAATCCCATCTATGTCAAAATACGTCAGCTCAAAACTCTACGAATTTAATATTTCTAAGTTTTTCATGAATAAAACGAAGTTTTCAAAATATCCTCGATTTATAGGTGGATAATTAACTCTGATACCGTTGTTTAGAAAAAATGGCTGGAACTATTGGATGATGGAATTTTCTGCAAACTCGAATTATCTTTTTCGGTCACAACAGTGAGAACGGAAATCTGTGGACAAAAAATGGTGTATATTACATTTTTGCAAACTCGAATTTTCTTTTTGGGTCACAACATAAGAAGATGCTTATAGCCCAGTGCATTCGGTACAATGAACCGACAAGACAATAATAAAAACACAAATGAAATACGCCACACACAGTTTGCTGAACGATCGATTCGATCTTCAGACAAAAGCTTAGTTTAACTAAAAGCAGAGAATACAAGCACAGAAAAGGCGGTAGTTGAAAAAATAAAATGCGAGAGTGAAAGTGAAGCTAAGATGGGAAAAAGAAAAAACACTAAAAAACTTAAGAAAAAACAAATTTGACCATTTTAAACTAATACGCGTTTTCCATTATTTTAGCGGACATTTTTATAGTACACTAGTGGGCATAAGTATTTTGACGAAACAAAAGTTGAATATACTATTAAGTTGAACTTGCTTCGCTTGAAAATGAAAAGTTAGTTTAAAGTAAAAGTTAGTTTAAGTGCCGTTTGAATGATACAATACTTGTTTCGCTTGACTTTTGGCATCAATGAAAAGTTAGTTTAAAGTAAAAGTTAGTTTAAGTGCCGTTTGAATGATACAATACTTTTCTTAACTCTTTCGATATTTATTGAAAAGGACAATTTTTTGTGAAAATATACTTTTTTCATTCAAAAGTTTCCCCAAACAAAATTAAAGGTACCTGCAAAAACAATTTTTCAATTTGAATTTAGTTTCCTACCTGGATTAGATTTATTTATTTCTTTGTTCAATTTAACGCCTTTCGAAAACGGTATCACACTATGAGCTTGTGAAATTATCAATTTCTGCTTCAAGAAATGTTGAAAATGTACAATACAACTTTAAATGAATGTGGAATACAGATTTAACTGTACATTTAAAATTGTCTTCTTCAGTTCTAAACTTAAATTTAATTAAAAATTAATTTGTTGTTTTTAAAAGAAAAACAAGAAAGGAATTAACTTCGGCAAGCCGAAGTTTGTATACCCTTGCAGTTATAAGAAATAATCAATTTTAGTAACACCATGTGAAATTTTTAAGAATTTTTTCCATCTATAAGTTAGAGTAATCCGATTTTTATTCAATTGAATTCGAAATTATTAAAAATATAAAAAATTATATTCCCAATATTAAAAGATATATCCATTATTATTTTAATTATAATTATAATTAATTCAATTCAAAATTCAGAACTAATTAAAAAATCTTATTTCCTTCTTCTTCTTCTTAGAAGGTTATATGTTAAAAAAACACCAAAGATATATATATTTTTTTCCATATTTTCCGACTAATTTTCCGATTGTTTCTATGGCAGCTATATAAAATAGTAGTCCGATTTCGATAAAACTTAATTCGAAATTAAAAATTAATTAAAAAATTGTATTTCCAAGCGTAGGAGGTTATATATTAAAAAAACACCGAAGATACAATTTTTTATATTATTTTACCAATTAATCGTGCGAATTTGATAAAATATAAATCAAAATTTAAAATTCGACTCGTCTACTGATGCTGATCAAGAATATATATACTTTATGGGGTCGAAAGCGTTTCTTTCACTTCTGACTGAAATTATTATACCCTCTGCAAGGGTATAAAAAGTAATCAAAAATGCTGCAAAAGATTTAATAAAAATTCTAATGAGATGTCTTACCCGCCAGAACCACAAAAGAAAACAATACTGTTTTTCAAAAAGGTCTAGAAGGTTTTTAAAAAGTGCAAATTTACTCTCAAAACTTTTTTCAGGAGAAATTGCACTTAAAAATGTAAAGAAGTCACGTCGGCTGGGATATACTCAGTCCCGCCAGGGTCTCTTTACCGAAAATGTTTGTAAAGATATGGCACAAAAAGGTCTAGGACGAAAATCGGTTGGCTAGCGTGAGATGTAGAGTGACAGCCTCCGTAATACGGAGTGAGAGAAATAGTTTATTCGGTGTCTGCAGCAGAGTGAAAAGGCTCAGCGGTAACGCGCATTTGGGCCTGGCTCATAGCATTCGCTACGAGAAGGCCGAGAGAGAGAGAGAGGATCGATTAAGGGGACAACTTCAAGAGTCCTCTGCTCGCACTTCTGATCTCGTGCGCCGCGATTGCAAGAGGCCTCCGATCGCACTTCTGATCCCGTTCGCCGCTTGGGCTGCCCTGGGCTTTTTCCATTTCTCAAAGTTTCGGTACTCCTTTTCTCTCGCTCTTCCCTTGGCGCGTGCCAATTTCCGGGGTTTTCCTGCTCGATCGCATGTCCTCTCTCGCTTGCTCCTGTGCGGCGCTGCTCACGTGAGCACTTTTCGTGGTGAATATTTCGTTGCTCTCCTGGTGGGAGGGGGAAAGATAAACAGAACCTATCGCTTGGGCTTAGCTAAGATAATTATTGTTTACCAATATACCTACAAATCTTACAATTATTGGCTAAGCTTACATATTAAGTAAACTGTACAAAGTTTTTACAAAGTTATTCGCGAGGGTTTTGTTTTGTTGTTAGCTGCTGTTGTTGCTGCCGCTTGCTGCCGTTATTGTTGGCGACGCCTTTGGGCGTTGTTGTTGGCGCAGGCTGCCGATGTTGTTGGCGCTATTTGTAAGGGGTCAAACGACTCCTAACATCCCCCTCCTACTTCGGGGACGTTTAGAAATGGTGATCCGGTCGGTTTTTGTGATGTGTACCCGGAATTCCTCTGCTCCAGCATGGAATAGAAATTTTCTATTTACCCGCCGGTTCGTCGTCCTTCTTTGCCAGACAGTCAATGACGACTCCGTTCGGACCCGCGTCCCGCGAACCAAAGGGTATTAGTGCTTTGTTTTAACGATTACTAACTGCCGGCTGCGGGTATCGTTGGTTAATCGTTGCTTCTCTGCTGCTCTCGTCTGGATGTGTACATTTCTTCGTGCTGGCTTCTCCGTTGCTTCCGCCTTGGTGCGGGTATCCTTGGTTTCTGTATCTCTGCTCTTGCTGTTGCTCTGCTACGGGTTTTTAGCGTCAATCGATCGCTAAACTAGCTCCGCCATCTGAATGTCTTTGTTGTTGTTCAGTCGTCTGGGTACCAGATTCTGGGTTTCTGGCTCGTTGACTGCCTCCTTCAAATCTCTAAGGGATGCCGTTTTGCGTTGCCTGCTCTGGGTATGTTGCAAGTGCACTGTGGTGGGAGAAAAGAACTTAATTACTTTGTACGGGCCTTCGTATTTGGGTGCTAGCTTACCGGCAAAGTTATCCGCCGTCCTGGACAAATGATGCTGCTTTACGAAGACAAGTGATCCTATGGTCGGTCTCCACGCACGTCGCCTGAGATCGTAATGCTTCCGCTACTCCAACGAAGCTCTCTGAGTGTTCCCCTGTACCACCTTGAAAATGTCCCGTAGCGATTCCGCTTTCGGTTCGGGTGAACGTGGCGCTTGGCTTGGTCCTGGAGTCACTTCATCATACAAGGCCCCTGGGAGTCGTGGCTCTCTGCCTTGGACGATGAACGCTGGACTGAATACGGTTGAGTCTGAGATGCTGCTATTAATTGCCAGATTCAGTTCGGGCAGAAGCTCGTCCCACGTCGTCTGCTTGTCCTCGATATACTGGGCGGCCATCGTTTTAATGGTGCGATTGGCCCTTTCTGTCGGGTTCTGCTGCGGAGTATAAGGTGCTGTATGTTGGATCTCCATTTCCGCCTGCTTGCAGAAGGCTTTGAATGAACGACTCGTAAACTGTGTCCCATTATCGCAGACAAATGTTCGGGGGATACCAAAGTGATTCAAAATCCTCTCCCGAAAGGATTTTTCGAGATGCGCCGAAGTAGCTTTTCTCAAGGGGACCAACTCAACTAATCGACCAATCGAAAAGGCGTCGAAGAATACGAGCAGCATCGTATTCCCACTCTCGGATCGCGAAAGGGGCCCAATAAAATTGGCGCAGACAGTATCGAACGGCTCTCTAATCTGTCTGGGGAACATTTTACCCGCCTGTTTGGTTTGGCTGACTTTGAACCGTTGGCAAGTGTCACACTTGCACCAAGGTGATGGACAAGACGGCGCTATAACTGTCATCATGAGGGAGACTTTCGTGTGCATAAAAGCGCTTCACACGAGCATCCCGTAGGCTAACAAAGAAGGCGCCATGAACGTCAGAATTAGGGAGGAGGGCCAGGACACTGCAACCAAAGCAGCAGAAAAACGCTAATGCTCTGCAGCGGGTATGCATCTGGAATAGAATGGGCATTTAGTTGTCGAAAATCTACACATAGTCGCATCTCTCTAGATTTCTTGATCACGAGTACAATACGAGCGCTGTGGGGGCTCCGTGAAAGATCTATACAGTCGTTGCGTAGCAGTTCGTTGATCTGCTCATCAATAATCCTCTGCATCGCGGGATTCTTAGGAAAATATCTCTGTTTGATGGGCTTATCATCCCGCATCGTAATCGTATGCTCATTTGACACTCCCGTCAATCCTTCGAGTTTGGCCAATTCCTCCTGTAGGAATTTGCTTACCCAGGGTTCTAGTTCTTCTTGCTCGGTGTTTGCTGTGATTACGGCTAGTGCTCCTCCAGCGTCAGGTGTGTACCCTGGTCTGGCTGGGGAAGGCGCTCGCCCTTCCTCCACTGGTTCCGCTGAAACAGTAGCTTGATTCCGTCGAAACGGATTATTTTGCACGGCGTTGTCGTCTCAAGGCCTTTAAATACTGCTGGTCGGGGTGGTTTGCACTTCGTTATCTGGATCGTTGTTTGCTGGAGTGAACGCGTTTTTCAGGAGAGAAGGTGGGGTTGCTTATTAGGAAAATGTTCAGCTGCAGCGCAGCGCGGCCACATTGGAGAGTGGCAGACAGGCCACAGAGGAAGTCTTGCGTGAGCCTTCCGGCAGGCTGACATGGGTGTGTACCGACCGTACGTTATCTGGCGTTCCTTAACGTTGAATAACTCGTTCGCTTACAAAGCTTCTGCTACCTCCGGTGTCTATAGCGTTAAACTCCTGACCCTCGATTTGCACCTGCGCGATAATTCTGCTCGACTGAACCTATAAGATTTTTCTTATTCCGGGGATTCCTGTAGGCAGTCTCCGTCCGCTCCCTGATGAGGCGAAGTCTCCTCTCGTTTCCCGGCTGGGTACGACGGATGAAGGTGATGGGGTCCGAGGTTCCGTCAAAAATGATTCCCCAATTCTTCAGCTTCTCCGCCAGCGTGGCTGCGGACATCTTTGCTTTCTTGGGAAAAATATCCCGCTTGACCGGATGGATCTCCGTGTCTCCGACTACATCGGCGGCACCTCTGCCTTCCAGTGCTGGCACCTGAAGCTGCGAAAAATTTCGATTGGACGAGAGAAATTCTTGAACGAGGGTCAAACGAGGTTCGAACTGGTTAAAATCTTCTTCGATTTCCACCAGGTTACAAACGGCTGGCGTCCTCCCAACCCTCATGCTCAGATCTTGACGTTCATTTTCAAATCTCGGACAAACAAAAAATACGTGCTCTGCGTCTTCATTATCCGACTCGCAGAGTGAGCAGTGCGGATAACGTTCATGCTTAAACCTATTCAAGTAGTATTTAAAGCATCCATGTGCTGTCAGCAGTTGCGTTAAGTAAAAGTCCACACGTCCATGCTTCCTTCCCAGCCATCTCTGTAGTTCTGGGATAAGCTTATGCGTCCATTGTCCTTTGCTGCTATTTGCCCACCTTTCCTGCCACTTTGCAATGGTGAGTTGTTTGCACCTTTTTCGTAGGGATTCGACAGTTTCGACCCCTGTGCTACCTGCGCGGATACCCACTGACTCCACTGCTAGCAGGTCCATCGGTATTATTCCTTAAATAACTAGTGCCGCGTCATGGGATACCGTGCGGAACGCACAGCAAACCCTCAGGGTACACAGTCTCTGTACGGAATCACCCTCCTGCAGATAACTCCCATTTTTTGTGGCTCGGGCCCATATGGGAGCAGCGTACATCAGCGTCGGTGTGACAACGCTAACCAGTAATCTACGTCCTGGTTGCCTCGCCCCACGAGTGTTTGCCATAATTCGCGAAATTAATGCCGCGGTTCTGCCTGCCTTGCGTACGCTAGATGCTCTTTGAAAGAAAGCCGGTGTTCGATCATGACCCCCAAGTATTTTAAGCTTGGGCGAGATTTTATGGTAGAATCTCCAATTTTAATAGTGGCCGTTTCCACTTTCTGCCTGCTACTTATCAGGACTGGTTCGGTTTTAAGAGCTGCCAAGGCGAGACCCTTAGAGTCGAGCCATGCGCTTTCTCGTTTCCCAGCTTCATTGCAGATTCTTTCCGCGTCTGGGAGTTTCTTGGCCCTAACTACTATGGATACGTCATCCGCGAAACCAATGAGTCGTGCCACTTCGGGCATCGTGATCCTAAGGATCTCGTCGTACATGACATTCCACAACAAAGGGCCTAGGACTGATCCTTGGGGGACTCCCCCGGTGACCCCGTGAGTCGATTGCCCTGATTCTGTTTCGTACAGGAGCAGGCGACCTTCGAAGTAGCTCGCTATTACTCGCTGTATGTACACTGGGACATTAAGTTTGCTTAGTGCATTTAGTGTGTGGTGCCAACTAGCGGAGTTGAATGCGTTTTTAACATCCAATGTTGCCGCTATGCAATACTGCTTAGTGTCGTACAACCACCTTTTTCCCTCAATGGCTTTGTCTGCGATCTCACACAGTTTACCAATGGCATCGATTGTAGATAGTCCCTTTCGAAAACCATACTGCATCTCAGAGAGGCCGTTGGTTCCGACAAGGGCACTTTCTAGCCGGGAGTGGATAATTCTTTCAAGAATTTTGCCCACCGTATCCAGCATACAGAGTGGCCTATACGAGGAAGGCTCCTCCGCTGCCTTGTCCCTCTTTGGTATGAGTACCAACCGCTGAGTTTTCCAGCGACTAGGGAACACACCTTCTGTTAGGAATGCATTATACATATCAACATACCGTTTTATTTTTGCTTTTATTGCTATTTTTAGATTTTTAGTACTTTATTCGGGATTCCATCAGGTGCCAGTGCCTTGTCGTCCTTTATTGTCTTCAGAACCTCAAGGACTTCTTCAGGACTTGTGAGCTTTATGCTCCTCGTGTCTACGATCTGTGCTATACGCGCCATGCTCTCTTGCTCAGGGAATAGTGTTTGAACTATCCTTTTTAGGATGACTGGGTATGTCGGCGATGGTCTACTAAATGCCGTTTTGTGACGAGTTTATAAGCGAAGCCCCAAGGGTTGGAGTCTAATTCTTCGCGTATATTATTAAAGCACCTGCGTTTGCTGTCTTTTATGGATTTCTCCAGTACTCGTCTTTTTTCCCTGTAATATATCTGAAGTGCCCTAAATTCGAGTCTTCCTCTTGCTCGTTGGTATGCGCGTCTTGCTCTATGGCATTCTTTCCTGGCTTCCGCAATAGATTGGTTCCACCAGTATGCCGGTCTTTTCCTTGATGGGAGTTTCCCCTTCCTCTGCATAGATGCATCTCAGGCTACCTTGGTGTAATCTGCGATACGGTTTGCCCTTTCGTCTGCTGATCCGTTTGTAGAGAGGTCCTTGAACTACATCTGCACCATCTCCACGTCTAGCGTTTCTACTTTGTACCCACGGTCTTTGGAACGCGTGGTGGGCCATTTGTGGACTTAATCGTGCAAATTATGCCGCATGATCACTACCCATATAGGCGTCACTAACCTCCCAGCTGGAGCCCGAAGCCAGTCCAGCACTCACAAATGTAAGGTCAATGATGGAACTTGTCCCGGCTCTAGAAAAATCGGGTTTTGTTCCAGAGTTCAGCAGTACTAGCTCAAGTGCGGCGAAACCCTCCAGTAGTGCCAGGCGTGCAACGATGGTGACCACCATCCGATTTCAAACGACGATTTAATTCCTAAAGATGGTGATTGAATTTTGTTCGACGACGCAGTAGCTTTAAATATCTCCACGACGATGTTTTTGAGAGCTGCCGATGCACGTGTTGACTCGGCGATGGTTATATGAAAAGCCCCCCAACCGATGTGATCCCATTGCCTGTACTTGATCGACTCCTGCTCGTGTGAGAGAGACGACGATGAGAGTGAAACGAAAAACAAAATGGTTGCGCTGTGGGGAGTATACGTTAGCTTTTCCCTACCTCGGGCTTTCGTAACTCTCGTGACCTTAGTTGGCTAACCTAGAGGGCTCTCGGTCTCTCTCTCTCCGATTATCTGCCTGTATGTGTTTCTTGCTCACGTGATTTGCTGGCCACGTGATCTTGGAACAAATAATCTCTGATTTTAGGTTATGTACTTTGCTCTGCTTAGGAATAAATGTATGAGTGTCTGCGTCCGTTAGAAATTTCTCGCTGTGTGTGGGCATTCTTTGTATAAGTTTTCCCGAACGTGTCATGTGCTCTGTTTAATTCTAAGTTTTTCTTTTGAGGTTACGTTCGACGTACTCCTATGCACATGTCTACACACCCAAATATACACACAGTCACCCTCGAGACACCCTTTAAGAAATAATAATCAAGTCCCCCTCTAAGAAATAAGAAATAATCCAAATTTAATTGTAAACAAGCCAATGGAAATTATCAAGCTATAAACAAGCCACAGGAAAATTACCATAAAACAAAAACCTCAGCTTGTAGACTAAACAATTAGAACGAGCCGCTGTTCAGACTATCTAAGAGTCTAGACTATGTTCAGAGTCTAAAGTCCAAAGTTAGAAAGTCACTCAATAGCAACAAAAGCCACTCACAAAAAGCTCTAAAGCTCAAAACCGAGGTATGATCGTAAAGGAAGTAGGAGTTAGAGAGCGAGTTCAGTTTGAGATTTGTCAATAGCAAGTCGGTGTTCTTCAAATATACAAAATTGTAACCAGTTTAAGAATAAGGAATTAAATAAAGTTTTCTTTGTAACTTAAACTTATGGTGCAAGAATTTAATTGGCGCAGTCGGTAGGATCTCAAAAAATCGTTTAAAAGTCACCGGTACTGATCAAAAGACGGATAATACTATACGACTAGTTTATCCTGATCACCGTAAATTCCGTGAACAAAGAAGGACAATAAAAAGAGAGAGAAAGAATCTATGTGTTCGCATATATGAAGCCATCGAAAGGACCATTGTTGATTCAGCGCAAACAGTCATCGAAGAAGAAAAATCTAATCTAAATAAAACTATTAAGGATTGTATCGAGAGAAAACTATAATTGTTTATAGTTTGTGTATAATTGTTTATCAAAAAAGATATTACAATTCTTTTTAACTTAAAAGAAGCAGCAATTGTAGGCCATTGGGATGCAGACCCATTCGATAAATATAAACCTAGACGTCATGATAATGGAAGGTATTCACACCAAAATTATTATTATCAAAAGTTCAATTCTCAAAATTATCCAAGATATAACAATAACAATTCAAGGGATAATATTTATTTAAATAATTCATCAAACCCTCAAAATTTACAAAATAAAAATCAAATTCCCACTAGGAACCAAGTTAATTATCACGAGTTTAAGAGAAACCTAGATCAAGACGGGGCACAAAACCCTTTGAATTTCCAGGCATCTACTTTAAATAATTCTTCTAATGCACCTGTTAAAATACAAAGGGAATCTGACAGTGCACGGAATAGGATGGACATAAATTTTCAGCAAACTGCCTCGGATACAGAAAGTGTTGCCCATATGTCAGAGTAATGATTAAGGGAAAACTCCTTAGAGCTATGATAGATACAGGGTCATCTATCAATTTAATGACAAAAAATTTCGCAGAAAATAAAGAATATGAAGAAAAACTAAAAGTGTATACATTAAATGGATCAATGGAATTAAAAAAAAGTGTAACATTAGATCCTTACAAAATCGGTCCTACTAAACAGAAAATTTATTTGCATACATTTTCTGACAATTACGATATTTTGATAGGCAGAGATTATCTTAAAGAAAGTAAAGCAAAACTAAATTATGAGGAAGAAACAGTAATGTTAGGATATACTTTACTTTATATAAAGTATGGAGAATGATATGGAAAAGGATAAGACCGCAGTAAAATGCCTTAATCCACCATCGTTTGAAAAGAAAATTGAAAAGGATAAGACCGCATTACAATGCCTTAATCCACCTTTGTCAAACGACCAGTCATTTAATTTTGCCATAAATAATGAATTAAAAGAATGTAATGAATACAGGTTAGAACACTTGAATGAGGAGGAAAAAGAAAGTTTAAAAAGGTTTTATTTGAATTTAATGACATCCAGTACAAGGAAGGTGAAAATTTGACTTTTACAAGTACTATTAAACATTCAATTCAAACCAAGCATGAGGATCCAGTATATAAGAAACCATATAAATACCCTCAAACTTTTGATGAAGAAGTCAATAAACAAATAAATGAAATGATTGAACAGGGAATAATTCGTACATTAAAATCTCCCTATTGTTTACCAATCTGGATAGTTCCAAAAAACAGCGATGCATCAGAAAAAATGAAATTCAGATTAGTAGTAGACTACAGAAATTTAAACGAAATCACTATTAATGATAAATTCCCAATACCCAGAATATTGGACAAATTAGGAAGATGTCAATATTTCACAGCCATTGATTTAGCTAAAGGATTCCATCAAATTCAAATGGAACCAGAATCAATAGCTAAAACGGCATTCTCAACAAAACATTGTCATTACGAATATACTCGTATGCCATTTGGCCTTAAAAACGCCCCCGCTACTTTCCAAAGACGTATGAACAATTTATTAGAAGATTTAATCTATAAAGATTGTTTAGTATATCTAGATGATATTATAATTTTTTCCACTTCATTGGAAGAACACATTCTATCATTGAAGAAAGTATTCCAAAAACTACAAGATGCCAATTTAAAACTACAATTAGATAAATGCGAATTTATGAAAAAGGAAACCGAATTCCTAGGCACGTAGTAACCACTACAGGTATAAAACCAAACCTAAAAAAAATAAGTGCCATTATAAATTTCCCCATACCAAAAACCCGTAAAGAAATTAAATCATTTCTAGGACTGTGTGGATTTTATCGGAAATTTATACCGAATTTCGCAAATTTTGTAAAGCCAATGACTATGAAATTAAAAAAAGGTGCAACAATTAATATTAAAGACAAACCATACGTAGAAGCATTTGAAAAAATGAAAGTCTTAATTACATCCGACCCTATTTTAATTTATCCCGACTTTAACAAACCATTTTCTTTAACAGGGACGCAAGTAACATGGCGATAGGAGCAGTACTATCACAGAATCATAAACCACTTTGTTTTGCCAGCAGAACCCTTAACGAATACGAGATAAATTATGCTACGATAGAAAAAGAACTTTTAGCAATCGTGTGGGCTATCAAATACTTTAGATCATATTTATTCGGCAGGTCTTTCGAAATATTAAGTGACCACAAACCCTTAGTTTGGTTAAATAATATCAAAGAACCAAATGTGAAATTACAAAGATGGAAAATAAAATTAAATGAATTCGGCTATCAGATAAAATATTTACCAGGAAAAGAGAATTACGTTGCCGACGCATTATCTAGAACCAAGATAGAAGAAACCATGTTTACGGACAATGTTGAACAGGACATACAAGACAAAACAGATAGTAACGTAGACGCAACCGTGCACAGTGCACAAGAAACTTTCAAAACTTTATTTCTATTACCGAGAAACCATTCAATTATTTTTCTCGACAGATTAAATTAATTAAAGGAAACGAAGATACGATAGAAGTGACACACTATTTTCATAAATTAAAAATTTAAATTATTTATAAAGAAATGACAGAAACTTCAGCGAAAGAATAATTAAAGAGCATTTATGTACCAAAAAAAGTGCAATTTATTTCCATGACGACTCAGTTTTTATTATATTCCAAAAAGCTTATGTAGAAATTATAAGTGTAAATCATTCAACGAAATTAGTGAGATGTACAACAAGACTTGAAGATATTCTGACGTGCACAGACTTTAAAGAAAAAATTAAAACGACACAAAGAACTTTTACACCCAGGAATTGAGAAAACTTCCAAATGGTTCAGATAAAAATAATATTTCCGTGACTATCAAAAATTAATTCAAAATATAATAAATGAATGTGAAATTTGAAATATTGCCAAAACAGAACATAGAAATGACATTTGAAATTACCCCAGAAATTCAGAATATAAGGGAAAAATGTGTTATGTATTTTTATATAGTAGGACACAAACAGTTTTTATCATGCATAGACGTATATTCTAAATTTGCTACTTTAGTGGAAGTAACAGGTAGAGATTGGTTAGAAGCCAAAAGAGCAATTATTAAAGTATTCAATGAAATGGGAAAACCCCAAGAAATTAAAACAGACAAAGATAAAGCATTTATGCGCGTAGCTTTACATATGTGGTTAAACTTAGAAGGAGTTCAAATTCAAATAACAACTAGTAAAAATGGTATTTCAGATATAGAAAGATTCCATATAACACTAAATGAAAAGTTAAGAATCATAGGAAGTGAATCAGATATTGAGAATAGATATACCAAATTCGAACTAAACCTTTATATTTGCAATCATAAAATCAAACATAATGCTACAAATCAGACACCAGCTGATATTTTTATGTATGCAGGAACACCAGATTTCGACACACAAATGAAGAAAAGTAACAGGATTGAAAAATTAAATAAAAAACGTCATGACTATGAGATAGACCTAAAATATAAACAAGCGCCATTAGTGAAGTCTAAAACTACAAACCCATTTAAAAAAAACAAGTACTTTAAAGAAAGTTAACGAAAAACATTTTGAATTGACAATCGGACAAAGTATTGAGATAAATCCTATAAAAGCTCAGAATAGATAACTCCTATTTAAAACAGGATCAGTAGAAACCAACTAATTACGAATACCATTACCACAAGAAAATTACCATGAAACAAAGACCTCAGCTTGTAGACTAAACAATTAGAACGAGCCGCTGTTCAGACTATCGGCACGTTCCCACAATTCAGGATGCTCAGATTTCGGGATCCAATCGATTTAGCGTCGCTTGTGAACAGCTGTGTTTACTTTTGTGCTCCGAGTTTTTGTCTTTTCCAGTGGTTTTTGTGCTAGTGTTCTGTTTATTTACAAAGATTAACCTAACAATTGTGCTAGTAATTCTAAATAGATCTCCCAGTAACGGGTACGTGGTAATAGTTATTTTAACATTTCTATTAGATTTGTTTAATCCCATAGCTTTGTTTTTGTAACATACGCTCCTAAACTTGCTAAAACTCTTTTACTCTCTCTCAATCTCCCTCGCTCTATTTTATAACTGTAACCTGCTCTCTATGCACCCATTGAATTTCCAGTAGACTTTTTCGGTGCTATTTTCTGCAACTCTCTCTTCTCTTTGATATTTGATATTTTACTTCATTTTTCATTTGTTTGTCTTATAATGGCCCTTGTCTGTTCCAAGAAAAACTGCACCCTTGCGTCTTCAACGAAAGACCCCTTTATTTTTTGCTGGCTCTGCGATTCGATGATGCACGTCAAATGTGCAGGATTCACCGACAGAGTTAAAGATTTTATTGATCTTATCTCTGGTCTTATGTGGTCATGTGGTTCCTGCAAGGAAATGGTGGTTGAGATGAGCGGCTTTTGTGAAGCAGACTCGAGACAGCCTGTTGAATATCTCGGGTGCTCCTGGGCAACTCAATAAGGGGTTCAATACCGTCTGTGCCCAGTTTAATAATAAAAAATTATTAACAGAGTCGCCTAAACGCAAAAAAGCCAGCTTAACCGCCGTTAATACCACCATGGAATCCAACCTAAGTCCGAACTTGGTAGCAGCAGTTCCTGTCGACACAGGGTTAAGCGAACAAACTGGGCGTATGGATACGGCTAGCTCGAGTGTAGCCCATGTTTCCGGACTGAAAGCTTCTGTACTGGCTAAGTTAAAGAAATCGGTGCCGACCGTTCCTATAAGTACTGTAGGCACCGATCCTGGATATCAGCTTTGTGAGGTTCAGACTGCTGCTGGGGAGCGTAAGAAACTTTCAGTTGTTTCACAAAGAAAGCAATTATTTGTTTCTAGATTCACCCCAGATACCACATCTGAGGATGTTCTGGAATTTATACGTGAAAAATTCCTATCCGAAGATATTGCAGTTGAACAATTTCGATTTTCATATGTTCGTAGGATATCTTCTTTTAAAATATTTGCTCCGCCTGACATTTTTAATGTTTTACTTTCTGAAAGCTTTTGGCTTAATAATGATTTAGTAATTAAAGAATTTCTTACAAATAAACCGAGAACAAATAACAGGCCCTCCACTGTGCCAAAAAACTAAAAAGTTTAATTTTGGCGTATCAAAATGTTAGGGGATTAAATATGAAGCTACCCAAGCTTTATGCTGGCTCCTCTGCATTTACAGAAACTTGGCTGAAACCAGGGATATCCGACTCTGAAGTTCTGGGTAGTAACTTTAATACTTATAGGACCGATCGCCACTCACGTAGGGGGGGGCGTTGTCCTGATTGCCGTTACCTCTAGCCTAACATCTGAAAGGATTCTCATTCATATACCCAATGAAATTGAATTTCTAAGTGTAAAAGTTTCTTTGCAATCGTTATCTGTTTTTGATACATGTTCCTATATTCCACCTGGCTCTGACCTAGTAATTTATGAGCACCATCTGTCTGCAATAAAATCTGTTTTATCCCTTCTTTCTAACAGAGACCTTTTGATTGTTTTAGGTGACTTTAACCTACCTGATATTTCTTGGTCTCCTCCTACTGACTGAGTTGTCGCTATGCCATTATCCGCCCATTATTTTGTGGATGGCCTTTTAGAATTATAGTTACAGCAAGTTAGCTTTATAAAAAATTCCTTAAGAAGACAATTAGATCTTGTGTTTGTTTCAGACCCGTGTGAAATCACAGTATGTAGAATTGACGCTCTTGTTGTACCTGAAGACCCATATCATCCTACTATGGAACTGTCAATTTGCCTCCCCTGCTCTGATACCCTCTCTCCTTTAGTTTCTCCAACTAAAATGAGATGTTTTCGTAAATGTAACTATAATAAACTTAACGATATGATTTCTCATTATAATCGGACAGACTTGTTCAATTGTACAGACATTGAAAGTGCCACTGAACTATTCTATACAGTCTTAAATACGTTTTCTAATGAATGCGTACCTGATCGGTTTCTTTCAAACCTAAACAGACTTCCTTGGTTTACCAATGCGCTTCAAAAACTTAAAAACCTTAAATCTAACACTTATAAAAGTATAAATCGGGTAGACCAACAGATTTTTCGAAATATGTTGTGGCCCGAACAGATTTTAATGTTCTCAACAGTCATTGCTACTCTATGTATCTAAGTCGATGTAAATTTGAATTTTCAAACGATCCGAAACAGTTTTACAATTTTGTTAATGCCAAGCGTAAGGCATCGGCATTGCCTTCATCGGTACGTCTAAACTCAATGGAGACATCGACGGATTCTGAAATTGCTGATTTATTTGCTGAGTTTTTCCAAACTACTTATAGTTCGACAGCTTGGTCAAATTCTAACTACCCTAATCCATTAAATGGGGCAAATTGTATTTTCTCCCCTGTAATCACCGAAAGCTCTCTCGTAAGAGATTTAGCAACAACAACGCCAACATTTTCTCCCGGTCCAGATGGACTTCCTGGATGTGTGCTTAAGTTTTGTGCGTCAACCATTTGTAAACCGATTCTTACACTTTTTAATTTGTCTATTTCATCATCAGTTTCTCCTTCTATCTGGAAGGACTCTTTTATTATTCCACTCCATAAAAAAGGTGCAAAGGCAGATGCCCAAAATTATATATAGATCGACCACCACCAACCTTCTTGAATTGTCATCTATTGTAATAAATGGGTTTAAGAAAAAAATGCAGACTGACATTGTATATACAGATTTTAGTAACGCCTTTGACTCCGTTAACCACTCACTTCTTTTATTTAAATTAGATCAGCTTGGGTTTCCTGGTAATCTATTATCTTGGACTTCAAGTTACTTGAATGGTAGGACTCAGAGGGTTAAATTCAAGACTGCTGTTTCAAAATTGATCTACGTGACATCTGGAGTGCCTCAGGGTAGTCATTTGGGCCCTTTGCTGTTTACTTTGTTTATTAACGATCTTCCCTCAATCATAACACATTCTCGTGTAATAATGTATGCTGATGATGTAAAGCTTTGTTTATCATATAATGATATAGCGTCGGGATTTAACTTACAGTCTGATATTGATTGTTTTAATGGATGGTGTGAGCACAACCTTTTAAATTTGAACTGCATAAAATGCAACGCTATGACTTTTTATAGAGGTACTCCTACGTTTATCAGTTACTTTCTTAAAAATACGCCACTTGACCGTATTTATTCAGTTAACGATTAAGGTGTTCTTCTTGACCCTAAACTTAAATTTGAATGCCACATTATGTCCACTGTTAGCAAAGCCATGAGTGTTCTTGGGTTTATAAAGCGTTGGTCAAAAGAATTTGATGACCCTTATACGACCAAATTAATTTTTACCTCCCTTGTCCTTCCTATTTTGGAATATTGGTTTGGAGTCCACAATATCAAGTGCACATCGACCGTATTGAGTCGGTACAAAGAAAATTTCTTTTATTTGCCCTGCGCAGTTTGAACTGGGATCAAAACGTAAGGCTTACTTCCTACGAGAGTAGATTACAATTGCTTAATTTACCTACCTTTGTAAATCGTAGAAAAATGCTTGGTACTATTTTTATACAAAATCTTACAAGAGGTGACATTGATTCTGCAGAACTTTTAAGCCGCCTAACATTCAACGTTGCCGTTAGACTAACACGAAATTATTATTCTCTAAATTTGCCACGATGTACATCAAATTTTTGTTTGCCCTTTCGCGTTCTATGTAATAACTATAATAAACTTTATCATTAAATTTGCATTTCAACATCTATCCCGGTATTAAAAACTAATATTTTAACTCATTTGCTCAATTCTTAGTTGTGCCTTTTATTTTCATTTGTGTCCCGTCTCTATTTGTTTTATGTATGTATCTTCCTCGCGAACTCGCATTTTTGCCCAATTTGATAAAAGGGCCCCGCGCGTTATAAGCACTTGCTTGGTGTCGTTGGGCCACTTGTTTGTACTGTTCGAAGTGCATCAACGTCCATATATATAAGTCTGGAGTCTAAAGTCCAAAGTTAGAGAGTCACTCAATAGCAACAAAAGCCACTCACAAAAAGCTCTAAAGCTCAAAACCGAGGTATGATCGTAAATGAAGTAGGAGTTAGAGAGCGAGTTCAGTTTGAGATTTGTCAATAGCAAATCGGTGTTCTTCAAATAAAAATTGTAACCAGTTTAAGAATAAGAAATAAAATAAAGAATTTAATTACATATATTTTTTTTTCTCCGTTATCTGCTCTACAAATTTGTGTGTCCGTCGATATACTCGTATAAGTATCAGTATCAGTATCGATTTAGCGTCGCTTGTAAACAGCTGTGTTTACTTTTGTGCTCCGAGTTTTTGTCTTTTCCAGTGATTTTTGTGCGAGTGTTCTGTGTGTATTTATTTACAAAGATTAACCTAACAATTGTGCTAGTAATTCTAAATAGATCTCCCAGTAACGGGTACGTGGTAATAGTTATTTTAACATTTCTATTAGATTTGTTTAATCCCATAGCTTTGTTTTTGTAACATACGCTTCTAAACTTGCTAAAACTCTTTTACTCTCTCTCAATCTCCCTCGCTCTATTTTATAACTGTAACCTGCTCTCTATGCACCCACTGAATTTCTAGTAGACTTTTTCGGTGCTATTTTCTGCAACTCTCTCTTCTCTCTCTTGCTTGATTTACTTTGTATTTGTTCGTACTGAAAGTTGTTAGTGTCGCACAAGCCACGCTCAGTCGATAGAATATTTTTTTTCTCGTGCTCTCTTACGTTTTGATACATTTTCGCGATCTCGCGCTCTTATTTTTTTTTTTTTTTGTGTGTTTGTGCTTTTGTGATTTTTGAATTTTATCCCAGTGCCAAATTTACTTTGAGGTATTTTTGATATTTTACTTCATTTTTCATTTGTTTGTCTTATAATGGCCCTTGTCTGTTCCAAGAAAAACTGCACCCTTGCGTCTTCAACGAAAGACCCCTTTATTTTTTGCTGGCTCTGCGATTCGATGATGCACGTCAAATGTGCAGGATTCAACGACAGAGTTAAAGATTTTATTGATCTTATCTCTGGTCTTATGTGGTCATGTGGTTCCTGCAAGGAAATGGTGGTTGAGATGAGCGGCTTTTGTGAAGCAGACTCGAGACAGCCTGTTGAATATCTCGGGTGCTCCTGGGCAACTCAATAAGGGGTTCAATACCGTCTGTGCCCAGTTTAATAATAAAAAATTATTAACAGAGTCGCCTAAACGCAAAAAAGCCAGCTTAACCGCCGTTAATACCACCATGGAATCCAACCTAAGTCCGAACTTGGTAGCAGCAGTTCCTGTCGACACAGGGTTAAGCGAACAAACTGTGCGTATGGATACGGCTAGCTCGAGTGTAGCCCATGTTTCCGGACTGAAAGCTTCTGTACTGGCTAAGTTAAAGAAATCGGTGCCGACCGTTCCTATAAGTACTGTAGGCACCGATCCTGGATATCAGCCTTGTGAGGTTCAGACTGCTGCTGGGGAGCGTAAGAAACTTTCAGTTGTTTCACAAAGGAAGCAATTATTTGTTTCTAGATTCACCCCAGATACCACATCTGAGGATGTTCTGGAATTTATACGTGAAAAATTCCTATCCGAAGATATTGCAGTTGAACAATTTCGATTTTCATATGTTCGTAGGATATCTTCTTTTAAAATATTTGCTCCGCCTGACATTTTTAATGTTTTACTTTCTGAAAGCTTTTGGCTTAATGATGATTTAGTAATTAAAGAATTTCTTACAAATAAACCGAGAACAAATAACAGGCCCTCCACTGTGCCAAAAAACTAAAAAGTTTAATTTTGGCGTATCAAAATGTTAGGGGATTAAATATGAAGCTACCCAAGCTTTATGCTGGCTCCTCTGCATTTACAGAAACTTGGCTGAAACCAGGGATATCCGACTCTGAAGTTCTGGGTAGTAACTTTAATACTTATAGGACCGATCGCCACTCACGTAGGGGGGGTGGGGGGGGGGGGGGGGGGGGGGGCGGTGGGCGGTGTCCTGATTGCCGTTACCTCTAGCCTAACATCTGAAAGGATTCTCATTCATATACCCAATGAAATTGAATTTCTAAGTGTAAAAGTTTCTTTGCAATCGTTATCTGTTTTTGATACATGTTCCTATATTCCACCTGGCTCTGACCTAGTAATTTATGAGCACCATCTGTCTGCAATAAAATCTGTTTTATCCCTTCTTTCTAACAGAGACCTTTTGATTGTTTTAGGTGACTTTAACCTACCTGATATTTCTTGGTCTCCTCCTACTGACTGAGTTGTCGCTATGCCATTATCCGCCCATTATTTTGTGGATGGCCTTTTAGAATTATAGTTACAGCAAGTTAGCTTTATAAAAAATTCCTTAAGAAGACAATTAGATCTTGTGTTTGTTTCAGACCCGTCTGAAATCACAGTATGTAGAATTGACGCTGTAACTATAATAAACTTAACGATATGATTTCTCATTATAATCGGACAGACTTGTACAATTGTACAGACATTGAAAGTGCCACTGAACTATTCTATACAGTCTTAAATACGTTTTCTAATGAATGCGTACCTGATCGGTTTCTTTCAAACCTAAACAGACTTCCTTGGTTTACCAATGCGCTTCAAAGACTTAAAAACCTTAAATCTAACACTTATAAAAGTATAAATCGGGTAGACCAGCAGATTTTTCGAAATATGTTGTGGCCCGAACAGATTTTAATGTTCTCAACAGTCATTGCTACTCTATGTATCTAAGTCGATGTAAATTTGAATTTTCAAACGATCCGAAACAGTTTTACAATTTTGTTAATGCCAAGCGTAAGGCATCGGCATTGCCTTCATCGGTACGTCTAAACTCAATGGAGACATCGACGGATTCTGAAATTGCTGATTTATTTGCTGAGTTTTTCCAAACTACTTATAGTTCGACAGCTTGGTCAAATTCTAACTACCCTAATCCATTAAATGGGGCAAATTGTATTTTCTCCCCTGTAATCACCGAAAGCTCTCTCGTAAGAGATTTAGCAACAACAACGCCAACATTTTCTCCCGGTCCAGATGGACTTCCTGGATGTGTGCTTAAGTTTTGTGCGTCAACCATTTGTAAACCGATTCTTACACTTTTTAATTTGTCTATTTCATCATTTCATCATCAGTTTCTCCTTCTATCTGGAAGGACTCTTTTATTATTCCACTCCATAAAAAAGGTGCAAAGGCAGATGCCCAAAATTATATATAGATCGACCACCACCAACCTTCTTGAATTGTCATCTATTGTAATAAATGGGTTTAAGAAAAAAATGCAGACTGACATTGTATATACAGATTTTAGTAACGCCTTTGACTCCGTTAACCACTCACTTCTTTTATTTAAATTAGATCAGCTTGGGTTTCCTGGTAATCTATTATCTTGGACTTCAAGTTACTTGAATGGTAGGACTCAGAGGTTTATATTCAAGAATGCTGTTTCAAAATTGATCTACGTGACATCTGGAGTGCCTCAGGGTAGTCATTTGGGCCCTTTGCTGTTTACTTTGTTTATTAACGATCTTCCCTCAATCATAACACATTCTCGTGTAATAATGTATGCTGATGATGTAAAGCTTTGTTTATCATATAATGATATAGCTTCGGGATTTAACTTACAGTCTGATATTGATTGTTTTAATGGATGGTGTGAGCACAACCTTTTAAATTTGAACTGCATAAAATGCAACGCTATGACTTTTTATAGAGGTACTCCTACGTTTATCAGTTACTTTCTTAAAAATACGCCACTTGACCGTATTTATTCAGTTAACGATTAAGGTGTTCTTCTTGACCCTAAACTTAAATTTGAATGCCACATTATGTCCACTGTTAGCAAAGCCATGAGTGTTCTTGGGTTTATAAAGCGTTGGTCAAAAGAATTTGATGACCCTTATACGACCAAATTAATTTTTACCTCCCTTGTCCTTCCTATTTTGGAATATTGGTTTGGAGTCCACAATATCAAGTGCACATCGACCGTATTGAGTCGGTACAAAAAAAATTTCTTTTATTTGCCCTGCGCAGTTTGAACTGGGATCAAAACGTAAGGCTTACTTCCTACGAGAGTAGATTACAATTGCTTAATTTACCTACCTTTGTAAATCGTAGAAAAATGCTTGGTACTATTTTTATACAAAATCTTACAAGAGGTGACATTGATTCTGCAGAACTTTTAAGCCGCCTAACATTCAACGTTGCCGTTAGACTAACACGAAATCATTATCCTCTAAATTTGCCACGATGTACATCAAATTTTTGTTTGCCCTTTCGCGTTCTATGTAATAACTATAATAAACTTTATCATTTAATTTGCATTTCAACATCTATCCCGGTATTAAAAACTAATATTTTAACTCATTTGCTCAATTCTTAGTTGTGCCTTTTATTTTCATTTGTGTCCCGTCTCTATTTGTTTTATGTATGTATCTTCCTCGCGAACTCGCATTTTTGCCCAAATTGATAAAAGGGCCCCGCGCGTTATAAGCACTTGCTTGGTGTCGTTGGGCCACTTGTTTGTACTGTTCGAAGTGCATCAACGTCCATATATATAAGTCTGGAGTCTAAAGTCCAAAGTTAGAGAGTCACTCAATAGCAACAAAAGCCACTCACAAAAAGCTCTAAAGCTCAAAACCGAGGTATGATCGTAAATGTAGTAGGAGTTAGAGAGCGAGTTCAGTTTGAGATTTGTCAATAGCAAATCGGTGTTCTTCAAATAAAAATTGTAACCAGTTTAAGAATAAGAAATAAAATAAAGAATTTAATTACATATATTTTTTTTCTCCGTTATCTGCTCTAGAAATTTTTGTGTCCCTCGATATACTCGTATAAGTATCAGTATCAGTATCGATTTAGCGTCGCTTGTAAACAGCTGTGTTTACTTTTGTGCTCCGAGTTTTTGTCTTTTCCAGTGATTTTTGTGCGAGTGTTCTGTGTGTATTTATTTACAAAGATTAACCTAACAATTGTGCTAGTAATTCTAAATAGATCTCCCAGTAACGGGTACGTGGTAATAGTTATTTTAACATTTCTATTAGATTTGTTTAATCCCATAGCTTTGTTTTTGTAACATACGCTCCTAAACTTGCTAAAACTCTTTTACTCTCTCTCAATCTCCCTCGCTCTATTTTATAACTGTAACCTGCTCTCTATGCACCCACTGAATTTCTAGTAGACTTTTTCGGTGCTATTTTCTACAACTCTCTCTTCTCTCTCTTGCTTGATTTACTTTGTATTTGTTCGTACTGAAAGTTGTTAGTGTCGCACAAGCCACGCTCAGTCGATAGAATAT
Organism: Drosophila biarmipes; assembly: GCF_025231255.1. Classification (NCBI taxonomy): domain Eukaryota; kingdom Metazoa; phylum Arthropoda; class Insecta; order Diptera; family Drosophilidae; genus Drosophila; species Drosophila biarmipes. The sequence goes on along the minus strand of NW_026114529.1, from coordinate 2,278,792 downwards.
TTTTTTCTCGTGCTCTCTTACGTTTTGATACATTTTCGCGATCTCGCGCTCTTATTTTTTTTTTTTTTTTGTGTGTTTGTGCTTTTGTGATTTTTGAATTTTATCCCAGTGCCAAATTTACTTTGAGGTATTTTTGATATTTTACTTCATTTTTCATTTGTTTGTCTTATAATGGCCCTTGTCTGTTCCAAGAAAAACTGCACCCTTGCGTCTTCAACGAAAGACCCCTTTATTTATTGCTGGCTCTGCGATTCGATGATGCACGTCAAATGTGCAGGATTCACCGACAGAGTTAAAGATTTTATTGATCTTATCTCTGGTCTTATGTGGTCATGTGGTTCCTGCGAGGAAATGGTGGTTGAGATGAGCGGCTTTTGTGAAGCAGACTCGAGACAACCTGTTGAATATCTCGGGTGCTTCTGGGCAACTCAATACCGTCTGTGCCCAGTTTAATAATAAAAAAGTATTAACAGAGTCGCCTAAACGCAAAAAAGCCAGCTTAACCGCCGTAATACCACCATGGAATCCAACCTAAGTCCGAACTTGGTAGCAGCAGTTCCTGTTGACACAGGGTTAAGCGAACAAACTGTGCGTATGGATACAGCTAGCTCGAGTGTAGCCCATGTTTCCGGACTGAAAGCTTCTGTACTGGCTAAGTTAAAGAAATCGGTGCCGACCGTTCCTATAAGTACTGTAGGCACCGATCCTGGATATCAGCCTTGTGAGGTTCAGACTGCTGCTGGGGAGCGTAATAAACTTTCAGTTGTTTCACAAAGGAAGCAATTATTTCTTTCTAGATTCACCCCAGATACCACATCTGAGGATGTTCTGGAATTTATACGTGAAAAATTCCCATCCGAAGATATTGCACTTGAACAATTTCGATTTTCATATGTTGCCGTTACCTCTAGCCTAACATCTGAAAGGATTCTCATTCATATACCCAATGAAATTGAATTTCTAAGTGTAAGAGTTTCATTGCAATCGTTATCTGTTTTTGATACATGTTCCTATATTCCACCTGGCTCTGACCTAGTAATTTATGAGCACCATCTGTCTGCAATAAAATCTGTTTTATCCCTTCTTTCTAACAGAGACCTTTTGATTGTTTTAGGTGACTTTAACCTACCTGATATTTCTTGGTCTCCTCCTACTGACTGAGTTGTCGCTATGCCATTATCCGCCCATTATTTTGTGGATGGCCTTTTAGAATTATCGTTACAGCAAGTAAGCTTTAAAAAAATTCCTTAAGAAGACAACCCATATCATCCTACTATGGAACTGTCAATTTGCCTCCCCTGCTCTGATACCCTCTCTCCTTTAGTTTCTCCAACTAAAATGAGATGTTTTCGTAAATGTAACTATAATAAACTTAACGATATGATTTCTCATTATAATTGGACAGACTTGTACAATTGTACAGACATTGAAAGTGCCACTGAACTATTCTATACAGTCTTAAATACGTTTTCTAATGAATGCGTACCTGATCGGTTTCTTACAAATCTAAACAGACCTCCTTGGTTTACCAATGCGCTTCAAAGACTCAAATCTAACACTTATAAAAGTATAAATCGGGTAGACCAGCAGATTTTTCGAAATATGTTGTGGCTCGAACAGATTTTAATGTTCTCAACAGTCATTGCTACTCTATGTATCTAAGTCGATGTAAATTTGAATTTTCAAACGATCCGAAACAGTTTTACAATTTTGTAAGGCATCGGCATTGCCTTCATCGGTACGTCAAACTCAATGGAGGCATCGACGGATTCTGAAATTGCTGATTTATTTGCTGAGTTTTTCCAAACTACTTATAGTTCGACAGCTTGGTCAAATTCTAACTACCCTAATCCCCTGTAATCACCGAAAGCTCTCTCGTAAGAGATTTAGCAACAACAACGCCATCATTTTCTCCCGGTCCAGATGGACTTCCTGGATGTGTGCTTAAGTTTTGTGCGTCAATCATTTGTAAACCGATTCTTAAACTTTTTAATTTGTCTATTTCATCATCAGTTTTTCCTTCTATCTGGAAGGACAGGTGCGAAGGCAGATGTCCAAAATTATAGAGATATTTCTAAATTGTCGGCAATTCCTAAAGCATTTCAACGTATTATCACTTCTCATTTGCAACATTTATGTTCCTCGCTTATATCACCGTGTCAGCATGGTTTTGTTAAGCGAAGATCGACCACCACCAACCTTCTTGAATTGTCATCTATTGTAATAAATAAGTTTAAGAAAAAAATGCAGACTGACATTGTATATACAGATTTTAGTAACGCCTTTGACTCCGTTAACCACTCACTTCTTTTATTTAAATTAGATCAGCTTGGGTTTCCTGGTAATCTATTATCTTGGACTTCAAGTTACTTGAATGATAGGACTCAGAGGGTTATATTCAAGAATGCTGTTTCAAAATTGATTTAGGTGTTCTTCTTGACCCTAAACTTAAATTTGACTGCCACATTATGTCCACTGTTAGCAAAGCCATGAGTGTTCTTGGGTTTATAAAGCGTTGGTCAAAAGAATTTGATGACCCTTATACGACCAAATTATTATTTACCTCCCTTGTCCTTCCTATTTTGGAATATTGGTTTGGAGTCCACAATATCAAGTGCACATCGACCGTATTGAGTCGGTACAAAAAAAATGTCTTTTATTTGCCCTGCGTAGTTTGAAATGGGATCAAAACGTAAGGCTTCCTTCCTACGAGAGTAGATTACAATTGCTTAATTTACCTACCTTTGTAAATCGTAGAACAATGCTTGATTCTGCAGAACTTTTAAGCCGCCTAACATTCAACGTTCCCGTTAGACTAACACGAAATCATTATCCTCTAAATTTGCCACGATGTACATCAAATTTTTGTTTGCACGAGCCCTTTCGCGTTCTATGTAATAACTATAATAAACTTTATCATTAAATTTGCATTTCAACATCTATCCCGGCATTAAAAACTAATATTTTAACTCATTTGCTCAATTCTTAGTTGTGCCTTTTATTTTCATTTGTGTCCCGTCTCTATTTGTTTTATGTATGTATCTTCCTCGCGAACTCGCATTTTTGCCCAAATTGATAAAAGGGCCCCGCGCGTTATAAGCACTTGCTTGGTGTCGTTGGGCCACTTGTTTGTACTGTTCGAAGTGCATCAACGTCCATATATATAAGTCTGGAGTCTAAAGTCCAAAGTTAGAGAGTCACTCAATAGCAACAAAAGCCACTCACAAAAAGCTCTAAAGCTCAAAACCGAGGTATGATCGTAAATGTAGTAGGAGTTAGAGAGCGAGTTCAGTTTGAGATTTGTCAATAGCAAATCGGTGTTCTTCAAATAAAAATTGTAACCAGTTTAAGAATAAGAAATAAAATAAAGAATTTAATTACATATATTTTTTTTCTCCGTTATCTGCTCTAGAAATTTTTGTGTCCCTCGATATACTCGTATAAGTATCAGTATCAGTATCGATTTAGCGTCGCTTGTAAACAGCTGTGTTTACTTTTGTGCTCCGAGTTTTTGTCTTTTCCAGTGATTTTTGTGCGAGTGTTCTGTGTGTATTTATTTACAAAGATTAGCCTAACAATTGTGCTAGTAATTCTAAATAGATCTCCCAGTAACGGGTACGTGGTAATAGTTATTTTAACATTTCTATTAGATTTGTTTAATCCCATAGCTTTGTTTTTGTAACTTGCGCTCCTAAACTTGCTAAAACTCTTTTACTCTCTCTCAATCTCCCTCGCTCTATTTTATAACTGTAACCTGCTCTCTATGCACCCACTGAATTTCTAGTAGACTTTTTCGGTGCTATTTTCTGCAACTCTCTCTTCTCTCTTTTGCTTGATTTACTTTGTATTTGTTCGTACTGAAAGTTGTTAGTGTCGCACAAGCCACGCTCAGTCGATAGAATATTTTTTTTCTCGTGCTCTCTTACGTTTTGATACATTTTCGCGATCTCGCGCTCTTATTTTTTTTTTTTTTTTGTGTTTTGTGCTTTTGTGATTTTTGAATTTGATCCCAGTGCCAAATTTACTTTGAGGTATTTTTGATATTTTACTTCATTTTTCATTTGTTTGTCTTATAATGGCCCTTGTCTGTTCCAAGAAAAACTGCACACTTGCGTCTTCAACGAAAGACCCCTTTATTTTTTGCTGGCTCTGCGATTCGATGATGCACGTCAAATGTGCAGGATTCACCAACAGTGTTAAAGATTTTATTGGTCTTAACTCTGGTCTTATGTGGTTCCTGCAAGGAAATGGTGGTTGAGATGAGCGGCTTTTGTGAAGCAGACTCGAGACAGCCTGTTGAATATCTCGGGTGCTTCTGGGCAACTCAATGAGGGGTTCAATACCGTCTGTGCCCAGTTTAATAATAAAAAATTATTAACAGAGTCGCCTTAACGCAAAAAAGCCAGCTTAACCGCCGTTAATACCACCATGGAATCTAACCTAAGTCCGAACTTGGTAGCAGCAGTTCCTGTCGACACAGGGTTAAGCGAACAAACTGTGCGTATGGATACAGCTAGCTCGAGTGTAGCCCATGTTTCCGGACTGAAAGCTTCTGTACTGGCTAAGTTAAAGAAATCGGTGCCGACCGTTCCTATAAGTACTGTAGGCACCGATCCTGGATATCAGCCTTGTGAGGTTCAGACTGCTGCTCGGGAGCGTAAGAAACTTTCAGTTGTTTCACAAAGGAAGCAATTATTTGTTCTAGATTCACCCCAGATACTACATCTGAGGATGTTCTGGAATTTATACGTGAAAAATTCCCATCCGAAGATATTGCAGTTGAACAATTTCGATTTTCATATGCTCGTAGGATATCTTCTTTTAAAGTATTTGCTCCGCCTGACATTTTTAATGTTTTACTTTCTGAAAGCTTTTGGCTTAATGATGGTTTAGTAATTAAAGAATTTGTCCCAAATAAACCGAGAACAAATAACAGGCCCTTGTGTCAAAAAACTAAAAATTTTAATGATGGCGTATCAAAATGTTAGGGTATTTAATCCCCAAGCTACCCAAGGGGCGGTGTCCTGATTGCCGTTACCTCTAGCCTAACATCTGAAAGGATTCTCATTCATATACCCAATGAAATTGAATTTCTAAGTGTAAAAGTTTCATTGCAATCGTTATCTGTTTTTGTTACATGTTCCTATATTCCACCTGGCTCTGACCTAGTAATTTATGAGCACTATCTGTCTGCAATAAAATCTGTTTTATTCCTTCTTTCTAACAGAGACCTTTTGATTGTTTTAGGTGACTTTAACCTACCTGATATTTCTTGGTCTCCTCCTACTGACTGAGTTGTCGCTATGCCATTATCCGCCCATTATTTTGTGGATGGCCTTTTAGAATTATAGTTACAGCAAGTTAGCTTTATAAAAAATTCCTTAAGAAGACAATAAGATCTTGTATTTGTTTCAGACCTGTCTGAAATCACAGTATGTAGAATTGACGCTCTTGTTGTACCTGAATACCTATATCATCCTACTATGGAACTGTCAATTTACCTCCCCTGCTCTGATACCCTCTCTCCTTTAGTTTCTCCAACTAAAATGAGATGTTTTCGTAAATGTAACTATAATAAACTTAACGATATGATTTCTCATTATAATTGGACAGATTGTACAATTGTACAGACATTGAAAGTGCCACTGAACTATTCTATACAGTCTTAAATACGTTTTTTAATGAATGCGTACCTGATCGGTTTCTTACAAACCTAAACAGACCTCCTTGGTTTACCAATGCGCATCAAAGACTTAAATCTAACACTTATAAAAGTATAAATCGGGTAGACCAGCAGATTTTTCGAAATATGTTGTGGCTCGAACAGATTTTAATGTTCTCAACAGTCATTGCTACTCTATGTATCTAAGTCGATGTAAATTTGAATTTTCAAACGATCCGAAACAGTTTTACAATTTTGTAAGGCATCGGCATTGCCTTCATCGGTACGTCTAAGCTCAATGGAGGCATCGACGGATTCTGAAATTGCTGATTTATTTGCTGAGTTTTTCCAAACTACTTATAGTTCGACAGCTTGGTCAAATTCTAACTACCCTAATCCCCTGTAATCACCGAAAGCTCTCTCGTAAGAGATTTAACAACAACAACGCCAACATTTTCTCCCGGTCCAAATGGACTTCCTGGATGTGTGCTTAAGTTTTGTGCGTCAACCATTTGTAAACCGATTCTTACACTTTTTAATTTGTCTATTTCATCATCAGTTTCTCCTTCTATCTGGAAGGACTCTTTTATTATTCCACTCCATAAAAAAGGTGCGAAGGCAGATGCCCAAAATTATAGAGGTATTTCTAAATTGTCGGCAATTCCTAAAGCATTTGAACGTATTATCACTTCTCATTTGCAACATTTATGTTCCTCGCTTATATCACCGTGTCAGCATGGTTTTGTTAAGCGAAGATCGACCACCACCAACCTTCTTGAATTGTCATCTATTGTAATAAATGGGTTTAAGAAAAAAATGCAGACTGACATTGTATATACAGATTTTAGTAACGCCTTTGACTCCGTTAACCACTCACTTCTTTTATTTAAATTAGATCAGCTTGGGTTTCCTGGTAATCTATTATCTTGGACTTCAAGTTACTTGAATGGTAGGACTCAGAGGGTTATATTCAAGAATGCTGTTTCAAAATTGATTTAGGTGTTCTTCTTGACCCTAAACTTAAATTTGACTGCCACATTATGTCCACTGTTAGCAAAGCCATGAGTGTTCTTGGGTTTATAAAGCGTTGGTCAAAAGAATTTGATGACCCTTATACGACCAAATTATTATTTACCTCCCTTGTCCTTCCTATTTTGGAATATTGGTTTGGAGTCCACAATATCAAGTGCACATCGACCGTATTGAGTCGGTACAAAAAAAATTTCTTTTATTTGCCCTGCGCAGTTTGAACTGGGATCAAAACGTAAGGCTTACTTCCTACGAGAGTAGATTACAATTGCTTAATTTACCTACCTTTGTAAATCGTAGAAAAATGCTTGGTACTATTTTTATACAAAATCTTACAAGAGGTGACATTGATTCTGCAGAACTTTTAAGCCGCCTAACATTCAACGTTGCCGTTAGACTAACACGAAATCATTATCCTCTAAATTTGCCACGATGTACATCAAATTTTTGTTTGCCCTTTCGCGTTCTATGTAATAACTATAATAAACTTTATCATTTAATTTGCATTTCAACATCTATCCCGGGATTAAAAACTAATATTTTAACTCATTTACTCAATTCTTAGATGTGCCTTTTATTTTCATTTGTGTCCCGTCTCTATTTGTTTTATGTATGTATCTTCCTCGCGAACTCGCATTTTTCCTGGCTCATAGCATTCGCTTCGAGATGGCCGACAATGGGGACAACTTTTCCCTAGGGCAGAATTTATGGCCTAAAATCGCAGGTTAACGGGTTGCTCCGGGTGCTCCGCCGCTGGTTCTGGGCCGGCACACTCTCCTCGAGGTCGTCTAGGTAAACTCCTTCCTGGGTCACTTGGCACAAGTCACTCGACTGTCTTTTGGCGGGAACGCGAAAGGCTCTCGTTGTCCTAATGAATTTGCTCTGCTCGCACTTCTGATCCCCTTCGTCGCGTTTTCAAGAGTCCTCCGCTCGCACTTCTGATCCCGTGCACCGCGTTTGCAAGAGTTCTCCGCTCGCACTTCTGATCCCGTGCGCCGCGTTTGCAAGAGTGAAGCTTTGGCCCCGCGTTTTTTTCAAGTCTTCGGCTGCTCTGGGTTTTTTCCACTTCTCGAAGTTTCGGTACTATTTTTCTCTCGCTCTTCCCTTGGCGCGTGCCAATTTTCGGGGGTTGTTTTCCTGCTCGATCGCATGTCCTCTCTCGCTTGCTCCTGTGCGGCGCTGCTCACGCGAGCACTCTTCTGGTGGGTGTGTGTGTTTGTGGCTACTGCTGATGCGTGAACGGAGGGGGAAAGATAAACAGAGCCTATCGCTTGGGCTTAGCTAAGATAATTATTGTACCAATATATCTACAAATCTTACAATTATTGGCTAAGCTTACATATTAAATAAACTGTACAAAGTTTTTACAAAGTTATTCGCGAAGGTTTTGTTTTGTTGTTAGCTGCCGTTGCTGTTGGCGACGCTTTTAGGTGTTGTTGTTGGCGCTGGCTGCCTATGTTGCTGGCGCTATTTGTGAGGGGTCAAACGACTCCTCACAAAATTTGCAATAGCTAGCAAAGGCTTAAAAAGTGGAATTTAATGAGTTTAGAGGAATATGAATCAACAAAAACCTCTTACCGAGGTAAAAATGTAGTGAAGATCGCACCTTCAACGAACTTTTTTGACAAAAATGTATTAAAGAATCTACATAATAAACACACTTCATATATATTTTTGCAAAAACAGATTAAGGGTTTTTATTGTTCTGTTTTACACTTTCGCAGCTCCGTATCCCAAAACTATTTGTTTTAAGTCTCAGCGTTTCGATTAAAGTATCTACCCGTAACAATCGGACGATCACAGTAAATTCTTATGGTGCGCTTCGTGCACAACCTTCAACAATGATCTCTAGGAGAAGCGGCAAACATTCTGATAAATAGGAACAAATTGTATGAAAATCAGGTGTTTCTTTACAAGATAAATGTAAGTCTTGTCTGACTAAAAAAATTATGTTAATCATTCTCACGGAAATAAAAGTACAAGTACAAGGTACAAGTCTTCTCGCACTTTTACTCAATTGGACGAAGAACTGGTTCTGACCGTTCTTGAAAATGATATTCAATAGTTGTGCTCTTGACTCTGTCGACAGGAGAACTCTAACGTACAGGCTCAGCATTATTGACACTTATAAGGTGACGTGGTGATCCTCGGCTTATCACCAGCCGAGCTGCAGACTGGGACATCTCACCTTAAAAAACAGTTGAAAATGTCTTTATGTTGAAAACTTTTACCTGACAGCTATATATAGGAGTCGTCCGATTTTTATTAGTTTTAATTCGAAATTCTTAACAATATAGGAAATTTTATTCCCAATATATGTCAAAAATCACCGAAGCTACAATTTGTTTCATATTATTTTCTCACCTATTTTCGGATCTTTCCTATGACAGCCAAATGATATAGTCGTCCGATTTTTATAAAATTAAATTCGAAATTTATACTTAATTTAAAAATGATATTTCCAAGCGTAGGAGCTTGTATGTTAAATCACATGTTAAAAAGGTATAATTTTTCCATTTTATTTTCCAATCAGTTTTCCGATCGTTGCTGTGGAAGCTATATGATATAGTCGTCCGATTTTGATAAAATTAAATTAAAACTTTCTAACTAATTAAAAAATATATATTCTAATCTTAGGAGGTTGTATGTTAAAAAACACCAAAGATATACTTTTTTCATTTTGTTTTCCATCCAATTTCCCGATCATTCCTGTGGCAGCTAAATGATGTTGTCGTCAGATTTTGATAAAATTTTATTCGACATTCAGAACTAGTTTAAAAGTGTTTTTTCTAAGCGTAGAAGGTTATATGTTAAATAACACCAAAGGATATAATTTTTCATATTATTTGCCCATCAATTTTCCGATCGTTCGTATGGCAGCTACATGATATAGTCGTCCGATTTTGATAAAATTTAATTCAAAATTCAATTTGCCTATCGTTCCTATGGATATAGTCCTATATGATTTAGTAGTCGGATTTTGATAAAACTTAATTCGAAGTTCAGAACTAATTAAAAAATGTTATTTCCAAGCGTAGTAGGCTTTATACATCATTATACATCAAAGACATATTTTTTTTTTACATTTTTTTTCCCGATAGTTCCGATAGGAATAAAGTTGTCCGATCCGGCTGGTTCCAACTTACTTACTTATTAATTCAATAAAAAGAAGGCTTTTTTTAAAAGTTTTAGCCCGATAGCTTTAAAACTAAGAGACAAGTGTGCATAGAAACGGACGGACAGACGAATCGACTAGTCTAGTGATGTTGATCAAGAATATATGTATATACTCTATGGGGTCGGAAATGTCTCATTCACTGCGTTCCAAACTTCTGACTGAAATCATTACACCCTCTGCAAGGGTATAAAAATAGAAACGATTTAAGATGCGCACACACTGCAGCGGTGCGGTGCAGCGTGGCACGATGCTGAGCTGCGCGACGTCACTCAAGTGACGTAAACTTTAAATTCGATTTCATAACCGATTTCTTGGTTTTTTGCTTTCTTGGAATTACTTTTTGATTTACGTCCGATAAATCCAACGCCAAGCTCGCGGAACCATTCCCGGTGTTCCGACCAGTTGGAAGCGCCAGCTGCAACTCCATCTGTGGCGCATCTGTTGCAACATCGGAGTGTGCAAATCATCCCGACGGCCGTCATGGTTCTTGACACGGGAACCAACAAGTATGAGTACCATCGACTGGTCGCTAGCCGCGGCGTTCCGGCTTCCCACTACGAGCATCGGAGACGAGACGGTCTGTTCGGCGCCAAGGAGGTGCTACGTGAGTGTTAGTGGTTAACAGACGAGAGCAGTTACGTTCAGATGGTCTCTCATCTCTCGGGCTGTTAACAGTATCCACCCCTGCTTTTCTAACATAGGAGTTAATTAGAAGCCAGCAGTTCTAATTTACAAGTGTAACAGAGCCCACGCAGTGAATAAATTACAGTGTTCTTGAAAGTTTCAAAAGTGCTGTTTAACTTTGAGAAGGGAACCCGACGACCACAGACCCAAGGAAAGCCGTCACCCCTCAATTCAGTTGGATTTTATTGTATAGAAAGTTGCGTTGTTAACTTTATGCCTCTCCTGGTGTCTGCTCAATGCTTTGTGTTATTTATTTGCGCGCTTACGGCTTCTTCAATATGGTTCTTATCGAACTTACAAAATACCAGAGTGCTTTGGGATTCGTACACAATTTAAAGCCTTAAAGACAATATTTTAGATTACAGACACTTTTATATCCGTTACTGGTAGAGTAAAAGGGTATACTAAATTCTTTGGAAAGTATATAACAGGCAGATGGAAGCGTTTACGACCCCATAAAATATATATATTCTTGATCAAGATTACTTGCTGAGTCAATCTAGCCATGTAAAAATGTCATCAGAGTAAAATTCCAGGACACAGTCATACCGCAATCGTCCCAGGCTCAGAATTTGGCTTTTATTCGGACAAACGTCTTACGTGGACGCTGCACATAACTAACATGTAGTGCTAAACTGCGTAAGCTTAATTGGATGCTTAAAGTTAAAAAGGAGCTCAGCCTTAACAACAAAAACAGGTCGCTAGCCGCGGCGTTCCGGCTTCCCACTACGAGCATCGGAGACGAGACGGTCTGTTCGGCGCCAAGGAGGTGCTACGTGAGTGTTAGGGGTTAACAGACGAGAGCAGTTACGTTCAGATGGTCTCTCATCTCTCGGGCTGTTAACAGTATCCACCCCTGCTTTTCTAACATAGGAGTTAATTAGAAGCCAGCAGTTCTAATTTACAAGTGTAATAGAGCCCACGCAGTGAATAAATTACAGTGTTCTTGAAAGTTTCAAAAGTGCTGTTTAACTTTGAGAAGGGAACCCGACGACCACAGACCCAAGGAAAGCCGTCACCCCTCAATTCAGTTGGATTTTATTGTATAGAAAGTTGCGTTGTTAACTTTATGCCTCTCCTGGTGTCTGCTCAATGCTTTGTGTTATTTATTTGCGCGCTTATGGCTTCTTCAATATTGTTCTTATCGAACTTACAAAATACCAGAGTGCTTTGGGATTCGTACACAATTTAAAGCCTTAAAGACAATATTTTAGATTACAGACACTTTTATATCCGTTACTGGTAGAGTAAAAGGGTATACTAAATTCTTTGGAAAGTATATAACAGGCAGATGGAAGCGTTTACGACCCCATAAAATATATATATTCTTGATCAAGATTACTTGCTGAGTCAATCTAGCCATGTAAAAATGTCATCAGAGTAAAATTCCAGGACACAGTCATACCGCAATCGTCCCAGGCTCAGAATTTGGCTTTTATTCGGACAAACGTCTTACGTGGACGCAGCACATAACTAACATGTAGTGCTAAACTGCGTAAGCTAAATTGGATGCTTAAAGTTAAAAAGGAGCTCAGCCTTAACAACAAAAACTTGGTGTACAGGTCGATTCTGGTTCCTTCATTCACTTATTGCATACAAATATCAGTTACCGATTCAGACTCAAATGCATTGAGGGTCCAAGGAGTGCATAACCGGGAGATATGTACGATTGCGGATGCGCTTTTGTACGTAAGGAACGAAGTCCTTGTTTGCGATCTTCACATCCCCAAGCCGTTCCAACGACCGTCTACTAGCCCACACCACAGCCCTGGCAAAACCAACTAAAACGGAGAAAAGACTTATATCTGTTATGATTCACGTTATTTTTTCTTTGTTATTTCCATGCGTTTTTTATCAAAAAAAAATATAAACTCTAGTTTACGATCCTCGCCATGCTTCTCTTCTCTTTCAAAGTTACATGTTTTGCTACAAAATCAAGTATCCTTATCAAAATGATACAGCCGCGACAGCAGCGAGGTAAATATCCGCGATTCCTTAAAAATTCGAGCGAGTCTTTTTTCAGACTGCGGTTGTTGACTTACAGGAGCCAACATAGTAGTCCATAGACTGTTATCTATGAAAAAGTCGTGATTGCACCTCTTCCAGAATCGGTCCTTCAAAATCGTTGTTATGCGCCACTGCTTCCTTGTTGGGCCCATCTTAACAAGGCCTCCATCCAGGGCAAGCTGCTTTCTTGAACAGGTCGTTCGGTGTAAAAGGGGCTTCTTGGTCCGCATTCACTGGTAATTGGTTGAGCGGACGAGAATTTATAATGTTCTCCGTTTACAAACTTCTTGGTCTCTCTCTTAGATAACACGAAGTTCTTTCCGTTGTCGCAGCGCAGTCTATATACTGGCTCTCGACGGTAGACAAAATTTCTGATCACTATTATGCGGGAATCCGTTGAAAGATCGTGTGCCAGCTTTAAATGTACGGCTCTGGTCATCAGGCACATAAACAACGCCACCCACCATTCTCCTTGAATGGCCAACCATTGGCCTCTAGGCGATCCTCCGGCAGGGGTCCCTTAATCGGCGGCATCCAGAAATCACTCCCTGCAGAACTCGTTTTAGTTTCGTTATCAAGAACTTGGTCCAGATCTCCGTATCCACGTTCTGATGCTTCATCCTCAGATGGGTATCGCGCACAACCATCTCTGCTAGGCTGTGCCGGTGCAAAAAGATCACTGACCTCTTTCCACTGTAGTATACCGGTGCAAGCCTTTTGAAGGGCGTCTACGTTTGCATAGCGTTTTCCTTTCATCGGCAAATGCATATTTCCGAAAAGGTAGAAGTCGCACGGTGCCATATCAGGTGAATACGGTTGATGGTCAAAATGTGATTTTTGGACAAATAGTCGGACACAAGCGTCGATCGATGAGACTGCGCATTATTGTGCAACGAAAGCCTACTTCCATCTTCGCGATATTCGGGCCGAACACGTCGAATACGGCGCACCAAACTCCAAGGTTAAATACCGCATTAACGTTTTGGCCGGGTTGAATAAATTCTTTGAGGACAATAAACTTGGAATCATTAAAACAAATCAGCTTGTCTTAACTTTTGACTTTTCCAGGCGCGATTTTTTGGGTTTTGGAACTTCCGGCGCCTACCATTCAGCACTCTAGGGTTTCGTTTCGGGAACATATTGAAAACACCACGTTTCGTCAACAGTCACAATCTTGTAAAGGAAGTTCGGGTACTTTTTTGACTCTTTAATGACGATAATTTTCGCACCGATGACAAGAACATACTGACACTTAAAACGCAATAACCTCACTTCCAATAGATGAAATTACATGAAATTTTTACTGGATAAACGTCGATCTTGACTTTGGAACTCACCTTGTACAATGTCACTGATGGCCGTAAAATCGTCAACGTTCGCATAGGTTCGAACTTCGTCTTTGCGCACACAAAACTCACTTGCACATCGTCGTCCTCGTAGGTGATCCTTCAGTAGATCACTGCCGCGATGGCTGACTGACTCGCATCCACGAAAACGTGCATCCCAAGGGAACGAACATTGACATAACCATGCACAGGAATTCCCGCTTTGTGGGAACCTTAGTCCCATCCAGTACGATGGGTGCCACTTTATGGTACTGCACTCGAAATCTGAAGTCATCTGTGACTGGCTCCTAAAATCTTCTGCTCGTCCTTATCCCATAAAATACTCTGGGCGTATTCACTTGGTCCGAGCATCCTCTCTACAGCAGGGGAACTCGACGAAAGCTTGCACAGCTCCAATCCACCTTGTGCATGTATCTCCTTCACTCTGGTAGCTACTTCAATAGCTTCGCTCTCAGTGTCGAAAGTATCCACAAGGTCGTCCACGTAGTGGAAGTCTTCAATGGCCTTGACTTCTCTGGGATCCGAATCCTTGGATCGGCATCAGCATTCGTGGTCCTCACATGATGTGCAGCTCTTAGTGAACATGCTACTCCAAATGTCATCACGCGCGTTTCATACATGACCCACTGGTCATTCCCATCTCTCCACAGAAATTGTTGCGCCCATATGTCCTCGGGTCGGATCAGATCCTGATGAAACATCTCCTTGATGTCGCTGCAAACTGCAGTACTTTCATTGAAGTGTAAGAGAGCAGAAGCTCAGGCCTTGTAGCGGCCCTTTGCTCTGCGCGCAACGACACATCTACAACTGGCAAGTACCAAATCCTGTTACTCTCCTTAGCGATATCCTGTCGTTCCAAAAGCTTTGCGTTTGCCTTTGGACACGTAATTCTTCATAATCCGGGAATATTCTTTGGCAAACTGTCCGACTCGCTGCATTTACTTTCTATTATTGATCAGCCAATTGTTAGCCATCTCGTAGCTACTTGGCAGTACACTGTGATCAGTTTTCCATAATAATCCCGTACGACGCCAACTCTCACCATAGTGTCATACGAAATCTGCAGGGCTCCCACGTCCTCGCTGGCTGCGACCGCTGGCGCCGCCTTCACACCAAAGTTCTCGACCTTGAAGTAGTTCTTGACGTCCGTTCCAAGTTATCCTCCACCGACGTGACTAGCCGACATGACTTCGGCGTTCTTATAAAAAGTCAAGCGTCCTTGTATACGCTCCTCACATCTTGTCGATGCAAGCGAAACGGCATACACCTTTCTCAGAACTACAAGTACATAATGGGTGGACTTGACTGCTCCATTTGTTCGCAGAAGTACCGCGCTAGTAGGCTCCCTGTTGGCTCTTCCTCTACCTCGGAAACGGCTTGATTGTAACAGAATGCCTTGTCCACTCCACTCGTTTGTTTGTTGGGAGTTTGGGCACATAGTCTTCCATCAGGATAGGGTAACCCAAATGCTGCTCTGCCTTCGCTGACCACAAGAAGGCCGTTAGGTTACTCACATGTGGGGCATATGTGACAAGCTTTCCCAGACTGTGTTAAGCAGACTGCGTATAAGCTGTTCCGGTCGGCAATGTCTCAAACGCAGCTGTTCTACTACTGCATTCACATTGCTTGGGTGAATCAATAGCGACTTCACTGTCTCACGAGTCATCCTGTCATCCTTTAACGCCTTTAGTAACCTCTGATTATTTTCCAGATCCGTACAGAATACCTTATCCACTCCACTCGATTGTTTGTTGGGAGTTTGGGCACAAAGTCTTCCAACAGGATGGGGTAACCCAAATGCTGCTCTGCCTTCGCTGACCACAAGAAGGCCGTTAGGTTACTCAGATGTGGGGCATATGTGACAAGCTTTCCCAGACTGTGTTAAGCAGACTGCGTATAAGCTGTTCCGGTCGGCAATGTCTCAAACGCAGCTGTTCCACTACTGCATTCACATTGCTTGGGTGAATCAATAGCGACTTCACTGTCTCACGAGTCATCCTGTCATCCTAGTAGCCTCTGATTATTTTCCAGATCCGTACAGTTGTACGCCCGCGTCGTCTCTGTAAATGCGCAATTGAAATGGGCCAATCCTCTGGCTTTCCCCCGAACGTAGGCAACTCAGGAAGCTTTCGTGGTGCCATTTCACTATGTGGCTTGAAACCATGCGCTGAAACCGTAGTACTGGAAGCGCAGTGTGGCTTACCGAAGTCTGGGACTATAACCCAGTAAAAACTCCACCACGGATAACGTTTATGCTTAAACCTATTCAGGTAGTATTTAAAGCCTACATTTCCTGTCAGCAGTTGCGTTAAGTAAAAGTCCACATGTCCATGCTTCCTTCCCAGCCATCTCTGCAGTTCTGGGATAAGCTTATGCGTCCATCGACCTTTGCTGCTATTTGCCCACCTCTCCTGCCACTTTGTAATGGTGAGTTGTCTGCACCTTTTTCGTAGGGATTCGACAGTTTCGACCCCTGTGCTACCTGCGCGGATACCCGCTGACTTCACTGCTAGCAGGTCCATCGGTATTTCTCCTGAAATAACAAGTCACGCGTCATGGGATACCGCAAACCCTAAGGGTACACAGTCTCTGTATGTAATCACCGTCCTGCAAATAACTCCCATTTTTTGTGACCCCTGCCCATATGGGAGCAGCGTATATCTGCGTCGATGTGACAACGCTAACCAGTAATCTACGTCCTGGTTGCCTCGGTCCACGAGTGTTCGCCATAATTTAAATACTTTATTCGGGATTCCATCAGGTCCCGGTGCCTTATCGTCCTTTATTGTCTTCAGAACTTCAAGGACTTCCTCAGGACTTGTGAGCTTAATGCTTCTCGTGTCAACGATCTGTGCTATACGCCCCATACCCTCTTGCTCAGGGAATAGTGTTTCTACTACCCTTTTTAGGAAGATTGGGCATGTCGGCGACGGTCTACGAGTTTATATGCGAAGCCCCAGGGGTTTGAGTCTATTTCTTCGCATATATTATTAAAACACCTGCATCACAGGCTACCTTGGTGTAATCTGCGATGCGGTTTGCCCTTTCGTCTGCTGATCCGTTTGTAGAGAGGTCCTCGAACAACATCTGCACCATTTCCACGTCTAGCGTTTCTACTTTGTACCCTACCACGGTCTTTGGAACTCGTGGTGGGCCATTTGTGGACTTAATCGTGCAAATTATTGCCGCATGATCACTACCCATATAGGCGTCACTAACCTCCCAGTTGGAGCCCGAAGCCAGTCCAGCGCCCACAAATGTGAGGTCAATGATGGAACTTGTTCCGGCTCTAGAGAAAGTCGGTTTTGTTCCAGAGTTCAGCAGTACTAGCTCAAGTAGCGAAGCTCTCCAGTAGCGCCCTTCCCCTCGCATTTGTTCGGGGGAGCCCCACTCCGTAGCCCAGGCGTTGAAGTCCCCGGCAATTACGGCAGGGTGATTTTCCCGGGCGCCTTCTGCAATCTCTTCGAGAACAGTTATTGGCTGGGGGAGGCTAAGGCTTGACGGCAGGTAGCAGCTATAAAAGGCTATACCATTCACATGGGCCCTGGCGAAGCAATTTCCGCTTTTTTTCCTGCTTATCTGGCGCTTTGGGTTTCCGCAGCTCCATATTGCTGATTTTTTTCTACTATTTTCTAGCCATTCACCGGAGTTTTTATTTCTGTATTGCTCGCTTATGAGTTCCATGTCTACGTTTTGCTCGATGACATTTTGTTCCAGCAACGATTGGGCAACCTCGCAGTGGTTTAGGTTGATCTGAAGAATCTTCATTAGCCCCTTAGCCCTTGCAAAGCCCTCCTGAAGTACGGACATTTTCCACTCATTGTTGGGTGTTCACAGTCTTTCTCCTTTTTGCGCTTGCAGAGCATACAGCAGGCCTTTGCTTTGCAGCTTTTGGCTTCGCGCCGCAGTTGTAGCAGCATTTAGAGCAGTCCTCCTGGGATCTGCAGTTCCCTGCTATATGGTTGAATTCCATACACTTAAAACACCTTTTGGGTGTTATCTTTGACCGGATTCTGCACCAGGTCCATCCCAACCTGAATTTTCCCTTTTCCATGAGACGCCTCCCCATGTCACGCATAACTCTTAGTGTGGCGGTTTGGGTGCCCCCCAAACACATATGACATCCGTTTTGTCCGTGGTCTCGTCGATGTCCTTCACCTCGATCAGCGTTGTCTCAGTCAGCGCTCTGACTTCAACATTGCTGCCCAGGACTGCTTTCATTTTGCTCTGAAGCTCTGCGGTTTTTGGGTCAAAGACCTTGTTTAGGAGGATTAGCAGTTCCCCCTTTGCTGTTTGCCTGACGGCCTGTACAGCTTGACCGAGGTCTTCCAGCTGCGGATCTGCCTTTACCTTTTTAAGGATATCCGCGTAGGACCCTCCAGTAGAAGTTGCGATAACTATCGCGTCATTTTCCTCTCCTTCGGTTCTACTTTTTTCCACTCCTGTGGGGGTTTTTGGGGCTTACTGGTGCTCTCGGTCCCAGCATGTTTGCCCCTATTTCTCCCTTGGCTAGCTTCGCTTGCCGGCGCCTTATGCATCGCCTTTTTTGCTGGCATGGCTAGCGTTTTCCCAGTTTCATGTCCCCTGGGTCGCTTGCTATTGCCGCTCGCGAGCACTTCTGCGCAGGTCTTTTTAGCGGTCACCTTAGCTCTTTCCTGTTCTTCGAGTATGCCTTGCACAGCCGACAGAACTTCTCTCTGTAGATAGGCAATTTCATCGACTATGTCCCGCATAGGGTTTGTGATGGAGCGCTTACCGTACATTAACTTCTTCAGCTTCCTGGCCTTCGATCCAAGGTCAGTAAGCTGGGCTTCCTCGCCTTCGGTTCTACTTTTTCCACTCCTGTGGGGGTTTTTGGGGCTTACTGGTGCTCTCGGTCCCAGCATGTTTGCCCCTATTTCCCCCTTGGCTAGCTTCGCTTGCCGGCGCCTTATGCATCGCCTTTTTTGCTGGCATGGCTAGCGTTTTCCCAGTTTCATGTCCCCTGGGTCTCTTGCTATTGCCGCTCGCGAGCACTTCTGCGCAAGTTTTTTTAGCTGGCACCTTAGCTCTTTCCTGTTCTTCGAGTAAGCCTTGCACAGCCGACAGAACTTCTCTCTGAAGATAGTCAATTTCATCGACTATGTCCCGCATAGGGTTTGTGATGGAGCGCTTTCCGTCCATTAGCTTCTTCAGCTCCCTGGCCTTCGATCCAAGGTCAGTAAGCTGTTTCAGCACATCCCCTTGCTCTTCATCAGCAGCTTTTGGGCTGCCTTTCTCTACTATTGGGGGGTGCCAGGCTGCTTGCTGATGCTCTCCGTCCTTTTTTCTGGCGATCTCGCCATTACCTTGCCTTTTTTGAATGGTTAGCATCCATGTTGGCCCAGTCGGGTAAACTGGACAGTGGCGTGTGGAATCCGTCCGCATAAGTCGGCGCCGCCAGTCCTTTGCTTGCCGGCGTACCACCGCCCACCACCAGTCCAACTCCTAGACTTGCTCCAGGGGGTTGTGCCCCCGGTCCCCTACCCACCATATCCCCGCCTGGGGAATTCACCGGTACTGCACTAAAATCTGGGCCTTTACCCGCAGTGATCGGACTTTGCTCAATTATTTAATATAAAAGGAATAAATCTTAGTGATAAGGTTTAGAAGTTTTTTATTTTTAATTTTCCCGCGAGGAAATACACGCACTTATGTGCTTGTCCTGCACCCTGTCCGAAGCTTGCTGCTATGGCACCCGCAGCCCCTTTCCCACACTACGATCAGCTGGTCGCGCACGCGCTTTTCACCACTGATTAAGTGTTTACGAACAAAAAGCGCGAGTGGATAATTTGGCAACAACTAAGCAAACAACGAGTGGAGATAAGGAAGAGGAAAAAGAAAAAGATGCCTCCCCTCCCTCGCCTACGACCGGCCCCTGCCTGGCCGCCAAACCTGTTGGGGATAAATTCCCGGGTTGTTAATAGATGCCGTCCACGACCTCCTGACCACCAGTCAAGGAATGTGTCCAGATGCTCCAGGCCGGATAGACGGCTGTTCCTTATTGCTGAAAACTTGGGAAAATAGACGGAGCGAATTAAAAACGCGACCGCACTCTCTGCTTTCACAACTCTCTCTCAGTAAAAACCAAGTGATAAAAACCAAGTGATAAACATTAAGCGTGCGCAACACAAATTTAAGTCGTTCTGTATTAACACGAAAACAGATATAAAAGTTTACATAAACTGATCAAACTAAAATGAATATAAAAGTTGAAAGTATACACATTGTTTTTGAGTAATTTTTATTTGATTTTCATTGTTTATGTGTGTTTATTTAGTAATGAAAATCAGCTGCTAAAATTGGCTACACTTAACATGATGTGCGTAGAATATCTCCGTCTCGTCCAAGATTTCTATGTTGCTGTGCTTTGTTTCGTTGCGTTCGGTTTTGTTTTGTTTCGTTGCGCCTGCATTTGTTCTTTTCGTGAGTACAGATCTTTTTATTATTCGTATTGCTTTTGTTTTTTTAAAATTTAATTAGGTATTTTTTGTAAGCTATAGGAACATTTCACCAGTGCCAGATTTCGCGCAATTACATTTTGGATGATTGGTGCTCTAGCAAGGGCTCAACCGCTAATATTTCTAAAAAAATCTTCAATAAACTTGAATCTTACATCGAAAGTCGCGGCTACACATTCGATCATGATGTGCGTAGAATATCTCCGTCTCGTCCAAGATTTCTATGTTGCTGTGCTTTGTTTCGTTGCGTTCGGTTTTGTTTTATTTCGTTGCGCCTGCATTTGTTCTTTTCGTGAGTACAGATCTTTTTATTATTCGTATTGCTTTTGTTTTTTTAAAATTTAATTAGGTATTTTTTGTAAGCTATAGGAACATTTCACCAGTGCCAGATTTCGCGCAATTACATTTTGGATGATTGGTGCTCTAGCAAGGGCTCAACCGCTAATATTTCTAAAAAAATCTTCAATAAACTTGAATCTTACATCGAAAGTCGCGGCTACACATTCGATCATGATGTGCGTAGAATATCTCCGTCTCGTCCAAGATTTCTATGTTGCTGTGCTTTGTTTCGTTGCGTTCGGTTTTGTTTTATTTCGTTGCGCCTGCATTTGTTCTTTTCGTGAGTACAGATCTTTTTATTATTCGTATTGCTTTTGTTTTTTTAAAATTTAATTAGGTATTTTTTGTAAGCTATAGGAACATTTCACCAGTGCCAGATTTCGCGCAATTACATTTTGGATGATTGGTGCTCTAGCAAGGGCTCAACCGCTAATATTTCTAAAAAAATCTTCAATAAACTTGAATCTTACATCGAAAGTCGCGGCTACACATTCGATCATGATGTGCGTAGAATATCTCCGTCTCGTCCACTATTTCTATGCTGTTGTGCTTTGTTTCGTTGCGTTCGGTTTTGTTTTGTTTCGTTGCGCCTGCATTCGTTCTTTTCGTGAGTACAGATCTTTTTATTATTCGTATTGCTTTTGTTTTTTTTTAAGTTTAATTAGGTTTTTTTTTATAAGCTATAGGAACATGTCACCAGTGCCAGATTTCGCGCAATTACATTTTGGATGTTTGGTGCTCTAGCACGGGCTCAACCGCTAATATTTCTAAAAAAATCTTCAATAAACTTGAATCTTACATCGAAAGTCGCGGCTACACATTCGATCATGATGTGCGTAGAATATCTCCGTCTCGTCCACTATTTCTATGCTGTTGTGCTTTGTTTCGTTGCGTTCGGTTTTGTTTTGTTTCGTTGCGCCTGCATTCGTTCTTTTCGTGAGTACAGATCTTTTTATTATTCGTATTGCTTTTTTTTTTTTAAATTTAATTAGGTATTTTTTATAAGCTATAGGTATATTTTATAAGCAGTGCCAGATTTCGCGCAATTACATTTTGGATGATTGGTGCTCTAGCAAGGGCTCAACCGCTAATATTTTTAAAAAAATCTTCAATAAACTTGAATCTTACATCGAAAGTCGCGGCTACACATTCGATCATGATGTGCGTAGAATATCTCCGTCTCGTCCAAGATTTCTATGTTGCTGTGCTTTGTTTCGTTGCGTTCGGTTTTGTTTTATTTCGTTGCGCCTGCATTCGTTCTTTTCGTGAGTACAGATCTTTTTATTATTCGTATTGCTTTTGTTTTTTTAAAATTTAATTAGGTATTTTTTGTAAGCTATAGGAACATTTCACCAGTGCCAGATTTCGCGCAATTACATTTTGGATGATTGGTGCTCTAGCAAGGGCTCAACCGCTAATATTTCTAAAAAAATCTTCAATAAACTTGAATCTTACATCGAAAGTCGCGGCTACACATTCGATCATGATGTGCGTAGAATATCTCCGTCTCGTCCACTATTTCTATGCTGTTGTGCTTTGTTTCGTTGCGTTCGGTTTTGTTTTGTTTCGTTGCGCCTGCATTCGTTCTTTTCGTGAGTACAGATCTTTTTATTATTCGTATTGCTTTTGTTTTTTTTTAAGTTTAATTAGGTTTTTTTTTATAAGCTATAGGAACATGTCACCAGTGCCAGATTTCGCGCAATTACATTTTGGATGTTTGGTGCTCTAGCACGGGCTCAACCGCTAATATTTCTAAAAAAATCTTCAATAAACTTGAATCTTACATCGAAAGTCGCGGCTACACATTCGATCATGATGTGCGTAGAATATCTCCGTCTCGTCCACTATTTCTATGCTGTTGTGCTTTGTTTCGTTGCGTTCGGTTTTGTTTTGTTTCGTTGCGCCTGCATTCGTTCTTTTCGTGAGTACAGATCTTTTTATTATTCGTATTGCTTTTTTTTTTTAAATTTAATTAGGTATTTTTTATAAGCTATAGGTATATTTTATAAGCAGTGCCAGATTTCGCGCAATTACATTTTGGATGTTTGGTGCTCTAGCAAGGGCTCAACCGCTAATATTTCTAAAAAGATCTTCAATAAACTTGAATCTTACATCGAAAGTCGCGGCTACACATTCGATCATAATGAAGCAACAACTTTACTCAAATATAATTTCAAAAGAATTTCTTTTATTTCGTTTTATAACAAATGTTGCCGAAATAAAATCTACATTGGTCGGAAACACTCGGATTGGCTTTCCAAAACAGATGACATTTCTTTAAGCTTGCAAACAGCAGCATCTCAAAATCGAGGTCGGCCTAGGATTAATTATGCAGAATGCTCCCAAAGGACAAAACGTCGCCGTATTGTTGAAAATAATAATTTAATTTAATTTAATTAGCTAAATGAGTCCGCAGGCAATGACTTACGTTTCGCAAGTCTCCAAGAGCAGCCCTCAATATTACCAGCTAAAATTTCGTCTGTCATTGATCTTATAACGGATGCTAATTTAAAAAAGCATTAATACATGTTAATAAGAACTTTCGTTAACGCAACAATAGATGCGGGTTTTTTACCATGCTATGACAACATTGTAAAGGAGAAAAGAAAATGTACCCTAACAACATAACTGTAACGGAATGTGCTGCTGAAGTAGAGCTTTAGAACCTATTAAACCATACAGCTACACGAATTCTAGAACTAGGTGAAGTTATGGAGGAGTTTGATGCGGATTCAATAAATGATTTGACATTAATTGGAAATGGGGATTGGACGGCAGCTCGGCACATAGCGAATATAAACAGCAAGTTGAGAACAATAATTTGGAGGACGCGAATTTGTTTGTTACATCCTAAGTCCCACTGCAACTTCTTACAAAATCCAAAAAAAATATTTGGAAAAATCCTCGTCTATCATCCACATGATACTGTCGTCCTATAAGACTTCAATTTAAAAAGAATCCGCTGAAGTCTCAATGGATGAATACGAATATTTCAAAGCTAAAATACTTCACCTATTACCAACCCAATATAAACTAAATGATAAAGTTATTGATGTTACTCATTTCCTGCAGCTGACTATGGTCGATGGTAAAGTTTAAAAACAGTAAATTGTCTGCAGAAATGACAGGGATAGATTGTCATTTGATAGGTAGGTGTCGTACAATATTAAGAACATTGTCATCAGGCTATCGAATTAATCCCGAAAAGTTTAGAATTTATGCAATAAATACAGATGAACAACTAAATTAGCAATACTCGTGGCACTATCTCCCTGTCACAGTTCATAAAATATTGATTCACGGGCCTGACATAATTCAGAACGCTTTAGTTTGAATTGGCGAACTTTCGGAAAAAGCATCTGAGTCAAAAATAAAGACTTTAAACGATTTAGAAGCCAGCAAACACGAAAAGTTTCGCGTATTCTTACAAATACAGATTTATTTAATAGGTTATTATTAAGTTCTGACCCTTACATATCCAGACAACAAAAATTAAAAAAAAAAACAAAAAATCGATTTTGGTCGTATAAGTTAATGATTTGCTTGAGTAATGGTTTTCAGTTCGCATTAACATGTTCTTTTTACACTTTAAACTATTGAATTTTATCTTTTTTTTAATATACCTTGTTAATTGTTTAATAAAAATTAAGTATTTCATAAATTCATCTAGGCAATAACTAAAAACAAAGGGTTGAATTCTTTTAGGGGTCCGTTTTGATTTAATTTTTAATATTGGCGAAGAAATGGAGGATATATACGGTCCAATATTTTTAATATAACATTAATAATCGCTATCTAGCTACAAAAATTATCTCTACTGGTAGTATTTTTTTACATCTACATTAACATATTCTTTTTGCACTTTAAACTATTGAATTTGTCTTTTTTTTAATATACCTTGTTAATTGTTTAATAAAAGTTAAGTATTTAATAAATTCATCTAAGCAATAACTCAAAAAAAAAAGGGTTGAATTCTTTTAGGGGTCCGATTTGATTTAATTTTTAATATTGGCGAAGAAATGGAGGATATATACGGTCCAATATTTTTAATATAACATTAATAATCGCTATCTAGCTACAAAAAATATCTCTACTGGAAGTATTTTTTTACATCTACATGTTAGAGCAGTCCGATTTTTATTAAACTTAATTCAAAATTCTAAAAAATATAAAAAATTGTATTTCCAAGCTTAAAAGATTATATGTTAAGTAACACCAAATATGAAATTTTTCCATATTATAACACTTATATTTAACACTTATTTTCCGATCGTTCCTACCCTTGCAGAGGGTATATTGATTTCAGTCAGAAGTTTGCAACGCAGTGAAGGAGACGTTTGCGACCCCATAAAGTATATAAATATTCTTGATCAGCGTCACTAGACGAGTCGATCTAGCCATGTCCGTCTGTCCGTCCATCTGTCTGTCCGTTTCTACGCAAACTAGTCTCTCAGTTTTAATGTTATCAGGCTGAAACTTTCCCAAAAGTCTTCCTTCTATTGCAGGTGGTATGTAAGTCGGAACCAGCCGGATCGGACAGCTATATCATATAGCTCACAGGGGGGAAAAAGTTAAACAAAAATTTATCTTCGGTGTTTTTTAAGATATACCGTTTTAAGCTTGGAAATAAAATTTTTTAATTAGTTCTGAGTTTCGAATTAAATTTTATCAAAATCGGACGACTATATAATACAGCTGCCATAGAAACGATCGGAAAATTAGTCGTAAAATATGAAAAAATTATATCTTTCGTGTTTTTTTTTTTACATATAACCTTCTAAGCTTGAAATGTTTATGAATTTCGTATTCAATTTAATAAAAATCGGACTACTCTAACATATAGATGTCAAAAACATGGTCTAAAAAAATTAAATAGTTTTTTTAATATCACTAAAGTCAGCAACAATCCTTAAAAATTTGACGTCCTGTTCCTATGAATGCAAGGGTATACAAACTTCGGCTTGCTGAAGCTAACTTCCTCTTTTGTTTAATTTTATTTTCCTACCAATTTTCTGTACGTTCGTATGACAGGTATATTATATAAAAATTCAGAACTGATTAAAAAATGTTACTTCCCATTCTAGGAGGAAATATGTTAAAAAACACCTAAGATTTAATTTCTACACCCTTGCAGAATATAATGATTTGAGTCAGAAGTTAGCAACGCAGTGAAGGAGACGTTTCCTACCCCAACTTTATAAATTATACTTATTTTGTGTGCGGCCTGGGGTGGTCTTCCTCAGCCGCACTGGTTGAAGGGTGGTCTTCTTCGATATTGCCCACACTTAGGTGCGGGGGGAAGTGGTTGTCGCTAGTAGCGCCTGTACTTGTGAAATGACGGCTAATAGCAGCCACTTGCCAGGTTCGCCCGCGGATCCGGGGACATAATCACCGCTAGCTGCTTCTGTTGGTGTGAGGAGACTTCGAATTGCAGCCTCTGGTGGTATCCGCTCGTGGTTGCGGAAAGAGGAGGTTGTTTTTGCAACGTCTTCACACATAGAAGCAAAAGATCCCTCGTAGCTGTCTTAGCCGTATGGCTGTTCTTTCTCCTTTGTACTCGCTACGAGATTCGTACGGCTAGTTCAGTAGATTGTGTGTGTTCGTCCCACCAAATTTATATAAACGTGACCGCCCAGAAGGTCAGTGAGAAAGCAAAGAATTCACGGGTTCGTAGTGGGTTTATTGCGGGTATAATTACAGACGGCTTGGTAATTCGGATGACCTTGATATCGCTACTTGTGGACCTTGGTGTCTCCGACGGTTCTGCTTGTCTCGATGACCTCGCCTCGTTGACTCCGTGCTCCAGTCTAGTAGCTCCCTGAAGACCCTTGCTCGCTGCTTGTCCCTGACGCGTTGACTCGGTGACTGCTCGGCC
Source organism: Drosophila biarmipes (assembly GCF_025231255.1). Classification (NCBI taxonomy): domain Eukaryota; kingdom Metazoa; phylum Arthropoda; class Insecta; order Diptera; family Drosophilidae; genus Drosophila; species Drosophila biarmipes. The sequence goes on along the minus strand of NW_026114529.1, from coordinate 2,252,193 downwards.
ACGATTCTGACTCGCTATGGGGTCAGCCGAGCGGGCTTAGGGAAGCGTTACCGTTCTCAGATTAGGGTAAACAGTCTCACTAGCTCTCCAGGATCACTCCTCTCGATACCCGACCGCCTGTCCCTTGCTCTGTCCCGAATTGTCCCACGGGGCTTCCGCTCAGATCGTGCGGACAGTCAAGGCAAACGCCAGGAACCTGCGACGCCTAGTGTAAACGAACCACCCTAGCTTCACAGCTTTACCCTTTCGCTTACTGTTCGTGACTGGCGTAGCTGTTCTGATATTGTGTCTTGCTTTCTGATGGCGGTGTCCTGCAAACTGCTCCTGGCTGCGTGGCTGGACGTAGAGTGGTTTCTGGTACTCGGCCTCTCGGGTATATGCCGATCCGGGACTTCACGAGTCGGAACCCTGGCTCTCCTGGAAAATTGCACTCGAGACCGTACTGATCGACCGCTCTCCCTTCTGGCTCGTTATACTCGGGGCTCGCTCTCCCTTCTGGCTGATCGCGTCAGGACCTGCTCAACTCCATTTGACGCACGGGTTTTACGGCGGGACACGCCAAAGTAGTGCTTGAAGCGGAAATTCCTTGTTATCCCAATACCGAACGTCTCGAGGTAGCGATCCTTGCTCCTTATAGGCTCCCACGGCGCTGCTCCTGACGACTGGACTTGTGGCTGCTCCCTTGTAGTTTACTTGGTTGGTTTACTGTTCACTTTGATTTCTGCTCTGATCTGACCGTGATCGACAGCTTGTCTCGACTGCCTGTTATCGACTGATCGTGATGAACTGTTCCCTTTGCCAGCGCTCTGCGGCAGTCCATATAGCTGACCAGTGTTGTTTAGGTGATTCAGCCAATTGCGAGCACACAAATTAGAAGAAGTGAGCGAAAGACAGCGAAGCTACTAATGCAGCCTGGACAGTGGGTTAGTCTGCGCTGCCACTAACAGTGTTATGGTTTTGCCTGAGTGCTAACTGGGTGCTGCTGTTGCCAACTGATGTATTGCTTTGCAGGGCTGGAGAAACGTTCAGGCTATCAGTTGTTTAAAGTGGACATCCCGTAGGCCAAAAATAATGTTTGAATTTTTTATTGTTTTGTCCCGCACTTAGTAATCAATAATCTACCGTTTTAAAATCGATTATTTGTTTTGATATGCTTTTCACATTCGCGAAAAAAATATTTGTTAAGCTTATGCGTCCATCGTCCTTTGCTACCATTTGCCCACCTCTTCTGCCACTTTGCAATGGTGAGTTGTCTGCACCTTTTTCGTAGGGATTCGACAGTTTCGACCCCTGTGCTACCTGCGCGGATACCCGCTGACTCCACTGCTAGCAGGTCCATCGGTATTACTCCTGAAATAACTAGTACCGCGTCGTGGGGTACCGCGCGGAACGCACAGCAAACACTCAGGGCACACAGTCTCTGTACGGAATCACCCTCCTGCAAAAAACTCCCATTTTTTGTGGCCCCTGCCCATATGGGAGCAGCGTACATCAGCGTCGATGTGACGACGCTAACCAGTAATCTACGTCCTGGTTGCCTCGGTCCACGAGTGTTCGCCATAATTCGGGAAATTTTTAATACTTTATTCGGGATTCCATCAGGTCCCGGTGCCTTATCGTCCTTTATTGTCTTCAGAACCTCAAGGACTTCCTCAGGACTTGTGAGCTTAATGCTTCTCGTGTCAACGATCTGTGCTATACGCCCCATACCCTCTTGCTCAGGGAATAGTGTTTCTACTACCCTTTTTAGGAAGACTGGGCATGTCGGCGACGGTCTACTAAATGCCCGAAGCCGTTTTGTGACGAGTTTATAAGCGAAGCCCCAAGGGTTTGAGTCTATTTTTTCGCATATATTATTAAAACACCTGCATCACAGGCTACCTTGGTGTAATCTGCGATGCGGTTTGCCTTTCGTCTGCTGATCCGTTTTTAGAGAGGTCCTCGAACAACATCTGCACCATCTCCACGTCTAGCGTTTCTACTTTGTACCCTACCACGGTGTTTGGAACGCGTGGTGGGCCATTTGTGGACTTAATCGTGCAAATTATTGCCGCATGATCACTACCCATATAGGCGTCACTAACCTCCCAGCTGGAGCCCAAAGCCAGTCCAGCGCTCACAAATGTGAGGTCAATGATGGAACTTGTTCCGGCTCTAGAGAAAGTCGGTTTTGTTCCAAAGTTCAGCAGTACAAGCTCAAGTAGCGAATCTCTCTAGTAGCGCCCTTCCCCTCGCATTTTTTCGGGGGAGCCCCACTCCGTAGCCCAGGCGTTAAAGTCCCCGGCAATAACGGCAGGGCGATTTTCCCGGGCGCCTTCTGCAATCTCTTCGAGAACAGTTATTGCCTGGGGGAGGCTAAGGCTTGACGGCAGGTAGCAGCTATAGAAGGCTATACCATTCACATGGGCCCTGGCGAAGCAATTTCCGCTTTTTTTCCTGCTTATCTGGCGCTTTGGGTTTCTGCAGCTCCATATTGCTGATTTTTTTCTACTATTTTCTAGCCATTCACCGGAGTTTTTATTTCTGTATTGCTCGCTTATGAGTTCCATGTCTACGTTTTGCTCGATGACATTTTGCTCCAGCAACGATTGGGCAACCAATCTATAGTTGATGCCCTATGTGTTGTATGTTTGGGTCCTTTAATTGGTTAACAGATTATCTTCAAAAGTATTAACATCAACAATCATCAACAATCAGTAATGTTTTGAAGTGCCCACCAGGCGATTCTAGGGTATAAATTTGAGCCTATATAATGTACGAGTTAAGGAATTTAAATTCTTTACCTGAAGATAAAGTTTCTAGCTCAAAGCTCTGGTATCTGCTTCTGCCGTTCGCATTGAGAACTGGAACACAGGATAAAATGTTCCATCTGCTTTCTTTTGTATTAACACCGCACCGAAAACTAAATCGTCTTTATGATCATAAAGGGCTAAAATTAAAGATACTGTTAGCATTTTCTTAAGGCTCAGAAAACAATTTTACTGTCTCTCCTTAAATGAAAATTCCTTAATTTCCCTACTATGTCATACAGTGGTTCGCTAAAATAGACGGGGGTTTTATGATGTAACGAACTGATTTTTTTACGTTCGACTCGCTACGAGGCCGGCCGCTCACCAGTAAGCGGCGTAGTAGCGGCGCGGCGAAGAGCGGTCGGAGAACGAGAGAGTTTGGAGAAAGTGAGAGTTTGGAGAACGTGGGAGTTTGGAGAACGTGAGAGCTTGGAGCATGAGAGTTTGGAGAGCAAGAGGGTTTGGAGACCAAGAGAGTTTGGAGACCAAGGATGGAGAAAGAGAGAGCGGAGACTTGGCGGGCGGAGCAAAAGTGCCGTGTGCAAAAGGGAGTAACGGGACGCCGCCGGACTTTGGACGCGACCGTGAACTTTGGACCAAGAGAGAAGGTGCCACATCTCGGCAGCGGTGCGGCACACAAGCATGCATGTCACCGGAATCAGCGGGACGGCAGCATCAGGCTGGACACCGGCGGGAAGCAGTGCGTGAAGGACAAGAGGGTCGAACAGGAGCCATGGACTTTGGACCCGGTGTGGAGAGTTTCGGCGGGCCGTGCGCAAAAGGGAGTGCCTCGGTCCATGAGTGTTCGCCATAATTTGGGAAATTGCGGCCGCGGTTCTGCCTGCCTTGCCACTAGCATACGCTAGATGCTCTTTGAAAGAAAGCCGGTTGTGGATCATGACCCCCAAGTATTTTAGGCTTGGGCGAGATTTTGTGGTGGCCTCTCCAATTTTAATAGTGGCCGTTTCCACTTTCTGCCTGCTACTTTTCAGGACTGCTTCGGTCTTATGAGCTGCCAAGGCGAGACCCTTAGAGTCGAGCCATACGCTTGCTCGTTTCCCAGCTTCATTGGAGATTCTTTCCGCGTCTGGGAGATTCTTGGCCGTAACTACTAAGGCTACGTCATCCGCGGAACCAATGAGTCGTGCCCCTTCGGGCATCGTGATCCTAAGGATCTCGTCGTACATGACATTCCACAACAAAGGGCCTGGGACTGATCCTTGGGGGACTCCCCCGGTGACCCTGTGAGTCGATTGCCCGGATTCTGTTTCGTACAGGAGCAGACATACTCGCTGTATGTACACTGGGACATTAAGTTTGCTTAGTGCATTTACTGTGTGGTGCCAGCTAGCGGAGTTGAATGCGTTTTTGATATTCAATGTTGCCGCTATGCAATACTGCTTAGTGCCGTACCACCTTTTCCCTCAACGGCTTTGTCTGCGATCTCACACAGTTTACCAATGGCATCGATTGTAGATAGTCCCTTTCAAAAACCATACTGCATCTCAGAGGGGCCGTTGGTTCCGACAAGGGCACCTTCTAGCCGGGAGTGGATTATTTTTACTATTCTTATTATGAAGTAGTTCTCGACGTCCGTTCCAAGTAATCCTCCACCGACGTGGCTAGCCGACATGACTTCGGCGTTCTCATAGGGCTTAATCGGAAGTCAAGCGTCCTTGTATACGCTCCTCACATCTTGTCGATGCAAGCTCTGCGTCGGCAAACTCAAATTCGAAACGGCATACACGTTTCTCAGAACTACAAATACATAATGGGTGGACTTGACTGCTCCATTAGTTCGCAGAAGTACCGCGGCTTCCTGTTGGCTCTTCCTCTACCTCGGAAACGGCTTGATTGTAACAGAATGCCTTGTCCACTCCACTCGTTTGTTTGTTGGGAGTTTGGGCACATAGTCTTCCATCAGGATAGGGTAACCCAAATGCTGCTCTGCCTTCGCTGACCACAAGAAGGCCGTTAGGTTACTCACATGTGGGGCATATGTGACAAGCTTTCCCAGACTGTGTTAAGCAGACTGCGTATAAGCTGTTCCGGTCGGCAATGTCTCAAACGCAGCTGTTCTACTACTGCATTCACATTGCTTGGGTGAATCAATAGCGACTTCACTGTCTCACGAGTCATCCTGTCATCCTTTAACGCCTTTAGTAACCTCTGATTATTTTCCAGATCCGTACAGAATACCTTATCCACTCCACTCGATTGTTTGTTGGGAGTTTGGGCACAAAGTCTTCCAACAGGATGGGGTAACCCAAATGCTGCTCTGCCTTCGCTGACCACAAGAAGGCCGTTAGGTTACTCAGATGTGGGGCATATGTGACAAGCTTTCCCAGACTGTGTTAAGCAGACTGCGTATAAGCTGTTCCGGTCGGCAATGTCTCAAACGCAGCTGTTCCACTACTGCATTCACATTGCTTGGGTGAATCAATAGCGACTTCACTGTCTCACGAGTCATCCTGTCATCCTTTAACGCCTTTAGTAACCTCTGATTATTTTCCAGATCCGTACAGTTGTACGCCCGCGTCGTCTCTGTAAACGCGCGATTGAAATTGGGCCAATCCTCTGGCTTTCGTGGTGCCATTTCACTATGTGGCTTGGAACCATGCCTTGAAACCGTAGTACTGGAAGCGCAGTGTGGCTTACCGAAGTCTGGAACTATAACACAGTAAAAACTCCACCACGGATAACGTTCATGCTTAAACCTATTCAGGTAGTATTTAAAGCATACATGTCTTGTCAGCAGTTGCGTTAAGTAAAAGTCCACATGTCCATGCTTCCTTCCCAGCCATCCCTGCAGTTCTGGGATAAGCTTATGCGTCCATCGACCTTTGCTGCTATTTGCCCACCTCTCCTGCCACTTTGTAATGGTGAGTTGTCTGCACCTTTTTCGTAGGGATTCGACAGTTTCGACCCCTGTGCTACCTGCGCGGATACCCGCTGACTTCACTGCTAGCAGGTCCATCGGTATTTCTCCTGAAATAACAAGTCACGCGTCATGGGATACCGCAAACCCTAAGGGTACACAGTCTCTGTATGGAATCACCGTCCTGCAAATAACTCCCATTTTTTGTGGCCCCTGCCCATATGGGAGCAGCGTACATCAGCGTCGATGTGACAACGCTAACCAGTAATCTACGTCCTGGTTGCCTCGGTCCACGACTGTTCGCCATAATTCGGGAAATTTTTAATACTTTATTCGGGATTCCATCAGGTCCCGGTGCCTTATCGTCCTTTGTTGTCTTCAGAACCTCAAGGACTTTCTCAGGACTTGTGAGCTTAATGCTTCTCGTGGGTACGATCTGTGCTATACGCCCCATACCCTCTTGCTCAGGGAATAGTGTTTCTACTACCCTTTTTAGGAAGACTGGGCATGTCGGCGACGGTCTACGAGTTTATATGCGAAGCCCCAAGGGTTGGAGTCTATTTCTTCGCATATATTATTAAAACACCTGCATCACAGGCTACCTTGGTGTAATCTGCGATGCGGTTTGCCCTTTCGTCTGCTGATCCGTTTGTAGAGAGGTCCTCGAACAACATCTGCACCATCTCCACGTCTAGCGTTTCTACTTTGTACCCTACCACGGTCTTTGGAACTCGTGGTGGGCCATTTGTGGACTTAATCGTGCAAATTATTGCCGCATGATCACTACCCATATAGGCGTCACTAACCTCCCAGCTTGAGCCCAAAGCCAGTCCAGCGCTCACAAATGTGAGGTCAATGATGGTACTTGTTCCGGCTCTAGAGAAAGTCGGTTTTGTTCCAAAGTTCAGCAGTACAAGCTCAAGTAGCGAATCTCTCCAGTAGCGCCCTTCCCCTCGCATTTGTTCGGGGGAGCCCCACTCCGTAGCCCAGGCGTTAAAGTCCCCGGCAATAACGGCAGGGCGATTTTCCCGGGCGCCTTCTGCAATCTCTTCGAGAACAGTTATTGCCTGGGGGAGGCTAAGGCTTGACGGCAGGTAACAGCTAAAGAAAGCTATACCATTCACATGGGCCCTGGCGAAGCAATTTCCGCTTTTTTCCTGCTAATCTGGCGCCTTGGGTTTCCGCAGCTCCATATTGCCGGTTTTTTGCTACTATTTGCTAGCCATTCACCGGAGTTTTTATTTCTATATTGCTCGCTTATGAGTTCCATGTCTACGTTTTGCTCGATGACATTTTGCTCCAGCAACGATTGGGCAACCAATCTATAGTTGATGCCCTATGTGTTGTATGTTTGGGTCCTTTAATTGGTTAACAGATTATCTTCAAAAGTATTAACATCAACAATCATCATCAATCAGTAATGTATTACACTCACTTAGGGCTTTTGAATTTCGTTTTGAAGTGCCCACCAGGCGATTCTAGGGTATAAATTTGACCCTATATAATGTACGAGTTAAGGAATTTAAATTCTTTACCTGAAGGTAACGTTTCTAGCTCAAAGCTCTGGTATCTGTTTCTGCCGTTCGCATTTTCTTAAGGTTCAGAAAACAATTTTACTGTCTCTCCTTAAATGACAATTTCTTATTTTCCCTACTATGTCATACAGTGGTTCGCTAAAATAGACGGGGGTTTTATGATGTAACGAACTGATTTTTTTACGTTCGACTCGCTACGAGGCCGGCCGCTCACCAGTAAGCGGCGTAGTAGCGGCGCGGCGAAGAGCGGTCGGAGAACGAGAGAGTTTGGAGGAAGTGAGAGTTTGGAGAACGTGGGAGTTTGGAGAACGTGAGAGCTTGGAGCATGAGAGTTTGGAAAGCAAGAGGATTTAAAGGCCAAGAGAGTTTGGTGACCAAGGATGGAGAAAGAGAGAGCGGAGACTTGGCGGGCGGAGAAAAAGTGCCGTGTGCAAAAGGGAGTAACGGGACCCCGCCGGACTTTGGACGCGACCGTGAACTTTGGACCAAGAGAGAAGGTGCCACATCTCGGCAGCGGTGCGGCACACAAGCATGCATGTCACCGGAATCAGCGGGACGGCAGCATCAGGCTGGACACCGGCGGGAAGCAGTGCGTGAAGGACAAGAGGGTCGAACAGGAGCCATGGGCTTTGGACCCGGTGTGGAGAGTTTCGGCGGGCTGTGCGCAAAAGGGAAATAACGGTTCCCGGAGGCCCTATATAAACCCGCAGGGCGCTGGCAGCGGGGGCAGTCAGTCGAGAGCATCAGTCGACTAAGAGCAGTCAGTCAGCGGAAATCAATCAGTCGAGATCAAGAGAAGCATTTGAACAAATACCGACAAAGCAAACTACGAGGGAGCCACAACAAGGCGAGTAGTCGGTAGCAGCGCCGTGGGAGCCTACAAGGAGCAAGATTGTCACGTCGAGATGTTCGGGATTGGGAATTACAAGGAATATCCGAACAGAGACACAGGTGGCTGATGTTTAAGGAGGCAACACACGGCTAAGCCAAGGCGGTCTGTTCATTCCTACCCAAGAAGTCCTGGCGTTACGCCTGGAGGGTCTACCAGACTTAGAGCAGTAAAGGACGGCGACTTGAAATCGTGAGCTCCGAGGTAAGCCTGTCAAGCCCCAGTGTACCTCGCCCCAAGCACTACTTTTGCGTATCCCAATGCGCCAAGTGGAGTTGAGCAGGTCCTGGCGCGATCAGCCAGAAGGGAGAGAAGTCCCGGAACGGAGCGACAGAATCCCGATGGTAATGAACCAGAAGGGAGAGAAGGCCCGAGCCAGAAGGGCGAGAAGTCACGGATCGGCGTATGCCCACGAACCCCGCACAGAAGTCACGCGACGTTGAGCTACCCTGCCAGCAGTTCGCAGGACACCGCCACCATCAAGCAGAACACCACACCGCAACAGCCACGCAAGGAGAATCGAGCGCGCAGGAACGGCACGGACAGTACGCGAAAGGGTGAGGCTAGGATGGAACGTTCGTTTACACGAGGCGCAGAAGCGAAGGGAAGAGCGAGGTAGCTTCCTGGCGTTCCGCCTTGACTATGCGCACGATCGTGAGCTCCGGGGTAAGCCTGTCAAGCCCCAGTGTACCTCGCCCCAAGCACTACTTTGGCGTATCCCAATGCGCCAAGTGTAGTTGAGCAGGTCCTGGCGCGATCAGCCAGAAGGGAGAGAAGTCCCGGAGCGGCGCGACAGAACCCCGAGAGTAGCGAGCCAGAAGGGAGAGAAGTCTCGGAACGGAGCGACAGAATCCCGATGGTAATGAACCAGAAGGGAGAGAAGGCCCGAGCCAGAAGGGAGAGAAGTCACGAATCGGCGTATGCCCACGAACCCCGCACAGAAGTCACGCGACGTTGAGCTACCCTGCCAGCAGTTCGCAGGACACCGCCACCGGCAAGCTGGACACCACACCGCAACAGCCACGCAAGGAGAATCGAGCGCGCAGGAACGGCACGGACAGTACGCGAAAGCGTGAGGCTAGGGTGGAACGTTCGTTTACACGAGGTGCAGAAGCGAAGCGAACATCGTGAGCGGAAGCCCCGTGGGACCATCCGGGACTGAGGAAGGGACAGGCGGTCGGGTATCGAGAGGAGTGATCCTAAAGAGCTCGTCAGTCTGTTCACCCTAGTCTGAGAACGGTGACGCTTCCCTAAGCCCGCACGGCTGACGAATCGTGGCCGAGCAGTCACCGAGTCAATGCGTCAGGGACAAGCAGCGAGCAATGGTCTTCAGGGAGCTACAGGTCTGAAGCACGAAGTCAACGAGGCGAGGTCATCGAGACAAGCAGAACCGTCGGAGACACCAAGGTCCACAAGTAGCGATATCAAGGTCATCCGAATTACCAAGCCGTCTGTAATTATACCCGCAATAAACCCACTCCGATCCCGTGAATTCTGTGCTTTCTCACTGACCTTCTGGGCGGTCACGTTTATATAAATTTCGTGGGACGAACACACATAATCTACTGAACTAGCCGCACGAATCTCGTAGCGAGTTGAACGTAAAAAAATCAGTTCGTTACATCATAAAACCCCTGTCTATTTTAGGGGGAATAAGGAATTTTCATTTAAGGAGAGACAGTAAAATTGGTTTCTGAACCTTTAGAAAATGCTAACAGTATCTTCGATTTTAGCCATTTATGATCATAAAGACGATTTAGTTTTCGGTGCGGTGTTAATACAAAAGAAAAGAGATGGAACATTTTATCCTGTGTTCCAGTTCTTAAAGCGAACGGCAGAAACAGATACCGCCTATCGAGACGCCCTGGTGTGGGATGAATTTGCAAATTGTTTATGCCCGTTCAGATGTCGGTCGAAGTATATTTGTTTTCTTCCCCTTCCCCACTAGGTAAGTACACTGATCTCACACGCTACTCCTTGTATGTGCTTATCCTCTTACCCTCTCTCTTGACAGGTTCTCGTTGCTGACCATGAATACCTTTTCAGACTCCTATAGCTGTGTTTTCTGGTTTGGACCCAGATCCCATCTACTTGCTGCTTGGTCTCTTTCGGTACAGCTCTCTTAGCTGTGCCGATTTCCCCCTTCCTTCGGCAGACTGCTGCTGTGTGTTTCATGTCAGTCCCAATCGAGTCTTTGGAGGCCTTGGTTCGTTCCCCTTTGCGTTCTTGTCTTCCTTATGTTATCCTTGACGTGTTCCCTGTATATGGTTGTATCGTAGTGCCTTGTAGAGAATCTATGGAGTTTTCACGTAGTACCCTTCAAAAATCCAGTATCCTTTGAGCATTCTTGGAGTTATTCTTGGGCTTTTCCCTCAATAACCTTGAGCATTCCTGGAATTGTCCTTAGGCTTTTTCCTTCGTATCCTTGAGAACCCTTGGAGTTATTCCCGGATTCCTTTCGTAGTATCCCTCGGAAATCATTTCGTAGTAATCTTTGAGACCCTTTGGGGTTTTACTGGTGTTTATCGTCTATTATATCTGCTTGTAGCTGCTCGCTTGTGTTCTCTCGCTCACGTGGATGGACCTCTCTTTTTTTGTGTTTACCTTATTTTGCAGATTACTGGTGACGCAAATTCCATGAGTTGGTAAGGTCCATCGTATCTTGGGGCCAACTTCGCTGCGAACCCTTCGGTCGCTATTGACAAATGGTGTTCCTTGCTCCACACAACGTCTTCCACTCTTGGCGACCATTGTCTTCTCCTTAGGTTGTAATGCCTAGCCTGATCCTGGGTGGGTTTCTCCACATTCCGCCTTACAATCTCGAAGATTTCCCCGAGTTTGTTAGCCTTCTCTTCTGGGGTCTCAGTGGGTCGCCCGGTTCCCAAGGTCTCTTTGTTCTCTGCCTTTATTAATGAAAGCCGGCGTGTAGCCTGTAGGTTCCGAAACAGGCCATTTCTCGTCCCAGTTTCTCAGATCCTGAACCGTTGGGTTCTCCTGCGGGGTGTATGGAGCCTTAAACTGTTGATTGGCTCCCATCTCGGCCAGGAAACTCTTGAAGAGTCTGCTGTTGAACTGTACACCGTTGTCCGTTATGACTACCTTCGGGACCCCACACCTTATCTTTCCGCGCACGTCGTAAATTCAACTGCATGCTGCGGAGGCTTCCGCCGATGCCTCCTTGATCCTTCGCATCGTTTTTGAAATTCGGGCGGTACGGGGTCTGCCATCAGTCTTAACCTTATTTCTTCGAATTCCCTGAAATACCATATTATCAACGCGACTCAGCTAGCTCATTTTGATGAAAACCTACCACTAGTCCTAGCGACGGATGCATCATCTTTTGTTATTGGTGTAGTCCTTTCGCATATCCAACAATAGATGGCCTATTGTTTTCGCATCCAAAACGCTTGACAAGCATCAGGTTAAGTACAGCCAAATTAAAAAAAGAAGGACTTTCTATAATATTCGGAGTGAAACGTTTTCACCAATATTTGTACGTCCGAAAGTTTACCCTTATAACAAGCTATTTGTAACGATTTTCAATCCAGGCAAGCATCTTCCTTTAATGACGTCAAACAGGCTACAGCGCTGGGCCATCATTCTCAAGGCCTATAATTTTAAGATTCAGTATCGTTCTACATCTGCTCATGGCAACGCAGATGCCCTTCTTCAGGCGCGTATCCTGAATCTGACACGAAGGACATTGGGGCATTGTTCGAATGAAGCAGCTAGCTGGGCAACAGTTTGGTGGTCTACAATCGACGCAGACACTAAAAGACTTGCTCAGTCATGCAGCATCTGCAAGTGCAACAATCCTGCTCCTCCAAAAGAGTACCAAAGTTGGCCTGCAGCAACAACATCGTGGGAGCGAGTCCATATCGACTTCGCCGGCCCAATACTCGATTCCATGTGGCTAATCTGCATAGACGCTTACTCGCAATTCCCATTTGCAGATCAAATGTCGTGCACTACAACCGCTAACACGCTCGCTGCTCTATCATCGATATTAGCCATCGAAGGATATCCAAAAACCATGGTCAGCGGAAACGGTCCACAGCTTGCGGCTGAGTCAGCTTGAGGAATTCTGCAAACGTTATGGAATAAAACACATATCCATAGCACCGTTCCATCCAATGGATTAGCAGAGCGTTTCGTTCAGACGTTCAAATTCTCAGTAAAGAAAAACCGCAAAGACGGTATACCAGTCCGAGAAGCAGTTACTAAATACCTTCTTACAGGTTCGCTCCAAATTCCTACGGAAAATCTCCCGCCGAGTTAATCCACGGTCGTCCAGTCCGTACCGTACTAAGTTAACTTTTCGAGCAGCCTATCGAAGCCAAGCAATCGGTTACCAAGTACGTCCCAAATCAAATGGTCTACGCTCGTAATTATGCAAGGGGAGAAAAGGGGATTGAAGGCTCTACCGACCGTCCAATTGGAAAAATGCTTTTCATGGTACGCACCACAAATGCTTATATGTAGCGCCATTTCAACCAGCAAAACTGAAGTTCCATCGAAAAACCTCAAGAGTTCTTTTGGGTCACGGATATTCCGCCTTCTTCAAATCAGCCACCACAACAACAAGAAAATGAACCGGTAACTCCGTCAACCGTTAAGCAACGTCATCTAGAACCCACAACCAAGGCAAAAATAACCAGCACTTTCATCCCGCATACCTGTTCGCCAAAGAAGTCGTGTTCGCCAAGAAGTAGATCGTTTTAAGCCCAAGGATTTCCGAAAACCTAAAAGTCCTATTCGTTTTTAATTAAAGGAGGAGATGTGTTATATATTTTCAATCTCACATCTGTTTTGTATTCCTCCATTCTATAAACCTTTTATGTAGTACTTTAAGAATCTGGCAACTCTATAAGTTTCGCACACAATAAAGCAGTCTGAAAAAGAACTTAACGAGAATAAAACATATTGGCGACGAAAAAAAATAGTGAAATATTTAGTCAAAAGATAAAACAGTTAAATCGCATAAATCGTGTCGAGTAGTCGTCGATTTTCACCACAATGCCGGCAGATGATGATTTGATCCAATTGATACTTGCTCAAAAGCAAGCATTTACAAAAGACCTTATGGAACAGCAACAAAATCGGATGCAAGCAATGATGGATAGAAGCGCTTCTCCAGGGCAGGAGCTTCAAGCCACACGGGTGAATTATCTGCGTGTCCTCCATTCCACAAATTCGACACAGACAATCAAAACTGGGAAAAACTTTGGTTAGTGCAGAAATAAAGCAAAAGGATTATTTTCTTTCGTGGTGTGGCATAAACATATTTAAACTATTAAAAAATCTTTTCAAGAGCAAAAATTGAACACTATACATACTCGTACATGCAACTCACAGACAAGTTAACGGAACAGTTCACAACAAAACGACACGTTGTTGCTGTTCGCTATGAGTTTTTTAAGAGGGATATGAAAAATTCACAAATGCACCGAGAGTGGGTGGCCGATTTGCGCGGAATCGCTTGGGAATGCCAATTCGTCTGTAATGCCAACGGTTGTTCTTCTAACTATGTAAATGAAATGATTCGAGATCAGATCACAGTACATACATCATACGATGCCGTCCGTGCATCTTGTGAGGAATTGAATAACTCCACTCAAATCCCAGCTAGTTTGGAGATAGTGAGAGTTTGGAGAACGTGGGAGTTTGGAGAACGTGAGAGCTTGGAGCATGAGAGTTTGGAGAGCAAGAGGGTTTGGAGACCAAGAGAGTTTGGAGACCAAGAATGGAGAAAGAGAGAGCGGAGACTTGGCGGGCGGAGAAAAAGTGCCGTGTGCAAAAGGGAGTAACGGGACGCCGCCGGACTTTGGACGCGGCCGTGAACTTTGGACCAAGAGAGAAGGTGCCACATCTCGGCAGCGGTGCGGCACACAAGCATGCCACATGTGTCACCGGAATCAGCGGGACGGCAGCATCAGGCTGGACATCGGCGGGAAGCAGTGCGTGAAGGACAAGAGGGTCGAACAGGAGCCATGGACTTTGGAGCCGGTGTGGAGAGTTTCGGCGGGCCGTGCGCAAAAGGGAAATAACGGTTCCCGGAGGCCCTATATAAACCCGCAGGGCGCTGGCAGCGGGGGCAGTCAGTCGAGAGCATCAGTCGACTAAGAGCAGTCAGTCAGCGGAAATCAATCAGTCGAGATCAAGAGAAGCATTTGAACAAATACCGACAAAGCAAACTACGAGGGAGCCACAACAAGGCGAGTAGTCGGAAGCAGCGCCGTGGGAGCCTACAAGGAGCAAGATTGTCACGTCGAGATGTTCGGGATTGGGAATTACAAGGAATATCCGAACAGAGACACAGGTGGCTGATGTTTAAGGAGGCAACACACGGCTAAGCCAAGGCGGTCTGTTCATTCCTACCCAAGAAGTCCTGGCGTTACGCCTGGAGGGTCTACCAGACTTAGAGCAGTAAAGGACGGCGACTTGAAATCGTGAGCTCCGAGGTAAGCCTGTCAAGCCCCAGTGTACCTCGCCCCAAGCACTACTTTTGCGTATCCCAATGCGCCAAGTGGAGTTGAGCAGGTCCTGGCGCGATCAGCCAGAAGGGAGAGAAGTCCCGGAGCGGCGCGACAGAACCCCGAGAGTAGCGAGCCAGAAGGGAGAGAAGTCCCGGAACGGAGCGACAGAATCCCGATGGTAATGAACCAGAAGGGAGAGAAGGCCCGAGCCAGAAGGGAGAGAAGTCACGGATCGGCGTATGCCCACGAACCCCGCACAGAAGTCACGCGACGTTGAGCTACTCTGCCAGCAGTTCGCAGGACACCGCCACCATCAAGCAGGACACCACACCGCAACAGCCACGCAAGGAGAATCGAGCGCGCAGGAACGGCACGGACAGTACGCGAAAGGGTGAGGCTAGGATGGAACGTTCGTTTACACGAGGCGCAGAAGCGAAGGGAAGAGCGAGG
Organism: Drosophila biarmipes; assembly: GCF_025231255.1. Classification (NCBI taxonomy): domain Eukaryota; kingdom Metazoa; phylum Arthropoda; class Insecta; order Diptera; family Drosophilidae; genus Drosophila; species Drosophila biarmipes. The sequence continues at coordinate 2,237,176 of NW_026114529.1, read as the reverse complement.
TAGCTTCCTGGCGTTCCGCCTTGACTATGCGCACGATCTGAGCGAAAGCCCCGTGGGACCATCCGGGACTGAGGAAGGGACAGGCGGTCGGGTATCGAGAGGAGTGATCCTAGAGAGCTCGTCAGTCTGTTCACCCTAGTCTGAGAACGGTGACGCTTCCCTAAGCCCGCACGGCTGACGAATCGTGGCCGAGCAGTCACCGAGTCAATGCGTCAGGGACAAGCAGCGAACAATGGTCTTCAGGGAGCTACAGGTCTGGAGCATGGAGTCAACGAGGCGAGGTCATCGAGACAAGCAGAACCGTCGGTCCACAAGTAGCGATATCAAGGTCATCCGAATTACCAAGCCGTCTGTAATTATACCCGCAATAAACCCACTACGATCCCGTGAATTCTGACAAGCAGCGAACAATGGTCTTCAGGGAGCTACTGGACTGGAACACCGAGTCAACGAGGCGAGGTCATCGAGACAAGCAGAACCGTCGGAGACACAAAGGTCCACAAGTAGCGATTTCAAGATCATCCGAATTACCAAGCCGTCTGTAATTATACCCGCAATAAACCCACTACGAACCCGTGAATTCTGTGCTTTCTCACTGACCTTCTGGGCGGTCACGTTTATATAAATTTCGTGGGACGAACACACATAATCTACTGAACTAGCCGCACGAACCTCGTAGCGAGTCGAACGTAAAAAAATCAGTTCGTTACATCATAAAACCCTGTCTATTTTAGGGGGAATAAGGAATTTTCATTTAAGGAGAGACAGTAAAATTGTTTTCTGAACCTTTAGAAAATGCTAACAGTATCTTCGATTTTAGCCATTTATGATCATAAAAACGATTTAGTTTTCGGTGCGGTGTTAATACAAAAGAAAAGAGATGGAACATTTTATCCTGTGTTCCAGTTCTTAAAGCGAACGGCAGAAACAGATACCGCCTATCGAGGCGTCCTGGTGTGGGCGAAAAATGCGAGTTCGCGAGGAAGATACATACATTAAAAAAAATAGAGACGGGACTTAAATGAAAAATAAGGCATAACTAAGAATTAAGCAAATGAGTTAAATTATTAGATAGATGTTGAAATGCAAATTAAATGATAAATTTTATTATAGTTACTACACAGAACGCGAAAGGGCTCGTGCAGACAAAAATTTGATGTACATCGTAGCAAATTTAGAGAATAATAATTTCGTGTTAGTCTAACGGGAACGTTGAATGTTAGGCGGTTTAAAAGTTCTGCAGAATCAATGTCACCTCTTATAAGATTTTGTATAAAAATAGAACCAAGCATTGTTCTACGATTTACAAGTGTAAGTTAATTAAGCAATTATAATCTACTCTCGTAGGAAGGCAGCCTTACGTTTTGATCTCAGTTCAAATTACGCAAGGCAATAAGAGAAATTTTTTTTGTACCGACTCAATACGGTCGATGTGCACTTGATATTGTGGACTCCAAACCGACGAACAATATTCAAAAATAGAACGGACAAAGGAGGTTAATAATAATTTGGTCGTATAAGGGCCATCAAATTCTTTTGACCAACGCTTTATAAACCCAAGAACACTCATGGCTTTGTTAAAAGTGGACTAATGTGGCAGTCAAATTTAAGTTTAGGGTCAAGAAGAACACCTAAATCGTTAACTGAATAAATACGGTCAAGTGGCGTATTTTTTAGAAAGTAACTGATAAACGTAGGAGTACCTCTATAAAAAGTCATAACGTTGCATTTTAGGCAGTTCAAATTTAAAAGGTTTTACTCACACCATGAATTAAAACAATCAATATCCGACTGTAAGTTAAATCCCGACGCTATATTATTATATGATAAACAAAGCTTTACATCATCAGCATACATTATTACAGGAGAATGTGTTATGATTGAGGGAAGATCGTTAATAAACAAAGTAAACAGCAAAGGGCCCAAATGACTACCCTGAGGCACTCCAGATGTCACGTAGATCAATTTTGAAACAGCATTCTTGAATATAACCCTCTGAGTCCTACCATTCAAGTAACTTGAAGTACAAGATAATAGATTACCAGGAAACCCAAGCTGATCTAATTTAAATAAAAGAAGTGAGTGGTTAACGGAGTCAAAGGCGTTACTAAAATCTGTATATACAATGTCAGTCTGCATTTTTTTCTTAAACCCATTTATTACAATAGATGACAATTCAAGAAGGTTGGTGGTGGTCGATCTTCGCTTAACAAAACCATGCTGACACGGTGATATAAGCGAGGAACATAAATGTTGCAAATGAGAAGTGATAATACGTTCAAATGCTTTAGGAATTGCCGACAATTTAGAAATACCTCTATAATTTTGGGCATCTGCCTTCGCACCTTTTTTATGGAGTGGAATAATAAAAGAGTCCTTCCAGATAGAAGGAAAAGCTGATGATGAAATAGACAAATTAAAAAGTTTAAGAATCGGTTTACAAATGATTGACGCACAAAACCTAAGCACACATCCAGGAAGTCCATCTGGACCGGGAGAACATGTTGGTGTTGTTGTTGCTAAATCTCTTACGAGAGAGCTTTCGGTGATTACAGGGGAAAAAAAACAATTTGCCCTATTTAAGGGATTAGGGTAGTTAGAATTTGACCAAGCCTACGACCTATAAGTAGTTTGGAAAAACTCAGCAAATAAATCAGCAATTTCAGAATCCGTCGATGCCTTTATTGAGTTTGGACGTACGATGAAGGCAATGCCGATGACTTACGCTTGGCATTAACAAAATAACAAAACTGTTTCGGATTGTTTGAAAATTCAAATTTACATCGACTTAGATACATAGAGTAGCAATGACTGTTGAGAACATTAAAATCTGTTCGAGCCACAACATATTTCGAAAAATCTGCTGGTCTACCCGATTTATTCTTTTATAAGTGTTAGATTTAAGTCTTTGAAGCGCATTGGAAAACCAAGGAGGTCTGTTTAGGTTTGTAAGAAACCGATCAGGTACGCATTCATTAAAAAACGTATTTAAGACTGTATAGAATAGTTCAGTGGCACTTTCAATGTCTGTACAATTGTACAAGTCTGTCCAATTATAATGAGAAATCATATCGTTAAGTTTATTATAGTTACATTTACGAAAACATCTCATTTTAGTTGGAGAAACTAAAGGAGAGAGGGTATCAGAGCAGGGGAGGCAAATTGACAGTTCCATAGTAGGATGATATAGGTATTCAGGTACAACAAGAGCGTCAATTCTACATACTGTGATTTCAGACAGGTCTGAAACAAATACAAGATCTTATTGTCTTCTTAAGGAATTTTTTATAAAGCTAACTTGCTGTAACTATAATTCTAAAAGGCCATCCACAAAATAATGGGCGGATAATGGCATAGCGACAACTCAGTCAGTAGGAGGAGACCAAGAAATATCAGGTAGGTTAAAGTCACCTAAAACAATCAAAAGGTCTCTGTTAGAAAGAAGGGATAAAACAGATTTTATTGCAGACAGATAGTGCTCATAAATTACTAGGTCAGAGCCAGGTGGAATATAGGAACATGTAACAAAAACAGATAACGATTGCAATGAAACTTTTACACTTAGAAATTCAATTTCATTGGGTATATGAATGAGAATCCTTTCAGATGTTAGGCTAGAGGTAACGGCAATCAGGACACCGCCCCCACCCCCTACGTGAGTGGCGATCGGTCCTATAAGTATTAAAGTTACTACCCAGAACTTCAGGGTCGGATATCCCTGGTTTCAGTCAAGTTTCTGTTAATGCAGAGGAGTCAGCATAAAGCTTGGGTAGCTTCATATTTAATCCCCTAACATTTTGATACGCCATCATTAAACTTTTTAGTTTTTTGACACAACGGCCTGTTATTTGTTCTCGGTTTATTTGGGACAAATTCTTTAATTACTAAACCATCATTAAGCCAAAAGCTTTCAGAAAGTAAAACATTAAAAATGTCAGGCGGAGCAAATACTTTAAAAGAAGATATCCTACGAGCATATGAAAATCGAAATTGTTCAACTGCAATATCTTCGGATGGGAATTTTTCACGTATAAATTCCAGAACATCCTCAGATGTAGTATCTGGGGTGAATCTAGAAACAAATAATTGCTTCCTTTGTGAAACAACTGAAAGTTTCTTACGCTCCCGAGCAGCAGTCTGAACCTCACAAGGCTGATATCCAGGATCGGTGCCTACAGTACTTATAGGAACGGTCGGCACCGATTTCTTTAACTTAGCCAGTACAGAAGCTTTCAGTCCGGAAACATGGGCTACACTCGAGCTAGCTGTATCCATACGCACAGTTTGTTCGCTTAACCCTGTGTCGACAGGAACTGCTGCTACCAAGTTCGGACTTAGGTTAGATTCCATGGTGGTATTAACGGCGGTTAAGCTGGCTTTTTTGCATTAAGGCGACTCTGTTAATAATTTTTTATTATTAAACTGGGCACAGACGGTATTGAACCCCTCATTGAGTTGCCCAGAAGCACCCGAGATATTCAACAGGCTGTCTCGAGTCTGCTTCACAAAAGCCGCTCATCTCAACCACCATTTCCTTGCAGGAACCACATAAGACCAGAGTTAAGACCAATAAAATCTTTAACACTGTTGGTGAATCCTGCACATTTGACGTGCATCATCGAATCGCAGAGCCAGCAAAAAATAAAGGGGTCTTTCGTTGAAGACGCAAGTGTGCAGTTTTTCTTGGAACAGACAAGGGCCATTATAAGACAAACAAATGAAAAATGAAGTAAAATATCAAAAATACCTCAAAGTAAATTTGGCACTGGGATAAAATTCAAAAATCACAAAAGCACAAAACACAAAAAAAAAAAAAAATAAGAGCGCGAGATCGCGAAAATGTATCAAAACGTAAGAGAGCACGAGAAAAAAAATATTCTATCGACTGAGCGTGGCTTGTGCGACACTAACAACTTTCAGTACGAACAAATACAAAGTAAATCAAGCAAGAGAGAGAAGAGAGAGTTGCAGAAAATAGCACCGAAAAAGTCTACTAGAAATTCAGTGGGTGCATAGAGAGCAGGTTACAGTTATAAAATAGAGCGAGGGAGATTGAGAGAGAGTAAAAGAGTTTTAGCAAGTTTAGGAGCGTATGTTACAAAAACAAAGCTATGGGATTAAACAAATCTAATAGAAATGTTAAAATAACTATTACCACGTACCCGTTACTGGGAGATCTATTTAGAATTACTAGCACAATTGTTAGGCTAATCTTTGTAAATAAATACACACAGAACACTCGCACAAAAGTCACTGGAAAAGACAAAAACTCGGAGCACAAAAGTAAACACAGCTGTTTACAAGCGACGCTAAATCGATACTGATACTGATACTTATACGAGTATATCGAGGGACACAAAAATTTCTAGAGCAGATAACAGAGAAAAAAAATATATGTAATTAAATTCTTTATTTTATTTCTTATTCTTAAACTGGTTACAATTTTTATTTGAAGAACACCGATTTGCTATTGACAAATCTCAAACTGAACTCGCTCTCTAACTCCTACTTCATTTACGATCATACCTCGGTTTTGAGCTTTAGAGCTTTTTGTGAGTGTCTTTTGTTGCTATTGAGTGACTTTCTAACTTTGGACTTTAGACTCCAGACTTATATATATGAACGTTGATGCACTTCGAACAGTACAAACAAGTGGCCTAACGACACCAAGCACGTGCTTATAACGCGCGGGGCCCTTTTATCAAATTGGGCAAAAATGCGAGTTCGCGAGGAAGATACATACATAAAACAAATAGAGACGGGACACAAATGAAAATAAAAGGCACAACTAAGAATTGAGCAAATGAGTTAAAATATTAGTTTTTAATACCGGGATAGATGTTGAAATGCAAATTTAATGATAAAGTTTATTATAGTTATTACATAGAACGCGAAAGGGCTCGTGCAAACAAAAATTTGATGTACATCGTGGCAAATTTAGAGGATAATGATTTCGTGTTAGTCTAACGGGAACGTTGAATGTTAGGCGGCTTAAAAGTTCTGCAGAATCAATGTCACCTATTGTAAGATTTTGTATAAAAATAGTACCAAGCATTGTTCTACGATTTACAAAGGTAGGTAAATTAAGCAATTGTAATCTACTCTCGTAGGAAGGAAGCCTTACGTTTTGATCCCATTTCAAACTACGCAGGGCAAATAAAAGAAATTTTTTTTGTACCGACTCAATACGGTCGATGTGCACTTGATATTGTGGACTCCAAACCAATATTCCAAAATAGTAAGGACAAGGGAGGTAAATAATAATTTGGTCGTATAAGGGTCATCAAATTCTTTTGACCAACGCTTTATAAACCCAAGAACACTCATAGCTTTGCTAACAGTGGACATAATGTGGCAGTCAAATTTAAGTTTAGGGTCAAGAAGAACACCTAAATCAATTTTGAAACAGCATTCTTGAATATAACCCTCTGAGTCCTACCATTCAAGTAACTTGAAGTCCAAGATAATAGATTGCCAGGAAACCCAAGCTGATCTAATTTAAATAAAAGAAGTGAGTGGTTAACGGAGTCAAAGGCGTTACTAAAATCTGTATATACAATGTCAGTCTGCATTTTTTTCTTAAACCCATTTATTACAATAGATGACAATTCAAGAAGGTTGGTGGTGGTCGATCTTCGCTTAACAAAACCATGCTGACACGGTGATATAAGCGAGGAACATAAATGTTGCAAATGAGAAGTGATAATACGTTCAAATGCTTTAGGAATTGCCGACAATTTAGAAATACCTCTATAATTTTGGGCATCTGCCTTCGCACCTTTTTTATGGAGTGGAATAATAAAAGAGTCCTTCCAGATAGAAGGAGAAACTGATGATGAAATAGACAAATTAAAAAGTGTAAGAATCGGTTTACAAATGGTTGACGCACAAAACTTAAGCACACATCCAGGAAGTCCATCTGGACCGGGAGAAAATGTTGGCGTTGTTGTTGTTAAATCTCTTACGAGAGAGCTTTCGGTGATTACAGGGGATTAGGGTAGTTAGAATTTGACCAAGCTGTCGAACTATAAGTAGTTTGGAAAAACTCAGCAAATAAATCAGCAATTTCAGAATCCGTCGATGCCTCCATTGAGCTTAGACGTACCGATGAAGGCAATGCCTATGCCTTACAAAATTGTAAAACTGTTTCGGATCGTTTGAAAATTCAAATTTACATCGACTTAGATACATAGAGTAGCAATGACTGTTGAGAACATTAAAATCTGTTCGAGCCACAACATATTTCGAAAAATCTGCTGGTCTACCCGATTTATTCTTTTATAAGTGTTAGATTTAAGTCTTTGAAGCGCATTGGAAAACCAAGGAGGTCTGTTTAGGTTTGTAAGAAACCGATCAGGTACGCATTCATTAAAAAACGTATTTAAGACTGTATAGAATAGTTCAGTGGCACTTTCAATGTCTGTACAATTGTACAAGTCTGTCCAATTATAATGAGAAATCATATCGTTAAGTTTATTATAGTTACATTTACGAAAACATCTCATTTTAGTTGGAGAAACTAAAGGAGAGAGGGTATCAGAGCAGGGGAGGCAAATTGACAGTTCCATAGTAGGATGATATAGGTATTCAGGTACAACAAGAGCGTCAATTCTACATACTGTGATTTCAGACAGGTCTGAAACAAATACAAGATCTTATTGTCTTCTTAAGGAATTTTTTATAAAGCTAACTTGCTGTAACTATAATTCTAAAAGGCCATCCACAAAATAATGGGCGGATAATGGCATAGCGACAACTCAGTCAGTAGGAGGAGACCAAGAAATATCAGGTAGGTTAAAGTCACCTAAAACAATCAAAAGGTCTCTGTTAGAAAGAAGGGATAAAACAGATTTTATTGCAGACAGATAGTGCTCATAAATTACTAGGTCAGAGCCAGGTGGAATATAGGAACATGTAACAAAAACAGATAACGATTGCAATGAAACTTTTACACTTAGAAATTCAATTTCATTGGGTATATGAATGAGAATCCTTTCAGATGTTAGGCTAGAGGTAACGGCAATCAGGACACCGCCCCCCCCCCTACGTGAGTGGCGATCGGTCCTATAAGTATTAAAGTTACTACCCAGAACTTTAGGGTCGGATATCCCTGGTTTCAGTCAAGTTTCTGTAAATGCAGAGGAGTCAGCATAAAGCTTGGGTAGCTTCATATTTAATCCCTTAACATTTTGATACGCCATCATTAAACTTTTTAGTTTTTTGACTCGGTTTATTGACTTGTTCTCGGTTTATTTGGGACAAATTCTTTAATTACTAAACCATCATTAAGCCAAAAGCTTTCAGAAAGTAAAACATTAAAAATGTCAGGCGGAGCAAATACTTTAAAAGAAGATATCCTACGAGCATATGAAAATCGAAATTGTTCAACTGCAATATCTTCGGATGGGAATTTTTCACGTATAAATTCCAGAACATCCTCAGATGTAGTATCTGGGGTGAATCTAGAAACAAATAATTGCTTCCTTTGTGAAACAACTGAAAGTTTCTTACGCTCCCGAGCAGCAGTCTGAACCTCACAAGGCTGATATCCAGGATCGGTGCCTACAGTACTTATAGGAACGGTCGGCACCGATTTCTTTAACTTAGCCAGTACAGAAGCTTTCAGTCCGGAAACATGGGCTACACTCGAGCTAGCTGTATCCATACGCACAGTTTGTTCGCTTAACCCTGTGTCGACAGGAACTGCTGCTACCAAGTTCGGACTTAGGTTGGATTCCATGGTGGTATTAACGGCGGTTAAGCTGGCTTTTTTGCGTTTAGGCGACTCTGTTAATAATTTTTTATTATTAAACTGGGCACAGACGGTATTGAGTTGCCCAGAAGCACCCGAGATATTCAACAGGCTGTCTCGAGTCTGCTTCACAAAAGCCGCTCATCTCAACCACCATTTCCTTGCAGGAACCACATGACCACATAAGACCAGAGATAAGATCAATAAAATCTTTAACTCTGTCGGTGAATCCTGCACATTTGACGTGCATCATCGAATCGCAGAGCCAGCAAAAAATAAAGGGGTCTTTCGTTGAAGACGCAAGTGTGCAGTTTTTCTTGGAACAGACAAGGGCCATTATAAGACAAACAAATGAAAAATGAAGTAAAATATCAAAAATACCTCAAAGTAAATTTGGCACTGGGATAAAATTCAAAAATCACAAAAGCACAAAACACAAAAAAAAAAAAATAAGAGCGCGAGATCGCGAAAATGTATCAAAACGTAAGAGAGCACGAGAAAAAAAATATTCTATCGACTGAGCGTGGCTTGTGCGACACTAACAACTTTCAGTACGAACAAATACAAAGTAAATCAAGCAAGAGAGAGAAGAGAGAGTTGTAGAAAATAGCACCGAAAAAGTCTACTAGAAATTCAGTGGGTGCATAGAGAGCAGGTTACAGTTATAAAATAGAGCGAGGGAGATTGAGAGAGAGTAAAAGAGTTTTAGCAAGTTTAGGAGCGTATGTTACAAAAACAAAGCTATGGGATTAAACAAATCTAATAGAAATGTTAAAATAACTATTACCACGTACCCGTTACTGGGAGATCTATTTAGAATTACTAGCACAATTGTTAGGCTAATCTTTGTAAATAAATACACACAGAACACTCGCACAAAAATCACTGGAAAAGACAAAAACTCGGAGCACAAAAGTAAACACAGCTGTTTACAAGCGACGCTAAATCGATACTGATACTGATACTTATACGAGTATATCGAGGGACACAAAAATTTCTAGAGCAGATAACAGAGAAAAAAAATATATGTAATTAAATTCTTTATTTTATTTCTTATTCTTAAACTGGTTACAATTTTTATTTGAAGAACACCGATTTGCTATTGACAAATCTCAAACTGAACTCGCTCTCTAACTCCTACTTCATTTACGATCATACCTCGGTTTTGAGCTTTAGAGCTTTTTGTGAGTGTCTTTTGTTGCTATTGAGTGACTTTCTAACTTTGGACTTTAGACTCCAGACTTATATATATGAACGTTGATGCACTTCGAACAGTACAAACAAGTGGCCTAACGACACCAAGCACGTGCTTATAACGCGCGGGGCCCTTTTATCAAATTGGGCAAAAATGCGAGTTCGCGAGGAAGATACATACATAAAACAAATAGAGACGGGACACAAATGAAAATAAAAGGCACATCTAAGAATTGAGCAAATGAGTTAAAATATTAGTTTTTAATACCGGGATAGATGTTGAAATGCAAATTTAATGATAAAGTTTATTATAGTTATTACATAGAACGCGAAAGGGCTCGTGCAAACAAAAATTTGATGTACATCGTGGCAAATTTAGAGGATAATGATTTCGTGTTAGTCTAACGGGAACGTTGAATGTTAGGCGGCTTAAAAGTTCTGCAGAATCAATGTCACCTATTGTAAGATTTTGTATAAAAATAGTACCAAGCATTGTTCTACGATTTACAAAGGTAGGTAAATTAAGCAATTGTAATCTACTCTCGTAGGAAGGAAGCCTTACGTTTTGATCCCATTTCAAACTACGCAGGGCAAATAAAAGACATTTTTTTTGTACCGACTCAATACGGTCGATGTGCACTTGATATTGTGGACTCCAAACCAATATTCCAAAATAGTAAGGACAAGGGAGGTAAATAATAATTTGGTCGTATAAGGGTCATCAAATTCTTTTGACCAACGCTTTATAAACCCAAGAACACTCATGGCTTTGCTAACAGTGGACATAATGTGGCAGTCAAATTTAAGTTTAGGGTCAAGAAGAACACCTAAATCAATTTTGAAACAGCATTCTTGAATATAACCCTCTGAGTACTACCATTCAAGTAACTTGAAGTCCAAGATAATAGATTACCAGGAAACCCAAGCTGATCTAATTTAAATAAAAGAAGTGAGTGGTTAACGGAGTCAAAGGCGTTACTAAAATCTGTATATACAATGTCAGTCTGCATTTTTTTCTTAAACCCATTTATTACAATAGATGACAATTCAAGAAGGTTGGTGGTGGTCGATCTTCGCTTAACAAAACCATGCTGAAACGGTGATATAAGCGAGGAACATAAATGTTGCAAATGAGAAGTGATAATACGTTCAAATGCTTTAGGAATTGCCGACAATTTAGAAATACCTCTATAATTTTGGGCATCTGCCTTCGCACCTTTTTTATGGAGTGGAATAATAAAAGAGTCCTTCCAGATAGAAGGAGAAACTGATGATGAAATAGACAAATTAAAAAGTGTAAGAATCGGTTTACAAATGGTTGACGCACAAAACTTAAGCACACATCCAGGAAGTCCATCTGGACCGGGAGAAAATGTTGGCGTTGTTGTTGTTAAATCTCTTACGAGAGAGCTTTCGGTGATTACAGGGGATTAGGGTAGTTAGAATTTGACCAAGCTGTCGAACTATAAGTAGTTTGGAAAAACTCAGCAAATAAATCAGCAATTTCAGAATCCGTCGATGCCTCCATTGAGCTTAGACGTACCGATGAAGGCAATGCCGATGCCTTACAAAATTGTAAAACTGTTTCGGATCGTTTGAAAATTCAAATTTACATCGACTTAGATACATAGAGTAGCAATGACTGTTGAGAACATTAAAATCTGTTCGAGCCACAACATATTTCGAAAAATCTGCTGGTCTACCCGATTTATACTTTTATAAGTGTTAGATTTAAGTCTTTGAAGCGCATTGGTAAACCAAGGAGGTCTGTTTAGGTTTGTAAGAAACCGATCAGGCACGCATTCATTAAAAAACGTATTTAAGACTGTATAGAATAGTTCAGTGGCACTTTCAATGTCTGTAGAATTGTACAAGTCTGTCCAATTATAATGAGAAATCATATCGTTAAGTTTATTATAGTTACATTTACGAAAACATCTCATTTTAGTTGGAGAAACTAAAGGAGAGAGGGTATCAGAGCAGGGGAGGCAAATTGACAGTTCCATAGTAGAATGATATAGGTATTCAGGTACAACAAGAGCGTCAATTCTACATACTGTGATTTCAGACAGGTCTGAAACAAATACAAGATCTTATTGTCTTCTTAAGGAATTTTTTATAAAGCTAACTTGCTGTAACTATAATTCTAAAAGGCCATCCACAAAATAATGGGCGGATAATGGCATAGCGACAACTCAGTCAGTAGGAGGAGACCAAGAAATATCAGGTAGGTTAAAGTCACCTAAAACAATCAAAAGGTCTCTGTTAGAAAGAAGGGATAAAACAGATTTTATTGCAGACAGATAGTGCTCATAAATTACTAGGTCAGAGCCAGGTGGAATATAGGAACATGTAACAAAAACAGATAACGATTGCAATGAAACTTTTACACTTAGAAATTCAATTTCATTGGGTATATGAATGAGAATCCTTTCAGATGTTAGGCTAGAGGTAACGGCAATCAGGACACCGCCCCCCCCCCTACGTGAGTGGCGATCGGTCCTATAAGTATTAAAGTTACTACCCAGAACTTTAGGGTCGGATATCCCTGGTTTCAGTCAAGTTTCTGTAAATGCAGAGGAGTCAGCATAAAGCTTGGGTAGCTTCATATTTAATCCCTTAACATTTTGATACGCCATCATTAAACTTTTTAGTTTTTTGACTCGGTTTATTGACTTGTTCTCGGTTTATTTGGGACAAATTCTTTAATTACTAAACCATCATTAAGCCAAAAGCTTTCAGAAAGTAAAACATTAAAAATGTCAGGCGGAGCAAATACTTTAAAAGAAGATATCCTACGAGCATATGAAAATCGAAATTGTTCAACTGCAATATCTTCGGATGGGAATTTTTCACGTATAAATTCCAGAACATCCTCAGATGTAGTATCTGGGGTGAATCTAGAAACAAATAATTGCTTCCTTTGTGAAACAACTGAAAGTTTCTTACGCTCCCGAGCAGCAGTCTGAACCTCACAAGGCTGATATCCAGGATCGGTGCCTACAGTACTTATAGGAACGGTCGGCACCGATTTCTTTAACTTAGCCAGTACAGAAGCTTTCAGTCCGGAAACATGGGCTACACTCGAGCTAGCTGTATCCATACGCACAGTTTGTTCGCTTAACCCTGTGTCGACAGGAACTGCTGCTACCAAGTTCGGACTTAGGTTGGATTCCATGGTGGTATTAACGGCGGTTAAGCTGGCTTTTTTGCGTTTAGGCGACTCTGTTAATAATTTTTTATTATTAAACTGGGCACAGACGGTATTGAGTTGCCCAGAAGCACCCGAGATATTCAACAGGCTGTCTCGAGTCTGCTTCACAAAAGCCGCTCATCTCAACCACCATTTCCTTGCAGGAACCACATGACCACATAAGACCAGAGATAAGATCAATAAAATCTTTAACTCTGTCGGTGAATCCTGCACATTTGACGTGCATCATCGAATCGCAGAGCCAGCAAAAAATAAAGGGGTCTTTCGTTGAAGACGCAAGTGTGCAGTTTTTCTTGGAACAGACAAGGGCCATTATAAGACAAACAAATGAAAAATGAAGTAAAATATCAAAAATACCTCAAAGTAAATTTGGCACTGGGATAAAATTCAAAAATCACAAAAGCACAAAACACAAAAAAAAAAAAATAAGAGCGCGAGATCGCGAAAATGTATCAAAACGTAAGAGAGCACGAGAAAAAAAATATTCTATCGACTGAGCGTGGCTTGTGCGACACTAACAACTTTCAGTACGAACAAATACAAAGTAAATCAAGCAAGAGAGAGAAGAGAGAGTTGTAGAAAATAGCACCGAAAAAGTCTACTAGAAATTCAGTGGGTGCATAGAGAGCAGGTTACAGTTATAAAATAGAGCGAGGGAGATTGAGAGAGAGTAAAAGAGTTTTAGCAAGTTTAGGAGCGTATGTTACAAAAACAAAGCTATGGGATTAAACAAATCTAATAGAAATGTTAAAATAACTATTACCACGTACCCGTTACTGGGAGATCTATTTAGAATTACTAGCACAATTGTTAGGCTAATCTTTGTAAATAAATACACACAGAACACTCGCACAAAAATCACTGGAAAAGACAAAAACTCGGAGCACAAAAGTAAACACAGCTGTTTACAAGCGACGCTAAATCGATACTGATACTGATACTTATACGAGTATATCGAGGGACACAAAAATTTCTAGAGCAGATAACAGAGAAAAAAAATATATGTAATTAAATTCTTTATTTTATTTCTTATTCTTAAACTGGTTACAATTTTTATTTGAAGAACACCGATTTGCTATTGACAAATCTCAAACTGAACTCGCTCTCTAACTCCTACTTCATTTACGATCATACCTCGGTTTTGAGCTTTAGAGCTTTTTGTGAGTGTCTTTTGTTGCTATTGAGTGACTTTCTAACTTTGGACTTTAGACTCCAGACTTATATATATGAACGTTGATGCACTTCGAACAGTACAAACAAGTGGCCTAACGACACCAAGCACGTGCTTATAACGCGCGGGGCCCTTTTATCAAATTGGGCAAAAATGCGAGTTCGCGAGGAAGATACATACATAAAACAAATAGAGACGGGACACAAATGAAAATAAAAGGCACATCTAAGAATTGAGCAAATGAGTTAAAATATTAGTTTTTAATACCGGGATAGATGTTGAAATGCAAATTTAATGATAAAGTTTATTATAGTTATTACATAGAACGCGAAAGGGCTCGTGCAAACAAAAATTTGATGTACATCGTGGCAAATTTAGAGGATAATGATTTCGTGTTAGTCTAACGGGAACGTTGAATGTTAGGCGGCTTAAAAGTTCTGCAGAATCAATGTCACCTATTGTAAGATTTTGTATAAAAATAGTACCAAGCATTGTTCTACGATTTACAAAGGTAGGTAAATTAAGCAATTGTAATCTACTCTCGTAGGAAGGAAGCCTTACGTTTTGATCCCATTTCAAACTACGCAGGGCAAATAAAAGACATTTTTTTTGTACCGACTCAATACGGTCGATGTGCACTTGATATTGTGGACTCCAAACCAATATTCCAAAATAGTAAGGACAAGGGAGGTAAATAATAATTTGGTCGTATAAGGGTCATCAAATTCTTTTGACCAACGCTTTATAAACCCAAGAACACTCATGGCTTTGCTAACAGTGGACATAATGTGGCAGTCAAATTTAAGTTTAGGGTCAAGAAGAACACCTAAATCAATTTTGAAACAGCATTCTTGAATATAACCCTCTGAGTACTACCATTCAAGTAACTTGAAGTCCAAGATAATAGATTACCAGGAAACCCAAGCTGATCTAATTTAAATAAAAGAAGTGAGTGGTTAACGGAGTCAAAGGCGTTACTAAAATCTGTATATACAATGTCAGTCTGCATTTTTTTCTTAAACCCATTTATTACAATAGATGACAATTCAAGAAGGTTGGTGGTGGTCGATCTTCGCTTAACAAAACCATGCTGAAACGGTGATATAAGCGAGGAACATAAATGTTGCAAATGAGAAGTGATAATACGTTCAAATGCTTTAGGAATTGCCGACAATTTAGAAATACCTCTATAATTTTGGGCATCTGCCTTCGCACCTTTTTTATGGAGTGGAATAATAAAAGAGTCCTTCCAGATAGAAGGAGAAACTGATGATGAAATAGACAAATTAAAAAGTGTAAGAATCGGTTTACAAATGGTTGACGCACAAAACTTAAGCACACATCCAGGAAGTCCATCTGGACCGGGAGAAAATGTTGGCGTTGTTGTTGTTAAATCTCTTACGAGAGAGCTTTCGGTGATTACAGGGGATTAGGGTAGTTAGAATTTGACCAAGCTGTCGAACTATAAGTAGTTTGGAAAAACTCAGCAAATAAATCAGCAATTTCAGAATCCGTCGATGCCTCCATTGAGCTTAGACGTACCGATGAAGGCAATGCCGATGCCTTACAAAATTGTAAAACTGTTTCGGATCGTTTGAAAATTCAAATTTACATCGACTTAGATACATAGAGTAGCAATGACTGTTGAGAACATTAAAATCTGTTCGAGCCACAACATATTTCGAAAAATCTGCTGGTCTACCCGATTTATACTTTTATAAGTGTTAGATTTAAGTCTTTGAAGCGCATTGGTAAACCAAGGAGGTCTGTTTAGGTTTGTAAGAAACCGATCAGGTACGCATTCATTAAAAAACGTATTTAAGACTGTATAGAATAGTTCAGTGGCACTTTCAATGTCTGTAGAATTGTACAAGTCTGTCCAATTATAATGAGAAATCATATCGTTAAGTTTATTATAGTTACATTTACGAAAACATCTCATTTTAGTTGGAGAAACTAAAGGAGAGAGGGTATCAGAGCAGGGGAGGCAAATTGACAGTTCCATAGTAGAATGATATAGGTATTCAGGTACAACAAGAGCGTCAATTCTACATACTGTGATTTCAGACAGGTCTGAAACAAATACAAGATCTTATTGTCTTCTTAAGGAATTTTTTATAAAGCTAACTTGCTGTAACTATAATTCTAAAAGGCCATCCACAAAATAATGGGCGGATAATGGCATAGCGACAACTCAGTCAGTAGGAGGAGACCAAGAAATATCAGGTAGGTTAAAGTCACCTAAAACAATCAAAAGGTCTCTGTTAGAAAGAAGGGATAAAACAGATTTTATTGCAGACAGATAGTGCTCATAAATTACTAGGTCAGAGCCAGGTGGAATATAGGAACATGTAACAAAAACAGATAACGATTGCAATGAAACTTTTACACTTAGAAATTCAATTTCATTGGGTATATGAATGAGAATCCTTTCAGATGTTAGGCTAGAGGTAACGGCAATCAGGACACCGCCCCCCCCCCTACGTGAGTGGCGATCGGTCCTATAAGTATTAAAGTTACTACCCAGAACTTTAGGGTCGGATATCCCTGGTTTCAGTCAAGTTTCTGTAAATGCAGAGGAGTCAGCATAAAGCTTGGGTAGCTTCATATTTAATCCCTTAACATTTTGATACGCCATCATTAAACTTTTTAGTTTTTTGACTCGGTTTATTGACTTGTTCTCGGTTTATTTGGGACAAATTCTTTAATTACTAAACCATCATTAAGCCAAAAGCTTTCAGAAAGTAAAACATTAAAAATGTCAGGCGGAGCAAATACTTTAAAAGAAGATATCCTACGAGCATATGAAAATCGAAATTGTTCAACTGCAATATCTTCGGATGGGAATTTTTCACGTATAAATTCCAGAACATCCTCAGATGTAGTATCTGGGGTGAATCTAGAAACAAATAATTGCTTCCTTTGTGAAACAACTGAAAGTTTCTTACGCTCCCGAGCAGCAGTCTGAACCTCACAAGGCTGATATCCAGGATCGGTGCCTACAGTACTTATAGGAACGGTCGGCACCGATTTCTTTAACTTAGCCAGTACAGAAGCTTTCAGTCCGGAAACATGGGCTACACTCGAGCTAGCTGTATCCATACGCACAGTTTGTTCGCTTAACCCTGTGTCGACAGGAACTGCTGCTACCAAGTTCGGACTTAGGTTAGATTCCATGGTGGTATTAACGGCGGTTAAGCTGGCTTTTTTGCGTTAAGGCGACTCTGTTAATAATTTTTTATTATTAAACTGGGCACAGACGGTATTGAACCCCTCATTGAGTTGCCCAGAAGCACCCGAGATATTCAACAGGCTGTCTCGAGTCTGCTTCACAAAAGCCGCTCATCTCAACCACCATTTCCTTGCAGGAACCACATAAGACCAGAGTTAAGACCAATAAAATCTTTAACACTGTTGGTGAATCCTGCACATTTGACGTGCATCATCGAATCGCAGAGCCAGCAAAAAATAAAGGGGTCTTTCGTTGAAGACGCAGGTGTGCAGTTTTTCTTGGAACAGACAAGGGCCATTATAAGACAAACAAATGAAAAATGAAGTAAAATATCAAAAATACCTCAAAGTAAATTTGGCACTGGGATCAAATGCAAAAATCACAAAAGCACAAAACACAAAAAAAAAAAAAAATAAGAGCGCGAGATCGCGAAAATGTATCAAAACGTAAGAGAGCACGAGAAAAAAAATATTCTATCGACTGAGCGTGGCTTGTGCGACACTAACAACTTTCAGTACGAACAAATACAAAGTAAATCAAGCAAGAGAGAGAAGAGAGAGTTGCAGAAAATAGCACCGAAAAAGTCTACTAGAAATTCAGTGGGTGCATAGAGAGCAGGTTACAGTTATAAAATAGAGCGAGGGAGATTGAGAGAAAGTAAAAGAGTTTTAGCAAGTTTAGGAGCGCAAGTTACAAAAACAAAGCTATGGGATTAAACAAATCTAATAGAAATGTTAAAATAACTATTACCACGTACCCGTTACTGGGAGATCTATTTAGAATTACTAGCACAATTGTTAGGCTAATCTTTGTAAATAAATACACACAGAACACTCGCACAAAAATCACTGGAAAAGACAAAAACTCGGAGCACAAAAGTAAACACAGCTGTTTACAAGCGACGCTAAATCGATACTGATACTGATACTTATACGAGTATATCGAGGGACACAAAAATTTCTAGAGCAGATAACAGAGAAAAAAATATATGTAATTAAATTCTTTATTTTATTTCTTATTCTTAAACTGGTTACAATTTTTATTTGAAGAACACCGATTTGCTATTGACAAATCTCAAACTGAACTCGCTCTCTAACTCCTACTTCATTTACGATCATACCTCGGTTTTGAGCTTTAGAGCTTTTTGTGAGTGTCTTTTGTTGCTATTGAGTGACTTTCTAACTTTGGACTTTAGACTCCAGACTTATATATATGAACGTTGATGCACTTCGAACAGTACAAACAAGTGGCCTAACGACACCAAGCACGTGCTTATAACGCGCGGGGCCCTTTTATCAAATTGGGCAAAAATGCGAGTTCGCGAGGAAGATACATACATAAAACAAATAGAGACGGGACACAAATGAAAATAAAAGGCACAACTAAGAATTGAGCAAATGAGTTAAAATATTAGTTTTTAATACCGGGATAGATGTTGAAATGCAAATTTAATGATAAAGTTTATTATAGTTATTACATAGAACGCGAAAGGGCTCGTGCAAACAAAAATTTGATGTACATCGTGGCAAATTTAGAGGATAATGATTTCGTGTTAGTCTAACGGGAACGTTGAATGTTAGGCGGTTTAAAAGTTCTGCAGAATCAATGTCACCTCTTATAAGATTTTGTATAAAAATAGAACCAAGCATTGTTCTACGATTTACAAGTGTAGGTTAATTAAGCAATTATAATCTACTCTCGTAGGAAGGCAGCCTTACGTTTTGATCTCAGTTCAAATTACGCAAGGCAATAAGAGAAATTTTTTTGTACCGACTCAATACGGTCGATGTGCACTTGATATTGTGGACTCCAAACCGACGAACAATATTCAAAAATAGAACGGACAAAGGAGGTTAATAATAATTTGGTCGTATAAGGGCCATCAAATTCTTTTGACCAACGCTTTATAAACCCAAGAACACTCATGGCTTTGTTAAAAGTGGACATAATGTGGCAGTCAAATTTAAGTTTAGGGTCAAGAAGAACACCTAAATCAATTTTGAAACAGCATTCTTGAATATAACCCTCTGAGTCCTACCATTCAAGTAACTTGAAGTCCAAGATAATAGATTACCAGGAAACCCAAGCTGATCTAATTTAAATAAAAGAAGTGAGTGGTTAACGGAGTCAAAGGCGTTACTAAAATCTGTATATACAATGTCAGTCTGCATTTTTTTCTTAAACCCATTTATTACAATAGATGACAATTCAAGAAGGTTGGTGGTGGTCGATCTTCGCTTAACAAAACCATGCTGACACGGTGATATAAGCGAGGAACATAAATGTTGCAAATGAGAAGTGATAATACGTTCAAATGCTTTAGGAATTGCCGACAATTTAGAAATACCTCTATAATTTTGGGCATCTGCCTTCGCACCTTTTTTATGGAGTGGAATAATAAAAGAGTCCTTCCAGATAGAAGGAGAAACTGATGATGAAATAGACAAATTAAAAAGTGTAAGAATCGGTTTACAAATGGTTGACGCACAAAACTTAAGCACACATCCAGGAAGTCCATCTGGACCGGGAGAAAATGTTGGCGTTGTTGTTGTTAAATCTCTTACGAGAGAGCTTTCGGTGATTACAGGGGATTAGGGTAGTTAGAATTTGACCAAGCTGTCGAACTATAAGTAGTTTGGAAAAACTCAGCAAATAAATCAGCAATTTCAGAATCCGTCGATGCCTCCATTGAGCTTAGACGTACCGATGAAGGCAATGCCGATGCCTTACAAAATTGTAAAACTGTTTCGGATCGTTTGAAAATTCAAATTTACATCGACTTAGATACATAGAGTAGCAATGACTGTTGAGAACATTAAAATCTGTTCGAGCCACAACATATTTCGAAAAATCTGCTGGTCTACCCGATTTATTCTTTTATAAGTGTTAGATTTAAGTCTTTGAAGCGCATTGGAAAGCCAAGGAGGTCTGTTTAGGTTTGTAAGAAACCGATCAGGTACGCATTCATTAAAAAACGTATTTAAGACTGTATAGAATAGTTCAGTGGCACTTTCAATGTCTGTACAATTGTACAAGTCTGTCCAATTATAATGAGAAATCATATCGTTAAGTTTATTATAGTTACATTTACGAAAACATCTCATTTTAGTTGGAGAAACTAAAGGAGAGAGGGTATCAGAGCAGGGGAGGCAAATTGACAGTTCCATAGTAGGATGATATAGGTATTCAGGTACAACAAGAGCGTCAATTCTACATACTGTGATTTCAGACAGGTCTGAAACAAATACAAGATCTTATTGTCTTCTTAAGGAATTTTTTATAAAGCTAACTTGCTGTAACTATAATTCTAAAAGGCCATCCACAAAATAATGGGCGGATAATGGCATAGCGACAACTCAGTCAGTAGGAGGAGACCAAGAAATATCAGGTAGGTTAAAGTCACCTAAAACAATCAAAAGGTCTCTGTTAGAAAGAAGGGATAAAACAGATTTTATTGCAGACAGATAGTGCTCATAAATTACTAGGTCAGAGCCAGGTGGAATATAGGAACATGTAACAAAAACAGATAACGATTGCAATGAAACTTTTACACTTAGAAATTCAATTTCATTGGGTATATGAATGAGAATCCTTTCAGATGTTAGGCTAGAGGTAACGGCAATCAGGACACCGCCCCCCCCTACGTGAGTGGCGATCGGTCCTATAAGTATTAAAGTTACTACCCAGAACTTCAGGGTCGGATATCCCTGGTTTCAGTCAAGTTTCTGTAAATGCAGAGGAGTCAGCATAAAGCTTGGGTAGCTTCATATTTAATCCCCTAACATTTTGATACGCCATCATTAAACTTTTTAGTTTTTTGACACAACGGCCTGTTATTTGTTCTCGGTTTATTTGGGACAAATTCTTTAATTACTAAACCATCATTAAGCCAAAAGCTTTCAGAAAGTAAAACATTAAAAATGTCAGGCGGAGCAAATACTTTAAAAGAAGATATCCTACGAGCATATGAAAATCGAAATTGTTCAACTGCAATATCTTCGGATGGGAATTTTTCACGTATAAATTCCAGAACATCCTCAGATGTAGTATCTGGGGTGAATCTAGAAACAAATAATTGCTTCCTTTGTGAAACAACTGAAAGTTTCTTACGCTCCCGAGCAGCAGTCTGAACCTCACAAGGCTGATATCCAGGATCGGTGCCTACAGTACTTATAGGAACGGTCGGCACCGATTTCTTTAACTTAGCCAGTACAGAAGCTTTCAGTCCGGAAACATGGGCTACACTCGAGCTAGCTGTATCCATACGCACAGTTTGTTCGCTTAACCCTGTGTCGACAGGAACTGCTGCTACCAAGTTCGGACTTAGGTTGGATTCCATGGTGGTATTAACGGCGGTTAAGCTGGCTTTTTTGCGTTTAGGCGACTCTGTTAATAATTTTTTATTATTAAACTGGGCACAGACGGTATTGAGTTGCCCAGAAGCACCCGAGATATTCAACAGGCTGTCTCGAGTCTGCTTCACAAAAGCCGCTCATCTCAACCACCATTTCCTTGCAGGAACCACATGACCACATAAGACCAGAGATAAGATCAATAAAATCTTTAACTCTGTCGGTGAATCCTGCACATTTGACGTGCATCATCGAATCGCAGAGCCAGCAAAAAATAAAGGGGTCTTTCGTTGAAGACGCAAGTGTGCAGTTTTTCTTGGAACAGACAAGGGCCATTATAAGACAAACAAATGAAAAATGAAGTAAAATATCAAAAATACCTCAAAGTAAATTTGGCACTGGGATAAAATTCAAAAATCACAAAAGCACAAAACACAAAAAAAAAAAAATAAGAGCGCGAGATCGCGAAAATGTATCAAAACGTAAGAGAGCACGAGAAAAAAAATATTCTATCGACTGAGCGTGGCTTGTGCGACACTAACAACTTTCAGTACGAACAAATACAAAGTAAATCAAGCAAGAGAGAGAAGAGAGAGTTGTAGAAAATAGCACCGAAAAAGTCTACTAGAAATTCAGTGGGTGCATAGAGAGCAGGTTACAGTTATAAAATAGAGCGAGGGAGATTGAGAGAGAGTAAAAGAGTTTTAGCAAGTTTAGGAGCGTATGTTACAAAAACAAAGCTATGGGATTAAACAAATCTAATAGAAATGTTAAAATAACTATTACCACGTACCCGTTACTGGGAGATCTATTTAGAATTACTAGCACAATTGTTAGGCTAATCTTTGTAAATAAATACACACAGAACACTCGCACAAAAATCACTGGAAAAGACAAAAACTCGGAGCACAAAAGTAAACACAGCTGTTTACAAGCGACGCTAAATCGATACTGATACTGATACTTATACGAGTATATCGAGGGACACAAAAATTTCTAGAGCAGATAACAGAGAAAAAAATATATGTAATTAAATTCTTTATTTTATTTCTTATTCTTAAACTGGTTACAATTTTTATTTGAAGAACACCGATTTGCTATTGACAAATCTCAAACTGAACTCGCTCTCTAACTCCTACTTCATTTACGATCATACCTCGGTTTTGAGCTTTAGAGCTTTTTGTGAGTGTCTTTTGTTGCTATTGAGTGACTTTCTAACTTTGGACTTTAGACTCCAGACTTATATATATGAACGTTGATGCACTTCGAACAGTACAAACAAGTGGCCTAACGACACCAAGCACGTGCTTATAACGCGCGGGGCCCTTTTATCAAATTGGGCAAAAATGCGAGTTCGCGAGGAAGATACATACATAAAACAAATAGAGACGGGACACAAATGAAAATAAAAGGCACAACTAAGAATTGAGCAAATGAGTTAAAATATTAGTTTTTAATA
Organism: Drosophila biarmipes; assembly: GCF_025231255.1. Classification (NCBI taxonomy): domain Eukaryota; kingdom Metazoa; phylum Arthropoda; class Insecta; order Diptera; family Drosophilidae; genus Drosophila; species Drosophila biarmipes. Next base: position 2,213,802 of record NW_026114529.1, on the reverse strand, counting down.
CCGGGATAGATGTTGAAATGCAAATTTAATGATAAAGTTTATTATAGTTATTACATAGAACGCGAAAGGGCTCGTGCAAACAAAAATTTGATGTACATCGTGGCAAATTTAGAGGATAATGATTTCGTGTTAGTCTAACGGGAACGTTGAATGTTAGGCGGTTTAAAAGTTCTGCAGAATCAATGTCACCTCTTATAAGATTTTGTATAAAAATAGAACCAAGCATTGTTCTACGATTTACAAGTGTAGGTTAATTAAGCAATTATAATCTACTCTCGTAGGAAGGCAGCCTTACGTTTTGATCTCAGTTCAAATTACGCAAGGCAATAAGAGAAATTTTTTTGTACCGACTCAATACGGTCGATGTGCACTTGATATTGTGGACTCCAAACCGACGAACAATATTCAAAAATAGAACGGACAAAGGAGGTTAATAATAATTTGGTCGTATAAGGGCCATCAAATTCTTTTGACCAACGCTTTATAAACTCAAGAACACTCATGGCTTTGTTAAAAGTGGACATAATGTGGCAGTCAAATTTAAGTTTAGGGTCAAGAAGAACACCTAAATCGTTAACTGAATAAATACGGTCTAGTGGCGTATTTTTTAGAAAGTAACTGATAAACGTAGGAGTACCTCTATAAAAAGTCATAACGTTGCATTTTAGGCAGTTCAAATTTAAAAGGTTTTACTCACACCATCAATTAAAACAATCAATATCCGACTGTAAGTTAAATCCCGACGCTATATCATTATATGATAAACAAAGCTTTACATCATCAGCATACATTATTACAGGAGAATGTGTTATGATTGAGGGAAGATCGTTAATAAACAAAGTAAACAGCAAAGGGCCCAAATGACTACCCTGAGGCACTCCAGATGTCACGTAGATCAATTTTGAAACAGCATTCTTGAATATAACCCTCTGAGTCCAACCATTCAAGTAACTTGAAGTCCAAGATAATAGATTACCAGGAAACCCAAGCTGATCTAATTTAAATAAAAGAAGTGAGTGGTTAACGGAGTCAAAGGCGTTACTAAAATCTGTATATACAATGTCAGTCTGCATTTTTTTCTTAAACCCATTTATTACAATAGATGACAATTCAAGAAGGTTGGTGGTGGTCGATCTTCGCTTAACAAAACCATGCTGACACGGTGATATAAGCGAGGAACATAAATGTTGCAAATGAGAAGTGATAATACGTTCAAATGCTTTAGGAATTGCCGACAATTTAGAAATACCTCTATAATTTTGGGCATCTGCCTTCGCACCTTTTTTATGGAGTGGAATAACAAAAGAGTCCTTCCAGATAGAAGGAAAAACTGATGATGAAATAGACAAATTAAAAAGTTTAAGAATCGGTTTACAAATGATTGACGCACAAAACTTAAGCACACATCCAGGAAGTCCATCTGGACCGGGAGAACATAATGGTGTTGTTGTTGCTAAATCTCTTACGAGAGAGCTTTCGGTGATTACAGGGGAAAAAAAAACAATTTGCCCTATTTAAGGGATTAGGGTAGTTCGAATTTGACCAAGCCTTCGACCTATAAGTAGTTTGGAAAAACTCAGCAAATAAATCAGCAATTTCAGAATCCGTCGATGAAGGCAATGCCGATGACTTGACGCTTGGCATTAACAAAATAACAAAACTGTTTCGGATTGTTTGAAAATTCAAATTTACATCGACTTAGATACATAGAGTAGCAATGATTGTTGAGAACATTAAAATCTGTTCGGGCCACAACATATTTCGAAAAATCTGCTGGTCTACCCGATTTATACTTTTATAAGTGTTAGATTTGAGTCTTTGAAGCGCATTGGTAAACCAAGGTGGTCTGTTTAGATTTGTAAGAAACCGATCAGGTACGCATTCATTAAAAAACGTATTTAAGACTGTATAGAATAGTTCAGTGGCACTTTCAATGTCTGTACAATTGTACAAGTCTGTCCAATTATAATGAGAAATCATATCATTAAGTTTATTATAGTTACATTTACGAAAACATCTCATTTTAGTTGGAGAAACTAAAGGAGAGAGGGTATCAGAGCAGGGGAGGCAAATTGACAGTTCCATAGTAGGATGATATAGGTATTCAGGTACAACAAGAGCGTCAATTCTACATACTGTGATTTCAGACAGGTCTGAAACAAATACAAGATCTTATTGTCTTCTTAAGGAATTTTTTATAAAGCTAACTTGCTGTAACTATAATTCTAAAAGGCCATCCACAAAATAATGGGCGGATAATGGCATAGCGACAACTCAGTCAGTAGGAGGAGACCAAGAAATATCAGGTAGGTTAAAGTCACCTAAAACAATCAAAAGGTCTCTGTTAGAAAGAAGGGATAAAACAGATTTTATTGCAGACAGATGGTGCTCATAAATTACTAGGTCAGAGCCAGGTGGAATATAGGAACATGTAACAAAAACAGATAACGATTGCAATGAAACTTTTACACTTAGAAATTCAATTTCATTGGGTATATGAATGAGAATCCTTTCAGATGTTAGGCTAGAGGTAACGGCAATCAGGACACCGCCCCCCCCTACGTGAGTGGCGATCGGTCCTATAAGTATTAAAGTTACTACCCAGAACTTCAGGGTCGGATATCCCTGGTTTCAGTCAAGTTTCTGTAAATGCAGAGGAGTCAGCATAAAGCTTGGGTAGCTTCATATTTAATCCCCTAACATTTTGATACGCCATCATTAAACTTTTTAGTTTTTTGACACAACGGCCTGTTATTTGTTCTCGGTTTATTTGGGACAAATTCTTTAATTACTAAACCATCATTAAGCCAAAAGCTTTCAGAAAGTAAAACATTAAAAATGTCAGGCGGAGCAAATACTTTAAAAGAAGATATCCTACGAGCATATGAAAATCGAAATTGTTCAACTGCAATATCTTCGGATGGGAATTTTTCACGTATAAATTCCAGAACATCCTCAGATGTAGTATCTGGGGTGAATCTAGAAACAAATAATTGCTTCCTTTGTGAAACAACTGAAAGTTTCTTACGCTCCCGAGCAGCAGTCTGAACCTCACAAGGCTGATATCCAGGATCGGTGCCTACAGTACTTATAGGAACGGTCGGCACCGATTTCTTTAACTTAGCCAGTACAGAAGCTTTCAGTCCGGAAACATGGGCTACACTCGAGCTAGCTGTATCCATACGCACAGTTTGTTCGCTTAACCCTGTGTCGACAGGAACTGCTGCTACCAAGTTCGGACTTAGGTTGGATTCCATGGTGGTATTAACGGCGGTTAAGCTGGCTTTTTTGCGTTTAGGCGACTCTGTTAATAATTTTTTATTATTAAACTGGGCACAGACGGTATTGAGTTGCCCAGAAGCACCCGAGATATTCAACAGGCTGTCTCGAGTCTGCTTCACAAAAGCCGCTCATCTCAACCACCATTTCCTTGCAGGAACCACATGACCACATAAGACCAGAGATAAGATCAATAAAATCTTTAACTCTGTCGGTGAATCCTGCACATTTGACGTGCATCATCGAATCGCAGAGCCAGCAAAAAATAAAGGGGTCTTTCGTTGAAGACGCAAGTGTGCAGTTTTTCTTGGAACAGACAAGGGCCATTATAAGACAAACAAATGAAAAATGAAGTAAAATATCAAAAATACCTCAAAGTAAATTTGGCACTTGGATCAAATCACAAAAGCACAAAACACAAAAAAAAAAAAATAAGAGCGCGAGATCGCGAAAATGTATCAAAACGTAAGAGAGCACGAGAAAAAAAATATTCTATCGACTGAGCGTGGCTTGTGCGACACTAACAACTTTCAGTACGAACAAATACAAAGTAAATCAAGCAAGAGAGAGAAGAGAGAGTTGCAGAAAATAGCACCGAAAAAGTCTACTAGAAATTCAGTGGGTGCATAGAGAGCAGGTTACAGTTATAAAATAGAGCGAGGGAGATTGAGAGAGAGTAAAAGAGTTTTAGCAAGTTTAGGAGCGCAAGTTACAAAAACAAAGCTATGGGATTAAACAAATCTAATAGAAATGTTAAAATAACTATTACCACGTACCCGTTACTGGGAGATCTATTTAGAATTACTAGCACAATTGTTAGGCTAATCTTTGTAAATAAATACACACAGAACACTCGCACAAAAATCACTGGAAAAGACAAAAACTCGGAGCAAAAAAGTAAACACAGCTGTTTACAAGCGACGCTAAATCGATACTGATACTGATACTTATACGAGTATATCGAGGGACACAAAAATTTCTAGAGCAGATAACGGAGAAAAAAAATATATGTAATTAAATTCTTTATTTTATTTCTTATTCTTAAACTGGTTACAATTTTTATTTGAAGAACACCGATTTGCTATTGAAAAATCTCAAACTGAACTCGCTCTCTAACTCCTACTACATTTACGATCATACCTCGGTTTTGAGCTTTAGAGCTTTTTGTGAGTGGCTTTTGTTGCTATTGAGTGACTCTCTAACTTTGGACTTTAGACTCCAGACTTATATATATGGACGTTGATGCACTTCGAACAGTACAAACAAGTGGCCTAACGACACCAAGCACGTGCTTATAACGCGCGGGGCCCTTTTATCAATTTGGGCAAAAATGCGAGTTCGCGAGGAAGATACATACATATAACAAATAGAGACGGGACACAAATGAAAATAAAAGGCACAACTAAGAATTGAGCAAATGAGTTAAAATATTAGTTTTTAATGCCGGGATAGATGTTGAAATGCAAATTTAATGATAAAGTTTATTATAGTTATTACATAGAACGCGAAAGGGCAAACAAAAATTTGATGTACATCGTGGCAAATTTAGAGGATAATGATTTCGTGTTAGTCTAACGGGAACGTTGAATGTTAGGCGGCTTAAAAGTTCTGCAGAATCAATGTCACCTATTGTAAGATTTTGTATAAAAATAGTACCAAGCATTGTTCTACGATTTACAAAGGTAGGTAAATTAAGCAATTGTAATCTACTCTCGTAGGAAGGAAGCCTTACGTTTTGATCCCATTTCAAACTACGCAGGGCAAATAAAAGACATTTTTTTTGTACCGACTCAATACGGTCGATGTGCACTTGATATTGTGGACTCCAAACCAATATTCCAAAATAGGAAGGACAAGGGAGGTAAATAATAATTTGGTCGTATAAGGGTCATCAAATTCTTTTGACCAACGCTTTATAAACCCAAGAACACTCATGGCTTTGCTAACAGTGGACATAATGTGGCAGTCAAATTTAAGTTTAGGGTCAAGAAGAACACCTAAATCAATTTTGAAACAGCATTCTTGAATATAACCCTCTGAGTCCTACCATTCAAGTAACTTGAAGTCCAAGATAATAGATTACCAGGAAACCCAAGCTGATCTAATTTAAATAAAAGAAGTGAGTGGTTAACGGAGTCAAAGGCGTTACTAAAATCTGTATATACAATGTCAGTCTGCATTTTTTTCTTAAACCCATTTATTACAATAGATGACAATTCAAGAAGGTTGGTGGTGGTCGATCTTCGCTTAACAAAACCATGCTGACACGGTGATATAAGCGAGGAACATAAATGTTGCAAATGAGAAGTGATAATACGTTCAAATGCTTTAGGAATTGCCGACAATTTAGAAATACCTCTATAATTTTGGACATCTGCCTTCGCACCTGTCCTTCCAGATAGAAGGAAAAACTGATGATGAAATAGACAAATTAAAAAGTTTAAGAATCGGTTTACAAATGATTGACGCACAAAACTTAAGCACACATCCAGGAAGTCCATCTGGACCGGGAGAAAATGATGGCGTTGTTGTTGCTAAATCTCTTACGAGAGAGCTTTCGGTGATTACAGGGGATTAGGGTAGTTAGAATTTGACCAAGCTGTCGAACTATAAGTAGTTTGGAAAAACTCAGCAAATAAATCAGCAATTTCAGAATCCGTCGATGCCTTTATTGAGTTTGGACGTACGATGAAGGCAATGCCGATGACTTACGCTTGGCATTAACAAAATAACAAAACTGTTTCGGATTGTTTGAAAATTCAAATTTGCATCGACTTAGATACATAGAGTAGCAATGACTGTTGAGAACATTAAAATCTGTTCGAGCCACAACATATTTCGAAAAATCTGCTGGTCTACCCGATTTTTTATACTTTTTATAAGTGTTAGATTTAAGGTTTTTAAGTCTTTGAGGCGCATTGGTAAACCAAGGAGGTCTGTTTAGGTTTGAAAGAAACCGATCAGGTACGCATTCATTAAAAAACGTATTTAAGACTGTATAGAATAGTTCAGTGGCACTTTCAATGTCTGTACAATTGTACAAGTCTGTCAAATTATGATGAGAAATCATATCGTTAAGTTTATTATAGTTACATTTACGAAAACATCTCATTTTAGCTGGATAAACTAAAGGAGAGAGGGTATCAGAGCAGGGGAGGCAAATTGTCAGTTCCATAGTTGGATGATATGGGTCTTCAGGTACAAAAAGAGCGTCAATTCTACATACTGTGATTTCAGACGCGTCTGAAACAAACACAAGACCTAATTGTCTTCTTAAGGAATTTTTTATAAAGCTTACTTACCGTAACGATAATTCTATAAGCCCATCCACAAAACCATGGGCGGATAACGGCATAGCGACAAATGAGTCAGTAGGAGGAGACCAAGAAATATCAGGTAGGTTAAAGTCACCTAAAACAATCTAAAGGTCTCTGTTAGAAAGAAGGGATAAAACAGATTTTATTCCAGACAGATGGTGCTCATAAATTAGAATTAGGAATTTTTTATAAAGCTTACTTGCTGTAACGATAATTCTATAAGGCCATCCACAAAATCATGGGCGGATAACGGCATAGCGACAAATGAGTCAGTAGGAGGAGACCAAGAAATATCAGGTAGGTTAAAGTCACCTAAAACAATCAAAAGGTCTCTGTTAGAAAGAAGGGATAAAACAGATTTTATTGCAGACAGATGGTGCTCATAAATTACTAGGTCAGATCCGGGTGGAATATAAGAACATGTAACAAAAACAGATAAAGATTGCAAAGAAACTTTTAAACTTAGAAATTCAATTTCATTGGGTATATGAATGAGAATTCTTTCAGATGTTAGGCTAGAGGTAACGGCAATCAGGACACCGCCCTCCTACGTGAGTGGCGATCGGTCCTATAAGTATTAAAGTTAGTAGCCAGTCGGATATCCCCGGTTTCAGCCAAGTTTCCGTAAAAGCTAAAATATCTTCTGTAAATGCAGAGGAGTCAGCATAAAGCTTGGGTAGCTTCATATTTAATCCCCTAACATTTTAATACGCCAAAATTAAACTTTATGAGGAGTTGAATAACTCCTCACAAATCCCAGCAGCAGATGGCCGGCCACTCACCAGGTACGCGGCGAATTCGCGTAGTGGCGGCGCGGCGAAGAGCGAGGACGGAGAACGAGAGAGGTTGGAGATCGAGGACGGAGAACGGGAGAGTTTGGAGAGGAAGAGAGTTTGGAGACAAGAGTTTGTAGAGCGAAAGAGTTTGGAGAGGAAGAGAGTTTGGAGACAAGAGTTTGATGAGCAAAAGGGTTCGGAGACCAATAGAGTTTGGAGACCAACAATGGAGACGGAGAGAACGGAGACTTGGCGGGCGGAGCGAGAGTGCCGTGTGCAAAAAGGAGTAACGGGACGCCGCCGGACTTTGGACTTTGGAAAGAAGGTGCCACATCTCAGCAGCGGTGCGGCACACAAACATGTCGCATGCGTCCCCGGGATCAGCGGGACGGCAGCATCAGGCTGGACGGCGGCGGGAAGCAGTGCGTCAAGGACAAGAGGGTCAAACAGGGACCATGGACTTTGGACCCGATGTGGAGAGTTTTGGCGGGCCGTGTGCAAAAGGGAAATAACGCTTCCCAGAGGCCCTATATAAACCCGCAGGGCGCTGGCAGCGAGATGAGTCGGTCAAGAGCAGTCATTGAGAAGAGTCAGTCAAGTGAAGAGCATTCAGTCGAGAGCAGTCAGTCGAGATCAGTCAGTCAAGAGCGAGAAGTCAGTCGAGAGCAAGGAGTCGTCGGAAGCAGCGCCGTGGGAGCCTTCTAGGAGCAAGATCGTCACGTCGAGACGTTCGGGATTGGGATTACTAGGAATCTCCGAACTGAGACACAGGTGGCTGAGGTCTAAGGAGGCGCCACACGGCTAAGTTCTGTTCTGTCCTGCCGACGAAGTCCTGGCGGTACGCCTGGAAGGTCTACTAGACTGAGATTTGAAATCGAGAGTAGCAAGCCAGAAGGGAGAGAAGTCCCGGAGCGGCGTAACAGAACCCCTAGAGTAGCGAGCCAGAAGGGAGAGAAGTCCCGGAGCGGCGCAACGGAACCCCTAGAGTAGCGAGCCAGAAGGGAGAGAAGTCCCGGAGCGGCGCAACAGGACCCTGAGAGTCACGAGCCAGAAGGGAGAGAAATCCCGGATCGGCGTATACCCTCGAACCCAGCACAGAAGTCAAGACCTACAGCCACCTGTCAGGAGTAGTTCGCAGGAGTAGTTCGCATATCGCCACCAGCAAGCAGGACACCACACCGCAACGGTCACGCAAGGAGGATCGAGCCCGCAGAAACGGCACGGACAGTACGCGGAAGGGTGAGGCTAGGGTGGAACGTTCGTTTACACGAGGTACGGAAGCGAAGTGAAAAGCGAGACAGCTTCCTGGCGATCTGCCTTGACTGTCCGCACGATCTGAGCGGAAGCCCGTGGGACCAGAGCAAGGGACAGGCGGTCGGGTATCGAGAGGAGTGATTCTGGAGAGCTCGTCGGTCTGTTCACCCTAGTCTGAGAACGGTGACGCTTCCCTAAGCCCGCACGGCTGACCCCATAGCGAGTCTGAACCGTGGCCGAGCAGTCACCGAGCCAGCGACGTCAGGAGCAATCAGCGGTCAAGGATCGTCGAGGAGCAACAAGACAGCCAGCCACGTCAGGAGCAATCAGCGGTCAAGGATCTTCGAGGAGCGACAAGACAACCCACACCGTCGGAGACAGCGAGACGAGCAAGTTATAAAGCCGACTGCAGTTATACCCGCAATAAACCCACTCCGAACCCGAGAATTCTGTGCTTTTTCAACTACTTGAACTACTGGGCGGTCACGTTTATATAAATTTGGTGGGACGAACACACACAATCTACTGAGCTAGCCGCACAAATACCGTAGCGAGCAGAAACCAAAGAAAACAATTCGTTACAACTTTTTCGTCTTTTGACACAGTGAACGGCCTGTTATTTGTTCTGGATTTTTTGGGACAAATTCTTTAATTACTAAACCATCATTAAGCCAAAAGCTTTCAGAAAGGAGGAGGAGTTTGATGCGGATTCAATAAATGATCTGACACTAATTGGAAAATGGGGACTGGACGGCAGCTCGGCACATAGCGAATATAAACAGCAAGTTGAGAACAATAATTTGGAGGACGCGAATTTGTTTGTTACATCCTATGTCCCACTGCAACTTCTTACAAAATCCAAAAAAATTATTTGGAAAAATCCTCGTCTATCATCCAAATGATACTGTCGTTCTATAAGACTTCAATTTAAAAAGAATCCGTTGAAGTCTCAATGGATGAATACGAATATTTCAAAGCTAAAATACTTAACCTATTACCAACCCAATATAAACTAAATGATAAAGTTATTGATGTTACTCATTTCCTGCAGCTGACTATGGTCGATGGTAAAGTTTGTAACGCACTTTCCCAATCGTCGTCAGCCAAACCAATCGAACTGAATAACATAAAAATCTGTTTTGAAAGAACAGTTCATAAAGATTGGTATGAATTTGGATTATCTTCGCTGCATGCATATATTCGTTTTTTGAGTACTTCATACACATGGCTTATAGACTTCCAATTAAACAATGGCAAATAAGAACAAATGAAGGGAAAGAAGAAATGAAGAAGCGAAAAATTATTTTTCAAAAAGAACTTCGTAAAAAAAAGGGACTCATTGTAGACAAACCAAAAGTTGGAGGATGTGGATCCTCAAACAATGATAACACAGCCAGAGAGTTTTTTAAAAACAGTAAATTGTCTGCAGAAATACCAGGGATAGATTGTCATTTGATAGGTAGGTGTCGTACAATATTAAGAACATTGTCATCAGGCTATCGAATTAATCCCGAAAAGTTTAGAATTTATGCAATAAATACAGATGAACAACTAAATTAGCAATACTCGTGGCACTATCTCCCTGTCACAGTTCATAAAATATTGATTCACGGGCCTGACATAATTCAGAACGCTTTAGTTTGAATTGGCGAACTTTCGGAAAAAGCATCTGAGTCAAAAATAAAGACTTTAAACGATTTAGAAGCCAGCAAAGACGAAAAGTTTCGCGTATTCTTACAAATATAGATTTATTTAATAGGTTATTATTAAGTTCCGACCATTACATATCCGGACAACAAAAATTAAAAAAAAAAAACAAAAAATCGATTTTGGTCGTATAAGTTAATGATTTGCTTGAGTAATGGTTTTCAGTTCGCATTAACATGTTCTTTTTACACTTTAAACTATTGAATTTGTCTTTTTTTTAATATACCTTGTTAATTGTTTAATAAAAATTAAGTATTTAATAAATTCATCTAAGCAATAACTCAAAAAAAAGGGTTGAATTCTTTTAGGGGTCCGTTTTGATTTAATTTTTAATATTGGCGAAGAAATGGAGGATATATACGGTCCAATATTTTTAATATAACATTAATCGCTATCTAGCTACAAAAATTATCTCTACTGGAAGTATTTTTTTACATCTACATTAACATATTCTTTTTGCACTTTAAACTATTGAATTTGTCTTTTTTTTAATATACCTTGTTAATTGTTTAATAAAAGTTAAGTATTTAATAAATTCATCTAAGCAATAACTCAAAAAAAAAAGGGTTGAATTCTTTTAGGGGTCCGATTTGATTAAATTTTTAATATTGGCGAAGAAATGGAGGATATATACGGTCCAATATTTTTAATATAACATTAATAATCGCTATCTAGCTACAAAAAATATCTCTACTGGAAGTATTTTTTTACATCTACATGTTAGAGCAGTCCGATTTTTATTAAACTTAATTCAAAATTCTAAAAAATATAAAAAATTGTATTTCCAAGCTTAAAAGATTATATGTTAAGTAACACCAAATATGAAATTTTTCCATATTATAACACTTATATTTAACACTTATTTTCCGATCGTTCCTACCCTTGCAGAGGGTATATTGATTTCAGTCAGAAGTTTGCAACGCAGTGAAGGAGACGTTTGCGACCCCATAAAGTATATAAATATTCTTGATCAGCGTCACTAGACGAGTCGATCTAGCCATGTCCGTCTGTCCGTCCATCTGTCTGTCCGTTTCTACGCAAACTAGTCTCTCAGTTTTAATGCTATCAGGCTGAAACTTTCCCAAAAGTCTTCCTTCTATTGCAGGTGGTATGTAAGTCGGAACCAGCCGGATCGGACAGCTATATCATATAGCTCACAGGGGGGAAAAAGTTAAACAAAAATTTATCTTCGGTGTTTTTTAAGATATACCGTTTTAAGCTTGGAAATAAAATTTTTTAATTAGTTCTGAGTTTCGAATTAAATTTTATCAAAATCGGACGACTATATAATACAGCTGCCATAGAAACGATCGGAAAATTAGTCGTAAAATATGAAAAAATTATATCTTTCGTGTTTTTTTTTTTACATATAACCTTCTAAGCTTGAAATGTTTATGAATTTCGTATTCAATTTAATAAAAATCGGACTACTCTAACATATAGATGTCAAAAACATGGTCTAAAAAAATTAAATAGTTTTTTTAATATCACTAAAGTCAGCAACAATCCTTAAAAATTTGACGTCCTGTTCCTATGAAATGAAGAAGCGAAAAATTATTTTTCAAAAAGAACTTCGTAAAAAAAAGGGACTCATTGTAGACAAACCAAAAGTTGGAGGATGTGGATCCTCAAACAATGATAACACAGCCAGAGAGTTTTTTAAAAACAGTAAATTGTCTGCAGAAATACCAGGGATAGATTGTCATTTGATAGGTAGGTGTCGTACAATATTAAGAACATTGTCATCAGGCTATCGAATTAATCCCGAAAAGTTTAGAATTTATGCAATAAATACAGATGAACAACTAAATTAGCAATACTCGTGGCACTATCTCCCTGTCACAGTTCATAAAATATTGATTCACGGGCCTGACATAATTCAGAACGCTTTAGTTTGAATTGGCGAACTTTCGGAAAAAGCATCTGAGTCAAAAATAAAGACTTTAAACGATTTAGAAGCCAGCAAAGACGAAAAGTTTCGCGTATTCTTACAAATATAGATTTATTTAATAGGTTATTATTAAGTTCCGACCATTACATATCCGGACAACAAAAATTAAAAAAAAAAAACAAAAAATCGATTTTGGTCGTATAAGTTAATGATTTGCTTGAGTAATGGTTTTCAGTTCGCATTAACATGTTCTTTTTACACTTTAAACTATTGAATTTGTCTTTTTTTTAATATACCTTGTTAATTGTTTAATAAAAATTAAGTATTTAATAAATTCATCTAAGCAATAACTCAAAAAAAAGGGTTGAATTCTTTTAGGGGTCCGTTTTGATTTAATTTTTAATATTGGCGAAGAAATGGAGGATATATACGGTCCAATATTTTTAATATAACATTAATCGCTATCTAGCTACAAAAATTATCTCTACTGGAAGTATTTTTTTACATCTACATTAACATATTCTTTTTGCACTTTAAACTATTGAATTTGTCTTTTTTTTAATATACCTTGTTAATTGTTTAATAAAAGTTAAGTATTTAATAAATTCATCTAAGCAATAACTCAAAAAAAAAAGGGTTGAATTCTTTTAGGGGTCCGATTTGATTAAATTTTTAATATTGGCGAAGAAATGGAGGATATATACGGTCCAATATTTTTAATATAACATTAATAATCGCTATCTAGCTACAAAAAATATCTCTACTGGAAGTATTTTTTTACATCTACATGTTAGAGCAGTCCGATTTTTATTAAACTTAATTCAAAATTCTAAAAAATATAAAAAATTGTATTTCCAAGCTTAAAAGATTATATGTTAAGTAACACCAAATATGAAATTTTTCCATATTATAACACTTATATTTAACACTTATTTTCCGATCGTTCCTACCCTTGCAGAGGGTATATTGATTTCAGTCAGAAGTTTGCAACGCAGTGAAGGAGACGTTTGCGACCCCATAAAGTATATAAATATTCTTGATCAGCGTCACTAGACGAGTCGATCTAGCCATGTCCGTCTGTCCGTCCATCTGTCTGTCCGTTTCTACGCAAACTAGTCTCTCAGTTTTAATGCTATCAGGCTGAAACTTTCCCAAAAGTCTTCCTTCTATTGCAGGTGGTATGTAAGTCGGAACCAGCCGGATCGGACAGCTATATCATATAGCTCACAGGGGGGAAAAAGTTAAACAAAAATTTATCTTCGGTGTTTTTTAAGATATACCGTTTTAAGCTTGGAAATAAAATTTTTTAATTAGTTCTGAGTTTCGAATTAAATTTTATCAAAATCGGACGACTATATAATACAGCTGCCATAGAAACGATCGGAAAATTAGTCGTAAAATATGAAAAAATTATATCTTTCGTGTTTTTTTTTTTACATATAACCTTCTAAGCTTGAAATGTTTATGAATTTCGTATTCAATTTAATAAAAATCGGACTACTCTAACATATAGATGTCAAAAACATGGTCTAAAAAAATTAAATAGTTTTTTTAATATCACTAAAGTCAGCAACAATCCTTAAAAATTTGACGTCCTGTTCCTATGAATGCAAGGGTATACAAACTTCGGCTTGCTGAAGCTAACTTCCTCTTTTGTTTAATTTTATTTTCCTACCAATTTTCTGTACGTTCGTATGACAGGTATATTATATAAAAATTCAGAACTGATTAAAAAATGTTATTTCCCATTCTAGGAGGAAATATGTTAAAAAACACCTAAGATTTAATTTCTACACCCTTGCAGAGGATATAATGATTTGAGTCAGAAGTTAGCAACGCAGTGAAGGAGACGTTTCCTACCCCAACTTTATAAATTATACTTATTTTGTGTGCGGCCTGGGGTGGTCTTCCTCAGCCGCACTGGTTGAAGGGTGGTCTTCTTCGATATTGCCCACACTTAGGTGCGGGGGGAAGTGGTTGTCGCTAGTAGCGCCTGTACTTGTGAAATGACGGCTAATAGCAGCCACTTGCCAGGTTCGCCCGCGGATCCGGGGACATAATCACCGCTAGCTGCTTCTGTTGGTGTGAGGAGACTTCGAATTGCAGCCTCTGGTGGTATCCGCTCGTGGTTGCGGAAAGAGGAGGTTGTTTTTGCAACGTCTTCACACATAGAAGCAAAAGATCCCTCGTAGCTGTCTTAGCCGTATGGCTGTTCTTTCTCCTTTGTACTCGCTACGAGATTCGTACGGCTAGTTCAGTAGATTGTGTGTGTTCGTCCCACCAAATTTATATAAACGTGACCGCCCAGAAGGTCAGTGAGAAAGCAAAGAATTCACGGGTTCGTAGTGGGTTTATTGCGGGTATAATTACAGACGGCTTGGTAATTCGGATGACCTTGATATCGCTACTTGTGGACCTTGGTGTCTCCGACGGTTCTGCTTGTCTCGATGACCTCGCCTCGTTGACTCCGTGCTCCAGTCTAGTAGCTCCCTGAAGACCCTTGCTCGCTGCTTGTCCCTGACGCGTTGACTCGGTGACTGCTCGGCCACGATTCTGACTCGCTATGGGGTCAGCCGAGCGGGCTTAGGGAAGCGTTACCGTTCTCAGATTAGGGTAAACAGTCTCACTAGCTCTCCAGGATCACTCCTCTCGATACCCGACCGCCTGTCCCTTGCTCTGTCCCGAATTGTCCCACGGGGCTTCCGCTCAGATCGTGCGGACAGTCAAGGCAAACGCCAGGAACCTGCGACGCCTAGTGTAAACGAACCACCCTAGCTTCACAGCTTTACCCTTTCGCTTACTGTTCGTGACTGGCGTAGCTGTTCTGATATTGTGTCTTGCTTTCTGATGGCGGTGTCCTGCAAACTGCTCCTGGCTGCGTGGCTGGACGTAGAGTGGTTTCTGGTACTCGGCCTCTCGGGTATATGCCGATCCGGGACTTCACGAGTCGGAACCCTGGCTCTCCTGGAAAATTGCACTCGAGACCGTACTGATCGACCGCTCTCCCTTCTGGCTCGTTATACTCGGGGCTCGCTCTCCCTTCTGGCTGATCGCGTCAGGACCTGCTCAACTCCATTTGACGCACGGGTTTTACGGCGGGACACGCCAAAGTAGTGCTTGAAGCGGAAATTCCTTGTTATCCCAATACCGAACGTCTCGAGGTAGCGATCCTTGCTCCTTATAGGCTCCCACGGCGCTGCTCCTGACGACTGGACTTGTGGCTGCTCCCTTGTAGTTTACTTGGTTGGTTTACTGTTCACTTTGATTTCTGCTCTGATCTGACCGTGATCGACAGCTTGTCTCGACTGCCTGTTATCGACTGATCGTGATGAACTGTTCCCTTTGCCAGCGCTCTGCGGCAGTCCATATAGCTGACCAGTGTTGTTTAGGTGATTCAGCCAATTGCGAGCACACAAATTAGAAGAAGTGAGCGAAAGACAGCGAAGCTACTAATGCAGCCTGGACAGTGGGTTAGTCTGCGCTGCCACTAACAGTGTTATGGTTTTGCCTGAGTGCTAACTGGGTGCTGCTGTTGCCAACTGATGTATTGCTTTGCAGGGCTGGAGAAACGTTCAGGCTATCAGTTGTTTAAAGTGGACATCCCGTAGGCCAAAAATAATGTTTGAATTTTTTATTGTTTTGTCCCGCACTTAGTAATCAATAATCTACCGTTTTAAAATCGATTATTTGTTTTGATATGCTTTTCACATTCGCGAAAAAAATATTTGTTAAGCTTATGCGTCCATCGTCCTTTGCTACCATTTGCCCACCTCTTCTGCCACTTTGCAATGGTGAGTTGTCTGCACCTTTTTCGTAGGGATTCGACAGTTTCGACCCCTGTGCTACCTGCGCGGATACCCGCTGACTCCACTGCTAGCAGGTCCATCGGTATTACTCCTGAAATAACTAGTACCGCGTCGTGGGGTACCGCGCGGAACGCACAGCAAACACTCAGGGCACACAGTCTCTGTACGGAATCACCCTCCTGCAAAAAACTCCCATTTTTTGTGGCCCCTGCCCATATGGGAGCAGCGTACATCAGCGTCGATGTGACGACGCTAACCAGTAATCTACGTCCTGGTTGCCTCGGTCCACGAGTGTTCGCCATAATTCGGGAAATTTTTAATACTTTATTCGGGATTCCATCAGGTCCCGGTGCCTTATCGTCCTTTATTGTCTTCAGAACCTCAAGGACTTCCTCAGGACTTGTGAGCTTAATGCTTCTCGTGTCAACGATCTGTGCTATACGCCCCATACCCTCTTGCTCAGGGAATAGTGTTTCTACTACCCTTTTTAGGAAGACTGGGCATGTCGGCGACGGTCTACTAAATGCCCGAAGCCGTTTTGTGACGAGTTTATAAGCGAAGCCCCAAGGGTTTGAGTCTATTTTTTCGCATATATTATTAAAACACCTGCATCACAGGCTACCTTGGTGTAATCTGCGATGCGGTTTGCCTTTCGTCTGCTGATCCGTTTTTAGAGAGGTCCTCGAACAACATCTGCACCATCTCCACGTCTAGCGTTTCTACTTTGTACCCTACCACGGTGTTTGGAACGCGTGGTGGGCCATTTGTGGACTTAATCGTGCAAATTATTGCCGCATGATCACTACCCATATAGGCGTCACTAACCTCCCAGCTGGAGCCCAAAGCCAGTCCAGCGCTCACAAATGTGAGGTCAATGATGGAACTTGTTCCGGCTCTAGAGAAAGTCGGTTTTGTTCCAAAGTTCAGCAGTACAAGCTCAAGTAGCGAATCTCTCTAGTAGCGCCCTTCCCCTCGCATTTTTTCGGGGGAGCCCCACTCCGTAGCCCAGGCGTTAAAGTCCCCGGCAATAACGGCAGGGCGATTTTCCCGGGCGCCTTCTGCAATCTCTTCGAGAACAGTTATTGCCTGGGGGAGGCTAAGGCTTGACGGCAGGTAGCAGCTATAGAAGGCTATACCATTCACATGGGCCCTGGCGAAGCAATTTCCGCTTTTTTTCCTGCTTATCTGGCGCTTTGGGTTTCTGCAGCTCCATATTGCTGATTTTTTTCTACTATTTTCTAGCCATTCACCGGAGTTTTTATTTCTGTATTGCTCGCTTATGAGTTCCATGTCTACGTTTTGCTCGATGACATTTTGCTCCAGCAACGATTGGGCAACCAATCTATAGTTGATGCCCTATGTGTTGTATGTTTGGGTCCTTTAATTGGTTAACAGATTATCTTCAAAAGTATTAACATCAACAATCATCAACAATCAGTAATGTTTTGAAGTGCCCACCAGGCGATTCTAGGGTATAAATTTGAGCCTATATAATGTACGAGTTAAGGAATTTAAATTCTTTACCTGAAGATAAAGTTTCTAGCTCAAAGCTCTGGTATCTGCTTCTGCCGTTCGCATTGAGAACTGGAACACAGGATAAAATGTTCCATCTGCTTTCTTTTGTATTAACACCGCACCGAAAACTAAATCGTCTTTATGATCATAAAGGGCTAAAATTAAAGATACTGTTAGCATTTTCTTAAGGCTCAGAAAACAATTTTACTGTCTCTCCTTAAATGAAAATTCCTTAATTTCCCTACTATGTCATACAGTGGTTCGCTAAAATAGACGGGGGTTTTATGATGTAACGAACTGATTTTTTTACGTTCGACTCGCTACGAGGCCGGTCGCTCACCAGTAAGCGGCGTAGTAGCGGCGCGGCGAAGAGCGGTCGGAGAACGAGAGAGTTTGGAGAAAGTGAGAGTTTGGAGAACGTGGGAGTTTGGAGAACGTGAGAGCTTGGAACATGAGAGTTTGGAGAGCAAGAGGGTTTGGAGACCAAGAGAGTTTGGAGACCAAGGATGGAGAAAGAGAGAGCGGAGACTTGGCGGGCGGAGCAAAAGTGCCGTGTGCAAAAGGGAGTAACGGGACGCCGCCGGACTTTGGACGCGACCGTGAACTTTGGACCAAGAGAGAAGGTGCCACATCTCGGCAGCGGTGCGGCACACAAGCATGCATGTCACCGGAATCAGCGGGACGGCAGCATCAGGCTGGACACCGGCGGGAAGCAGTGCGTGAAGGACAAGAGGGTCGAACAGGAGCCATGGACTTTGGACCCGGTGTGGAGAGTTTCGGCGGGCCGTGCGCAAAAGGGAGTGCCTCGGTCCATGAGTGTTCGCCATAATTTGGGAAATTGCGGCCGCGGTTCTGCCTGCCTTGCCACTAGCATACGCTAGATGCTCTTTGAAAGAAAGCCGGTTGTGGATCATGACCCCCAAGTATTTTAGGCTTGGGCGAGATTTTGTGGTGGCCTCTCCAATTTTAATAGTGGCCGTTTCCACTTTCTGCCTGCTACTTTTCAGGACTGCTTCGGTCTTATGAGCTGCCAAGGCGAGACCCTTAGAGTCGAGCCATACGCTTGCTCGTTTCCCAGCTTCATTGGAGATTCTTTCCGCGTCTGGGAGATTCTTGGCCGTAACTACTAAGGCTACGTCATCCGCGGAACCAATGAGTCGTGCCCCTTCGGGCATCGTGATCCTAAGGATCTCGTCGTACATGACATTCCACAACAAAGGGCCTGGGACTGATCCTTGGGGGACTCCCCCGGTGACCCTGTGAGTCGATTGCCCGGATTCTGTTTCGTACAGGAGCAGACATACTCGCTGTATGTACACTGGGACATTAAGTTTGCTTAGTGCATTTACTGTGTGGTGCCAGCTAGCGGAGTTGAATGCGTTTTTGATATCCAATGTTGCCGCTATGCAATACTGCTTAGTGCCGTACCACCTTTTCCCTCAACGGCTTTGTCTGCGATCTCACACAGTTTACCAATGGCATCGATTGTAGATAGTCCCTTTCAAAAACCATACTGCATCTCAGAGGGGCCGTTGGTTCCGACAAGGGCACCTTCTAGCCGGGAGTGGATTATTTTTACTATTCTTATTATGAAGTAGTTCTCGACGTCCGTTCCAAGTAATCCTCCACCGACGTGGCTAGCCGACATGACTTCGGCGTTCTCATAGGGCTTAATCGGAAGTCAAGCGTCCTTGTATACGCTCCTCACATCTTGTCGATGCAAGCTCTGCGTCGGCAAACTCAAATTCGAAACGGCATACACGTTTCTCAGAACTACAAATACATAATGGGTGGACTTGACTGCTCCATTAGTTCGCAGAAGTACCGCGGCTTCCTGTTGGCTCTTCCTCTACCTCGGAAACGGCTTGATTGTAACAGAATGCCTTGTCCACTCCACTCGTTTGTTTGTTGGGAGTTTGGGCACATAGTCTTCCATCAGGATAGGGTAACCCAAATGCTGCTCTGCCTTCGCTGACCACAAGAAGGCCGTTAGGTTACTCACATGTGGGGCATATGTGACAAGCTTTCCCAGACTGTGTTAAGCAGACTGCGTATAAGCTGTTCCGGTCGGCAATGTCTCAAACGCAGCTGTTCTACTACTGCATTCACATTGCTTGGGTGAATCAATAGCGACTTCACTGTCTCACGAGTCATCCTGTCATCCTTTAACGCCTTTAGTAACCTCTGATTATTTTCCAGATCCGTACAGAATACCTTATCCACTCCACTCGATTGTTTGTTGGGAGTTTGGGCACAAAGTCTTCCAACAGGATGGGGTAACCCAAATGCTGCTCTGCCTTCGCTGACCACAAGAAGGCCGTTAGGTTACTCAGATGTGGGGCATATGTGACAAGCTTTCCCAGACTGTGTTAAGCAGACTGCGTATAAGCTGTTCCGGTCGGCAATGTCTCAAACGCAGCTGTTCCACTACTGCATTCACATTGCTTGGGTGAATCAATAGCGACTTCACTGTCTCACGAGTCATCCTGTCATCCTAGTAGCCTCTGATTATTTTCCAGATCCGTACAGTTGTACGCCCGCGTCGTCTCTGTAAATGCGCAATTGAAATGGGCCAATCCTCTGGCTTTCCCCCGAACGTAGGCAACTCAGGAAGCTTTCGTGGTGCCATTTCACTATGTGGCTTGAAACCATGCGCTGAAACCGTAGTACTGGAAGCGCAGTGTGGCTTACCGAAGTCTGGGACTATAACCCAGTAAAAACTCCACCACGGATAACGTTTATGCTTAAACCTATTCAGGTAGTATTTAAAGCCTACATTTCCTGTCAGCAGTTGCGTTAAGTAAAAGTCCACATGTCCATGCTTCCTTCCCAGCCATCTCTGCAGTTCTGGGATAAGCTTATGCGTCCATCGACCTTTGCTGCTATTTGCCCACCTCTCCTGCCACTTTGTAATGGTGAGTTGTCTGCACCTTTTTCGTAGGGATTCGACAGTTTCGACCCCTGTGCTACCTGCGCGGATACCCGCTGACTTCACTGCTAGCAGGTCCATCGGTATTTCTCCTGAAATAACAAGTCACGCGTCATGGGATACCGCAAACCCTAAGGGTACACAGTCTCTGTATGTAATCACCGTCCTGCAAATAACTCCCATTTTTTGTGACCCCTGCCCATATGGGAGCAGCGTATATCTGCGTCGATGTGACAACGCTAACCAGTAATCTACGTCCTGGTTGCCTCGGTCCACGAGTGTTCGCCATAATTTAAATACTTTATTCGGGATTCCATCAGGTCCCGGTGCCTTATCGTCCTTTATTGTCTTCAGAACTTCAAGGACTTCCTCAGGACTTGTGAGCTTAATGCTTCTCGTGTCAACGATCTGTGCTATACGCCCCATACCCTCTTGCTCAGGGAATAGTGTTTCTACTACCCTTTTTAGGAAGATTGGGCATGTCGGCGACGGTCTACGAGTTTATATGCGAAGCCCCAGGGGTTTGAGTCTATTTCTTCGCATATATTATTAAAACACCTGCATCACAGGCTACCTTGGTGTAATCTGCGATGCGGTTTGCCCTTTCGTCTGCTGATCCGTTTGTAGAGAGGTCCTCGAACAACATCTGCACCATTTCCACGTCTAGCGTTTCTACTTTGTACCCTACCACGGTCTTTGGAACTCGTGGTGGGCCATTTGTGGACTTAATCGTGCAAATTATTGCCGCATGATCACTACCCATATAGGCGTCACTAACCTCCCAGTTGGAGCCCGAAGCCAGTCCAGCGCCCACAAATGTGAGGTCAATGATGGAACTTGTTCCGGCTCTAGAGAAAGTCGGTTTTGTTCCAGAGTTCAGCAGTACTAGCTCAAGTAGCGAAGCTCTCCAGTAGCGCCCTTCCCCTCGCATTTGTTCGGGGGAGCCCCACTCCGTAGCCCAGGCGTTGAAGTCCCCGGCAATTACGGCAGGGTGATTTTCCCGGGCGCCTTCTGCAATCTCTTCGAGAACAGTTATTGGCTGGGGGAGGCTAAGGCTTGACGGCAGGTAGCAGCTATAAAAGGCTATACCATTCACATGGGCCCTGGCGAAGCAATTTCCGCTTTTTTTCCTGCTTATCTGGCGCTTTGGGTTTCCGCAGCTCCATATTGCTGATTTTTTTCTACTATTTTCTAGCCATTCACCGGAGTTTTTATTTCTGTATTGCTCGCTTATGAGTTCCATGTCTACGTTTTGCTCGATGACATTTTGTTCCAGCAACGATTGGGCAACCTCGCAGTGGTTTAGGTTGATCTGAAGAATCTTCATTAGCCCCTTAGCCCTTGCAAAGCCCTCCTGAAGTACGGACATTTTCCACTCATTGTTGGGTGTTCACAGTCTTTCTCCTTTTTGCGCTTGCAGAGCATACAGCAGGCCTTTGCTTTGCAGCTTTTGGCTTCGCGCCGCAGTTGTAGCAGCATTTAGAGCAGTCCTCCTGGGATCTGCAGTTCCCTGCTATATGGTTGAATTCCATACACTTAAAACACCTTTTGGGTGTTATCTTTGACCGGATTCTGCACCAGGTCCATCCCAACCTGAATTTTCCCTTTTCCATGAGACGCCTCCCCATGTCACGCATAACTCTTAGTGTGGCGGTTTGGGTGCCCCCCAAACACATATGACATCCGTTTTGTCCGTGGTCTCGTCGATGTCCTTCACCTCGATCAGCGTTGTCTCAGTCAGCGCTCTGACTTCAACATTGCTGCCCAGGACTGCTTTCATTTTGCTCTGAAGCTCTGCGGTTTTTGGGTCAAAGACCTTGTTTAGGAGGATTAGCAGTTCCCCCTTTGCTGTTTGCCTGACGGCCTGTACAGCTTGACCGAGGTCTTCCAGCTGCGGATCTGCCTTTACCTTTTTAAGGATATCCGCGTAGGACCCTCCAGTAGAAGTTGCGATAACTATCGCGTCATTTTCCTCTCCTTCGGTTCTACTTTTTTCCACTCCTGTGGGGGTT
Organism: Drosophila biarmipes; assembly: GCF_025231255.1. Taxonomy (NCBI): domain Eukaryota; kingdom Metazoa; phylum Arthropoda; class Insecta; order Diptera; family Drosophilidae; genus Drosophila; species Drosophila biarmipes. Next base: position 2,191,316 of record NW_026114529.1, on the reverse strand, counting down.
TTTGGGGCTTACTGGTGCTCTCGGTCCCAGCATGTTTGCCCCTATTTCTCCCTTGGCTAGCTTCGCTTGCCGGCGCCTTATGCATCGCCTTTTTTGCTGGCATGGCTAGCGTTTTCCCAGTTTCATGTCCCCTGGGTCGCTTGCTATTGCCGCTCGCGAGCACTTCTGCGCAGGTCTTTTTAGCGGTCACCTTAGCTCTTTCCTGTTCTTCGAGTATGCCTTGCACAGCCGACAGAACTTCTCTCTGTAGATAGGCAATTTCATCGACTATGTCCCGCATAGGGTTTGTGATGGAGCGCTTACCGTACATTAACTTCTTCAGCTTCCTGGCCTTCGATCCAAGGTCAGTAAGCTGGGCTTCCTCGCCTTCGGTTCTACTTTTTCCACTCCTGTGGGGGTTTTTGGGGCTTACTGGTGCTCTCGGTCCCAGCATGTTTGCCCCTATTTCCCCCTTGGCTAGCTTCGCTTGCCGGCGCCTTATGCATCGCCTTTTTTGCTGGCATGGCTAGCGTTTTCCCAGTTTCATGTCCCCTGGGTCTCTTGCTATTGCCGCTCGCGAGCACTTCTGCGCAAGTTTTTTTAGCTGGCACCTTAGCTCTTTCCTGTTCTTCGAGTAAGCCTTGCACAGCCGACAGAACTTCTCTCTGAAGATAGTCAATTTCATCGACTATGTCCCGCATAGGGTTTGTGATGGAGCGCTTTCCGTCCATTAGCTTCTTCAGCTCCCTGGCCTTCGATCCAAGGTCAGTAAGCTGTTTCAGCACATCCCCTTGCTCTTCATCAGCAGCTTTTGGGCTGCCTTTCTCTACTATTGGGGGGTGCCAGGCTGCTTGCTGATGCTCTCCGTCCTTTTTTCTGGCGATCTCGCCATTACCTTGCCTTTTTTGAATGGTTAGCATCCATGTTGGCCCAGTCGGGTAAACTGGACAGTGGCGTGTGGAATCCGTCCGCATAAGTCGGCGCCGCCAGTCCTTTGCTTGCCGGCGTACCACCGCCCACCACCAGTCCAACTCCTAGACTTGCTCCAGGGGGTTGTGCCCCCGGTCCCCTACCCACCATATCCCCGCCTGGGGAATTCACCGGTACTGCACTAAAATCTGGGCCTTTACCCGCAGTGATCGGACTTTGCTCAATTATTTAATATAAAAGGAATAAATCTTAGTGATAAGGTTTAGAAGTTTTTTATTTTTAATTTTCCCGCGAGGAAATACCGGCCAAGGTGTTCCTACGTGCTACGGCACGCACTTATGTGCTTGTCCTGCACCCTGTCCGAAGCTTGCTGCTATGGCACCCGCAGCCCCTTTCCCACACTACGATCAGCTGGTCGCGCACGCGCTTTTCACCACTGATTAAGTGTTTACGAACAAAAAGCGCGAGTGGATAATTTGGCAACAACTAAGCAAACAACGAGTGGAGATAAGGAAGAGGAAAAAGAAAAAGATGCCTCCCCTCCCTCGCCTACGACCGGCCCCTGCCTGGCCGCCAAACCTGTTGGGGATAAATTCCCGGGTTGTTCCTAGATGCCGTCCACGACCTCCTGACCACCAGTCAAGGAATGTGTCCAGATGCTCCAGGCCGGATAGGCGGCTGTTCCTTATTGCTGAAAACTTGGGCAAATAGACGGAGCGAATTAAAAACGCGACCGCACTCTCTGCTTTCACAACTCTCTCTCAGTAAAAACCAAGTGATAAAAACCAAGTGATAAACATTAAGCGTGCGCAACACAAATTTAAGTCGTTCTGTATTAACACGAAAACAGATATAAAAGTTTACATAAACTGATCAAACTAAAATGAATATAAAAGTTGAAAGTATACACATTGTTTTTGAGTAATTTTTATTTGATTTTCATTGTTTATGTGTGTTTATTTAGTAATGAAAATCAGCTGCTAAAATTGGCTACACTTAACATGATGTGCGTAGAATATCTCCGTCTCGTCCAAGATTTCTATGTTGCTGTGCTTTGTTTCGTTGCGTTCGGTTTTGTTTTGTTTCGTTGCGCCTGCATTTGTTCTTTTCGTGAGTACAGATCTTTTTATTATTCGTATTGCTTTTGTTTTTTTTTTAATTTAATTAGGTATTTTTTGTAAGCTATAGGAACATTTCACCAGTGCCAGATTTCGCGCAATTACATTTTGGATGATTGGTGCTCTAGCAAGGGCTCAACCGCTAATATTTCTAAAAAAATCTTCAATAAACTTGAATCTTACATCGAAAGTCGCGGCTACACATTCGATCATGATGTGCGTAGAATATCTCCGTCTCGTCCAAGATTTCTATGTTGCTGTGCTTTGTTTCGTTGCGTTCGGTTTTGTTTTATTTCGTTGCGCCTGCATTTGTTCTTTTCGTGAGTACAGATCTTTTTATTATTCGTATTGCTTTTGTTTTTTTAAAATTTAATTAGGTATTTTTTGTAAGCTATAGGAACATTTCACCAGTGCCAGATTTCGCGCAATTACATTTTGGATGATTGGTGCTCTAGCAAGGGCTCAACCGCTAATATTTCTAAAAAAATCTTCAATAAACTTGAATCTTACATCGAAAGTCGCGGCTACACATTCGATCATGATGTGCGTAGAATATCTCCGTCTCGTCCAAGATTTCTATGTTGCTGTGCTTTGTTTCGTTGCGTTCGGTTTTGTTTTATTTCGTTGCGCCTGCATTTGTTCTTTTCGTGAGTACAGATCTTTTTATTATTCGTATTGCTTTTATTTTTTTTAAATTTAATTAGGTATTTTTTATAAGCTATAGGAACATGTCACCAGTGCCAGATTTCGCGCAATTACATTTTGGATGATTGGTGCTCTAGCAAGGGCTCAACCGCTAATATTTCTAAAAAAATCTTCAATAAACTTGAATCTTACATCGAAAGTCGCGGCTACACATTCGATCATGATGTGCGTAGAATATCTCCGTCTCGTCCACTATTTCTATGCTGTTGTGCTTTGTTTCGTTGCGTTCGGTTTTGTTTTGTTTCGTTGCGCCTGCATTCGTTCTTTTCGTGAGTACAGATCTTTTTATTATTCGTATTGCTTTTGTTTTTTTTTTAACTTAATTAGGTATTTTTTATAAGCTATAGGAACATGTCACCAGTGCCAGATTTCGCGCAATTACATTTTGGATGATTGGTGCTCTAGCAAGGGCTCAACCGCTAATATTTTTAAAAAAATCTTCAATAAACTTGAATCTTACATCGAAAGTCGCGGCTACACATTCGATCATGATGTGCGTAGAATATCTCCGTCTCGTCCAAGATTTCTATGTTGCTGTGCTTTGTTTCGTTGCGTTCGGTTTTGTTTTATTTCGTTGCGCCTGCATTCGTTCTTTTCGTGAGTACAGATCTTTTTATTATTCGTATTGCTTTTGTTTTTTTAAAATTTAATTAGGTATTTTTTGTAAGCTATAGGAACATTTCACCAGTGCCAGATTTCGCGCAATTACATTTTGGATGATTGGTGCTCTAGCAAGGGCTCAACCGCTAATATTTCTAAAAAAATCTTCAATAAACTTGAATCTTACATCGAAAGTCGCGGCTACACATTCGATCATGATGTGCGTAGAATATCTCCGTCTCGTCCACTATTTCTATGCTGTTGTGCTTTGTTTCGTTGCGTTCGGTTTTGTTTTGTTTCGTTGCGCCTGCATTCGTTCTTTTCGTGAGTACAGATCTTTTTATTATTCGTATTGCTTTTGTTTTTTTTTAAGTTTAATTAGGTTTTTTTTTATAAGCTATAGGAACATGTCACCAGTGCCAGATTTCGCGCAATTACATTTTGGATGTTTGGTGCTCTAGCACGGGCTCAACCGCTAATATTTCTAAAAAAATCTTCAATAAACTTGAATCTTACATCGAAAGTCGCGGCTACACATTCGATCATGATGTGCGTAGAATATCTCCGTCTCGTCCACTATTTCTATGCTGTTGTGCTTTGTTTCGTTGCGTTCGGTTTTGTTTTGTTTCGTTGCGCCTGCATTCGTTCTTTTCGTGAGTACAGATCTTTTTATTATTCGTATTGCTTTTTTTTTTTTAAATTTAATTAGGTATTTTTTATAAGCTATAGGTATATTTTATAAGCAGTGCCAGATTTCGCGCAATTACATTTTGGATGTTTGGTGCTCTAGCAAGGGCTCAACCGCTAATATTTCTAAAAAGATCTTCAATAAACTTGAATCTTACATCGAAAGTCGCGGCTACACATTCGATCATAATGAAGCAACAACTTTACTCAAATATAATTTCAAAAGAATTTCTTTTATTTCGTTTTATAACAAATGTTGCCGAAATAAAATCTACATTGGTCGGAAACACTCGGATTGGCTTTCCAAAACAGATGACATTTCTTTAAGCTTGCAAACAGCAGCATCTCAAAATCGAGGTCGGCCTAGGATTAATTATGCAGAATGCTCCCAAAGGACAAAACGTCGCCGTATTGTTGAAAATAATAATTTAATTTAATTTAATTAGCTAAATGAGTCCGCAGGCAATGACTTACGTTTCGCAAGTCTCCAAGAGCAGCCCTCAATATTACCAGCTAAAATTTCGTCTGTCATTGATCTTATAACGGATGCTAATTTAAAAAAGCATTAATACATGTTAATAAGAACTTTCGTTAACGCAACAATAGATGCGGGTTTTTTACCATGCTATGACAACATTGTAAAGGAGAAAAGAAAATGTACCCTAACAACATAACTGTAACGGAATGTGCTGCTGAAGTAGAGCTTTAGAACCTATTAAACCATACAGCTACACGAATTCTAGAACTAGGTGAAGTTATGGAGGAGTTTGATGCGGATTCAATAAATGATTTGACATTAATTGGAAATGGGGATTGGACGGCAGCTCGGCACATAGCGAATATAAACAGCAAGTTGAGAACAATAATTTGGAGGACGCGAATTTGTTTGTTACATCCTAAGTCCCACTGCAACTTCTTACAAAATCCAAAAAAAATATTTGGAAAAATCCTCGTCTATCATCCACATGATACTGTCGTCCTATAAGACTTCAATTTAAAAAGAATCCGCTGAAGTCTCAATGGATGAATACGAATATTTCAAAGCTAAAATACTTCACCTATTACCAACCCAATATAAACTAAATGATAAAGTTATTGATGTTACTCATTTCCTGCAGCTGACTATGGTCGATGGTAAAGTTTAAAAACAGTAAATTGTCTGCAGAAATGACAGGGATAGATTGTCATTTGATAGGTAGGTGTCGTACAATATTAAGAACATTGTCATCAGGCTATCGAATTAATCCCGAAAAGTTTAGAATTTATGCAATAAATACAGATGAACAACTAAATTAGCAATACTCGTGGCACTATCTCCCTGTCACAGTTCATAAAATATTGATTCACGGGCCTGACATAATTCAGAACGCTTTAGTTTGAATTGGCGAACTTTCGGAAAAAGCATCTGAGTCAAAAATAAAGACTTTAAACGATTTAGAAGCCAGCAAACACGAAAAGTTTCGCGTATTCTTACAAATACAGATTTATTTAATAGGTTATTATTAAGTTCTGACCCTTACATATCCAGACAACAAAAATTAAAAAAAAAAACAAAAAATCGATTTTGGTCGTATAAGTTAATGATTTGCTTGAGTAATGGTTTTCAGTTCGCATTAACATGTTCTTTTTACACTTTAAACTATTGAATTTTATCTTTTTTTTAATATACCTTGTTAATTGTTTAATAAAAATTAAGTATTTCATAAATTCATCTAGGCAATAACTAAAAACAAAGGGTTGAATTCTTTTAGGGGTCCGTTTTGATTTAATTTTTAATATTGGCGAAGAAATGGAGGATATATACGGTCCAATATTTTTAATATAACATTAATAATCGCTATCTAGCTACAAAAAATATCTCTACTGGAAGTATTTTTTTACATCTACATGTTAGAGCAGTCCGATTTTTATTAAACTTAATTCAAAATTCTAAAAAATATAAAAAATTGTATTTCCAAGCTTAAAAGATTATATGTTAAGTAACACCAAATATGAAATTTTTCCATATTATAACACTTATATTTAACACTTATTTTCCGATCGTTCCTACCCTTGCAGAGGGTATATTGATTTCAGTCAGAAGTTTGCAACGCAGTGAAGGAGACGTTTGCGACCCCATAAAGTATATAAATATTCTTGATCAGCGTCACTAGACGAGTCGATCTAGCCATGTCCGTCTGTCCGTCCATCTGTCTGTCCGTTTCTACGCAAACTAGTCTCTCAGTTTTAATGCTATCAGGCTGAAACTTTCCCAAAAGTCTTCCTTCTATTGCAGGTGGTATGTAAGTCGGAACCAGCCGGATCGGACAGCTATATCATATAGCTCACAGGGGGGAAAAAGTTAAACAAAAATTTATCTTCGGTGTTTTTTAAGATATACCGTTTTAAGCTTGGAAATAAAATTTTTTAATTAGTTCTGAGTTTCGAATTAAATTTTATCAAAATCGGACGACTATATAATACAGCTGCCATAGAAACGATCGGAAAATTAGTCGTAAAATATGAAAAAATTATATCTTTCGTGTTTTTTTTTTTACATATAACCTTCTAAGCTTGAAATGTTTATGAATTTCGTATTCAATTTAATAAAAATCGGACTACTCTAACATATAGATGTCAAAAACATGGTCTAAAAAAATTAAATAGTTTTTTTAATATCACTAAAGTCAGCAACAATCCTTAAAAATTTGACGTCCTGTTCCTATGAATGCAAGGGTATACAAACTTCGGCTTGCTGAAGCTAACTTCCTCTTTTGTTTAATTTTATTTTCCTACCAATTTTCTGTACGTTCGTATGACAGGTATATTATATAAAAATTCAGAACTGATTAAAAAATGTTATTTCCCATTCTAGGAGGAAATATGTTAAAAAACACCTAAGATTTAATTTCTACACCCTTGCAGAATATAATGATTTGAGTCAGAAGTTAGCAACGCAGTGAAGGAGACGTTTCCTACCCCAACTTTATAAATTATACTTATTTTGTGTGCGGCCTGGGGTGGTCTTCCTCAGCCGCACTGGTTGAAGGGTGGTCTTCTTCGATATTGCCCACACTTAGGTGCGGGGGGAAGTGGTTGTCGCTAGTAGCGCCTGTACTTGTGAAATGACGGCTAATAGCAGCCACTTGCCAGGTTCGCCCGCGGATCCGGGGACATAATCACCGCTAGCTGCTTCTGTTGGTGTGAGGAGACTTCGAATTGCAGCCTCTGGTGGTATCCGCTCGTGGTTGCGGAAAGAGGAGGTTGTTTTTGCAACGTCTTCACACATAGAAGCAAAAGATCCCTCGTAGCTGTCTTAGCCGTATGGCTGTTCTTTCTCCTTTGTACTCGCTACGAGATTCGTACGGCTAGTTCAGTAGATTGTGTGTGTTCGTCCCACCAAATTTATATAAACGTGACCGCCCAGAAGGTCAGTGAGAAAGCAAAGAATTCACGGGTTCGTAGTGGGTTTATTGCGGGTATAATTACAGACGGCTTGGTAATTCGGATGACCTTGATATCGCTACTTGTGGACCTTGGTGTCTCCGACGGTTCTGCTTGTCTCGATGACCTCGCCTCGTTGACTCCGTGCTCCAGTCTAGTAGCTCCCTGAAGACCCTTGCTCGCTGCTTGTCCCTGACGCGTTGACTCGGTGACTGCTCGGCCACGATTCTGACTCGCTATGGGGTCAGCCGAGCGGGCTTAGGGAAGCGTTACCGTTCTCAGATTAGGGTAAACAGTCTCACTAGCTCTCCAGGATCACTCCTCTCGATACCCGACCGCCTGTCCCTTGCTCTGTCCCGAATTGTCCCACGGGGCTTCCGCTCAGATCGTGCGGACAGTCAAGGCAAACGCCAGGAACCTGCGACGCCTAGTGTAAACGAACCACCCTAGCTTCACAGCTTTACCCTTTCGCTTACTGTTCGTGACTGGCGTAGCTGTTCTGATATTGTGTCTTGCTTTCTGATGGCGGTGTCCTGCAAACTGCTCCTGGCTGCGTGGCTGGACGTAGAGTGGTTTCTGGTACTCGGCCTCTCGGGTATATGCCGATCCGGGACTTCACGAGTCGGAACCCTGGCTCTCCTGGAAAATTGCACTCGAGACCGTACTGATCGACCGCTCTCCCTTCTGGCTCGTTATACTCGGGGCTCGCTCTCCCTTCTGGCTGATCGCGTCAGGACCTGCTCAACTCCATTTGACGCACGGGTTTTACGGCGGGACACGCCAAAGTAGTGCTTGAAGCGGAAATTCCTTGTTATCCCAATACCGAACGTCTCGAGGTAGCGATCCTTGCTCCTTATAGGCTCCCACGGCGCTGCTCCTGACGACTGGACTTGTGGCTGCTCCCTTGTAGTTTACTTGGTTGGTTTACTGTTCACTTTGATTTCTGCTCTGATCTGACCGTGATCGACAGCTTGTCTCGACTGCCTGTTATCGACTGATCGTGATGAACTGTTCCCTTTGCCAGCGCTCTGCGGCAGTCCATATAGCTGACCAGTGTTGTTTAGGTGATTCAGCCAATTGCGAGCACACAAATTAGAAGAAGTGAGCGAAAGACAGCGAAGCTACTAATGCAGCCTGGACAGTGGGTTAGTCTGCGCTGCCACTAACAGTGTTATGGTTTTGTCTGAGTGCTAACTGGGTGCTGCTGTTGCCAACTGATGTATTGCTTTGCAGGGCTGGAGAAACGTTCAGGCTATCAGTTGTCTAAAGTGGACATCCCGTAGGCCAAAAATAATGTTTGAATTTTTTATTGTTTTGTCCCGCACTTAGTAATCAATAATCTACCGTTTTAAAATCGATTATTTGTTTTGATATGCTTTTCACATTCGCGAAAAAAATATTTGTTAAGCTTATGCGTCCATCGTCCTTTGCTACCATTTGCCCACCTCTTCTGCCACTTTGCAATGGTGAGTTGTCTGCACCTTTTTCGTAGGGATTCGACAGTTTCGACCCCTGTGCTACCTGCGCGGATACCCGCTGACTCCACTGCTAGCAGGTCCATCGGTATTACTCCTGAAATAACTAGTACCGCGTCGTGGGGTACCGCGCGGAACGCACAGCAAACACTCAGGGCACACAGTCTCTGTACGGAATCACCCTCCTGCAAAAAACTCCCATTTTTTGTGGCCCCTGCCCATATGGGAGCAGCGTACATCAGCGTCGATGTGACAACGCTAACCAGTAATCTACGTCCTGGTTGCCTCGGTCCACGAGTGTTCGCCATAATTCGGGAAATTTTTAATACTTTATTCGGGATTCCATCAGGTCCCGGTGCCTTATCGTCCTTTATTGTCTTCAGAACCTCAAGGACTTCCTCAGGACTTGTGAGCTTAATGCCTTCGTGTCTACGATCTGTGCTATACGCGTCATACCCTCTTGCTCAGGGAATTGTGTTTCTACTACCCTTTTTAGGAAGACTGGGCATGTCGGCGACGGTCTACTAAATGCCCGAAGCCGTTTTGTGACGAGTTTATATGCCAAGCCCCAGGGGTTTGAGTCTATTTCTTCGCATATATTATTAAAACACCTGCATCACAGGCTACCTTGGTGTACACTGCGATGCGGTTAGCCTTTCGTCTGCTGATCCGTCTTAAGAGAGGTCCTTGAACAACATCTGCACCATCTCCACGTCTAGCGTTTCTACTTTGTACCCTACCACGGTCTTTGGAACGCGTGGTGGGCCATTTGTGGACTTAATCGTGCAAATTATTGCCGCATGATCACTACCCATATAGGCGTCACTAACCTCCCAGCTGGAGCCCGAAGCCAGTCCAGCGCCCACAAATGTGAGGTCAATGATGGAACTTGTTCCGGCTCTAGAGAAAGTCGGTTTTGTTCCAGAGTTCAGCAGTACAAGCTCAAGTAGCGAATCTCTCCAGTAGCGCCCTTCCCCTCGCATTTGTTCAGGGGAGCCCCACTCTGTAGCCCAGGTCCCCGGCAATTACGACAAGGCGATTTTCCCGGGCGCCTTCTGCAATCTCTTCGAGAACAGTTATTGCCTGGGGGAAGCTAAGGCTTGACGGCAGGTAGCAGCTATAAAAGGCTATACCATTCACATGGGCCCTGGCGAAGCAATTTCCGCTTTTTTTCCTGCCTATCTGGCGCTTTGGGTTTCCGCAGCTCCATATTGCTGATTTTTTTCTACTATTTTCTAGCCATTCACCGGAGTTTTTATTTCTATATTGCTCGCCTTTGAGTGCCATGTCTACGTTTTGCTCGATGACATTTTGTTCCAGCAACGATTGGGCAACCTCGCAGTGGTTTAGGTTGATCTGAAGAATCTTTATTAGCCCCTTAGCCCTTGCAAAGCCCTCCTGAAGTACGGGCATTTTCCACTCATTGTTGGGTGTTCACAGTCTTTCTCCTTTTTGCGCTTGCAGAGCATACAGCAGGCCTTTGCTTTGCAGCTTTTGGCTTCGCGCCGCAGTTGTAGCAGCATTTAGAGCAGTCCTCCTGGGATCTGCAGTTCCCTGCTATATGGTTGAATTCCATACACTTAAAACACCTTTTGGGTGTTATCTTTGAGCGGATTCTGCACCAGGTCCATCCCAACCTGAATTTTCCCTTTTCCATGAGACGCCTCCCCATGTCACGCATAACTCTTAGTGTGGCGGTTTGGGTGCCCCCCAAACACATATGACATCCGTTTTGTCCGTGGTCTCGTCGATGTCCTTCACCTCGATCAGCGTTGTCTCAGTCAGCGCTCTGACTTCAACATTGCTGCCCAGGACTGCTTTCATTTTGCTCTGAAGCTCTGCGGTTTTTGGGTCAAAGACCTTGTTTAGGAGGATTAGCAGTTCCCCCTTTGCTGTTTGCCTGACGGCCTGTACAGCTTGACCGAGGTCTTCCAGCTGCGGATCTGCCTTTACCTTTTTAAGGATATCCGCGTAGGACCCTCCAGTAGAAGTTGCGATAACTATCGCGTCATTTTCCTCTCCTTCGGTTCTACTTTTTTCCACTCCTGTGGGGGTTTTTGGGGCTTACTGGTGCTCTCGGTCCCAGCATGTTTGCCCCTATTTCTACCTTGGCTAGCTTCGCTTGCCGGCGCCTTATGCATCGCCTTTTTTGCTGGCATGGCTAGCGTTTTCCCAGTTTCATGTCCCCTGGGTCGCTTGCTATTGCCGCTCGCGAGCACTTCTGCGCAGGTCTTTTTAGCGGTCACCTTAGCTCTTTCCTGTTCTTCGAGTATGCCTTGCACAGCCGACAGAACTTCTCTCTGTAGACCTTTCATTGACTATGTCCCGCATAGGGTTTGTGATGGAGCGCTTTCCGTCCATTAGCTTCTTCAGCTCCCTGGCCTTCGATCCAAGGTCAGTAAGCTGTTTCAGCACATCCCCTTGCTCTTCATCAGCAGCTTTTGGGCTGCCTTTCTCTACTATTGGGGGGTGCCAGGCTGCTTGCTGATGCTCTCCGTCCTTTTTTCTGGCGATCTCGCCATTACCTTGCCTTTTTTGAATGGTTAGCATCCATGTTGGCCCAGTCGGGTAAACTGGACAGTGGCGTGTGGAATCCGTCCGCATAAGTCGGCGCCGCCAGTCCTTTGCTTGCCGGCGTACCACCGCCCACCACCAGTCCAACTCCTAGACTTGCTCCAGGGGGTTGTGCCCCCGGTCCCCTACCCACCATATCCCCGCCTGGGGAATTCACCGGTACTGCACTAAAATCTGGGCCTTTACCCGCAGTGATCGGACTTTGCTCAATTATTTAATATAAAAGGAATAAATCTTAGTGATAAGGTTTAGAAGTTTTTTATTTTTAATTTTCCCGCGAGGAAATACCGGCCAAGGTGTTCCTACGTGCTACGGCACGCACTTATGTGCTTGTCCTGCACCCTGTCCGAAGCTTGCTGCTATGGCACCCGCAGCCCCTTTCCCACACTACGATCAGCTGGTCGCGCACGCGCTTTTCACCACTGATTAAGTGTTTACGAACAAAAAGCGCGAGTGGATAATTTGGCAACAACTAAGCAAACAACGAGTGGAGATAAGGAAGAGGAAAAAGAAAAAGATGCCTCCCCTCCCTCGCCTACGACCGGCCCCTGCCTGGCCGCCAAACCTGTTGGGGATAAATTCCCGGGTTGTTCCTAGATGCCGTCCACGACCTCCTGACCACCAGTCAAGGAATGTGTCCAGATGCTCCAGGCCGGATAGGCGGCTGTTCCTTATTGCTGAAAACTTGGGCAAATAGACGGAGCGAATTAAAAACGCGACCGCACTCTCTGCTTTCACAACTCTCTCTCAGTAAAAACCAAGTGATAAAAACCAAGTGATAAACATTAAGCGTGCGCAACACAAATTTAAGTCGTTCTGTATTAACACGAAAACAGATATAAAAGTTTACATAAACTGATCAAACTAAAATGAATATAAAAGTTGAAAGTATACACATTGTTTTTGAGTAATTTTTATTTGATTTTCATTGTTTGTGTGTGTTTATTTAGTAATGAAAATCAGCTGCTAAAATTGGCTACACTTAACATGATGTGCGTAGAATATCTCCGTCTCGTCCAAGATTTCTATGTTGCTGTGCTTTGTTTCGTTGCGTTCGGTTTTGTTTTGTTTCGTTGCGCCTGCATTTGTTCTTTTCGTGAGTACAGATCTTTTTATTATTCGTATTGCTTTTGTTTTTTTTTAAATTTAATTAGGTATTTTTTGTAAGCTATAGGAACATTTCACCAGTGCCAGATTTCGCGCAATTACATTTTGGATGATTGGTGCTCTAGCAAGGGCTCAACCGCTAATATTTCTAAAAAAATCTTCAATAAACTTGAATCTTACATCGAAAGTCGCGGCTACACATTCGATCATGATGTGCGTAGAATATCTCCGTCTCGTCCAAGATTTCTATGTTGCTGTGCTTTGTTTCGTTGCGTTCGGTTTTGTTTTATTTCGTTGCGCCTGCATTTGTTCTTTTCGTGAGTACAGATCTTTTTATTATTCGTATTGCTTTTGTTTTTTTTTTTAATTTAATTAGGTATTTTTTATAAGCTATAGGAACATGTCACCAGTGCCAGATTTCGCGCAATTACATTTTGGATGATTGGTGCTCTAGCAAGGGCTCAACCGCTAATATTTCTTAAAAAATCTTCAATAAACTTGAATCTTACATCGAAAGTCGCGGCTACACATTCGATCATGATGTGCGTAGAATATCTCCGTCTCGTCCAAGATTTCTATGTTGCTGTGCTTTGTTTCGTTGCGTTCGGTTTTGTTTTATTTCGTTGCGCCTGCATTTGTTCTTTTCGTGAGTACAGATCTTTTTATTATTCGTATTGCTTTTGTTTTTTTTTTAACTTAATTAGGTATTTTTTGTAAGCTATAGGAACATGTCACCAGTGCCAGATTTCGCGCAATTACATTTTGGATGATTGGTGCTCTAGCAAGGGCTCAACCGCTAATATTTCTAAAAAAATCTTCAATAAACTTGAATCTTACATCGAAAGTCGCGGCTACACATTCGATCATGATGTGCGTAGAATATCTCCGTCTCGTCCACTATTTCTATGCTGTTGTGCTTTGTTTCGTTGCGTTCGGTTTTGTTTTGTTTCGTTGCGCCTGCATTCGTTCTTTTCTTGAGTACAGATCTTTTTATTATTCGTATTGCTTTTGTTTTTTTTTTAAATTTAATTAGGTTTTTTTTATAAGCTATAGGAACATGTCACCAGTGCCAGATTTCGCGCAATTACATTTTGGATGATTGGTGCTCTAGCAAGGGCTCAACCGCTAATATTTCTAAAAAAATCTTCAATAAACTTGAATCTTACATCGAAAGTCGCGGCTACACATTCGATCATGATGTGCGTAGAATATCTCCGTCTCGTCCACTATTTCTATGCTGTTGTGCTTTGTTTCGTTGCGTTCGGTTTTGTTTTGTTTCGTTGCGCCTGCATTCGTTCTTTTCGTGAGTACAGATCTTTTTATTATTCGTATTGCTTTTGTTTTTTTTTAAATTTAATTAGGTTTTTTTTATAAGCTATAGGAACATGTCACCAGTGCCAGATTTCGCGCAATTACATTTTGGATGTTTGGTGCTCTAGCAAGGGCTCAACCGCTAATATTTCTAAAAAAATCTTCAATAAACATGAATCTTACATCGAAGGTCGCGGCTACAGATTCGATCATGATGTGCGTAGAATATCTCCGTCTCGTCCAAGATTTCTATGTTGCTGTGCTTTGTTTCGTTGCGTTCGGTTTTGTTTTGTTTCGTTGCGCCTGCATTTGTTCTTTTCGTGAGTACAGATCTTTTTATTATTCGTATTGCTTTTGTTTTTTTTTAACTTAATTAGGTATTTATTATAAGCTATAGGAACATGTCACCAGTGCCAGATTTCGCGCAATTACATTTTGGATGATTGGTGCTCTAGCAAGGGCTCAACCGCTAATATTTTTAAAAAAATCTTCAATAAACTTGAATCTTACATCGAAAGTCGCGGCTACACATTCGATCATGATGTGCGTAGAATATCTCCGTCTCGTCCAAGATTTCTATGTTGCTGTGCTTTGTTTCGTTGCGTTGGGTTTTGTTTTATTTCGTTGCGCCTGCATTTGTTCTTTTCGTGAGTATAGATCTTTTTATTATTCGTAGTGCTTTTGTTTTTTTTAAATTTAATTAGGTATTTTTTATAAGCTATAGGAACATGTCACCAGTGCCAGATTTCGCGCAATTACATTTTGGATGTTTGGTCATCTAGCACGGGCTCAACCGCTAATATTTCTAAAAAAATCTTCAATAAACTTGAATCTTACATCGAAAGTCGCGGCTACACATTCGATCATGATGTGCGTAGAATATCTCCGTCTCGTCCACTATTTCTATGCTGTTGTGCTTTGTTTCGTTGCGTTCGGTTTTGTTTTGTTTCGTTGCGCCTGCATTCGTTCTTTTCGTGAGTACAGATCTTTTTATTATTCGTATTGCTTTTGTTTTTTTTTAAATTTAATTAGGTTTTTTTTATAAGCTATAGGAACATGTCACCAGTGCCAGATTTCGCGCAATTACATTTTGGATGATTGGTGCTCTAGCAAGGGCTCAACCGCTAATATTTCTAAAAAAATCTTCAATAAACTTGAATCTTACATCGAAAGTCGCGGCTACACATTCGATCATGATGTGCGTAGAATATCTCCGTCTCGTCCACTATTTCTATGCTGTTGTGCTTTGTTTCGTTGCGTTCGGTTTTGTTTTGTTTCGTTGCGCCTGCATTCGTTCTTTTCGTGAGTACAGATCTTTTTATTATTCGTATTGCTTTTGTTTTTTTTTAAATTTAATTAGGTTTTTTTTATAAGCTATAGGAACATGTCACCAGTGCCAGATTTCGCGCAATTACATTTTGGATGTTTGGTGCTCTAGCAAGGGCTCAACCGCTAATATTTCTAAAAAAATCTTCAATAAACATGAATCTTACATCGAAAGTCGCGGCTACAGATTCGATCATGATGTGCGTAGAAGATCTCCGTCTCGTCCAAGATTTCTATGTTGCTGTGCTTTGTTTCGTTGCGTTCGGTTTTGTTTTGTTTCGTTGCGCCTGCATTTGTTCTTTTCGTGAGTACAGATCTTTTTATTATTCGTATTGCTTTTGTTTTTTAAAATTTAATTTGGTATTTTTTATACGCTATAGGAACATGTCACCAGTGCCAGATTTCGCGCAATTACATTTTGGATGTTTGGTGCTCTAGCAAGGGCTCAACCGCTAATATTTCTAAAAAGATCTGCAATAAACTTGAATCTTACATCGAAAGTCGCGGCTACACATTCGATCATAATGAAGCAACAACTTTACTCAAATATAATTTCAAAAGAATTTCTTTTATTTCGTTTTATAACAAATGTTGCCGAAATAAAATCTACATTGGTCGGAAACACTCGGATTGGCTTTCCAAAACAGATGACATTTCTTTAAGCTTGCAAACAGCAGCATCTCAAAATCGAGGTCGGCCTAGGATTAATTATGCAGAATGCTCCCAAAGGACAAAACGTCGCCGTATTGTTGAAAATAATAATTTAATTTAATTTAATTAGCTAAATGAGTCCGCAGGCAATGACTTACGTTTCGCAAGTCTCCAAGAGCAGCCCTCAATATTACCAGCTAAAATTTCGTCTGTCATTGATCTTATAACGGATGCTAATTTAAAAAAGCATTAATACATGTTAATAAGAACTTTCGTTAACGCAACAATAGATGCGGGTTTTTTACCATGCTATGACAACATTGTAAAGGAGAAAAGAAAATGTACCCTAACAACATAACTGTAACGGAATGTGCTGCTGAAGTAGAGCTTTAGAACCTATTAAACCATACAGCTACACGAATTCTAGAACTAGGTGAAGTTATGGAGGAGTTTGATGCGGATTCAATAAATGATTTGACATTAATTGGAAATGGGGATTGGACGGCAGCTCGGCACATAGCGAATATAAACAGCAAGTTGAGAACAATAATTTGGAGGACGCGAATTTGTTTGTTACATCCTAAGTCCCACTGCAACTTCTTACAAAATCCAAAAAAAATATTTGGAAAAATCCTCGTCTATCATCCACATGATACTGTCGTCCTATAAGACTTCAATTTAAAAAGAATCCGCTGAAGTCTCAATGGATGAATACGAATATTTCAAAGCTAAAATACTTCACCTATTACCAACCCAATATAAACTAAATGATAAAGTTATTGATGT
Organism: Drosophila biarmipes; assembly: GCF_025231255.1. Taxonomy (NCBI): domain Eukaryota; kingdom Metazoa; phylum Arthropoda; class Insecta; order Diptera; family Drosophilidae; genus Drosophila; species Drosophila biarmipes. The sequence continues at coordinate 2,174,644 of NW_026114529.1, read as the reverse complement.
TACTCATTTCCTGCAGCTGACTATGGTCGATGGTAAAGTTTAAAAACAGTAAATTGTCTGCAGAAATGACAGGGATAGATTGTCACTTGATAGGTAGGTGTCGTACAATATTAAGAACATTGTCATCAGGCTATCGAATTAATCCCGAAAAGTTTAGAATTTATGCAATAAATACAGCTGAACAACTAAATTAGCAATACTCGTGGCACTATCTCCCTGTCACAGTTCATAAAATATTGATTCACGGGCCTGACATAATTCAGAACGCTTTAGTTTGAATTGGCGAACTTTCGGAAAAAGCATCTAAGTCAAAAATAAAGACTTTAAACGATTTAGAAGCCAGCAAACACGAAAAGTTTCGCGTATTCTTACAAATACAGATTTATTTAATAGGTTATTATTAAGTTCTGACCCTTACATATCCAGACAACAAAAATTAAAAAAAAAAACAAAAAATCGATTTTGGTCGTATAAGTTAATGATTTGCTTGAGTAATGGTTTTCAGTTCGCATTAACATGTTCTTTTTACACTTTAAACTATTGAATTTTATCTTTTTTTTAATATACCTTGTTAATTGTTTAATAAAAATTAAGTATTTCATAAATTCATCTAGGCAATAACTAAAAAAAAGGGTTGAATTCTTTTAGGGGTCCGTTTTGATTTAATTTTTAATATTGGCGAAGAAATGGAGGATATATACGGTCCAATATTTTTAATATAACATTAATCGCTATCTAGCTACAAAAATTATCTCTACTGGAAGTATTTTTTTACATCTACATTAACATATTCTTTTTGCACTTTAAACTATTGAATTTGTCTTTTTTTTAATATACCTTGTTAATTGTTTAATAAAAGTTAAGTATTTAATAAATTCATCTAAGCAATAACTCAAAAAAAAAAAGGGTTGAATTCTTTTAGGGGTCCGATTTGATTAAATTTTTAATATTGGCGAAGAAATGGAGGATATATACGGTCCAATATTTTTAATATAACATTAATAATCGCTATCTAGCTACAAAAAATATCTCTACTGGAAGTATTTTTTTTACATCTACATGTTAGAGCAGTCCGATTTTTATTAAACTTAATTCAAAATTCTAAAAAATATAAAAAATTGTATTTCCAAACTTAAAAGATTATATGTTAAGTAACACCAAATATGAAATTTTTCCATATTATAACACTTATATTTAACACTTATTTTCCGATCGTTCCTACCCTTGCAGAGGGTATATTGATTTCAGTCAGAAGTTTGCAACGCAGTGAAGGAGACGTTTGCGACCCCATAAAGTATATAAATATTCTTGATCAGCGTCACTAGACGAGTCGATCTAGCCATGTCCGTCTGTCCGTCCATCTGTCTGTCCGTTTCTACGCAAACTAGTCTCTCAGTTTTAAAGCTATCAGGCTGAAACTTTCCCAAAAGTCTTCCTTCTATTGCAGGAGGTATGTAAGTCGGAACCAGCCGGATCGGACAGCTATATCATATAGCTCACAGGGGGGAAAAAGTTAAACAAAAATTTATCTTCGGTGTTTTTTAAGATATACCGTTTTAAGCTTGGAAATAAGATTTTTTAATTAGTTCTGAGTTTCGAATTAAATTTTATCAAAATCGGACGACTATATCATACAGCTGCCATAGAAACGATCGGAAAATTAGTCGTAAAATATGAAAAAAATTATATCTTTCGTGTTTTTTTTTTACATATAATCTTCTAAGCTTGGAAGTAGCATTTTTGAAATGTTTATGAATTTCGTATTCAATTAAATAAAAATCGGACTACTCTAACATATAGATGTCAAAAACATGGTCTAAAAAAATGAAATAGTTTTTTTAATATCACTGAAGTTAGCAACAATCGTTAAAAATTTGACGCCCTGTTCCTATGAATGCAAGGGTATACAAACTTCGGCTTGCTGAAGCTAACTTCCTCTTTTGTTTAATTTTATTTTCTGTACGTTCGTATGGCAGGTATGTTATATGAAAATTCAGAACTGATTGAAAAATGTTATTTCCCATTCTAGGAGGAAATATGTTAAAAAACACCTAAGATTTAATTTTTACACCCTTGCAGAGGATATAATGATTTGAGTCAGAAGTTAGCAACGCAGTGAAGGAGACGTTTCCTACCCCAACTTTATAAATTATACTTATTTTGTGTGCGGCCTGGGGTGGTCTTCCTCAGCCGCACTGGTTGAAGGGTGGTCTTCTTCGATATTGCCCACACTTAGGTGCGGGGGGAAGTGGTTGTCGCTAGTAGCGCCTGTACTTGTGAAATGACGGCTAATAGCAGCCACTTGCCAGGTTCGCCCGCGGATCCGGGGACATAATCACCGCTAGCTGCTTCTGTTGGTGTGAGGAGACTTCGAATTGCAGCCTCTGGTGGTATCCGCTCGTGGTTGCGGAAAGAGGAGGTTGTTTTTGCAACGTCTTCAAGACTATAGAAATTTTGTTCTTTATTGTTACTGAGCATGAAGTGAACTAAATTTAATTTTCGACTTAAAGCTTAAATTAACATGATACTCATAGCGGCCACGAAAATATGCAGTGCTTGCCGGCTATGCACGAGCATCCGGCCAAATTAAATGTCAGCAATTTTGGGCGGCGGTCATTCGGTCATCGACTCCGTCCGTTAGCTACTTAGTTAACTAATCCCCCCTAAAGATTGAAGCCGCCCTCGGCCGACCCTATTTCAGCAATCACTCTTCTTAACTGGACCGCAGATCTTCTGGCACCGGTGAGTCGAATGTAGGTTTTGCCGACGCAAATCAATGCGCAACATATTGCTCCTGCAATAAGCGCTACCATGTGTCGGATTGGTGTTGATTTTATTTCCAAACTTCTAAATGTATTCCAGGTTACGTTCACTCAAGCTTTGAAGGTAAGGGAGGCTTAGAGTATTGTAGTCACATTAAGCGATGATGGTCCTTTTTTAAGCGGATTTTTGATTCAAAACCAGGGTTTCATTTACCGTAACGCGCTCCCGTGTATCCAGATGCTTGTTCCGTTGTCTATTCGCACGTGCGCTAATTGATCATTGTTGATGATAATTCCTTCGTCCACATAAGTGATCGGATGTAAATCGCTTGGTTGGGTCTCGCACCTCTCCACCTGCGTCGAGCTCTCGGGTGCATGTGGTCTGCGCTGATAGTCGGCAGAAAGTGGCTCTTGGTGTTGTGAAGCAATTCTGGATCGCATGCACTAACCTTAGCATCACATTATTATGCGTTACCAGGAACATTGTAATTTTCTTACATTCTAATTTAATTTTTGGGAATTAAATAATAAAATGCAATATGTTAACGGACTGAAGCGAAATTGCCATCATTAAATTTTTGAGTTCAATCGTTAACATACGGTTTCTAGAGAGAAATGTTTCGTATAAATGGCCAGTGTCCACTTGTGAACCCTTTGCAACTTTCAGGATTTGATTTACAGTTGACGTTAATTCATTAATTTGAATTTGTATTCTGGTATATATTTCTATTCTTCTGTTGTTTGAATTGATTAATTGTGTTTCTGTAAATTTAATTCTTTCTAAGTCCCCAGCATCCGGAGTTTCCGCTGCGACTTTTAATATTGATCCTAAAAAGTCTAAACTCCTTGCTACCCTGTGGTGTACGCCTAACAAGTCGAGCAGGTCGCGGAGGTGAGCTGTGTCCACATTTAAAAATTTCTTCATGTGTGATTGGGGGAACATATCACTCATATTATCCGTTTCTTCTTCTACGCGCCTGTACTCTGAAAGGTTCGCTGAATGTCTAACGGTTGCGACGTCCTCCCACACTAGTATTCGTCAATAATAGGGATGTATTTGGATGACTTTGAACCTGTAAAATAAATTTGGAGCTATATTTTTGTTTATGAAAAGGTTGCCCACCACCAACGAGAGTTAATTTAACCTTAAAAAAGTATTTTATCAGCTAAGCAGCAGCTAGTAAAAATTTGCTACGTGGCTAATTGGAAAAAATGGTTAAAAATTTGTAGATGGACTTTTAGAATTATCTTTACAGCATTTTGGCTTTTTACAAAATTCCTTAAATAGACAATTAGAACTTGTGTTTGTGTCAGAACCCTCTGAAGTCAGGGTATGTAGAATTGACGCTCTTGTTGTATCTGAAGAACGATATCATCCAACTATGGAATTGACAATTTGCCTTCCCTGCTCTGATACCCTCTCTCCCTAAGTTTCTCCAACTAAATTGACGATGAGCTTTGCTGAAGGAATGGAGGCCAGTAAGCCCAAAGAGAATGTTCCAACAATGAACTTTCGATTCACCATTGGTCTTCGATCGCAAGCATAGACACGCTCCATAAGCTGAAATGCTAGCATCGCAGAATCTATGCAACTCAACGGAAGCCCTTGGTTGCAGTACGAATCGTGGACTGTCCCATGACGAAAGAGTGGGCTCTGGCAGTGCGTCACCCCAATCCACCTTCGCATTCCATAACAATTTTGTTTGGTTTTCAACAGAGTGATCATTGAATTTGGCAATCGTTATCAATGCAACCCGCTTAGTGGATCGTTGATTGGTTGGCTTAAGAAAAATTAAATAGGAATTGATGAGTAGATGGATCCCAGAGTAGTCCCAATGCTTTGGCGACATCCGATCCATCGTGAAATTTGATTAGCTGCTCCTTGTCGCATTCATACTCTTCTTCCAGGGCTGCCGACTCATTTGATAACCATTTGCGAATTGAAAAGTGACCTTGCGACAGTAGTTCTCTCACCTCCTCAACTTAGTCCCCACCAGATATTAAATCATCCACATAGAAATCTCTACGAACAATTTTTGCTCCAAAAGGAAATGATTCCTCCTCATCGTAAGAGAGTTGATGTATGGTCCTTATAGCCAAGAAAGCAGCTGGCTTGATTCCATAAGTCACCGTGTTCAATTTAAGAACACTCAACTCTTCCGAAGCTTCGTACTCGTGCTATCCACGTTGGCCGTTTCTAAGTATAGTGCAGTTTTCAGTGAAAAGTTGCTCACATCGCAAGACTTCCGGCAATAAAGATCGACGAATTGAAGTCTTTATTTTCCCAAAATCGCTATACTATGGCAGCAACTGTGTCATCGGAACGATCAGCTGAGTCCTTAATGTTGGCTTGTAAAAACGTTTTATGAGTTGGCTAGTTCGATGATAACCCTCCAGAGACTATCCAAGCATGTTTGGTGTTCTGAAGAGCTGGCAAAGACCCATCCAAATGTAATTGTCCCATAGAAACTATTTCGAAAAACAAATCAGTGCCGAGTAAAAGGCCAATTCATTGTGATTGATTTAAATAAGGATAATAATGTTTAGCGGCATCCTCCATGATGTTGCATTTATAATGAAATGGGGCTGATAATCAATAATACTGTGAGTCACAACTGCTGTGAATGCCGCACGATAGCTTGCATCCCGTGATTGCACATTCCATATTCCAGAAATCAAAGTTTTCGATCTTTTATGATACAAATTTAGTTGTCTAGCTAATCGAAAGGTTAAGAAGTGCTCGGCAGGGCATAAAAGCTCGAATTCTAAGACGTAGCCGATTACCAAAATAAAAAAGAGGTTTTGGGTGCAGGGCTTAGTAAATGATGATTAAGATGCGATGATGTATGCGAACATGATACATGATGAATGTAAAAAAGAGGTAGATGTTGCGCATGGGTCATGGTTAATGTGTAATAATTAATGGTTCCTTATGCGCCAAAATTTTCAGTGAATCGACTTGCACTGCTGCAAACTATGCAAACAGTTGAGGTAAGGTGCAACTTCTTTGCTTCTCTATATCGAAGATTTGGACTCAAATTCGCAGATGCGAATTCATGCAAGCACTGAGCTTCCGAGGACTCTTCGAGGATCCCGTCTCGACACCCTTTAAACCGATTATTACCTGAACGTGTGCCTGAAAGTGTTAAACTTTATTATCGAATCGATTAACCAGCAAATTCATAGCCTTTTTAATTATCATTCGAGGGTTCGAGAGAGCTTATGGCTTCCGCCCGAATTCGAAAGCAAATATTGTAATTTTTCAATGTGGCTTAGTTTATCATCATTTCCGATGACCGTAGTGAAAGTCGAAAGAAAATCCGGACACTCAGAGTAGGATCGACGAATACGAGCAATATTCATATTTAGCAACCGAAGCTTCCTAGATCGAACGCACAAAAGAAAGATCCGCATTATTAGGGATATCAATAAATGTTGAATTTGCAGCGGTTGAAGCCAGCAATCGGGACTTGCAATGAGCAGCCAAGCCTCGGCCAAGATTTGCCCTTAAGGAAATGATCCATTCCTTTCGCATCCAGCAGAAAATCAGCTTCGTCAAACTGATTAACCGAATAAGTGTTTAAAAAAGATTTCATCGAGCTTATTTGCCGCAAAATAGATTGGACTTTGACTCGGTAGTAGTCAACGTCACTTGTGGATTCATTCCCGAACCGGGAAACTACGGAAAGTATCAATCAAGAGAAAAAAAATGAAATAAAATAAAATTTTAGAGACACGACACACCGTTTACTTTTTAGTTAACAAGCGTCGCTTAAATTCAACGGAATCTTTAACTTGGTAGTTGTTGTTTTTACCGACAAATTGCCTGCCTAGCAACAGCGGATGTAGGTCGATGGCCAACGAGAACGATCTTGCTTAGGAGGAGTCAACAATGCAAAACCCCCCATTTTCAGTTTCGACCCCTGACGCACCAACACCAACACCTGGCTGCGTGGCTGGACGTAGTGTCACTTCTGGTACTCAGGGACTCGGACATACGCCGCTCCGGGAATTCACGAGTTAGACCGTAGGCTCTCCTGCAAAACTTCACTCGAGACCTTATTGATCGACCACTCTCCCATCCGGCTGATCGCGTCAGGAACTACTCAATTCCACTTGACGTACGGTGCTCACGATTACTTGTCGCCAGCCTCCAATCCTCAAACTCTGACCGATTTTCCAGGCGTAACGCCAGGACTTCGTTGACAGAAATAAACAGATCGCCTTGACTTAGCCGTGTGATGCCCTCTGGACCTCAGCTACCTGTGTCTCAATTCTGAGATTCCTTGTAATCCCAATCCCAAACTTCTCGAGATAGCGATCTTGCTCCTTGTGGTTGCTCCCTTGTAGTTTACTTGGTTGGTTACTTTGTTCACTTTGTTCACTTTGATATCTGCTCTGATCTGACCGTGATCGACAGCTTGTCTCGACTGCCTTTGATCGACTTATCTTGATTGACTGATCCCCTTGCCAACGCTCTGCGGCTTTTTATATGGCCTCTGGGAACTATTATTTCCCTTTTTTCTCCACTCCGGGTCCAAAGTCCACGGCTCCTGTGGCTCACTTGTCCTTCATGCGCTGCTTGCAACGGACCTCCTGCCTAATGATGCCGTCCCGCTGTGGTGGCACTTCTTCTCTTAGTGCAAGTCCCCATTCTCTCTTTCTCCATCACTGGTCTTCAAAGTCTCTTTTTCTCAATCATTGGTATTCAAACTCTCACGTTCTCCAAATTCTCACGTTCACCATCCTTAATCTCCAAACTCCTCTCTAACCGTATCTGGTAAGCGGACGGCCATCTGCTGTTATTGTTGCTAGGATTTGTGTGGAGTTTTTCAACTCCTCAGAGCACCCCATTTTTTACCTGCATTTCTTATTGCACAGAAGAATGAACGTGGAAGAGCCACACAATAGGAACGGCCCGGTATGAGTATGGACACACCTTGTTGTAGCTTGTTAACAAGAAAGACACAGAAAAAATTCACTAACTGCCATGGTAACCACTCCTACAAGGAGATGAAGGACCGCATGCGAAAAGTGACAGCAACGCGTCATCAGAATACCAAAAATGCGTACTCTTACTGGCGTACGACGCTGAAAGTATTTCTCGGCACGGCTGCAAGATCCTCATTTGGTCAAATAAATACCCAGAATGCCCTTCGATCAGGGACGGAAAACCAAGGAAGCGCGCCCCACAAACATATACAACTTCCAAACAAGAGGCTACACTTTGTACTACATAGATCATCCAGATCTTAATCAGGGATGCATCAAGCACCGCTTTCACCAAAGGTTTGCAACTAATTATTTCCAAGCCACGTCTATCAAAGTGCAGTCAGGCAACGGGAACCTCAGCATAGCCGCTGTCTTCTGCCCGCCTCGCTTTACAATATCTAAAGGAAAATTCATGGATCTTTACAACTTGCTTGGAGATCACTTTATAGCTGCAGGGGACTATAATGCCAAAAACATTCATTGGGGATCACGCCTTGTTACTCCCAAAGGAAGGTCATTATAAAATGCAATCATTAAAATAGTAGATTATAGTATTTTTCCCCTGGTTGGTACTGGCCAAAAGACCCCAGCGCTTTCGGACCTGACGTTAGACCATTCACCAATGCTAATAATAATAATAATTCAAAGCCCAAAAACTACAGAACACCCCATAGGCTGACGTCGCACAAAACCAATTGATTAATATTTAAAAAGTATGTAAGCTCACACATTAAATTATCCCCTCAGTTCAACATTAAAGCGGAGATCGACTGCTGTACCGCTGATCTTGAAGAAGTATTTTCAAACAAACCCCTTCATAACTAATATGTAAATTGAACTGTTAGTCATTAAAAGAGGCGTTGGCGACGCGTATGGCAAACCAATAGATCATGTCTTAAGGAAGCCACTCGCACACTTATTTTTAGATCTAAAGCAAGAAAAAAAAGTCATTGGGGAACTGAAGCCGAAAAAGGCCCCTGCCTGTCACATAATTAACCCTTTGAAGTTATTTGTAAGCTCTTCAGTGGGATCGTGGGTATCAGCTACTGTCGGAAAAAATGAATAAAATATTGTATCATTACGATACCAAAGCCTGGCAAGGACCATGCAATTCTTTTATCCTACAGACCAATTAGTTTATTATCGCGTCTGTCTAAGTTGTTCGAAAAATGCTTTCTAACCCGCATATCTAGATGCACACAATGTTATCCTGGCTCATCAATTTGCCTTTCGTCAAAACATTGGATTGAACAATGTAACAGAATAACATCAAAAATTCGCACAGCCTTTGAGCACAAGGAATACTGCAGCGAAGTATATCTCGATGTATACGTGCGCTGACAACACCTCAATTTTAAGTCACTCTAGGTGCCCAGATCGAGACACAATACAGCTAGCAAACCACTTCCTTGTAGTAGAAAATGAATGAAAATGTTAACTCATAACGTTTACTTTCAAAAGTCAAACATTCCCTCCACTATCATTATATATCAGGAAGATTCCCCAAGTCAACGAGGTAACATATCTCAGCGTCCACCTTGACAGATGACTAACCTGGAGAAGTCACATCGAACGAAAGAATGTACATCTAAAACTAAAAGCTTCCACTGGATTCTAAACGGTCGTTCACCCCTGCGTATGGACTACAAGGTTTTGCTCTACAGCTCTACTTTCAATCGGATCTGGACCTACGGCTTCCAGCTATGGGGGAACGCCAGAAGACATTAGACATTATACAGCGCGTTCAATTGAAACTCCAGCGAACTATCACTGGGGCACCATGGTATATTCGCAACCAAAACATCCACAGGGACCTAGGCATTCCTACCATAAAAGATGAAATAAACAAACAAAAAGCGTCCTACAATGAAAAAGTCTCTGTGCAGCCCAATCGCCTCGGAAGAGCTTTGACTTGGGTTTCCAGCCGATCCCGTCTACAACGCAACGACCTGCCAAGACAGCAATAATATAAGACCCCTTTAGCACAATATCATTCATATGACTGTTAGTTAGATTTATTAGTTTAAGCGTTGATACAATTATTGCTAGTATCCAAAGGGAGAAGATTCAATTCATAAATAGCAGAAACAAAAATAAAACCAATTTTTGAGACAATTTTGAAGAAGTTTTCCCTAGTAAAATTGTACATTTTTCCTATGGACAGGTCCGACTGGCTAGTAGTTGCTGTTCCGAGACTTCGCCGGTAATCACGGGCTCTTCCCGACAACGCCTCTTGAAACCAAAAATCAATCGACCGCTCGTCCTTCGCGCCAGGTCCTGCTTAGTCGGGCAAGGCATACTGAGTTTAAGACAATTTTTCCCCCAACATATGTTTCTTATCTTTGACATTTCCGCCGAGCGATACGTAAGGGTGTACAGTTAGTAAAATTATAAACAAGCCAACTTGACTTAGACGTGTGATGCTTTCCGGCCCTTATTTCTGGACCTCATATATTTCTGGATACTCATATATACTAATGTATCATCAAACAAAATTTCTTTAAATATGGGTTTTGGCCAACCCGTAGTACTGTGTATGACCCTCTCCTTTTTTTCCCATTCGTGTACCCCCGTCCCCAATCAACATCGTTTACTCTGTGCTTTTTGGGCGTTTATTTATTTTTTTTTTATTGCGCGAACACACGGATGCTTTCAACTCCCAAAGTCAACCGGTATCCCCGTCCGCCCTTGGCGGTCAGGACACACAGCCGGCCAATCGCTCCGGGCCACCTCGTCCTAACCTCCTTTCTCCGGGGCCAAAAATTGTCGAATTCTGCCGGGGGTCTACGTGACCGTTGGCTGGAGCCACACCCTGGGCCCTTTCTTCAACGATTCCTCCGTCCATACTGCAGGCGTCGGGTATCCTTGCATTGCATACTGGCATGATAGCTATGGGGGTTTCCTTACATGGTATCCTTCAGTGGTATATTTCCATGATATCCGATGGGTATCATTTGGGGTGTCCTTGAATGGTTTCTTTGAGCATATACTCCGGGTGCCCTTGACCTGGTACTTCGAGGATAATTCCTCGACCGCTTTAGTCAGGTTGTGTTCCTTGGCTCATACTATGTCGCCCAACGCTTCCTCCTTCCCGGATTGTAGTGTCTGGCTTGGTCCTGGGATGCCTTTTCGACATTTTGCCTTATGATCTCAAGGACCTCATCCAGTCTGTTGGCGTTTTCTTTCGGTGTTTCCAAAGATCGTACAGTACCAAGAGTTTATAAGGGTAGACCATGCAAGGACACCCAAAGGATACCCCAAGGGCAGCATTTGGCCATGCTTAGATCTTGGTAGAGGACACCCTTGGTGAGTATCCCTGGAGGTTGTCTTTGTAGGGAGAAAATACTTCGGGGCATTCTTGGGCGGTATCCTTGGAGTACTATTGGTACTCATGGGGTATTGTTTGAACATCATTTTATGTTCGAATGATATGCTTTTGCTACTGTTGTGTCGTCCTTGTGAGTGTCCTTCCCGTGTGGCGTAATCGCGAATGACTCTGTCGAATTCCCGACGCTGTTGGCCCGACGCAATTTGTTGGCGTATACTTCCAGGGTGGCTGGGTAGACGTGGTTCCCTGCCTACAATTAGCACCGGTATATTGCAGGTGGATTCCCTTTTCGGTGACTGGAACAGTGTTGCTCCAAAGCCGTAGTTGCTGGCGCTTTTTTGTAAGATGAAAGTTGTACTGAAGACAGGGCATGCACATTCAGGGGTTTGATTCTCGAAAAATCTAGGTATTCTGTGAAGCTTGAAGGCCTTCATTTCGGCGATGGATTACTGGCTTTACCCTCCACTGGAATAGATCTTCCCTAGCACGGTCAACGCGTATGCCAGTATCCATCCTTCAGGTCCAAGCTGATGCTGTTTTGCGGGGCATTGTTTACGTTTCCTTCACTGACTTTGGGTTAATCTCCACTTGCCTGTTTTCTTTTTCACCATTTGTAGAAGCTCGTCCACCTTTGTTTATCTCCTCTTGGATTTTTCGGTTTATGGTACAGTATCCATGCTTGATTGGCTTGTCATCCTTTATTTTGACCTGGCGCTCCGCCATATTGGATTTTCCCGTCATGGTGCTGAAGTCCGCCATTTTGTTTCCAGGAACGTTGTTGTCTCGTTCACCTTGCTTACCTGTTGAATGACTGCTACCGAAAGCTTCTCGTCGAGATATCCATTGGGTAGGTTACTGGCTGGTATTATGAACTTGTGTCCGGCACATCTAAGTTCGGTTACGACTTGTGTAAGAAATACCAACGAATCAACTACACTTGGGATAAAAGATTCCACTTGGGAAGTACCCCGTTGACCGAAAGAACTAACACAATTTCCCTTTGTACAAAATGGAGTCGGGGGACCGACCACTATTTATTTAGCTGGGTGACAGAATGCTGCTTTGCGGGGCATTGTTTACGTTTCCTTCACTGACTTTGGGTTAATCTCCACTTGCTTGTGTTCTTTTTCACCATTTGTAGAAGCTCTTCCACCTTTGTTGATCTCCTCTTGGATTTTTCTTGATTGGCTTGTCATCCTTTATTTTGACCTGGTGCTTTGCCATATTAGATTATCCCGTCATGGTGCTGAAGTCCGCCATTTTGTTTTCAGGAACGTTGTAGTCTCGTTCACCTTGCTTACCTGTTGAATGACTGCTACCGAAAGCTTCTCGTCGAGATATCCATTGGGTAGGTTACTGGCTGGTATTATGAACTTGTGTCCGGCACATCTAAGTTCGGTTCCGACTTGTGTAAGAAACACCAACGAATCGACTTCACTTGGGGATAAAAGACTCCACTTGCGAAGTACCCCGTTGACCGAAAGAACTAACACAATTTCCCTTTGTACAAAATGGAGTCGGGGGAGCGACCATTTATTTAGCTGGGTGACAGAATGCGAATTATTTATCGCGCTCAAATGCGCAATGGTGGCTACACGGAGGAGAGAAGCATTCTATGGCATTCTATGGCTTGCTTGAAAGCCAAAAACTAGACTATAATTCTTATAAGACATTTTTAAAGAAAAGTATAGTATTAATTCAACATTTAGAATTGAACATTAAAATGAAATCTAGCCAGTTTTGTGAAAACAGTCGAAAAGTGGCCTTAAAAAACTTTTTGCTGTTCATTTAAAACTCTTACATGTTTTTATAATTATTTAGGGACATTTATATATACTCGTATATATGGACGTTGATGCACTTCGAACAGTACAAACAAGTGGCCCAACGACACCAAGCACGTGCTTGTTACGCGCGAGGCCTTTTATTCAATTTGGGCAAAATGCGAGTTCGCGAGGAAGATACATACATAAAACAAATAGAGACGGGACACAAATGAAAATAAAAGGCACAACTAAGAATTGAGCAAATTAGTTAAAATATTAGTTTTTAATACCGGGATAGATGTTGAAATGCAAATTAAATGATAAAGTTTATTATAGTTACTACATAGAACGCGAAAGGGCTCGTGCAGACAAAAATTTGATGTACATCGTAGCAAATTTAGAGGATAATAATTTCGTGTTAGTCTAACGGGAACGTTGAATTGAACGTTAAAAGTTCTGCAGAATCAATGTCACCTCTTATAAGATTTTGTATAAAAATAGTACAAGTGTAGGTTAATTAAGCAATTGTAATCTACTCTCGTAGGAAGGAAGCCTTAGCCAGTTCAAACTACGCAGGGCAAATAAGAGAAATTTTTTTGTACCGACTCAATACGGTCGATGTGCACTTGATATTGTGGACTCCAAACTGACTAACAATATTCCAAAATAGGACGAACAAGGGAGGTAAATAATAATGTGGTCGTATAAGGGCCATCAAATTCTTTTGACCAACGCTTTATAAACCCAAGAACACTCATGGCTTTGTTAAAAGTGGACATAATGTGGCAGTCAAATTTAAGTTTAGGGTCAAGAAGAACACCTAAATCGTTAACTGAATAAATACGGTCAAGTGGCGTATTTTTAAGAAAGTAACTGATAAACATAGGAGTACCCCTATAAAAAGTCATAACGTTGCATTTTAGGCAGTTCAAATTTAAAAGGTTGTACTCACACCATCCATGAAAACAATCAATATCCGACTGTAAGTTAAATCCCGACGCTGTATCATTATATGATAAACAAAGCTTTACATCATCAGCATACATTATTACACGAGAATGTGTTATGATTGAGGGAAGATCGTTAATAAACAAAGTAAACAGCAAAGGGCCCAAATGACTACCCTGAGGCACTCCAGATGTCACGTAGATCAATTTTGAAAAAGCATTCTTGAATATAACCCTCTGAGTCCTACCATTCAAGTAACTTGAAATCCAAGATAATAGATTACCAGGAAACCCAAGCTGATCTAATTTAAATAAAAGAAGTGAGTGGTTAACGGAGTCAAAGGCCTTACTAAAATCTGTATATACAATGTCAGTCTGCATTTTTTTCTTAAACCCATTTATTACAATAGATGACAATTCAAGAAGGTTGGTGGTGGTCGGTCTTCGCTTAACAAAACCATGCTGACACGGTGATATAAGCGAGGAACATAAATGTTGCAAATGAGAAGTGATAATACGTTCAAATGCTTTAGGAATTGCCGACAATTTAGAAATACCTCTATAATTTTGGGCATCTGCCTTCGCACCTTTTTTATGGAGTGGAATAATAAAAGAGTCCTTCCAGATAGAAGGAAAAACTGATGATGAAATAGACAAATTAAAAAGTTTAAGAATCGGTTTACAAATGATTGACGCACAAAACTTAAGCACACATCCAGGAAGTCCAACTGGACCAGGAGAACATGTCTCTGCTAAGTCTCTGACGAGAGAGCTTTCGGTGATTACAGGGGAGAAAATACAATTTGCCCTATTTAAGGGATTAGGGTAGTTAGAACTTGACCAAGCTGTCGAGCTATAAGTAGTTCGGAAAAACTCAGCAAATAAATCAGCAATTTCAGAATCCGTCGATGCCTCCATTGAGTTTAGACGTACCAATGAAGGCAATGCCGATGCCTTACGCTTGCCATTAACAAAATTGTAAAACTGTTTCGGATCGTTTAAAAATTCAAATTTACATCGACTTAGATACATGGAGTAGCAATGAGTGTTGAGAACATTAAAATATGTTCTAGCCACAACATATATCTACCCGATTTTTTATACTTTTTATAAGTGTTAGATTTAAGGTTTTTAAGTCTTTGAAGCGCATTGGTAAACCAAGGAGGTCTATTTAGGTTTGAAAGAAACCCATCAGATACGCATTCATTAAAAAATGTATTTAAGGCTGTATAGAATAGTTCAGTGACACTTTCAATGTCTGTACAATTGTACAAGTCTGTCCAATTATAATGAGAAATCATATCGTTAAGTTTATTATAGTCACATTTACGAAAACATCTCATTTTAGTTGGAAAAACTAAAGGAGAGAGGGTATCAGAGCAAGGGAGGCAAATTGTCAGTTCCATAGTTGGATGATATGGGTCTTCAGGTACAACAAGAGCGTCAATTCTATATACTGTGATTTCAGACGGGTCTGAAGCAAACACAAGCAAGACTCTATAGTATAAATTTTTTAAAGCAGACTTTTTTTCGGACTTCCCGCAATACTGGCGGGGCTTTTCTAAAAGTCGTTTTATATAGTGCTTATTTATGCACATACACCTATAAAGTCAGCAATACCACTTCGCTACCAAATGCTAAAACATTGAAAAAGAATGTGCTTTCTGTTTAATAAGGGCATACCACTTCGCTACCAAATGCTAAAACATTGAAAAAGAATGTGCTTTCTGTTTAATAAGGGCATTGATACACAAAAAAAAAAACACATAGTAACAATAACTTACACCATTATTGCCAAACATAAGGGTCATACCATTTCTGCAACATCCTGGTACAACATCGAGCGTTATTTGTTTTTTATTTAAACGCTGAAGTTTCGAAAATATAACGCTGCTTCAGCAGGGTGCCGATTGACTTAATCGGTTGACTAAAAAAGTTTTTCTCGCCCACTCTAACGCCTACAAATAACCAAAACACTGTAATCCATACACATTACCATATATTAAAATAGCGGTTAGAGGGCGCTATACAATATCGCTTTGCTTCCTATAAGCTGAGTCTAGGCACTTGACTATAGCATCCCTCCTTGTTTTTTTTAGATTTTTACACATCAATCGATATGTATGTGTAAGTCAAAACCAATTCATATTTGTTTAATTAATATTCCCTTTCATTTCAATGTCACATGTCAAGTGACACGTTCAATGTGAAATCACTTCGAAAATTCCGTATATTTCGAAAATCTAAATTATTATTTAAAATTGCATTCATTTTTATTTACGCTTTACTTCATTTTAATTAAAGTTTTTTGTGGAATTACAGTGATTGTTAGTTAGCCTAGATTTGTGTTTTTTTATTTTGTTTTTTTTTTACATTTGTCATCGTCTTCCTTGATCATTTGTCTGTGTCCTCCAAATCCCTGGCCAAAGCTCCGAAATAAATTATAACATGTGCTTAAAAAATATGTTTACTTGGTATACATTACTTGTATATTTTTACCTTTTCAAACTGTGTAAAAGCCTTTGCGGAATTTCTATTGGCTTAAAACTTGAACATAATACCACCTTCAGGTAACAGAGCCAGAATTTTCTAGGTTATGTTGTAAAACCTATAAAAGATCTCAAAAGGGGACTATTTTAAACGTTGATCAACACACAACATTCTGCACTTAAGGTAGAACTTACCGGAGTTTATTATTTTCTAAAATTATCGCTTAAATCAAATTGTGCTGCAGCGCATTTTTTAAACCGAATGCTCCATGTCTTTTCCTCCGTTTAATGTCTTGCTAAAAATAACAGAGAGACCCCAAAAAAAAGGAACGGCCAAGGGTTTATAAAATTTAGAAAGAGTCGGATATCTCCGAAAATCTGCATCTCTTTGTTGCACGATCGCTTTTGTCGGCACTTTTCTACGCTGTGCCGACAGCGGCACAGAGTTTTAGGCATTTGGAAATATGTGAAAAAGAAAGAGGTTTTTTTAGGAATCGACAAATCATTAATTTTGAAGAAATCTCTCATTACAACAAGTTTCAAAAGGTTTAAGAGAAGCCGACTTCCATATTGTGAAACACATTTTAAGGGTGGCTATAAGGCTCTAAGAAATGAAATTAAAATTTTTCAATCTAGCACAAAAATAAGAAAATAAATAAAAACAAACAAGAACGCCAGAGTCGAGTGCCTTGATTATCACTTACCCCTTACTCAGCTAAAGGGAGCAAAAAAAAATTAGTATATATAAGCAGCAAAAAGATATTGTAACGCTTTTTCCATATATGGTTATGTGAGTGGCAGACACATTTAAGCGTATTAATTTGTTTTGTATCAATTAGTTGTAATACATGCCAATATGCGTTCTTATCACATACCATTAATATCGGGCGGCAACACAACACATAATAATATACATAGGACATTGCCCTTGTCACTCAGCGACTGCGTGCCAAGTGTCCACAACCATTTCAAGTGCAAACGTAATATGATCTGCACTCTTAGCATACCGCGCTTAGAGCCGAGTCAGCATGGTTCCCATACTGACCGCTTATATGCATATGTGCATGCATAACTCTCTCTCTGCCCGTTTTACATATTGTTACATTACTTATATATATAAAATATATAAAACGGCTGCTCTGCCGCTGCGCCGATAGCTAGCAAGCCTTAGTCTAAGAGAACCAAGGTTCATTCGAATAAATACGGTGAAAACAACCACAACCGATGGCCTAGTTAGTTTAAAAATGCGGTTGAACCAAATCTTACATGGCGACCGTGACAAGTGTGACGAGGAGCAGCGAGGAGGCAACTGAACTTACTACACTCAGCAAAAAAATAAAAGTTATAAATCAAAAACTCATAACAAAAACAAATAATCCCAAGACACTGACGATAAGACCAGAAGTCTGCCTGACCGACTGCCCCGGACCTCTCTATTCTGCAACATGTAATTACGCATACATGAAGCCGAAGACCAGTGCGAAGACCGGCACTGGCCCCGCCTAAGCCTATAGTCCCCGGACATCAGCAGCAGATCAACAAGCGAGAGGGGCAACCCGCCACTTTCGCCTGCGAAAGAGCGTCAGTGCAGCCAACCGGCGACGACCAGCTGACGCAAAAGATGAGGATCATCAATAAATATTAAAATTAATATAAAACAAAATTTTTGTAAAATCGTTTTAATCGTTTAGAAGTGTATCCCGTAAAGCTATGCGAAACTATAGGTAGGATATATGTAAAAGAAAACAAAAGGAAGATAAGTAAGAAAGGCCCTTATAGAATAGATGAGGAGTAATTCGATAATTAAATTCAGAGAAGAAATACATGATAATTACCATTATAGTTTTAATAAAACAATAATGGCTATAGTAGACGTTAAGTAAGTGAATTCCACTACTAACATAATAAATTGAAAAAGTTGAAGCAAATAACATTGATTTGGAATTCGTAAGTATAATGCTAGTAATAATTGTTGTCATAATGTGCGTCAATTGCTTTTATAAATTGTACAAACATCATAATAAATGTTTGAAAAAAAGATATATGAGCCATGCGAATGACTTGGGACCCAGATTTCAGTAGAAAAGTTCAGCAATTAATATCTACAAGCCCTGTTAGTGTATACGAGTTGAAAATCCTTTATATAGACACATTTAACTGTCATGCCTCACCATTGTTTCACTGCACTGCAACCCAAAAAGGAGTAGTACTATCGACCATTTCGGGTAGACGTTAGATCAAAATAAACGAGCATCCAATTTTAGGTAGAGCAATTGTTATGAATGGAATGGAATGAAAGCAGAATTCGACAAATCGCATAATTCATTAACCCAGAATAGACCGATACAGAAAACCACTTTTATAAAACACGTAGAAATATTAGTTAATTGCTTTAATGAAGCACGAAAACTAATATATGAACACAGAGATAAGTTTAATCAAGATCATTGGTCTCAAGTATCAAAGTTTTTGATCGGACTAAAATCCAATTTGACAACTACTAGAGAAATGTTCAAGCTTGATAAATCAATAACTAATATTCTCAATACTTCACTAATAATTGAAACTGGTAAAGAAACAGTATCAAAAGAAGTTATTAATATTAACCAAAAGGCTTTGGAAAAGAAAGAAATAAATAATCTCACTATCCCAGATATATTAATGTCTGATTTGGATAATTCTGCAGATTCAGACACTAGCTCGAGCACAGTTTAAGTAAAATATATTATAATGGCACAGTCAAATACTGATTTTATCAACACTGCATCAAAGCATATACCAGTAATTGATGGTAAAGCAGAAAACTTAACAAGTTTTTTCGATGCATTGGAAATTATAGAATTAATAAAAGGCTAACACGAACAATTAGCTATTTCGATAATAAAAACAAAGCTAAAAGGTGGAGCCATAAACAAATTACCCCATTTCCGGACTAAAAAGCAATGTCAAAGGCGAAACTGTAGAAGTACTATCAGCCAAACTGATGAATCTACAGCAACGAAACAAAACTGCTAAATAATACACGTCAGAGGTTGAGCAGATGACGAAAGCTTTAGAAAGTGCGTAAATAAAGGACGGCCTAGACCTTGAATTAGCCAGAAGTTGACAAAGAATTGCGCAATTGATAAGGTAAACCTTATCATGCAGCCTAGTCCACTTTCAACACATCTCAGAATATATTTTTTACTTTTACTAATGTATCCACAGAAAGAGAACTGGTGTTTTTAGTAGACACTGATGCAGACATTTCAATAATCAAAACTAATAATTAATATAGAGAAAAGTCTGTATTATCTCAACCATCAAAAACGTTCCTTCACAATTTAAGTCACAGCTCTCTAGCTTATGCACCAAATACAGTGACATATTCGGATTGGAAACAAAACCAATCAGTACAAATAATTTCTACAAACAGAAACCGAGATTAAAGGATGATGATGGCGTTTAGTGATTGACTATCGTCAAATAAACAAAGAATTTTTATCCGATAAATTTCTACTCCCTAGAATGGATGACAATTTAGTACAACTAGGGCGAGCCAAATATTTATCGTGTCCTGACCTTATGTCAGGATTCCACCGAGATATAACGCCATTTTCAAAGAGCAATGGCTCGTATCGTTTCACGCGATTACCTTTCGATTTAAAAATTGCGCCTAATTCAATTCAAAGGATAATGACTATTGCATTCTCTGGATTAGAAGCATCACAAGCATTCCTTTATATGGATGACTTAATAGTTATGGGTTGTTCCGAAAAACATATGCTTCACAACTTAACAGATGTTTTTGAGAAATGCAGGGAATACAATCTAAAATTACATCCAGAAAAATGTTTGTTTTTTATGCATGAGGTGACTTTTCTTGGTCATAAATGCACTATAAAGGAATATTTCAGATGACAAGAAATATGACGTCACATAGTAAGACCCCACTAACAATAACAGACACACCCTTAAATGTTTTCGACAGAGTGATAGTGGACACTATTTGTCCACTACCAAAATCAGAAAATGGCAACATGTATGCAGTCACTTTAATATGTGACTTAACTAAATATTACCATACCTGTTCCGAATAAGAATGCTGATACTGTTGCTAAAGCAATATTTGAATCTTTTATCCTGAAATGCGGTCCAATGAAGAAGTTCATTACGAATATGGGAACAGAATACAAGAATTCAATGATAGACAATTTGTGCAAATATTTAAATATTAAAAATATAACATAAACAGCACACCACCACCACACAGTTGGAACAATAGAAAGAAGTCATAGAACTTTTATTGAATACATACGATCTTATATATCGTTTGATAAAACTGATTGAGACGTATGGCTTCAATATTTTGTCATTTGTTTTAACACCACCCCCTCTATGGCACCTAATTATTGTCCATATGATCTAGTATTTGGTAAAACAAGCAATTTAATAATTTAATAGCATAGAGAGCATAGAAACATTATATAATATAGATGATTATGATAGAAGTAGCATATAAAAAACAAAAATAATGATAGGAGAGCATAAGAATAAAAACGTGGTACAATACGATCAAAAAGTAAACAATATATAGGAGATAGAAATAATGTTATAATAGTTAATGACAAAAATAAAAAACAGATAGTTCATAAGGATAGACTACAACTTTTTATTTCATAATCTCACTCAGTATGGCCATACATAGATAATAACATATATATATATATATGAATATTTTTATAAATAAATACTTTTGATCAATTCATTTTCTTTATCGTTATTATGTAGAACCTCAAATACAAAGAAAAAGTTTAATTTTATAGATAATATAGATATTATATAAAACGGCTGCTCTGCCTCTGGGCCGACAGCTAGCAAGCCTTAGCCCAAAAGAACCAAATTCATTCGAATAAAGATGATTAAAGCAACCACAAACTATGGGCTAGTTTTTTTAAAAATGCGATTGAACCAAATCTTACACAACTTGTATCGATGAGACAAATACATTTAAGCTAAAGTTTATTTATTTGCGTGAAAACTGGTCATAACATTTACTTTAAAATATTTTTGGCAAAAAATATGTAGGCGCTATAGTTTTTCGCGGATTGTGGGCGTTTGAGAGAGCGTGGCACACTCCCACTACTCTAGCTCTGATCAAGAATATTTAACCTTTTTGAGAATTGAAACGCTTTCTTTTATATATTACTGTTTTATCTATTTTATATATATACATATATAACTTTTTATTATAGTATATTATAATAGTATATTATATATATATATATAGATATAATTAATTATTATAATGTATATATATACATATAACTTTTTAATGTAAAAATTATAAGATTTAATTAGGTACCAATTGATCAGGAACTATGTAATATATAAAAGAAAGCGTTTCAGTTATATATATATTTATACTAGCTGACCCGGCGAACTTTGTTCCTACCAACGCATGATGTTCATGAAGCAGACACTGCAAGTCTTGAAGAATTGCTCGCTTCATTCCTGCATTAATCCCTAGGCGTCGATCAAGTTGTTCTTCCATGTTGCCCTTGAAATATATTTGTAAAAATGTATTCTGTGTATCTTCGAAAGGTAGTAATGATCCAATTCGATGGTGAATCTGTCCTTGTATCTACAAAATAAAAACCAGACAGTATTAACTGGGTTATAAACACTTTTTCTGTAGGAGAGTAGTATAATACATACCAATAGATAAACTAAGTTATTCTTTAACTACATTCTATGTAAGTACAAAAATAAATACCTTAAATGTCGGATTAAAACCTCCTTCTTTGATAATGTCTGCCCCAAATAACGTCATTTGGAAACAACTATTGTATTTTCGAGTATTTGCAAGAAAGTGGCGTGATTCTTGTGTTTCGCCGCAAAGCAATGAATACAATGGCTCATGTGGCGGAGTCAACACTGGCAATTTCACTTTACCATTAACGCAGCATAATCCAGGCGTTTCTCCGGAAAACTTTAATGCACCACAATACTCGCAAACAACGTCCATTTGAACAATGCAAACGCTAGGATGCAAGCTGTAATCATTGCTGCAATCGTATCGAAACGCAGCTCGATTCAAATCAGCTAAATATCTTGTTCTGCTTCGCAAATTATCTATTTGTTGACTTCTGTTGTTCGCTTGACGATTCTGCATTGCCAACCGAGCTGTCTCACGGGCTGCTTCACTTTGCTCTCGTGATTGAGAAGCACGAAGTCGAGCCATACTATTGCGGCGCTGTTCACGTGCAATTTCTTGTTCTTCTTCAGTCCTTTCATTTGCAGTATTTTGTATTCTTCTTGCATTACGGCTTTGTCGGGAAAGATTCGATCGTCTTGGTCGCGGCATTATTAATTAAACTTCACTACACTTCAATCCACTTGTTAATTATTTTTTTAATAGAAATAGTTTTAATATTGATTTCTTACAAATATCAAATTGTCATCCATACGTCATTACATAGCTGTCATTTTACGTCAATTACATAGTTATTCCAAGTCCTATTCTTTTTTGTTATACCACGTTTTATAGTGACTGACGTTTCATGTCAAGTCACAGAGGAACGCTGTCGACCGGGATAAAAAGTATCCTATGTCCGTCTCCTGTAACTAACACGACTTTCTTTTATATATATAGATATATAACGTAATATATAAGTTAAGTCCTTCTTAATATAGCTTGCATTGGTCCTGGAGAAGGACCTGTTCAATACCTAGTATTGACGGAGTTAAATCCTCGGTAGTCCAGAGAGTTAGGTCCCAAGCTTTCCCTCAAGTCCAAGTAATTCAGCAGAAGACTCAGTTTCAGTTTCAACGTTATAATTGTGCTTATTAAATATAATTTAAGAAATCTAAGTTATTATCTAGTCACTGTCAAATCCAAAGTGTCGGTGCATTCTCTCTTCTGTTACCACCAGCCCTCGGTGGGTTGGCGTCGACGTGGGCGTCAGCGTCAGCTTTTGCCGATTTTGTATTTCTCACCGTACTCCACTTGCACGGTGAGCAGTCAGTAGGCTGCCGGATGTTGCTGTGCTGACTTGGCACGTGGGCGGGGGCAGGTGGGTCGATGCCCGGTCAGTGCATGTTGGCCGGCTGATATTATTGGGCCGAATCAGCACCGGGGCGGGCGCATGTAGTCGGTGCTGTTAACTTTTAACTCAGGTAGTCGGTGCTGTTAACTGTGAAAATCTGCGTCCCGCAGGTAAGCCACTCTTCACGGGGGCCGCACTGATGGTGCGATTATATACGATCCGGTGACGTTTGACGAAAAGGTGACGTTTCCCAGAGTCCGCTATGACCGTTCCGTTGAAGTTCGTCAAGAACAGAGTGCCGTCGTCGACCAACTCCACTTTCTCTTGGTCGTCTCTCAGGTCATTGCAGAGAGCGTGTCCTCCCTTTAAGTGCCTGGGGATGCAGCTGGTCCGTCTAGTTTCCTTAAGTTTTTTCCAGCAAATGGTCGTATTTCCGATGGAGAGGCAGTTTCCCAATACCGCATAGGTTTCTTGGGTGTCCATCGCCATCCTGTGTTACTCCAGCACCACCTGTTTACCCTCCGTGATCGTCGGATAGAGGAGCATTAGCTTGTATCGGATGTCCACAACTTTGGGTAACGCCATCACGTATAGCAGGCAGGTTCCGTTGGTAAAAATTGAGGGTTCTGCGAACTCCACAGCTTCCACCACATTTTGGTATGGCAGACTGCAGTTTCCGCTAGAATGGTTTCTATCTCTTTTTGATCCAAGAGGTTTGTATTCACCACGGACGCCTTCGCCAGTTGACAAGCTCGTGTTATTTCGTCCACCTGCTTAAGTAATATCTTTGTTTTGTGCTTTAGGATTGTCGACAAATGGTGGCAAATCGGTGGCTTTTTCAAGATAGTGGACCACCGATGTTTCCTCGGTGGTCTTGTCAATAATATTTTGCATTTGGCCCAGGTCGATTACATGGGCGAGTTTAAACACCGCGTTTACATGACACACCACGCATTGTTGCAGTGGAACGATGGGCGTATAGTATCTGAAGATGCGCAGGGCAGTTGCGACTTGGATAAAAAGACATATACTTGGGAGAGAGACCCGATTTTATTAATTGTTATTACTTAATTAATTACTTTTATTTTTATGATTTTTTGTTTGTTTTTAATATATATTTAAGTATAGGGGTTTTTTTTTATGTGAGACTTATGAAAATTTTTTCCTGATTTAGTTTTGACAGTGAATCTACCATTACCTTCTACCTCCTCTGGTTTGAATCGATGTTTTTCTTTGCTCTTGTTCTGTTCATATAATACATACACGGTGTCCCCTTGGTTATACGGTATCGTCCGATTTCTTTTTCTATTGAGCCTATCGGTTGACATTTTCTTCCTATGCAGGAGTAGCCCCCTTATGTCTTCCTCCGTCTGTTACTTAAAATTTGTAAGCCCCTGATAATTTATTCTGGAAGTTCTGTTGAGGAAGATATCGGCTGGCTTGCGGTTCTTCACCCAGTGGATAGGTGAAACCACGAAACCCAAGAATTTAATCTGGATGTGCAAAAACTGTGACTTTTACAAATTCACTTGTAACTTGGCCTGCCTCAATTTCTCAAATAAGGCGCGAAGGTTATGCCAGTGAGACTCAAAGTCTTTACTTAAGGCGATAATATCGTCGATGTAGACGTAACAAATTTTACCTATGTGTTCTCGCAACACGTCGTCGATCATCCTTTGGAGAACAGCCGGCCGTTTTTTTAGCCAAATGGCAGGCGCAGAAACTCATATTTCCCGTTCAGGGTAGAGAACGCTCATTTGGATTACTTCATGTGAATTTGGTGGAACCCGGACGTTAAGTCAAGAGTGGTAATCAGCTTTGCCTCCCCAAGACTGGACAAGGCAGATGCTATATCAGGGATCGGGTAGGTGTCGGAGATGGTGACTGCGTTGAGACGCTTGAAGTCTATCTTCATTCTGAATTGTTTTTCCCCAATGGGCTTCTGTTTTTTTGGGATTACCCATAACGGGCTATTGTAGTGGCTCTTGGAGGGTCTAATTATTCCCTCGCGCAGGAGCGAGAAATTTTGGAGAAAATTGTGGAGAATTCGAAAATCAGGGGTTCAAGGCATTCCGTCGCCTCTACTGGGTAATGGCTGTCGATTAGCGAATGGGCATTTAGCGAGGTCATGGCAAGTAGCGAAATTTAATTTAATTTATTTTAAAGTTTCATCCCCAATAATGCCATGAAAGGCAGTTAAATCGGGAAGAAAGGTAATCGGAGAGTCATTACGTATGGGCCTGCAAAGAGGTCAGTTGATGAGTTATTTGTATCTCCCCTCCAGCGGATTGGACTGGGAAGGATTTCGACAAGGGCTTGCATCCGTTGGTTATCTGGTGGTTAATGAAGTCCTTATTCGCGCCAGTGTCTATCAGAAACTGTAGCTTAGCCCCATCTTTCACGCCATATTTTATGTATGGAACGCTAGAGAGGCGTCGGCCATAAATTTTACCGTCCCAGTACTACCAGCCTCCGTGTGAGGGAGGACAGCCTGGTTGTTTGGTAAGGCTTCGTCGCAGTAAGCCTCACTGACGGCTTTTTCCTCATGCTGGATCAAAGCGCCCTCGCTAGAGAATGGGCAACATTTAATTGATACAATCTTTGGGATTTCCGGAAGGGGTTAAGGTTAGATGAGGTGCTGGGACTGCGCTTAACGCTTGAATTATCGTTACCCTGGCTTGAGCGATAGAAGTGGCCAGGCTGGTGGGGCTCCATTTTGTTTGATTGGGATTCGAATATCTATGCGGGGACTGGGAATTCCTGCCTGCGTCCTGGTACTGGTATTGGTTACTATAGGAAGATTAGATTGGGGCCAAGAGTACTTTTGGCGGTAAGGCTGAGAGGATAAAAACTTGCTAGGGTATGTGGCATGATTCATCGTGTTCAGATTCAGCAACTCTAAATAGATTGCGTAGGCTTCCGGCAAATTCTTCGGGCCTCGAATTACTAGTAGCTTCGAGAGGTCGCCGCTCAGGCCCCTGATAAAAACATCCAAGGCTCTGCGACCAGCGCACCAAGAATTTTCGGGTTTTGGTTGCTGTTTTTGAGGCAGCGTATAATCAGGGCAAAATGAGGATTTATTCCTGAGTAAAATGTTTCCAAGGTCTTCGCCCTCTGAGTCATTTGACCCAGCTGGTATTGTAGTGTGCGCAGATCTCTCTTTTCGGCATAGTGGAGCATAAGGACGGGTTTTGTCTCGGGCCTGTCGTCTTCTGCCACGTTATATGACAGGGGTCGTCGTTACCCCTAATCTTTTGTCTAATACTAACGACTATAAAACAATAGAGAAATCTTTCCTTAATTATTTCATAATCTTTCAGAACGGACTCCGCTCTACCCAGCCAAGGATCGTAGCCACCAGCTTCGCCCTCAAACACCTTTAGTTATTTTACGCAATCCGGCAACCTAGCTATCTCTTTTAACTCGTACTCCGTGCGGGCGGGAGTCAAGAGCTTCAGTTGGGGAACAACTTCGTTAGCCTTTTCTTGAGCCGCTTCTAGGCTTTGACTACTTTGTCACTAAGTTTCTTCACATCCTCTCTAACATCAACCATCTGGCCAAACAATAAGGCAAGAGTGCCTTGAAATTTAGAAAGAACTGCCTTCATTTCCTCCATATTAGCAAATTGATTTAAGTTTTTGAATTAGGGGGTTTGCGGTGAGGGCGGAGTGACGGTTATGTTTCTGATTCAATAAATTTTTATTCACTAGATTCGCTGAAAAAGACTCACTTACCCGTGTTTTGTGTTTTCTATGTTGTATTCCATTGTTCTTCGTGTATTGTGCAGCGGGTATCAAAAAATATTTTTTTTTTTAAACCACCGCGGCGGTTTGGTTGCTTCTTTTGTTTCACGATAACCTTTTGCGCTCATGAATAAGATCACCGCAGAGGGTCGGTAATTTTTATTAATTATTCTCTCCTCGTTCATTATTTTGCTTTGGAATCGACTGGGAACACATATTTTTTCATTTTCATTCTATTTCCAATTCTTTTTACATTTTCTTTTTTTTTCTCTCGCGATTTCCTTTCTTTTTCTCGCGACACACACAATTTCTACTTCCCACATTTTAATTGGCACGGGGGCGGGGGCAGGTAGGTCGGTGCCCGGGCCAGTGAGTCGGTGCCCGGTCGGCGCATGTTGGCCGGCGGATATTGTTGGGCTGAGTCACACCGGGGCGGGGCAGGTAGTCGGTGCTGTTACTTGTTAACTTATATAATACATATATAATTGCATTATATATATTTATAAATATATTTATTTTTTAAATTATTATGTACTAATAATATTGAATAATAATTTTTACATAGGTGTCATGGATTCGCCATAGAGACTTACACTTACTAACAGTTTCTGAAAGTACATACACCTCGGATCAGCGATTCACATCAATTTATAACAAGCAAACTGGGGATTGGTCCTTACAGGTAAGATGTTTTCTTTAATAAATGTAAGTTTATTAGATATACACATTAGAAACACGAAGGAATCTAATACATAAACTTAAACCTGCATTTTCCAGTTTGTTTTATTAAAGTTATAGATTCTATAGCAACAACTATGCCATGCTTAGACCCAATAACCGCTCAATCTTTTCATGCTAGATAAATAACCCAATAATTTTGAAGAAATCCCTTATTACAACAAGTTTCAAAACACATCTTAGGGGTAAGGTTTGTGCTCTAAGCAATGAAATTAAAATCTTTTAAATCTAGCACCAAAATAAGAAAATACGCGGTTCTTTAGAACCTCGCTTTTCTGCCTGTATATATCCATCTCCCTTTAGCCGAATGAAGGAAATCTGATTGTCAAGTTGACTTCTTTGTTATAGATTAATTTGAATTTTCCTATACTGGTAAAATGATTGCCATTTACTCTTGCAGTGTAGTTCAAAAGTGTATTTGTTGGCTTTAGTTTTAATCACACAGGACTTCCTTTCCTTGAATTAACTTAGGAACACAATTTCTTTCTTTTAGGTCAAAAAGTTTAACTTTGTTACATTCTTTGATATCTTCTTAAGTTTGTTAAATCAAATATTACATCGTTTGCTAAGAAAATCTCATAAGATCATAGAATATATAAAAATAAATACAATAGTTTTCCTAATTGATTGGATCAAGTACTGGTATTTTACAGTGTAAATATACCCGTTACCGTAGAGTAAAAGGTATACTAGCTTCGTCGGAGAGTATGCATTAGGTAGAAGGAAGCGTCTCCGATCCCATAAAGTATATATATTCTTGATCAGGATCACGAGCCCAGTTCATTTAGCCATGTCCGTATGTCTGTCTTTCTGTCCGTCCGTATGAACACTGAGAACTTAGAAACTATAAAAGTTAGATCATTGGTATTCGGTGTGTAGTTTCTTGAACTTCTTGCGCAGCTCAAGTTTGTTTCAGCACCCACCTCGCCCACCTTAACGCCCACAATCTGCGAAACTATGTAGCGACTACATTTTTTATGATAGGACAAAAATTTCAACCAAATGTATTGGTCTCATCAGTACCTATCGACTGGCCTTAAAAAATATTCCATACCTACTCTAACGTTCACAAACCGCCTAAAACTGTGGGGACCACAGCTTTTATGCCGGAATTTTTTTTTCCATATTGCATTTGTCTCGTCGATACCTATCGATTGACCTGAAAATATTTTGACACGCCCACTCTTACGCTCACAAACGCTTTAAACGTCCACATAACATATAATAAATCAGCGGGTAGGTGAAGCTATACAATATAGCTTTGTTGCTTATACATCTCCATTTCCCTTTTGTTGCTTTAAGCTGAGTAACGTGTATCTGATAGCCGAGGCACTCGACTATAGCGTTCTTGCTTGTTTTTACTTGGCTAAGACAGACACGTAAAAGAATTCTAGGGATTTCTCTGTAAAAATGAGGTAACACTATTTTTGTTGAGAGTTTTACTTTCTTTTAATACTTTGATCCCTCTTAAATTTTTTTTTTATTGGATAGGTATATTGAATTACAAATAATATTGTTTCAATTTCTCCTTTTATGAGCTTACCCTGATTTTATAATATGTTTCCTAACATTTTATCTTTATATCCGTTACTTGTAAAATAAAAGATAAAATTAGTTTTACCGGAAAGTGTGTATAAGGTATGGAGAAGTGTTTCCGACAGTATGAAGAAAACATATTATGTTCCGGTCACTAACCCCATCTACTCATGTCGTTTTTCGGTCCGTCCGTATGTATAAATTCATAAATATCTATAAAAGCTAGAAAGTTTGGACTCTAATCTTGGACGTTGATGCACTATAGTCAGTGCGAACAAGTTTCCCTTACGACACCAAGCAAAGCTTGTTACGCGCGCAGCGCATTAGGGTACGTAAACGAAATCGCGGACAAATAAAAAGACAATATAACAAAAGTAAAACTAATTAGTTGCTAAATGGGAGTAGTAGATATTATGTAATACAGTCTATTTTAATCATTTCAAAGTACTTTAAAAGGTTCATTGCATAATTGGAGATACAATGATTGAATACTAGCGTATTATAGTTTCTATTGAATCTATTTGGCACATTGAAAAGCAGGCGACCCAGTAACTTGTGACTCTCCACATTACCATAAATAAGATTTCTAGTCTACTAAAGTTGTATTGTAGTAATAGGCTTGTATTCCAATTAAGTCCTCGTAAAGGAAATATTAAAAAGCTTTTTTGCACAGACTAAATCCGGTCTATATGCAACCCATATTGGGGGCTCCAAAGCAGTGCTCAAGAATTAGTCGCTCTAATGATATCAACACCTACAGTAAACAAAACTTCTAATATAAAATTTTGTGCCAAAAATGATACGATCTTTTAAATACATATAATTTAATTGAATATAATATAACATAAATTTATTTCATTTTTTTAAGGAAATGTGAAAAATAGATCGTATAATACATTTTTGTCGTAAAAGTTGATATCAGAAGTTTTGTTTGCTGTAGTCTACTTTAATAAACTAAGTAGTACTTAGGTTTCTTATGTGGAACATAAACCTTAAGTAGCATGGATATTCAAAAAAAGGTTTAACGATCCGGCAGTGTTATAGGTTTTAAATTGGTATAATTAGCCACATTTTGTAGAAAACGTCTCTTTTACAACAATGTATTGCATGTAAAACGTGAAGAAATGTCAATGGATATCCAATTTAAGGCTTAGCCCGAAATCATATGATCCGCTTTTGAGAAATAGGAAAAAAGTTAAAGAATATCGGAACAAAAAAAGTATTGGTCATAATCATAAACCGATAGTATTTTGACAAATCGGAATAAAAAAAGTTTCGGTCATAATCATTAACCGATAGTTTTTGACAAATCATCAGGAAATCGAATAAAGTATTTTAAAATACCTTTCTAACGACATATAGCACAAGCCCGTAGCTTTAGTAGTTGACCAGTTAGAAAGTACAAAATGTAGCTATTTATAGCTAGCTAGCTAGTTTTTCCAAAAGTGGCGGAAATAACTTTTATCCTGTTAAGCTATTAAACATAATCTTAAGTTTCCCGGACCTTCAAAAAGAGTTTGGATACGCACAAAAAAAGGTCAATGTTCCGGCAGTTTGAGTTGATCTGAATTGGTAAATGTGGCTGATGGGGCGCAGTGGCTTGATCGCTGAAAATATAAAAGAAGCCCTGGAGAGAGGAGTATGAAAAACGCGGGTATACTTTTCGGGTTGTTCCGCGACGTACTTGGGTTTATTGGTACACTTGTGATGAAGCAGACTGCAGTGCAAGCGAGCGAGATGGAGACATCTGGATAAACTGCAAAGTAAAAAATTTGTGCAATGGTCTACACAACGTCTAAGCGCAATATCTTCAAAGGACCCGAAGAGTAGACTGGTTTGACCATTTGCAAACGAAAAGAAGGTAGCTTTTTACTTAAAATATGACAAACAATAAAGTTGGTCATATTGGTAAGACAGATCTGGGTGTTGAATAGGTGGTTTGAAAAAACTGTGCAAAAAAAGGTTATGGTCTTATAATGATGGAAAACATTCAGATTTACGCTTTGTGTTAACAAAATTATATAACTGTTTTGGATCCAGTATAAGCTTGGTCTTGTAACAGTTGTTAAAAAAAACTATATACATATACGAAAATATAAATTAAACCTAGATTAATGGACAAAAAGAATAAAAAATCGGAGCGGAAGACAAAAACACGGCCGTTTACTGAAGAGCGAGGAGCGACACGTAAATTCTAGTTTATAACTCTAATAATATCTACCGCCCATATTTTGAATATTTTGTAATTATGTTAATTGCAATTGATTCATTGATCAATACATATTAAGCTTGTGACGTTACTTTAAAGATATAGCTTAGTAAACAAGTTTTGTCAGTATTACCGTCCTCAAGGTGCGTTGGTTTTAACATACACTAGTCGGCATAAGTATTTTGACAAAACAAAAGTTAAGTATACTCGTAACTTAAACTTGCTTCGTTTAACTTTTGTCATCAATAAAAAAGTCATTTAAATGCCATTTGAAAGATGCACTCCTTTTTTTTAACCCATTCTGTACTTATTGAAAATTTCAGTTAAAACTTCTCCTAGACCTAAACTTAAACTGTGAAGCCATAGTTTTGGGCTGTAAGCACACGTTATTGCCGCGTATTCGGCTAACAAACATGCGCTGCGTACGAAAATAAATAATCTTAATATGCAATTTTAGCTCTCCAGCTCGTACAGTTTCTGAGAACACAACGTGTACACGGACAAGTGATCCTGATCAAGAATATATATACGTTAAGGTGCAAAGACGATTTCTTCGAGTATAATTATTACCCAGTCTGTACAATTTGTATATTGATTTTTAATATTTTTCCCTAATATCTGTCTGCCAGCTAATCAGTTTATAGATTTAGTTTGTTTCGTTGCTGGCGAGTATAATTATTACCTGGTTTACCTTGATTTTTAATATTTTTCCCTAATAGCTGTCTGCCAGCTATTCAGTTTATAGATTTAGTTTGTTTCGTTGCTGGCGCTAATGCAACTGAACTCAGGTTAGAGGTGATTGCTTTGTTTTATGATCGCAACGATACTGACCGGTTGTGTTTTATTCGAGCTCTTGAAATTACCTTTCAATCGGGGTTACACCGAACGTATATAATCTTAAAATTCGATTGGGTCGCCTCCCTCATCGCCTTGCTTGCTGCGGATTGGCTCTCCGAATCGTCGCCTCTCCCATCACCATATCTGCCACTACCTGATGTTCTGCGTGTCTCTTTAATCTCCCACGGCCTGCTCTTCTGCACGATTCTCTTAACTGCCTCTTAACTGCGTAGTGTCCAAACAATCACTAAAATGAGTGTCGTCATCCGACTGTTCCGAGTTCAATGGTGTTATCATTGGATATCTTGTTGGCTTTGTGACAATTGGGCTCATGTAAAATGCGCAGGATTGGATCAAAACGGCCGTGTAGTTGATCTGATCTCGAAGAGATCCAATGCGGCGGATCTTCCTCTCAGAGGCATTGCACCTCGTCTCAATCCGGAAGCCACTGCTGATTGTGTTAAAAGCTACCTGTGCCAAAAATTTGGTGCATAACCTAATAGTATAAGTGTCTTTAAATATAATTTCAAACAACCACGTAATATCTCTTCTTTTAAAATTACTCTTCCAGAATCTATGTTTTCTAACGCTTTAGATCGCACAATTTGGCCGGAGCACACTAAAATGCAGGAATACATCCGAAAAGGCGCATCACAGGATCCCGATTCTGTTGATGCAATAAACTAAGTCGCTCAATATCTGTTGCTTATTAGAATTTTCGTAGTATATTGGGGAAACTAAAAAGAGTTTACTCTAACAGAACATTGCTGGATTTTGACATTACTGCTATAACTGAAACCTGGCTCAACACAACTGTTTATGATCAAGAAATATTCGTTAACAAGTTTGCCATTTACAGATAAGACCGCCCAACTCGCGGCGGTGGCGTTCTAATTCGGGTACTAAACTCTAATTCTTCTGAACTTATTCCTTACGATAATATGCACGGCATTGAATTTATAGTAGTTAAAATTACCACCGATAAATGTAATGTATTTTTTACTTGCTCCTACATACCCTCTGGCTCTGATCCTGCTATTTATCTTCATCACCTTTCAGCTATTTCTTAGCTGTTGGTGACGCCGATCAACTTGCTGTCCTTAAAGCCTCCTTGGTTCTCCAGGCATTTGTTCTACATTAAAAACACAAAATCTCGTTTTTTTAAAAGATATAAAAAATCCGGGTCCGCCACATATTTTTCCCAATATGTTATTGCCCGATCTAAATTCGTATATATGTCCAATAATCAATGTTATGCTGAGAATGTAGACAAAATATCAGATCTGACCCTAAAAAATTATATTCCTTTGTAAATTCTAAAATTTACCATTTGGGTAATCTTTCAGAATCTTCCGATATTAACATTTCTAACCTCTTTGCTACTTTCTTTCAATCTACATACTCTTCTCTCTCCTATAACTCATTTACTAGTTATCCATACGCTTTGCCCCACATTAATAATATCCACATCCCACCTTTTGAAATCAGTGACGTTCTAAATGGCAGGTTGACTATTGACGAGTCTTTCTCTGCAGGTCCGGATAAAATTCCGAGTTGCATTATCAAACGGTGTGATGCATCTCTTTGCGGCTCAATCACTTTTCTATTTAACCTGTCATTGCAACTGTCATTCTTTCCAAGTGTTTGGAAGACATCTTTTTTAATCCCTTTTCATAAGAAAGGTTCTAAAACTGATGTCGGTAACTACCGAGGTATTGCCAAGCTGTCTGCGATCCCAAAGCTTTTCGAACGTCTAGTAACCTGTCAGATTCAGCATATGTTTAGTTCAATTATTTCAACCTCCCAACACGGATTTGTTAAGAAACGTTCTCCTTCTACGAATCTTCTCGAATTTTCGCGTCTTATTCATTGTAGTTGTCTCCAGAAAAAACAAGCAGATGTCATATTCACCGATATTAGCAAGGCGTTCGATTCGGTTAACCACTCTTTACTTATTTATAAACTATCTCTCATTGAATTTTCTCCCTACTTACTTGATTGGATTTCGTCATACTTGTGGAATAGATCTCAACGTGTATTGTTGAAAAACGTAGTATCTTCTTTGGTAAATGTTACTTCAGGCGTACCACCAGCCACAAGTCAACTGGGACCATTACTATTCATTTTGTTTATTAAAGACCTCCAACAGGTGATGTCCTACTGCTCCACTTTTATGTATTCAGATGATGTGAAAATCTATGTCATTTTCTAATTTAAGCTCACATCTTCTTATTCAGTCGGACCTCAATAGGTTCCAGGCTTGGGCCTCAACAAAATTGTTATCACTAAATTGTTCAAAATG
Organism: Drosophila biarmipes; assembly: GCF_025231255.1. Taxonomy (NCBI): domain Eukaryota; kingdom Metazoa; phylum Arthropoda; class Insecta; order Diptera; family Drosophilidae; genus Drosophila; species Drosophila biarmipes. The sequence goes on along the minus strand of NW_026114529.1, from coordinate 2,139,967 downwards.
CAAAACAATGTCGTTCTCCCGCACTACTTTTCACACAACCTCGTACACCCTTGGAAACTTCTTATTGGAACGCGTAGTGAAATTAATGATCTTGGTGTGTTGTTCGATAAAAAACGTTGTTTCAATAGCCATATCACAGTTATAGTTAATAAAGCTACTGGCGTCTTAGCCTTTATTAAGCGTTGGGAAAAACAGTTCAATGATCCGTATACAACTAAATCGTTATACGTAAGCCTAGTTCGCCCAATTATTGAGTACTGTTCTGAGGTATGGAATACCAACAGAACTTAATAGAATCGGTTCAAAAACAATGTTTGTTATTTGCTTTGCGCAACCTTAATTGGTATCTTGATCGGCACTTACCACATAATTTGTCCAGGCTAAAAGTGATTGACCTAAACACCTTAAAACACCGCAGATTTTGTAACGGCGTAATATTTATAAACAAACTGCTGACCGGTGCGGTGTATTCTCCTACTCTGTTAAGAGACATTAATATTGCATTGTACTCTGCCTACAGGGTCGGCTTGCTCAGGGAAAATGGGAGTGGGGTTTTGCTACCTAGAGAACCGCGCCGCCACATAAACTTAAATAGTAGACAGAGTAGGGAACTATTGACTAACTAAACCAAAGCTCAAAGAATCTAATTTTATACTAAGTGTGAGGAATGGCAGATGTCATTTAATTCCTCTTCATAAACCACCCAACCTTGCATAGGCTCGCTTTGTGTATGTGGCCAATGCCCTTATTAATGATGCACAGTTACTTTAGGTGTCCAATTCGCAAAAAAATTTACTTCATTTTATACTTCATTCTTAAATACGTACCAAAATTCAATTAAAGATAATAATTTGCCCATGATGGCTGCTTATGATTTTCTTAACGTTAGCTTGCCCATGGCAGATGCTTATGATTTGCTTAACGCAAACGCACTCCTACTTTCGTTTACAATTACACAATTATTGAAAAATATTAAATTCCCTATGCTCACCTAATTAGTTTTTCAACTATAAGTTGGATGTTACGATCGGTGCCAGCAAAATTACGCCAGCCACTTTGCGCGTTTGGAAATCTTTGTGGTGCTTCACTTATTAGTCTGTTTGTCTTGTTGGGCGGTTATTAAGCCCGATGTGGTACATATCTATATACACACGTGGACTTAGCACTTTTTTGCAAAATTCGATTTGATTTAAAACGCGTGTGCTTTGGCCGAAAGATCAGAAATAAGAGAATGAAAAAACGCAAATGGCGGGTGCAAGCCCTCTGACAAGCAGTGTTAGAAAATATGAAATTATCGTTTAGTATTTTCTAGGATGTGTGGTTGCCACCAGGTTGCGGAACCAGTAGTGCTATTTTATTTTTAAAAAATTACAAGAATCTTTTCCTAATAATATCACACCCCTACAGCACAGGATTAATCTTTAGTCTTTACGACAAAGATAAAACCTGCAAAAGGGTGTCTACTGTTACCAAATATCCTTTGCATGATATGTTCCTAATTCCATTCCGTTTAAATCCTCAAGTAAATAGAGAGATTTTCCCAGTCTTTGGCTTTGCGGCGGCTTTGCTAAGGGCGAAGTTTCGTTTAATTACCTCGTCTCCTACCTGAAAAGATCGAGGCCTAGATCGGAGGTTATAGGATTGCTCATTCTTTTCATAAGCTTTGTCTAAATGTTTTTGGAGGTCAAATCGTAACGTAGAGAATAGGTCTTGTCGGTTTAGTCGTAAGGAACTTTCATTAAGCAAACTTAGATTTTTGAGTAATTTATAATCTTTTCCGTGACAAATCATATGCTGCCCGAAAACAACAAAGAATGGAGATTCAGCTATTGACTGGTGTATATGACTACGCAGAGAACAGTTTATACTACTAAGATATCTATCCCATTCTCTCTGATCGGATCGGGTATAGGCTCTCAATGCAGCATTAACAGACCTATTAACTGTTTCTGCGGCATTGGACTGCAACGAATAGGCTGCGGTGCAAGTGTGGGTAATGCCATGCTTAGAAAGAAAAGAAGAAAATTCATGACTTTTGAATTGCGAACCATTATCGCTTACTATAACGTCAGGCGTTCCGTAACAATCAAAAATTTCTTCTTTCAGGTATGACACGACGACTTGAGTTGTAAACTTCTTTACCGGTTTAAGAAACGTGAATTTCGATAGATGATCGAGTACTATAAAGACTCCTATATTACCTCTTTTCGTCCTTGGGAAAGGACCAATAAAGTCTATATAGAGTCTTTGAAATACTCGTTCGCTAACAGTTTGTTGTCCTATTGGTGGTTTAAATTTCTGCGTGCGGTATTTTTATGTCCTACAAATCTCACAGTTTTTGATGTAATTGCGAATGTATACGTGCGAACTTCTACAACCATACGCGGCCTGTAAAACTTTCTTCGAATATTTTCCAAACATTTGGCTATACCGAAATGAGAAGAAGAGGGCTGATCGTGAGCTGCCTTGAATACACCTTCTCTAAGCTCGACCGGAACCACAAGCTTCCAGGAGTCTTTTGGATGCTCGGAGGAACTGTTAGAGAAACCAACCCTGTGATAAAGAAAACCATCTATTACTTGAAAATCCGGTAGTTGAGACTGCGTTAACTTTTCTTTAAGTTGCGAATAGCTGGAGGATTGGAAGAATTCGGATTCCAAATCCATTTCTGGGAGAACATCGATATCAATGGTGGCAAGGCCTTCATCCGATTCAAAAGCTCTTGAAGTGGCATCGGCTACTACATTTTCACTACCTCGACGATGTTCTATACTAAAATTAAATCCTCGAAGTTTGAGTGCCCACCTAGCAAGTCTTCCTTGAAGGTCTTGCTGCGTCATGAGCCATCGGAGACTTGCATGATCAGTCACAACAGTAAATTCATGACCCTCAATATACATTCGAAATCTTTTAATAGCTAAAACTACTGCTAAGCATTCAAGTTCCGTGGTAGAGTAATTCCTTTGAGATCTATTAAGCTTCTTAGACATATATGCAATAGGGCGTTATATTCCGTTTTCATCACATTGAGCTAAAAGCGCTCCCACACCATTAATCGAGGCATCACACTGCACTATAAACGGTTTTTCGTAATCGGGATGTACTAATAATGGAGCAGTGGTCAGAGCCTTTTTCAATTGTTCAAAAGAAACTTGTGCGTTATCCAGTGAAATACTTTTCCTCGCAACAACTCGGTTAGGTGGAAGGTTTGTTCAGATTATTGATTATATTAATTGATTATTGATTAATAAACCGTTGATACCAACTGGTCATCCCGAGGAATCTCTTAAGTTGACGTTTGGTTTTTGCAATAGAAAGTTGGACACGGCGGTTATTTTATTGGGATTCACTTGCAAAGTTCCCTCTCCAACAATGTACCCAAAACTGAGTTTTGGCGATATTAATAGTAACCCCTGCCTTTCGAAGTTGCGTAGTGACTTCGTCCAGATGAGAAAGATACCCTTTGAAACTTGAAGACATGACTAATAGGTCATCTAAATACGAGTATACCATAACGTGTGATTTCATTCTATAAGGTATTACTTTATCCATAAGTCTACAAAGTGTTTGCGGAGCATTAGTTAGTCCGAAAGTCATTCGTGTAAATTGATATAAAGGACGGTTGGGTACAGTTATAGCGGTTTTTGGTATCGATTCATCGTCCAGACATATCTGCCAAAACGCATCTTTTAAATCAATTTTCGATATGCAGTGTACTGGAGGTAAGCGACTTAGTAGACCTTCAATAAGAGGAGTAGGATAAGCATCCTTTACTGTAACAGAATTAAGCTTCCTAGAATCTAAGCAAATTCTCACTTTGCCTGGTTTTACGACCAAGACTGCCGGAGAAGACCATGAAGACGCGGTCTACTTCTTGGCATAAATGAAGCTCTTTGGCTGGAGATAGGTTGTAATATCTTTGCTTAATTGCTTTTGCTGCACCGGTGTCAATATGATGTTCAATTAGGGTTGTTTTTCCTAAACCACTTTTTTCAGACGATGGAAAGAATTCGATAACAACTTGTAATCAGTTTCGATCGGTTGCATTAAGCAAGACTGTGTCACTTAAAGCATTGGAGTCCGAAATTTTGGAAATAGTCGTTGGACTGGATATTTGAAGATATTTTCCAAAAATCCATTCCGCAGATTATATTTTGTTTAATACTGGGTACTAGTAAAAATTCTACATCCTGAGATAAGGAGTTATAGTGAATCGGAACGATAATGGTAGCGGTGACGTTTTGATTTTGTCCGTCGGCTGTACGAACATAACATTTTAACTTCCTTAACCCTGGATGATCTGTAGGAATAAGCTTAGCCAATTTACCACCTATTACTCTGTACTACTCTGTAGTGTTTTTAAATAACATACAGTTGGATTTGTCTAATTCTGGGTTATATGTTGTCGAGTCAGGTTGAGAGTTACTTAAATTAGAAGATTGAAGAGTATTAGTTTGAAATAGGATATCCACCAGTCAGCATTGATGGACATCGTCTTACGAGTTTACCGACGGGGAATTACATTTCAAGCAATTAGGCTTATAAGTGTCAAGACGACCACACCCATAGCAAAATATACCTCTGGCTTTGAGGCAATCATGATATCTGTGTCCGGTTTCCTCACAATTCCAGCATTTATAACGCTCAGCATTGTGCATCGCATTTATTTCTACGTCGTTCATAGTTTGATAATTCTCTTCTTCCCTAGACTCTTTAACCTGCACTAGCTCATTTACAAATCGCCGGTTTGGAGGAGGTCGGGCTGCCGATCTACCTACTATGCTAATGAGAAATCGATCGCGCTTGTGGCACTCTGCTCTTAAGGAGGCAAAGTTTGGGGTCAAAACATGTAATAATTCTAGTCGTAATTCAGGTTTAAGGTTCTTCTTAACGTTGGTAGCTAGTTCACTGTCGGTCATAGGCTCACGCAAAGCATCAGCAATCGTTAGGATAGCATCTAGAAAATCGTCAAAATTTTCTCCGCGTTTCTGCTTTTTATGTCGAAGAGAGTCTTTAATCTCTTCGTCAGTGCGCTGTTCTCTATACCGTTCAAGGAGACTTGTACATAGGTGAAACCAATTCGATTCACTTGAAGTTCTCTGAAAACACCACTAAAATTGTAGAGCTGGTCCGGAAAATAGTACGTCGGCAAATTGGTATAGGAAATTCCAGTTTGCGTTTAGGCATTGTATAGTCAAACTATTTATCTTATAGATAAAGTCCTCAACAGGTATGTCATTTGCCATGCCAGTAAATTTCACATTCCACTTAGAAATTACGCATGAAACTTTGTCAGGACGATATACGGCTTGGGTCAAAGGATCACCTGTAGGCAATCGTATACTAGAGCCTTGATTACTATCAACTCTGCTTGCATTGTATCGATTTAAGTCACCAGGATTTCCTAAAGGGATATTATTTCGCGGACTTTGGGAATTATTACCCAACTGAAAGTTTCGCATCGTATTACTGATCTCATCCGCTACTGCTGCAACCATGCCAACCCGAAAGGTTTCTAAGGAGTCTGTGATTAACTGCTGTACTCGAGTTTCGGTTGATCTATGTGTTGTGTTTTGGCTTCTCAAGCTAGGGTGTGCTCTCTGATTTGTTGAGTTCTGATGGGAATTCGCTCTTGTCTTTGGTCTAGTTCGGTTAACGGCACCAGTAGCTTGATTGGCAGAAGCACCTCGAACTTCCCTATTAGTATCATTAGTAGACCTATTCGGTTGAGCAGCAGGAAAGGTTATCAGTTGTACCAGGGTACAAGCACTTTGGCAAAGCGGACAAGTTTCATTAGTTCCTAACTACAGTACAAGGGGTTTCAGCAAGTTCAGTATCTATTACCATAGTATCATTGTAAATAATACAAAGAGAACGTTCATCCCCACTATCGGTGACTGCAACCTCGTCTCGATTAGGCTGAACTGACATGTTGTAGTATTATAATAATTTCTCAAATATTGTAAATATAAAAACTCTGATTTAAAATTGGGACTATCCTTTAGTTATCGTGCATCAAATAAGTATTAATATAAAATTAGGGTTCCTGTTGAGCAAAAGACTTTTAATATTAGGAAAGCAAGTGCACTACTGCTGAGTGTCTTTCCAAAAACTATTCCAGCTAACCAAATCTCAAAGCAGTAAAAATATAATCATGAATACTTGCTAGAAATTTCCAACAAAGTTAATCTCTTATGACTTTTCTTAGGTGTATCAAATGTGATTAATAAAAGAATAATGTTGCTTGGTGCGAATTCGAGCTTTTCCCCAAATGATATGGGAATTAGGATTGAGCGATAACATAATCTAGGTTCACCACCTGCAAGAACGCGCGATGTCTGAATTCCAAAGTATCACATTAATGCTCAAATTGAATTTTACTTTAGAATATTCTTCTTCTCAAGATACGGTATTTTCCTGGTTTCCGATCGCTCCACGTTGGGCGCCAAAGAATATGTAACGAACACTGCAATGTGTGCGGCTATCTGGCAGCGTACTCTGCCTACAGGGTCGGTTGGCTCAGGGAAAATGGGAGTGGGGTTTTGCTACCTAGAGAACCGCGCCGCCACATAAACTTAAATAGTAGACAGAGTAGGGAACTATTGACTAACTAAACCAAAGCTCAAATAATCTAATTTTATACTAAGTGTGAGGAATGGCAGATGTCATTTAATTCCTCTTCATAACCCACCCAACCTTGCATAGGCTCGCTTTGCGTATGTGGCCAATGCCCTTATTAATGATGCACAGTTACTTTAGGTGTCCAATTCGCAAACAAATTTACTTCATTTTATACTTCATTCTTAAATACGTACCAAAATTCAATTAAAGATAATTTGCCCATAATGGCTGCTTATGATTTTCTTAACGTTAGCTTGCTCATGGCAGATGCTTATGATTTGCTTAACGCAAACGCACTCCTACTTTCGTTTACAATTACACAATTATTGAAAAATATTAAATTCCCTATGCTCACCTAATTAGTTTTTCAACTATAAGTTGGATGTTACGATCGGTGCCAGCGAAATTACGCCAGCCCCTTTGCGCGTTTGGAAATCTTTGTGGTGCTTCACTTATTAGTCTGTTTGTCTTGTTGGGCGGTTATTAAGCCCGATGTGGTACATATCTATATACACACGTGGACTAAGCAGTTTTTTGCAAAATTCGATTTGATTTAAAACGCGTGTGCTTTGGCCGAAAGATCAGAAATAAGAGAACGAAAAAACGCAAATGGCGGGTGCAAGCCCTCTGACAAGCAGTGTTAAAAAATATGAAATTATCGTTTAGTATTTTCTAGGATGTGTGGTTGCCACCAGGTTGCGGAACCAGTAGTGCTTTTTTATTTTTTAAAAATTACAAGAATCTTTTCCTAATAATATCACACCCCTACAGCACAGGATTAATCTTTAGTCTTTACGACAAAGATAAAACCTGCAAAAGGGTGTCTACTGTTACCAAATATCCTTTGCATGATATGTTCCTAATTCCTTTCCGTTTAAATCCTCAAGTAAATAGAGAGATTTTCCCAGTTTTTGGCTTTGCGGCGGCTTTGCTAAGGGCGAAGTTTCGTTTAATTACCTCGTCTCCTACCTGAAAAGATCGAGGCCTAGATCATTCTTTTCATAAGCTTTGTCTAAATGTTTTTGGAGGTCAAATCGTAACGTAGAGAATAGGTCTTGTCGGTTTAGTCGTAAGGAACTTTCATTAAGCAAACTTAGATTTTTGAGTAATTTATAATCTTTTCCGTGACAAATCATATGCTGCCCGAAAACAACAAAGAATGGAGATTCAGCTATTGACTGGTGTATATGACTACGCAGAGAACAGTTTATACTACTAAGATATCTATCCCATTCTCTCTGATCGGATCGGGTATAGGCTCTCAATGCAGCATTAACAGACCTATTAACTGTTTCTGCGGCATTGGACTGCGGCGAATAGTCTGCGGTGCAAGTGTGGGTAATGCCATGCTTAGAAAGAAAAGAAGAAAATTCATGACTTTTGAATTGCGAACCATTATCGCTTACTATAACGTCAGGCGTTCCGTAACAATCAAAAATTTCTTCTTTCAGGTATGACACGACGACTTGAGTTGTAAACTTCTTTACCGGTTTAAGAAACGTGAATTTCGATAGATGATCGAGTACTATAAAGACTCCTATATTACCTCTTTTCGTCCTTGGGAAAGGACCAATAAAGTCTATATAGAGTCTTTGAAATACTCGTTCGCTAACAATTTGTTGTCCTATTTGTGGTTTAAGTTTCTGCGTGGGGTGTTTTGATGTCCTACAAATCTCACAGTTTTTGATGTAATTGCGAATGTCTACGTGCGAACGTCTACAACCATACGCGGCCTGTAAAACTTTCTTCGAATATTTTCCAAACATTTGGCTATACCGAAATGAGAAGAAGAGGGCTGATCGTGAGCTGCCTTGAATACACCTTCTCTAAGCTCGACCGGAACCACAAGCTTCCAGGAGTCTTCCGGATGCTCGGAGAAACTGTTAGAGAAACCAACCCTGTGATAAAGAAAACCATCTATTACTTGAAAACCGGTAGTTGAGACTGCGTTAACTTTTCTTTAAGTTGCGAATAGCTGGAGGATTGGAAGAATTCGGATTCCAAATCAATTTCTGGGAGAACATCGATATCATTGGTGGCAAGGCCTCAATCCGATTCAAAAGATCTTGAAGTGGCATCGGCTACTACATTTTCACTACCTCGACGATGTTCTATACTAAAATTAAATCCTCGAAGTTTGAGTGCCCACCTAGCAAGTCTTCCTTGAAGGTCTTGCTGCGTCATGAGCCATCGGAGACTTGCATGATCAGTCACAACAGTAAATTCATGACCCTCAATATACATTCGAAATCTTTTAATAGCTAAAACTACTGCTAAGCATTCAAGTTCTGTGGTAGAGTAATTCCTTTGAGATCTATTAAGCTTCTTAGACATATATGCAATAGGGCGTTATATTCCGTTTTCATCACATTGAGCTAAAAGCGCTCCCACACCATTAATCGAGGCATCACACTGCACTATAAACGGTTTTTCGTAATCGGGATGTACTAATAAGGGAGCAGTGGTCAGAGCCTTTTTCAATTGTTCAAAAGAAACTTGGGCGTTATCCAGTGAAATACTTTTCCTCGCAACAACTCGGTTAGGTGGAAGGTTTGTTCAGATTATTGATTATATTACTTGATTATTGATTAATAAACCGTTGATACCAACTGGTCATCCCGAGGAATCTCTTAAGTTGACGTTTGGTTTTTGCAATAGAAAGTTGGACACGGCGGTTATTTTATTGGGATTCACTTGCAAAGTTCCCTCTCCAACAATGTACCCAAAACTGAGTATTGGCGATATTAATAGTAACCCCTGCCTTTCGAAGTTGCGTAGTGACTTCGTCCAGATGAGAAAGATACCCTTTGAAACTTGAAGACATGACTAATAGGTCATCTAAATACGAGTATACCATAACGTGTGATTTCATTCTATAAGGTATTACTTTATCCATAAGTCTACAAAGTGTTTGCGGAGCATTAGTTAGTCCGAAAGTCATTCGTGTAAATTGATATAAGGGACGGTTGGGTACAGTTATAGCGGTTTTTGGTATCGATTCATCGTCCAGACATATCTGCCAAAACGCATCTTTTAAATCAATTTTCGATATGCAGTGTACTGGAGGTAAGCGACTTAGTAGACCTTCAATAAGAGGAGTAGGATAAGCATCCTTTACTGTAACAGAATTAAGCTTCCTAGAATCTAAGCAAATTCTCACTTTGCCTGGTTTTACGACCAAGACTGCCGGAGAAGACCATGAAGACGCGGTCTACTTCTTGGCATAAATGAAGCTCTTTGGCTGGAGATAGGTTGTAATATCTTTGCTTAATTGCTTTTGCTGCACCGGTGTCAATATGATGTTCAATTAGGGTTGTTTTTCCTAAACCACTTTTTTCAGACGATGGAAAGAATTCGATAACAACTTGTAATCAGTTTCGATCGGTTGCATTAAGCAAGACTGTGTCACTTAAAGCATTGTAGTCCGAAATTTTGGAAATAGTCGTTGGACTGGATATTTGAAGATATTTTCCAAAAATCCATTCCGCAGATTATATTTTGTTTAATACTGGGTACTAGTAAAAATTCTACATCCTGAGATAAGGAGTTATAGTGAATCGGAACGATAATGGTAGCGGTGACGTTTTGATTTTGTCCGTCGGCTGTACGAACATAACATTTTAACTTCCTTAACCCTGGATGATCTGTAGGAATAAGCTTAGCCAATTTACCACCTATTACTCTGTACTACTCTGTAGTGTTTTTAAATAACATACAGTTGGATTTGTCTAATTCTGGGTTATATGTTGTCGAGTCAGGTTGAGAGTTACTTAAATTAGAAGATTGAAGATTATTAGTACCTGCTATTGATGCTGAGTTTGAAATAGGATATCCACCAGTCAGCATTGATGGACATCGTCTTACGAGTTTACCGACGGGGAATTAAATTTCAAGCAATTAGGCTTATAAGTGTCAAGACGACCACACCCATAGCAAAATATACCTCTGGCTTTGAGGCAATCATGATATCTGTGTCCGGTTTCCTCACAATTCCAGCATTTATAACGCTCAGCATTGTGCATCGCATTTATTTCTACGTCGTTCATAGTTTGATAATTCTCTTCTTCCCTAGACTCTTTAACCTGCACTAGCTCATTTACAAATCGCCGGTTTGGAGGAGGTCGGGCTGCCGATCTACCTACTATGCTAATGAGAAATCGATCGCGCTTGTGGCACTCTGCTCTTAAGGAGGCAAAGTTTGGGGTCAAAACATGTAATAATTCTAGTCGTAATTCAGGTTTAAGGTTCTTCTTAACGTTGGTAGCTAGTTCATTGTCGGTCATAGGCTCACGCAAAGCATCAGCAATCGTTAGGATAGCATCTAGAAAATCGTCAAAATTTTCTCCGCGTTTCTGCTTTTTATGTCGAAGAGAGTCTTTAATCTCTTCGTCAGTGCGCTGTTCTCTATACCGTTCAAGGAGACTTGTACATAGGTGAAACCAATTCGGTTCACTTGAAGTTCTCTGAAAACACCACTAAAATTGTAGAGCTGGTCCGGAAAATAGTACGTCGGCAAATTGGTATAGGAAATTCCAGATTGCGTTTAGGCATTGTATAGTCAAACTATTTATCTTATAGATAAAGTCCTCAACAGGTATGTCATTTGCCATGCCAGTAAATTTCACATTCCACTTAGAAATTACGCATGAAACTTTGTCAGGACGATATACGGCTTGGGTCAAAGGATCACCTGTAGGCAATCGTATACTAGAGCCTTGATTACTATCAACTCTGCTTGCATTGTATCGATTTAAGTCACCAGGATTTTCTAAAGGGATATTATTTCGCGGATTTTGGGAATTATTATCCAACTGAAAGTTGGATGCAACCATGCCAACCCGAAAGGTTTCTAAGGAGTCTGTGATTAACTGCTGTACTCGAGTTTCGGAAATGCTAGAACGTTCAGTTGATCTATGTGTTGTGTTTTGGCTTCTCAGGCTAGGGTGTGCTCTCTGATTTGTTGAGTTCTGATGGGAATTCGCTCTTGTCTTTGGTCTAGTTCGGTTAACGGCACCAGTAGCTTGATTGGCAGAAGCACCTCGAACTTCCCTATTAGTATCATTAGTAGACCTATTCGGTTGAGCAGCAGGAAAGGTTATCAGTTTTACCAGGGTACAAGCACTTTGGCAAAGCGGACAAGTTTCATTAGTTCCTAACTACAGTACAAGGGGTTTCAGCAAGTTCAGTATCTATTACCAGAGTATCATTGTAAATAATACAAAGAGAACGTTCATCCCCACTATCGGTGACTGCAACCTCGTCTCGATTAGGCTGAACTGACATGTTGTAGTATTATAATAATTTCTCAAATATTGTAAATATAAAAACTCTGATTTAAAATTGGGACTATGCTTTAGTTATCGTGCATCAAATAAGTATTAATATAAAATTAGGGTTCCTGTTGAGCAAAAGACTTTTAATATTAGGAAAGCAAGTGCACTACTGCTGAGTGTCTTTCCAAAAACTATTCCAGCTAACCAAATCTCAAAGCAGTAAAAATATAATCATGAATACTTGCTAGAAATTTCCAACAAAGTTAATCTCTTATGACTTTTCTTAGGTGTATCAAATGTGATTAATAAAAGAATAATGTTGCTTGGTGCGAATTCGAGCTTTTCCCCAAATGATATGGGAATTAGGATTGAGCGATAACATAATCTAGGTTCACCACCTGCAAGAACGCGCGATGTCTGAATTCCAAAGTATCACATTAATGCTCAAATTGAATTTTACTTTAGAATATTGCATTGGGTAGCGATACGAAAAATTAACTCTGTTATCTTCTCAAGATACGGTATTTTCCTGGTTTCCGATCGCTCCACGTTGGGCGCCAAAGAATATGTAACGAACACTGCAATGTGTGCGGCTATCTGGCAGCGTACTCTGCCTACAGGGTCGGTTGGCTCAGGGAAAATGGGAGTGGGGTTTTGCTACCTAGAGAACCGCGCCGCCACATAAACTTAAATAGTAGACAGAGTAGGGAACTATTGACTAACTAAACCAAAGCTCAAAGAATCTAATTTTATACTAAGTGTGAGGAATGGCAGATGTCATTTAATTCCTCTTCATAACCCACCCAACCTTGCATAGGCTCGCTTTGCGTATGTGGCCAATGCCCTTATTAATGATGCACAGTTACTTTAGGTGTCCAATTCGCAAACAAATTTACTTCATTTTATACTTCATTCTTAAATACGTACCAAAATTCAATTAAAGATAATTTGCCCATGATGGCTGCTTATGATTTTCTTAACGTTAGCTTGCTCATGGCAGATGCTTATGATTTGCTTAACGCAAACGCACTCCTACTTTCGTTTACAATTACACAATTATTGAAAAATATTAAATTCCCTATGCTCACCTAATTAGTTTTTCAACTATAAGTTGGATGTTACGATCGGTGCCAGCGAAATTACGCCAGCCCCTTTGCGCGTTTGGAAATCTTTGTGGTGCTTCACTTATTAGTCTGTTTGTCTTGTTGGGCGGTTATTAAGCCCGATGTGGTACATATCTATATACACACGTGGACTAAGCAGTTTTTTGCAAAATTCGATTTGATTTAAAACGCGTGTGCTTTGGCCGAAAGATCAGAAATAAGAGAACGAAAAAACGCAAATGGCGGGTGCAAGCCCTCTGACAAGCAGTGTTAAAAAATATGAAATTATCGTTTAGTATTTTCTAGGATGTGTGGTTGCCACCAGGTTGCGGAACCAGTAGTGCTTTTTTATTTTTTAAAAATTACAAGAATCTTTTCCTAATAATATCACACCCCTACAGCACAGGATTAATCTTTAGTCTTTACGACAAAGATAAAACCTGCAAAAGGGTGTCTACTGTTACCAAATATCCTTTGCATGATATGTTCCTAATTCCTTTCCGTTTAAATCCTCAAGTAAATAGAGAGATTTTCCCAGTTTTTGGCTTTGCGGCGGCTTTGCTAAGGGCGAAGTTTCGTTTAATTACCTCGTCTCCTACCTGAAAAGATCGAGGCCTAGATCATTCTTTTCATAAGCTTTGTCTAAATGTTTTTGGAGGTCAAATCGTAACGTAGAGAATAGGTCTTGTCGGTTTAGTCGTAAGGAACTTTCATTAAGCAAACTTAGATTTTTGAGTAATTTATAATCTTTTCCGTGACAAATCATATGCTGCCCGAAAACAACAAAGAATGGAGATTCAGCTATTGACTGGTGTATATGACTACGCAGAGAACAGTTTATACTACTAAGATATCTATCCCATTCTCTCTGATCGGATCGGGTATAGGCTTTCAATGCAGCATTAACAGACCTATTAACTCTTTCTGCGGCATTGGACTGCGGCGAATAGGCTGCGGTGCAAGTGTGGGTAATGCCATGCTTAGAAAGAAAAGAAAAATACATGACTTTTGAATTGCGAACCATTATCGCTTACTATAACTTCAGGCGTTCCGTAACAATCAAAAATTTCTTCTTTCAGGTATGACACGACGACTTGAGTTGTAAACTTCTTTACCGGTTTAAGAAACGTGAATTTCGATAGATGATCGAGTACTATAAAGACTCCTATATTACCTCTTTTCGTCCTTGGGAAAGGACCAATAAAGTCTATATAGAGTCTTTGAAATACTCGTTCGCTAACAATTTGTTGTCCTATTGGTGGTTTAAGTTTCTGCGTGGGGTATTTTGATGTCCTACAAATCTCACAGTTTTTGATGTAATTGCGAATGTCTACGTGCGAACGTCTACAACCATACGCGGCCTGTAAAACTTTCTTCGAATATTTTCCAAACATTTGGCTATACCGAAATGAGAAGAAGAGGGCTGATCGTGAGCTGCCTTGAATACACCTTCTCTAAGCTCGACCGGAACCACAAGCTTCCAGGAGTCTTCCGGATGCTCGGAGGAACTGTTAGAGAAACCAACCCTGTGATAAAGAAAACCATCTATTACTTGAAAACCGGTAGTTGAGACTGCGTTAACTTTTCTTTAAGTTGCGAATAGCTGGAGGATTGGAAGAATTCGGATTCCAAATCAATTTCTGGGAGAACATCGATATCATTAGTGGCAAGGCCTCAATCCGATTCAAAAGATCTTGAAGTGGCATCGGCTACTACATTTTCACTACCTCGACGATGTTCTATACTAAAATTAAATCCTCGAAGTTTGAGTGCCCACCTAGCAAGTCTTCCTTGAAGGTCTTGCTGCGTCATGAGCCATCGGAGACTTGCATGATCAGTCACAACAGTAAATTCATGACCCTCAATATACATTCGAAATCTTTTAATAGCTAAAACTACTGCTAAGCATTCAAGTTCCGTGGTAGAGTAATTCCTTTGAGATCTATTAAGCTTCTTAGACATATATGCAATAGGGCGTTATATTCCGTTTTCATCACATTGAGCTAAAAGCGCTCCCACACCATTAATCGAGGCATCACACTGCACTATAAACGGTTTTTCGTAATCGGGATGTACTAATAAGGGAGCAGTGGTCAGAGCCTTTTTCAATTGTTCAAAAGAAACTTGGGCGTTATCCAGTGAAATACTTTTCCTCGCAACAACTCGGTTAGGTGGAAGGTTTGTTCAGATTATTGATTATATTACTTGATTATTGATTAATAAACCGTTGATACCAACTGGTCATCCCGAGGAATCTCTTAAGTTGACGTTTGGTTTTTGCAATAGAAAGTTGGACACGGCGGTTATTTTATTGGGATTCACTTGCAAAGTTCCCTCTCCAACAATGTACCCAAAACTGAGTATTGGCGATATTAATAGTAACCCCTGCCTTTCGAAGTTGCGTAGTGACTTCGTCCAGATGAGAAAGATACCCTTTGAAACTTGAAGACATGACTAATAGGTCATCTAAATACGAGTATACCATAACGTGTGATTTCATTCTATAAGGTATTACTTTATCCATAAGTCTACAAAGTGTTTGCGGAGCATTAGTTAGTCCGAAAGTCATTCGTGTAAATTGATATAAGGGACGGTTGGGTACAGTTATAGCGGTTTTTGGTATCGATTCATCGTCCAGACATATCTGCCAAAACGCATCTTTTAAATCAATTTTCGATATGCAGTGTACTGGAGGTAAGCGACTTAGTAGACCTTCAATAAAAGGAGTAGGATAAGCATCCTTTACTGTAACAGAATTAAGCTTCCTAGAATCTAAGCAAATTCTCACTTTGCCTGGTTTTACGACCAAGACTGCCGGAGAAGACCATGAAGACGCGGTCTACTTCTTGGCATAACTGAAGCTCTTTGGCTGGAGATAGGTTGTAATATCTTTGCTTAATTGCTTTTGCTGCACCGGTGTCAATATGATGTTCAATTAGGATTTTTTTTCCTAAACCACTTTTTTCAGACGATGGAAAGAATTCGATAACAACTTGTAATCAGTTTCGATCGGTTGCATTAATCAAGACTGTGTCACTTAAAGCATTGTAGTCCGAAATTTCGGAAATAGTCGTTGGACTAGATATTTGAAGACCAAATAGTTTCCAAAAATCCATTCTGCAGATTATATTTTGTTTAATACTGGGTACTAGTAAAAATTCTACATCCTGAGATAAGGAGTTATAGTGAATCGGAACGATAATGGTAGCGGTGACGTTTTGATTTTGTACGTCGGCTGTACGAACATAACATTTTAACTTCCTTAACCCTGGATGATCTGTAGGAATTAGCTTAGCCAATTTACCATCTATTACGCATTTGTTAGCTCCACTATCAAGCAAGGCCAAGAAAGTTTTGTTAAGTAATGTAAGTTTTGTTAAATGTAATGTAATGTAACAGTGCGCTGTTCTCTATACCGTTCACGGAGACTTGTACACAGGTGAAACCAATTCGGTTCACTTGAAGTTCTCTGAAAACGCCACTAAAATTGTAGAGCTGGTCCGGAAAATAGTACGTTGGCAAATTGGTATAGGAAATTCCAGTTTGCGTTTAGGCATTGTATAGTCAAACTATTTATCTTATAGATAAAGTCCTCAACAGGTATGTCATTTGCCATGCCAGTAAATTTCACATTCCAATTAGAAATAACGCTTGAAACTTTGTCAGGACGATATACGGCTTGGGTCAAAGGATCACCTGTAGGCAATTGTATACTAGAGCCTTGATTACTATCAACTCTGCTTGCATTGTATCGATTTAAGTCACCAGGATTTTCTAAAGGGATATTATTTCGCGGATTTTGGGAATTATAAGCCAACTGAAAGTTTCGCATCGTATTACTGATCTCATCCGCTACTGCTGCAACCATGCTAACGCGAAAGGTTTCTAAGGAGTCTGTGATTAACTGCTGTACTCGAGTTTCGGAAATGCTAGAACGTTCAGTTGATCTATGTGTTGTGTTTTGGCTTCTCAAGCTAGGGTGTGCTCTCTGATTTGTTGAGTTCTGATGGGAATTCGCTCTTGTGTTTGGTCTAGTTCGGTTAACGGCACCAGTAGCTTGATTGGCAGAAGCACCTCGAACTTCCCTATTAGTATCATTAGTAGACCTATTCGGTTGAGCAGCAGGAAAGGTTATCAGTTGTACCAGGGTACAAGCACTTTGGCAAAGCGGACAAGTTTCATTAGTTCCTAACTACAGTACAAGGGGTTTCAGCAAGTTCAGTATCTATTACCATAGTATCATTGTAAATAATACAAAGAGAACGTTCATCCCCACTATCGGTGACTGCAACCTCGTCTCGATTAGGCTGAACTGACATGTTGTAGTATTATAATAATTTCTCAAATATTGTAAATATAAAAACTCTGATTTAAAATTGGGACTATCCTTTAGTTATCGTGCATCAAATAAGTATTAATATAAAATTAGGGTTCCTGTTGGGCCAAAGACTTTTAATATTAGGAAAGCAAGTGCACTACTGCTGAGTGTCTTTCCAAAAACTATTCAGCTAACCAAATCTCAAAGCAGTAAAAATATAATCATGAATACTTGCTAGAAATTTCCAACAAAGTTAATCTCTTATGACTTTTCTTAGGTGTATCAAATGTGATTAATAAAAGAATAATGTTGCTTGGTGCGAATTCGAGCTTTTCCCCAAATGATATGGGAATTAGGATTGAGCGATAACATAATCTAGGTTCACCACCTGCAAGAACGCGCGATGTCTGAATTCCAAAGTATCACATTAATGCTCAAATTGAATTTTACTTTAGAATATTGCATTGGGTAGCGATACGAAAAATTAACTCTGTTATCTTCTCAAGATACGGTATTTTCCTGGTTTCCGATCGCTCCACGTTGGGCGCCAAAGAATATGTAACGAACACTGCAATGTGTGCTGCTATCTGGCAGCGTACTCTGCCTACAGGGTCGGTTTGCTCAGGGAAAATGGGAGTGGGGTTTTGCTACCTAGAGAACCGCGCCGCCACATAAACTTAAATAGTAGACAGAGTAGGGAACTATTGACTAACTAAACCAAAGAATCTAATTTTATACTAAGTGTGAGGAATGGCAGATGTCATTTAATTCCTCTTCATAACCCACCCAACCTTGCATAGGCTCGCTTTGCGTATGTGGCCAATGCCCTTATTAATGATGCACAGTTACTTTAGGTGTCCAATTCGCAAACAAATTTACTTCATTTTATACTTCATTCTTAAATACGTACCAAAATTCAATTAAAGATAATTTGCCCATGATGGCTGCTTATGATTTTCTTAACGTTAGCTTGCTCATGGCAGATGCTTATGATTTGCTTAACGCAAACGCACTCCTACTTTCGTTTACAATTACACAATTATTGAAAAATATTAAATTCCCTATGCTCACCTAATTAGTTTTTCAACTATAAGTTGGATGTTACGATCGGTGCCAGCGAAATTACGCCAGCCCCTTTGCGCGTTTGGAAATCTTTGTGGTGCTTCACTTATTAGTCTTTTTGTCTTGTTGGGCGGTTATTAAGCCCGATGTGGTACATATCTATATACACACGTGGACTAAGCACTTTTTTGCAAAATTCGATTTGATTTAAAACGCGTGTGCTTTGGCCGAAAGATCAGAAATAAGAGAACGAAAAAACGCAAATGGCGGGTGCAAGCCCTCTGACAAGCAGTGTTAAAAAATATGAAATTATCGTTTAGTATTTTCTAGGATGTGTGGTTGCCACCAGGTTGCGGAACCACTAGCGCTATTTTATATTTAAAAAAAATACAAGAATCTTTTCCTAATAATTTCACACCCCTACAGCCCTCCGTCCTATTCGTCTACCAATTGTGAGATCCAATTTTTCCCTTCATGAACCATTCCGTGTTTTATGTACTAATTATCATTTAGCCTATTAATGTATATCTTTTGAGTCTTATATTTATTCTATATCTTTTCAAATGTACTGTTACCTCTATTCACTAAATGTATAAATGTATTAACTGTTAAGTTGTTAAGTAAGCTGTCCATAGTTAACTATAAGCCAAATAAAAATTGCCAGCAAAATTATTATTTTACCGTTTAGCGCGTTGTTGTTCACGGCAGAATATTTTGTTAGTTAGGATCATAATCATAGCTTCTGATATCAGACGAATCGAGTCTTAAAATAACTCAACTTTAATACTTGAAATAAAGGTATCTTTTGAACTTGTACTTAATTTTATTTAATTTTATGCATGTCAATAAATCGAAAAATTGCCCTTTTACAGATTTGCATTTAAAGTATCCCATATATTTGGTCTATTCAAACCTTTGGGCATGTATGTATCTGTTCCCCGCTATTTACTAACCCTCAACAGGAATTACAAAATGCAAAATTATTTTAAATATTAAAATAAATATTTAAAATGCATTTACAGACATACTTTTTTAACTTTTAAGCCCACGATTTATAAAATATGGAATCTAAGTATTTTTTCAAAACTCTATAGTGTAACAGATCCAAATTTAGGCACATAATAACCAAACTTAAGAAAGCATCTGTGTCTGTGCTTTTAAAGAAAGTCATGATCTTGCTGTTTGGGGCTGTCACTGGAATTTTTGCCGATTTCTAAATGGGCGGCACCTTCACAAGCCGAATGTTTGTTCGTTAAATATTTTTACTGGTAATTTTGGCTTTTCTTGTTGATAAATTACTTTTATTTTCCCACTCCAAAATAAAGATTATTTTATTAAGATGTTAAGCATTAGGAACAACAGTTTAGAAACCTCAAAGGCGGTTGACCTATTTTTTTTAACCCTAAACTGTTTTTAAAAGACCTAATGTCCTTTTTATACCCTTGAAGAGGGTATATTGATTTCACTCAGTAGTCGCAACACAGTAAAGGAGACGTTTCCGACCATATAAAGTATATATATTCTTGATCAGCATTATTAGACGAGTCTATCTAGCCATGTCCGTCTGTCTGCCCGTCCGTTTCTACGCAAACTAGTCTCTTAGTTTTTAACCTATGGGCCTAAAACTTTCCCGAAAGTCTTCTTTCCAGTATTTAAGTTGGAACCAGCTGAATCGGACAACTATATTTTATAGCTCCCATAAAAATTATCGAAAAAATTTGTTTAAATTATAAGTTTGGTTGGAAATAACGTTTTTTAATAAATTCTGAGTTTTGAATTAAATCGGACGACTATATCTTATAGCTGCCACTCAAAAGCGCGGAAAATTTTTGGGAAAATAATATGAAACAAATTATAGATTCCGTTTTTTTAAACATATAACATGAATTTCAAATTAAATTTTATCAAAATCGGACGACTTTATCACATAGCTCTCATACGAACTATCGCAAATTGGTCGGAAAATAATATGAAAAAATGTATAGCTTTGGTGTTTTTTAACATATAACCTCCTAAGCTTGGAAAACACATTTTTAATTAGTTATGAACTTCGAATTTTAATTTATTAAAATCAGATGCATCTATCATATAAATGTCATAGGAACTGCTGCAGTTGAAGTCGATGAGGGGAGTGACTTTATTGACAGATTGGGCCGATAGGGCGACAGTTGCAGCAGTGGCCATCTGAGGATTAATCCCGGTTCGCTCCGAGATTATCTTAAATGGCACTCAATGACCCAATTTTCGGAGTGGCCAAGTAATATGGCGGGGGCAGAAACGAAGATGATCAGCAAATATGGGTATAGTAGCAGCCATGTTGCCAAACCAGACAGATGCAGCCGAAGCCCGCCGGAATTACCTAGACAACGCTCTTGACCATTGGTAGATGATGGTAGCCTGAGCCAGGAACTGGAGTACCATCCGACAGGCAGGAGTGACCCAAGCACGGCCGTGGCGCATCGATGACCGAAGGACGTTGGATTTCCGGGACGAGCCGCGGGGAAATGCCAAAGCGGGAGCCCGACACGGAAACCGCTAAGTCCGAGTAGACCGCTGGAACCTCTCCTTTGGCGGCGAGGACGATGGTAATTCTGTGGAGGATTTCGTATTCCGTCAGTAGTTCCTGTAGCGGCATCATCAGTGTCCGTGAAATGAAGTTCTGCGAAACTTTCACGTCATCCTATCGGGCAGAGCAAAGGAGTGATATTGGGTATACGTACGCCAATCCAATGTGGACACTTGGTCAAAGCTGCGCAGGGCTTTGATGGAGCGGTTCCGTGGACATCAGACGAAACACGAGAGGCTGCACGAGCTGCTTCAGAATGAACAACAGCCGGGAGAGACCTCGGATGACTACATCCATGCTATTTGCAGCAGAGCAAGTTGCGTTTCAGCGAGGCATTCCTTCCTGACTTGCGTTGCTGCGAAGGACGGATTCCGGATTCGGATTTGTTTCCGGTGCGGTAGACTTGGCGTAATAATGCCGAAATATTCCGATTGCGCGGAAAGCGGTTGACTGGGCAGTCCATACTTGGAGCAAAGAGCGCCCTTCGGAGTCGACTTCTGACAGGTGTTCGGACTAGCACCATCCGTTGTGGGGAAGCCAGTGGCGAGAAGTGTCAAGAAAGCTGAAGAAATCCATGCCAGTCAGATGTTGCACTACGCCGATCAGGAAGATGAAGACGAGGTAAAGGAGGATCCTGGAGCCTTTCTGCGGAGGAAAAGCTGACAGTATATAATGTCAAAGAGGCGTTCCCTACCTTTGAAAGGGATGGCCTCGGAGTCACAAGCGTACCTCTCCACGCCTCTCCATTGAGCTGATGGAAGGAGCTCGGGACTTCAAAGATCGTCCGTATCCGATGTCGCCGACGAAGCAAAAAGGTGGTCGAAGAGAAAATTGAAAGGACGAGGAAATCGGATGAGGAATTGGAAGGATCCGAATGGAAGATGTGGATCCCGAAAAGTCTGACGCACTGCCTGATGAGCGTGCTCATTCGGACAGGTCGAAATCGGAGGAAGGTTACAGACGGAAAGGCTATTCCACGGCAGCGAACATAGTGAACTTTTCTAAAAGAGGTATTTCACGAGCTCAAAGTGCCTGAAACGATACATTCGGAAAACGGCAAGCAGTTCGTATCCAAGGCGTTTGAGGAGATAATGGACGGCTTCGGTATACAGCACCTGAAGACTCCAGTATACTCACCACAGAGCAATGCTCGGTATACAGCACCTGAAGATTCCAGTATACTCACCACAGAGCAATGCTGCGGAGAAGGTAAATAGGAATGCTTTGGCCGCAATTCGCAGCTTCTTGGTCCAGGATGGACGAGGTGGCCATCCGAAACACTATCCATTTGGCCACAGGAGAAGCGCCGTTCTTCACAGTATTCGGCGATCACATGTTCCTCAACGGTTCCAGCTACAAGTTAGCCAGACGACTCAGGTCAGTGGTCGACCATAAAATGGCAGGAATGCAGACCAAGAACAAGCTGCGAGTAATCCACGCCAAGGGGCAGAAACAACTGGAGGGGGCAAGCGAGACCGCTATGATAGGCGAGCCCTTAGGATTAGTCCCGGTTCGCTCCGAGATTATCTTAAATTGCACTCATGTGGAGTAGAGTGCGGTATTTATTATTATTAATTTATAGGGCAATCAGGGTACCGACGCAAATGGCCCCCGAAGATTTACTCGTAAGTTCGACTACATACTTGTGAGTTCTACTACAATACTCTTCATACTACCCACAATTTGGCTGTCAGTCACCAGCGTCACGCACGGAAGACCAGCCGAGAACGCCTTCGCCATCCTCGCCGACGACATCCAGTATTTCCCAGTCAAAACGCATGTAGACGCACAAGACGGTGGCCAAGTCTTGGTCATGAAGACTTAGAAGGATAGATCGGTTAGGAGGAACACGAATATAAATTATTGTACTTACCAAATTTATTAAATGTTTGTAAAACCCACAATGTGTGAGTAAATTGTCCCAGTAGGGGAGATGGAACCGCCGTAGTCGCCGCCCGTTCGCGTTTAGGTGGTGCCCAGCAGCATATAAAGGGTACCCATGGTAGGGAGAAAGCGGTCGTGTAAAACATTAATAATTTTGTTCTCAGTGATAATGATAGTTTCAGTGATGTGAAGCAGCGGAGTTGTCGATTATTTTATGTCGCGAGCTGTAGCTAATGCCACCTAATGGGATACGCTGCCCTGAAGAAGACTGAGTCAGCGGCAATGCCACCGAAAAATGATAGTTCGTAACAGAACGATCGGTAAATTGGTGGGAAAATAATGTGAAGCAAATTATAGACTCGGTGTTTTTTACATATTATTTTATAATATTGAAAATATTATTTTTTGTTCTTTTTAGGAGTTTTGAGTTAAATTTAATAAAAATCGGACGACTTTAACATAACTTTAACATTGGTAAAACTTAAAATTCTTGTAATAACCTGTTAAACATCATCTTCATCAAAAAATCGATCAATTCTCAGGAAGTGTTAGATTGATTTGAACTGGTAAATATTGGAGTTGATACATAACTATAAAAGGTGAATCTCAAGAGCTATACAACTTAAGCCGAAATTGTTAGATCCATTTTGGAAAATTTAAAATATGGTAGAACTATAGATTATTTTATTAAGCTTATTAATGTTTGGATACGATAAAAACAAGTTCAACGCTCAGGCAGTTTTGTATTCTATGAACTAAATTAATCCTTTTTTTATTATAATTATTTTATTAAGCTTATTAATGTTTGGATACGATAAAAACAAGTTCAACGCTAAGGCAGTTTTGTATTCTATGAACAAAATTAAGTCTTTTTTTATTATTAACGTTATGTTTTGTCTTCAAACCACAGTTAGTTCTGCACTTAAGTAAAAGGCAGAAGTAGTAGGCTTAATTTATGGTTAATATGTATTCTGTACTTTATTACATGTGAATGAGTTTTTGAGCTTTCTAGGGTGGTGCTTAAAAAGAGAGTTACTTGATATATATGTTTTGAGGAGTTTCCAGAGATGCAAGATGGCAGAAAGCATTCTGTTGACTTTAGAGTCACTTGATGGATTCGAGTGTGGAATAATTGGCTGCTGAGTTTCGATGAAGGCTGGCTTGAGTCGGTCTAAAGACACCTTAATTCTTCGAGTGCCGGTGCTTATTGGAAAGTATTTGGATTGCTTTTCTTTCACTTCAAAAGGTTCCATCGTAAGGCGGCAGAGGGTATCCCCGGACGGTTTCGTTGCGTAGAAAGACGTGGATTGCCAGATGACAGAAAGCATACTGTTGACTTTAGATTCTTTGAGTGCCGGTGCTTATGGGAAAGTATTTGGATTGCTTTTCTTTTACTTCAAAAGGTTCCATCCATGATTTCCTCCAGTTTCTTTGCGAAGTAAGTTTGCGGTTGGAAATTGGACTTTTGATGAAAAAATTCTCCTGGAAGACGAAGGGTTGTTCCGTACACAAGTTGTGCTCAGGTTGTATGGATGTCTGGTTTGAATGCTGAAGCGTGTTACGCTGTTGTGCGGAGGTGATCTATTCCTAGTAGTCGTGACAATTCGTGAAACAATTGGGACTTAAACTGTCTGTCCTGATATGTTGTGATGCGGGCTAGAACTCCAAATCTTGAGATCCACGAGCCGATGAGTGCTGAAGCTACCGTGTTGGCTTGCATGTCCTCGATTGTGATGGCTTCTGGCCAACGTGTATAACAGTCAATGATTGTTATTGTTGTCCAAATTAATGAGGTCGAATCTTTGTGCAGGCGAGCGATAACGAGAAATGAGAAATCTCCTTTAGCATTGAGGGCCATACGAAGTGTTGCTTGATAAGTTTTATTGTTTATCCAGCTCCACTGTGATAAATGTTGTGTAGTTTGCTGATGACGATTTTCCTGAGAGGCTTTGGAACAAAAGGTTGCACGCTGGAAGTAGAAAGATCGCAAATTATAAAGTTTTTAGAGTTGGGAATGCTTATTGACTTTAACTGCAATGCTGTGGTGTTGTCGTTCAGTAGCCGTTTAAGTTCTTCGCAACTTGCTTGTGCGATGCTGAGTTGATTGTAGTCGGTAATTTTGTGTTCGATGGTTGAGATGCGGGAAAGCGTGCCCACTGTATTGTTTTCAGTTCCAGTCACCTGCACGATAGAGGTAGTGGCTAATGAAATAAAATTGCCGAAGTTGTCGCGGAGAGGCTTTTTCTGGTTTTTCAAAATTCATCTCTGTCTATGCCGCGTTGCACAGCCCGAAAGTCATGTGGGTGAATGCGAATAATCCAAAAGGAGTAGTTATGACCGTTTTGGGGATATCTCGAGTGCCGTTGGGAATTTGATGGTATGCTCGGTTTAGATCGAAAAATATGTGTGTGCAGTATGTATGGTAAAGGATACCGATGTGTGGTAAAGGATAACGATCTGGGATGGTTTGCGCATTAAGAGCTCGATAATCGCCACACGGACGCCATTCACCAGTAGCCTTTCGGACCATGTGTAACGGGGAGGCATTAGGGCTTTTTGATTCGCGACAAACGCCAAGTTTGATCAAATACTGGAACTCACTTTTTGCTGCTTGGAATTTTTCTGGTGTTAGTCTTCTGGGCCTGGCGAATGGTGGAGAGCCTTTGGTTTCAATGCAGTGTGTGACGTTGGCGGTTGTTGCTTGAGCAGAAGATGAGTTAAGCTCTGTGAGGCCTTAAATTCTTTGAACAGCGTGGAGAATGTTATATGTCCTGATCTCCGCAATTGATTGTTGACTAAACATACAGAAGCATGATAGGCTTGTTTCGGCATCAACTAGCTTTGAGTTTTTTAGATATACCAGGAGATTAAGTGCTGCAAGAAATATGAACCAATGATTGCGATTTTCGTATCGGCTATGGTAAAAATCCATGTGAAAGGGTGGTACCATAAGTTTGGATGTTCCATTGGCTGCGAATAGTGTATGGTTATCATTAGCTTTAATGTGTCGATTAATTTTTTTTGGTGGTATAACAGATACGTCTGCTTCAGTGTTTACTTTAAGCAATGAGTAGTGTTGTAAGGCGTTAGGGTTACGACCGTCGGAGCTGCCCTTTTTTTTGAACTGTTGTTGGCATGGAAAGCGCATGGTTGGATGCAACGTTGGGCACTGTCAGCGTACTTGTTGTGGTACCAGCAAAATTGTCCCTGGACTCCGGAAGCTGTTGTTGCTGGGCGATCGATTGTAGCTCCCACAGCGTTGCTGATTGGTGGTGCCAAGGAGGTGACTTATCTTGTTGCGTTTAACTAGCTTTGTGATGCGATCCTTCTGCAAAGCGTGGTGGGTGTTTTGTTGTGATACTGCACACATGTTATCCGCAGTGTCGTAATTAAAGGAATCCATCACAGCATCGGCAGCAGTTGCAAGCTGCGCAAGGGTTATGTTGGCAGAGCTTTTGAGGAGATCCACGATAACAGCACGCGCAGGAGGTGGTAAGAGCTTGATCCAGTAGCGACATACAACTGATTCGTGATTGGTGGCGTTAGTTTGCTGAAATTGGCTGAGTAGTTGGCTTGTACGACCGTCACCTAGTTGAATTCCTGTAGCAAGTCGGTCGAGGCGCACCATCTCTGATTCGGCAAATTTGGACAAAATTGCTTGCTTAAGGGTTGAGTAAGGGTTGGCTTGTGGTGGGTTATTGACAAGGTCGTGCACTTGATCCAGGTATTTGGGAACAGCATACGCGATTACTGCTGCTTACGAGGACTTGCAGCAAAAACCAGCTTTCCAGTTCGGTGGAAAACATTTCGATGTGCAGTTGAAGGGCATCTTGGCGAATACCGAGTTAACAGCACCTGGATAAGGAATTTGCAATGGTTCCTTCGCGTCGACGAAGTCTTCGTTATCCGGCGTTGTTTGAGGTTATGTTGAAGTTCTGGGTAAGACGTGGTGCGTTCCTTTTAATTACAGATGTTCGAATCGTCGGATCACCAGTTATAATTTGGTTTCAAGCCACAGTGAGTTCTGCACTTAAGTAAAACGCAGAACTGGTAGGCTTAATTTATGGTTTATGTGTATTTTGTACTTTGTTACATGTGAGTGAGTTTCTGAGCTTTCTAGCGCGGTGCTTAAAAGGAGTGTGTGACCAGAGAGTTTTTTGATATATATGTTCTGAGGTCGTTCCAGAGACGCCAGATGGCAGAAAGCATGATCGCCACAACATTTTAACGTGTTGTATATCAAACGTTAACGACTCTCAAAGGCTTTAACCAAAATTAATAGAGCCGTTAATAGATCCAATATTTAACAAATCGAAAAATCGAGATCAGTTGGACTAATCTGGTTTATATGGCGCTTGATAAGATTTGTGGATGAAAAACAAATATAATACGGCCGATTGATCCATATATTCTGTCTTTATCCACTTTTCTCCCTGGCGTAATTTTTGGCAACAACTTTTTAATTAGGCCATTACTTTTTTGGCTTTAAGTTTTCTTTTTAATTAACTTGAGATCTTAGGCATAGAACTCATTCTAACAAAGCGCTCAGAAAGTCTATTTAAAAACTGCTGTGTGGAAAAACGCCGCTCCTAAAGGTTTCTGCAATTAAATCGGAATTAAGGTATAAATTGATTTTGAGAAGAATTGGAGAGTCAAAGGAGTGACATATCGGGAAATTCCTTAAATTTTTAATTATTCAATAGAATAAGTTTGACGCACACTCAGTCTTCCCTTAGCGGCGGCAGGGCTTTTGCTTTGCCTGAACTTTTTAAACATACCTTATTCGTGTTATATACTTTCCAACGAATCTAGTATACCCTTTTATTCTACGAGTAACTGTTATAACTATTATTCAAGTTTGGATCTGTTTCAAATACAATTCCAATTTTCTTAAAAAAAAATTATTATTATTATCAAAGAAACTATAAACATCAATCGAAACAGTATATTTGATGGACTTAAAAGGTTATTTTCAACTGATCATGTACATATATATAAAACAGAAACACCTTTGAACGAGGTAAAAATCTAGTGACGATCGGCCTACAGCAAACCAAATTTCTGATATTTATGAGATAAATGTATTATAAGATCTAATAAATGAATACATTTTCCTAATTTTTTTTACACTCCGCACTCTTTTTAAAAATTGTACATCTAAACACAAGCATAAAGTAAAAACTTAAAAAACGGAATTTATTTTAATTTAGTTATTTATAACAATTTTATCGCCAAACTATCTAGTATTTCCAAAAGTTAGAGATGTCAAGTTTCTCCTTTTAAGGTCTGCGCATATTGGGGTGGAGCGGCGCGTGAGGGCTTGACGCTGAGCTGCGAGACGCCGCTTGCGGAACACATTCTCAAGAGAAGTCGTCGGGGTGAATGTACGATTTCCTTTCTATTTCTTTCCTTGCTTTCTTCTTCGAATTTACTAATTGATAATAGTCTATTCCAATCGATTTTTTAGATTTTTTGGATACGTACAAAAAAAGATCAATGCTTAAGCAGTGTAAGATGCGCAAATCTGGTAAATGTGTCCGTTTATAATAACTTTGATTAATAACTTTGACATGAGTACGAGGTATGTTCAAAAAGTAAGTTGACTTTTCAAATTTCGCGGGCAACATATTTTTGATTATCGATTTTTTTGTTTTGTTATGTTGGTACACTCTTCCCTAACATCTGTACCAAGTTTCAATTGAGTCCCCTTTTTTGCTTAGTCGTGAGAGGCGTAAAGGTTACAAGTTGTTTTGCGTGCTCAGCGATTTTTTGCTATCGAAAAATATGGATCAAAGGATTTGCATCAAATTTTGTGTAAAAAATAAAATTAAGTGCTTCGAAACACTTGAAATGTTGACAGTGGCATACGGTGAAACTGTTCTGAGTAAAAAAATGTTTACAAGTGGTACAAACTCTTCCAAGATGGCCGGGAAGATGCCAATGACGAGCCTCGCTCTGGACGCCCAAGCACGTCAACAACTGATGAGAACGTTCAAGCAGTGAAGAAAATTGTTTTGGAAAATTATCGAATCACTATCAGAGAAGTTGCTGAAGATGTCGGTATATCGCTTGCCTCGTGCCATGAAATTTTTTCAATAGTTTTGGGCATGAGTTGTGTGTCTGCGAAGTTTGTTCCAAAATTGCTGAATTTTGACCAAAAGAACCGTCGCATCGCTCAAGATCATCGCTCAAGAGCTGTTGGATGACGTCAACGACGACCCAGATTTACTCAAAAGGGTCATAACTGGTGACGAATCATGGGTATATGGTTATGATATCGAAACCAAAGCCCAATCGTCACAATGGAAGAGCCCAGGTGAGCCAAGACCGAAAAAAGCACACCAAGTTCGATCAAATGTCAAAGTTTTGATCACTGTATTCTTCGATTACCATGGCGTGGTGCATCAGGAGTTCTTAGCATATGGTAGTACGGTCAGTAAACAGTATTATCTGGACGTTATGCGCCGTTTGCGAGAAGCAATACGAAAGAAACGTGCAGAATTGTGGAAAAACAATTTATGGCTTTTGCATCACGATAATGCCCCTGCTCACTCATATTTGCTTGTGAGAGATTTTTTGGCCAAAAACAACACCACAATAATGCCTCAGCCGCCACATTTACCGGATTTGGCCCCATGTGACTTTTTCTTGTTCCCAAAACTAAAGAGAACTATGAAAGGACGGAGATTTGGAACGATTGAAGAGACGCTGGAAGAGCTAAAGGCTATACCGAGAAGTGCTTATGGGAAGTGCTTTGAGGATTGGAAAAACCGTTGGCATAAGTGTATTGTATCGGACAAACTGACAACCATTCACAAGCTCTTTAAAATCAGGGCTGCCTATCTTTGTCTCAAAAAGTTCATCCGTGCAATCAGCAATTCAAGAACCGAACACGGCTCAGATGCACCAATCGCCGAAGCACCGAAAAAGCAACTTTAGGACCTGTCTACAGCAAAGCCTTACGGAAATTATGTCGTTGATAAACACATTCAAATGCTGTTTTTACAATAATCCAAGTAATTAGTTACACATCTACATGGAACGTTAACGACGTTTCAGTTCAATTACCACTCGACAATAATATCGACCTTATGCTCAATTTCAAACTAATCATCCAAATGCCCTATTGAGCACCACTATCACGTAGCCTACAGGCCTCATCTATAAAATTACAACTAAATACTGGCAACCGACTTACCCTAGACGCCATATACTGCCTCCTTCGCTTTACTACAACTTAAGATGAGTTTATGGAGTCACGTAACTTCAAAAGGAAAGAAACTCTATAATTCAATTTTAAAAACCTAGAACAAGCTCCAAACTACCCGATTTAATAGTATACGTTTTAAGCATCGATCCTCCGATTTCGCCAATATGATTTCACAACCTTCTGGTTTGGTTTCTTTTTATTCAATGATTCTGAACTCTATAACATTTATTCGTACTTCACATGGTCATACGTCGCGCATGTCTATTTCGACTTGGCACTTGCCAGCCTCAGTTCACTCAACTGCTATCATATTACTTTTTACTAATGGAACTGTTTTGGGAATTGAAATTGTGTTTAATGTTTGTAATAACTGCTATCATATTACTTTTTACTAATGGAACTGTTTTGGGAATTCAAATTGTGTTTAATGTTTGTAATAACTGCTATCATATTACTTTTTACTAATGGAACTGTTTTGGGAATTGAAATTGTGTATAATGTTTGTAATAATATGAATATTATTAATGTTTTGAAGGGTACAGTGTGCATTCGATATATGAACATACCACATCTTCCTCCTTTAGAATCAGTTTAAGCATAAGTTAAATAAAGTTTTTTTTTAAATCAAACATTTAATTGGCGGAGTCAAAAGGATCTCAAAGTCCTTTTTAGGAAGTCGACGATAGTGATCAACTAAAGAGTAATAATATTGAACTAGTTTATCCTGATCAGTGAAAAATCGGTCAATACGCGCAATTAAGGATTGTATCGAAAAAACATATTGGTACATTCTATAACTACTTATCCAAAAAATATATCAACACACTTGCCAATTTAAAAGAAGTAGCAATGGTTTTAGGTCATTAGGATGCAGAGCCTTTCGATAACTATAAACCCAAACAACAGGATAATCGAAGGAATTCGGGAATTACACATCAAAATTATTATTATCAAAAATATAATTCTCATTCGCATGGTTATGTTACTTAGAACAACAATAAAAATTCAAGAGATAATAATAATTAAAATCACTCAAAAATCCACAAGGTTTACCAAATAGAAATCAATCAAGATATTCACGAGTTTAACAAAAATCAAAACCAAGATAGTGCCAAAAACTCTTTACATTTCCATCATCTTCAAAAATTTCTTTGAATGCACTTGTTAAAACACAAAGGGAGAATGAAAGTGCACAGAATAGGATCAATGTCAATTTTCAGTAAACTGCCTCGGATATTAAAAGTGTTGCCGATATGTCAGAGTAATGATTAAAGGAAAACTCCTTAGAGCCATGAAAGGTAAAGGGTCATCTATCAATCTAATGACGAAAAATGTTGGAGTATATAAAGAACAGGAAGAAAAGTTAAAAGTGTACTCGTATACAAAAAATGCAATGCAATTAAATAAAAGAATAATAATAGATCTCTGTAAAATCTGTCCAACTAAACAAAAATTCTATTTACATACATTTTCTGACAATCATAATTGATTTTCATATATTACGAAGAGGAAATGATGTTAGGAGACACATTAGTTTATATAAAGTATGGTGAAAATGATGTAAAAAAGGATAAGACCACAATAAAACATTGGATACAAACAAAGCATGAAGACCCAGTATATAAAAAACCATACGAAGACCCTCAAACTTTCGATGAAGAACTTGACAAGCAAATAATTAAATGATTGAACGGGGAATAATTCGTAAATCACTGTCAATGATAAATTCCCGATACCCAAAATGGATGAAATATTAGGCGAATTGGAAAGGTGTCAATATTTCACTACTATCGATTTAGCCGAAGGATACCATCAAATCCAAACGCCATTTGGTCTTATGTATGTATTTATAAACAATTTATTAGATAATTTAATCTATAAAGATTATTTAGTATATCTAAAAGATAATTTAATTTTTTCCATTCATTGGGAAAAACATATTTATCAATGAAAAAAGTATTCAAAAAATTACGTGATAAGAATTTCAAGCTATAATTAGATAAATGTGAATTTATGAAAAAAGAAACAGAGTTTTTAGGTCTCATAGTAACTACAGGTATAAAAGCAAACCCAAAGAAAATATGTGCCATCGTAATTTCCCGATATCAAAAACTCCAAAAGGAAGGAAATCATTTCTAGGAGTATGTGTATTTTATTGAAAATTCATACCAAACTTTGCAAATATCATCAGCATTTGAAAAAAAGGTCTTAATTACATCCGGCCCCATTTTAATTTATCTCGACTTTAGTAAACAATTCTCTTTAACAGCGGACGCAATTAATATGGTGAGAAAAGCAGCATTATCACAAAGTCATAAACCAATCTGTTATGCCAGCAGAACTCTTAATGAACATTAAATAAATATGCTACAATTGAAATAGAACTTTTAGTAATCATGTGGACACCAAATATTTAAGATATATTATATTTTTTCGGGAGGTCTTTTGAAATATTAATCGATCACAAACCTTTAGTTTGGCTAAACAACATAGTTTAACCAAATATGAAATATAAGAATCCAAATAAAATTAAACAAATATGATTATCAAAATAAATATTTACCAGAAAAGGAAAAGTTTGTAGCTTCATCCAGGACTAAAATTGTAGAAACTATGTTTAGAGATAATTTTGAGGAAAACATACCAGAAGAAACAAGCAGTTATGCAGAAGCAACAGCCCAAAGTGCTCTAGAAGTCAACCAGAATTATATTTCTATAATTGAAAGACCATTTTACTATTTTTACCGACAAATCGAATTATTTAAAAGAAATTAAGATACAAGTAAAGTAACGCACAACTTTTACAAATGAAAGATTAAAATTATTAATAAAGAAATGACAGAAACTTTAGCACAAGAAATAATTAAAGAATACTTTTGAACTAAAAAGAACGTATTATATTTGCATAATGACTTAGATTACGTTCCAAAAAGTTTATGTGGAAATTATAAACGCAAATCTTTTGGCGAAATTATTAAGATGCACGGCAAGACCTGAAGACATATTGATACACACAGACTTTACACTAAAAATAAATTTTTCCATTAATTTTAGAAAATCGCCATCAAATTTATTTTTTCTAAATACAAGAAAGTTATTTCTAAAACTAAGAAAATTTTTCTAAAATAAAGAAAGTTTTTCTTAAAAGTTTTCGCTTAAATGTAGAAAATAGTTACCATAAACTAAAATCACCCAAAAAATAAAAAAATGCCCTTAAATTAAGTAATTATTTTCTGAAAAAAAAGCTGACCCAAAATTATAATTGTTTTGAAGATTCTTTTAAAAATTAATACCTATACTGTTGTGTTCCGATTGAAAGGAGACTATAGATGTGGCTGAGATTAAATGTCCAACTGTCGTTATTCGGCTCTGTATAGCTGAGGTATTTTTGGTATGTTAGATTGTACATTATAACAGAGAATATCGATAAAGTAAACGGCAAATTGCCAAGATTTCGTAATTAAGATTAATATCTTTAACCTTAAAAGTGATTCTTACCCTAAAAAATAGAAAAAATGAAATAGAAAATGTTTCTAGAAAATAAAATCGTTTTCTAAAAAATTGGAACACTTTCTAAATAACACTTTATATTTTACATACATACGTAATATTTATTACATATGTGAATTGAAAAATAATTAAGATAAATTTATTAAGATGATACAATATTATACCATTTTTGTGTGTAATTATTGAACTGGGCATCGCCACTTATGCAGACACTGGAGCAATTGCGCTGTGCAAATAACTCATAAAAATGATTTGGCTCGCCGTGACATGTCAGACGAAAACTGTATGTCGCTGTCGCCGTTAGCAGAAAAGCCAGCGCAGCGTAGACAAGTGCCGATCTTCGGAGATTCCTCTATTTCTGTGTCTCAGTTCTGAATTTGTTCTGTTAGTTCTGAATTTCGAATATAATTTTATCAAAATCAAACGATTGGAAATAACATTTTTTATTTGGTTTTGAATTTCGAATTAAATTTTATTGAAATCGGACGACTATATCATATAGCTGTCATAGGAACGATCGGATAATTGGTGGGAAATAATGTGAAATAAATTACAGCTTTGGGGCATTTCTACATATTATCTTATAATATTGCGAATATCAATTTTGTTTTTAAGAATTTTGAATTCAATTTAATAAAATTGATTATTGATTATTTTTTATAACTGCAAGGGTATACAAACTTCGGCTTGCCGAAGTTAACTTCCTTTCTTGTTTCACATTATTTTACCACTAATTTTCCGATCGTTACTATCGCAGCTGTATGATATAGTCGGCCGATTTTGATAAAATTTTATCCGAAATTCAGAACTAATTAAAAAATGTTATTTCCCAGCTAAGAAGGGTATATGCTAAAACACACCGAAGATATTATTTTTTTTTTTAATTTTTTCCCCGATAGTTCCTATGGGACCTATAAGACATAGTTGTCCAATCCGGCTGGTTCCGACCTATATTCTCCCTGCAATAAAAGGAAGACTTTTGGGAAAGTTTCAGCCCGTTAGCTTTAAAACTGAGAGACTAGTTTGCGTAGAAACGGATAGACAGACGGACGGAGAGGCGGACATATGGACATGGCTAGATTGATTCGTTTAGTGACGCTGATCAATAATGTATATACTTTATGGGGTCGGAAACGTTTCCTTCACTGTGTTGCAAACTTCTGACTGAAATCAATATACCCTCTGCAAGGGTATAACAAGGAAGAACGCTATAGTCGAGTAACTCGACTATCAGATACCCGTTA
This sequence comes from Drosophila biarmipes, assembly GCF_025231255.1. Taxonomy (NCBI): domain Eukaryota; kingdom Metazoa; phylum Arthropoda; class Insecta; order Diptera; family Drosophilidae; genus Drosophila; species Drosophila biarmipes. Next base: position 2,105,176 of record NW_026114529.1, on the reverse strand, counting down.
CCCAGCTTAAGGGAGCAAAAGGATAATGAAGATATATAAACAGAAGAACGATATTTTAGGTCGCGACCCCGCGGTTATATAAGTAGATGTTATGTGGGCGGCGGAAAGATTTAAGCGTTTAAGCCGTTTGTGGGCGTGGCACATTTTTATAAGAAGCAAAGCGATTTTTTTTGCTCCAACTACCGGATATTTCAGTTGATGTCTTGTGGGGGCAGACAGCTTTAAGCGTTTTGGCCATTTGTGGGCGTTAGAGATGGAGTGGCACCTTTTTTTTGTGAGTCGATAGGTATTGATGAAACAAATACATTTCTGTTTAAATTTTGTTTGTCTCATAAAAACTTTAGGCGCTACATATTTTCGGAAATATTGGGGGTTAGAGTTGGCGTGGCACCCTGCTGACACTTGAGCTGCGCAGGAAGCCCAGGAATCTGCATGCCAAGTTTGGCTGTTCTAGCTTTTATAGTTACAGATATACGGATAGATCGACTCGGATAGTGATCCTGATCAAGAATATATCTACTTTTTGGTTTCGGAAATGCTTCCTTTTAGCTATTAGATACTTTCTTTCGAATCTAGTATAACCTTTTACTCTACGAGTAACGGGTATAATTATATCTTTGCTGTTTCTTAAAATACAACCTTTTACGCTTGGAAATAACATTTTTTAATTAGTTCCAGATTTAAAATGTAATTTTATTAAAATAGGTCGACTATATCATCTGTCTGTAATAGGAAAGATCCGAAAATGGGTGGGAAAATAATATGAAACAAATTGTAGGTTTGATTTCAGTCATAAGTTTGCAACGCATTGAAGGAGACGTTTCCGATCCCATAGAGTATATATATTCTTTATCAGCGTCACTAGACGAGTCGATCTAGCCATGTCCGTCTCTCCGTCCGTTTCTACGCAAACTAGTCTCTCAGTTTTAAAGCTATCGGGCTGAAACTTTCCCAAAAGTCTTCATTCTAGTGCAGGTTGTATATAAGTCGGAACCAGCCGGATCGGACAACTAAATCTTATAGCACCCATAGGAACTATCGGGGAACAAATTTGAAAAAAAATTGTATTCTCTGTGCTTTTTAACATATACCTTTCTAAGCTTGGATATAACATTTTTAATTTAGTTCTGAATTTCGAATTAAATTTTATCAAAACCGGACGACTATATCATATAGCTGCCATAGAAACTTGTAAAGAAGGCTGGGATATACTCAGTCCCGCCAGGGTTACTTTACCGAAAATATTTGTAAAGATATGGGACAAAAAGGTCTAGGACGAAAATCGGTTGGATGGCGTGAGATGAAGAGTGCCAGCAGAGTGAAAAGGTTCAGCGGTAACGCGCATTTAGGCCTGGCTCATAGCATTCGCTCGAGAAGACCGAGAGAGAGGGAATCAATTATAGAGACAGCTTTACCCTAGGGCAGAATTTATGGCCTAAAATCTAGGTATTTGTTCTGAAATATTTATATTTCTGCGTGGCCAGCTTGATTGTATTCTTTTCCTACGAGTTATATTAAAATCAGGCGAGAAATACATTTGTTAGAGCACTTTTATTTCATGTTCATGTTTTTCTCAGTGCTCGCAGGTTAACGGGTTAGGTTAGGTCATGGTATATAAATTCTAGACTACTCTGGGCTAAGCCGCATCGAGGCCTTCGAGAAATTTCTTATTGCACGGGACTCTTGCTGGCCAAAATGCGATTCACTCTACCCACTCACCCGTCTCGCTCTCACGCACACCCACACACGCGTGAATTCGGGTGCTCCGCCGCTGATCCTGGGCCCGCACACTCTCCTCGAGGTCGTCTAGGTAAACTCCTTCTTGGGTCACTTGGCACAAGTCACTCGACTGTCTTTTGGCGGGAGCGCGAAATTTGCTCTGCTCGCACTTCTGATCCCGGTCGCTGCGTTTTCCAGAGTTCCCTGCACGCACTTCTGATCCCGTGCGCCGCGTTTGCAAGAGTCAAGCTTTGCCCCGCGGTTTGTTCAAGTTTTCGGCTGCTCTATGTTTTTTCCTCTTCTCCTGCTCGATCGCATGTCCTCTCTCGCTTGCTCCTGTGTGTGTGTGTGTGGGTGGCTACTGCTGATGCGAGAGCGGAGGGGAAAGATAAACAGAACCTATCGCTTGGGCTTAGCTAAGATAATTATTGTGTACCAATATAACTACAAATCTTACAATTATTGGTTAAGCTTACATATTAAGTGAACTGTACAAAGTTTTTACAAAGTTATTCGCGAGGGTTTTGTTTTGTTGTTAGCTGCTGTTGCTGTTGCCGCTGGCTGCTGTTGCTATTACCGCTGGCTGCTGTTGTTGTTGGCGACGCCTTTGAGCGTTGCGGCTGGCGATGTTGTAGCTGCTGGCTGCCGATGTTGTTGGCGCTAACTGGCGTTGTTGTTGGCGCTGGCTGCCGATGTTGTTGGCGCTGGCGATGTTGTAGTTACTGGCTGCCGTTGTTGTTGGCGACGCTGGCTGCCGATGTTATTGGCGCTATTTGTGAGGGGTGAAACGACTCCTTACATCCCCTCCTACTTCTGTCTGAGATGCTGTTATTAATTGCCAGATTCAGTTCGGGCAGAAGTTCGTCCCACGTCGTCTGCTTGTCCCCGATATACTGGGCGACCATCGCTTTAATGGTGCGATTGGCCCTTTCTGTCAGATTCTGCTGCGGAGTATAAGGTGCTGTATGTTGGTCGTAAATTGTGTCCCATTATCAAAGTGATTCAAAATCCTCTCCCGAAAGGATTTTTCGAGATGCGCCGAAGTAGCTTTTTTCAAGCTACTCAACTCAACCCATTTCGAAAAGGCGTCGACGAAGACGAGCTCTTGGATCGCGGAAGGGGCCCAATAAAATAGGCGCAGACAGTCTCGAACGGCTCGTTAATCTGTCTGGTGAACATTTTACCCGCCGGCTTGGTTTGGCTGACTTTGAACCGTTGGCAAGTGTCACACTTGCGGACATACCTGGCCATATCGCGGAAAAGATCTGGCCAGTAATATCTTTGGGCGATCCGGGTGGTTGTCTTCCTGAAGCCGAGATGTCCTGCCGTGGGCTGGTCCTTGCATTCCGACAGTACTCGCTGTCGGTGTTCCTTGGCCACGCACAGTTTCCAGGGCACGAAGTCTTCGTCGTCAGGTCGGGATCCGATATACCGATATAGCTCTTGGTTCTCGTACGCGTAGTCCGGGTAATCTTCAGGCCTGTCCTGAACAAGTTTCAGCATCCCCTGGTACCATGTGCATCCCGGCTTATCCTCCTGGATCATCTGAAGTACTTCCAAAGGCTGTCGAGAAAGTGCGTCTGCAACAATGTTCTGGCTCCCGCGTCGATAGGTGACGTCAAACTGGTACTGCTGCAGTTCCAACGCCCACCGCGCTATGCGGCCGGTGGGACTATCAATCGAGTTGAGCCACTTCAAGGCGAGGTGGTCCGTTATCACCTCGAATCGATAACCTTCCAAGTAGCATCTGAGTTTCCTGATGGCCCATATGATAGCCAGACACTCCTTGTCTGTGGCGGAGTAGTTCTCCTCGGCGGCGATGAGGCGTCTGCTGGCGAATGCGATGACTCGTTCTTCTCCCTGTATTTTCTGCGTTAAAACTGCTCCTAGGCCGATGTCGCTGGCATCTGTTTGCAACACGAACTTCTCGCTTAAGTCGGGGCAGGCGTGAGCCGGCGCCTCTGTGAGTTTTCTTTTGAGTTCCTCGAACGCATCTTGCTGCTCCTGCTCCCATTGCCATTTCTTTCCTTTTTTGAGTAGCAAAGACATGGGCTGCACTACGCTGGCAAAAACTTCTTGTGGGAGGACTCAGTTGCCGTGCTGCCGAAATCTTGTCGGGATCCGTGTGTATTTCCTCCTCACTGTTGACGTGTCCCAAGTACACCAGGCTGCGCTTAAAGAAACTGCATTTCTATCGAGCGTCGATATGTACTTGGCATGGCGCAGACGTTCCAAGATGTGCGTTATCCTTGGCAGCGGATATGCATCTGAAATAGAATGGGCATTCAGTTGTCGAAAATCTCCAGATTTCTTGCCCACAAGTACAATAGGGAAGCTGTGGGGGCTCCGTGAAGGCTCCATACAGTCGTTGCGTAGCAGTTCGTCAATCTGCTCATCAATAATTCTCTGCATCGCGGGATTCTTAGGAAATACCTATGTCTGATGGGCTTATCATCCAGCATCGTGATCGTATGCTCAGCGATATTTGACACTCCCGTCAATCCTTCGAATTTGGCCAATTCTTCCTGTAGGAATTTGTTACCCAGGGTTCCAATTCTTCTTGTTCGGGGTTTGCTGTGATTACGGCTAGTGTACCCAGCGTCAGGTGAGTCATGTTCATGTTCTCCACCTCAACTTCGTATGCGGTGGCTCGTTCCTCGAAGTGTTGGACGAAGATGATGGGGTCAGAGGTTCCGTCAAAAGTGGATGCGGACATCTCTGCTTTCTTGGGAAAAATATCCCGCTTGACCGGATGGATCTCCGTGTCTCCGACTACATCGGCGGCACCTCTGCCTTCCAGTGCTGGCACCTGAAGCTGCGTTGGACCCGGTGGGTGTGGGTTCGGAGTCGGTGAACGCTGCTTCCTATCCGTTAGTGCGGCTGTAATTTCCGCTTCACGTTCCTGAAGACTCGCTCGGCTATCTCAAGCACGTGGTCGTCCCGATTATTAAAAGCAGCCAGCAGGCCATTCATTTTCTCAACTGTTTCGGTTGCTTCTAAGGAAAACTCCTTCAAAATCGCCTCCAATTCTCGCTTCCGGAGATACGAAATCTAACGCGTGCCCATATTGCTGTGAAATAATAGTTAACTGGCAAACGACAGGAAAAATTTCGATAGGACGAGAGAAATTCTTGAACGAGGGTCAAACGAGGTTCGAACTGGTTAAAATCTTCATCGAAAATGTTATTTTATTTGTAACCAAGAATTTACTGAATTCCCACGTGCAACGATGGTGACCACCATCCGATGTCAAACGACGATTTAATTCCTAAATTTTTCTCGACGGTGATTGAATTTTGCTCGACGACGCAGTAGTTTTAAATTTCTCCACGACGATGTTTTTGAGAGCTGCCGATGCACGTGTTGACTCGGCGATGGTTATATGAAAAGCCCCCCAACCGATGCGATCCCATTGCCTGTACTTGATCGACTCCTGCTCGTGTGAGAGAGACGACGATGAGAGTGAAACGAAAAACAAAATGGCTGCGCTGAGGGGAGTATACTTTAGCTTTGGCTAACCTAGAGGGCCCTCGCTCTCTCTCCGATTATCTGCCTGTATGTGTTTCTTGCTCACGTGATGTGCTGGCCACATCTTGGAACAAATAAACTCTGATTTTAGGTTATATACTCTGCTTAGAAATAAATGTGTGTCTGCGTCCGTTAGAAATTTCTCGCTGTGTGTGGGTATACTTTTGTATAAGTTCTCCCGAATGTGCCATGTGCTCTGCTTAAATTCTAAGATTTTTTTCCTTCTTCTTTTTTGAGGTTATGTTCGATGCGCTGGTATATTTTATAAATATATATATATTTATTTCCCTGTTTTCTCTCCTAGAAATTTTTGTGTCCCTCGATGTATGACTCTCCTTACGTTTTGACTTAAAAATGTCGCCTCTAAATGACTGAACCGAACATTGTCAAACTAAATGTACCCAGATGGGTTGTTAGGCCATATTTAGGTCGTCTAAAATTTCGTAAACCCCACGTCCCTGCTCGGGCGCCATTCTGTAAATTAGTCTCGTCGGCTGGGATATACTCAGTCCCGCCAGGGTCTCTTTACCGAAAATATTTGTAAAGATATGGGACAAAAAGGTCTAGGACGAAAAACAGTTGGCTGGCGTGAGATGAAGAGTGCCAGCCACCGGGATACGTAGTAAGAGAAATAGTTTATTCTGTGTCTGCAGCAGAGTGAAAAGGGTCAGCGGTAGCGCGCATTTAGGCCTGGCTCATAGCATTCTCTATTAGAAGACCGAGAGAGAGGTAATCGATTATGGAGACAACTTTACCCTAGGGCAGAATTTATGGCCTAAAATCTAGGCATTTGTTCTGAAATATTTATATTTCTGCGTGGCCAGCTTGATTGTATTCTTTTCCTACGAGTTGTATTAAAATCAGGCGAGAAATACATTTGTTAGAGCACTTTTATTTCATGTTCATGTTTTTCTCAGTGCTCGCAGGTTAACGGGTTAGGTTAGGTCATGGTATATAAATTCTATCCTACTCTGGGTGACGCCGCATCGAGGCCGCGGGAAATTTCATATTGCACGTGATTTTCGCTGGCCAAAATGCGGTTCACTCTACCCACTCACCCGTCTCGCTCTCACGCACACACACACGCTTGAATCCGGGTGCTCCGCCGCTGGTCCTGGGCCGACACACTCTCCTCGAGGTCGTCTAGGTAAACTCCTTCTTGGGTCACTTGGCACAAGTCACTCGACTGTCTTTTGGCGGGAGCGCGAAATTTGCTCTGCTCGCACTTCTGATCCCGGTCGCTGCGTTTTCCAGAGTTCCCTGCACGCACTTATGATCCCGTGCGCCGCGTTTGCAAGAGTCAAGCTTTGCCCCGCGGTTTGTTCAAGTTTTCGGCTGCTCTATGTTTTTTCCTCTTCTCGAAGTTTCGTAACTCCTTTTCTCTCGCTCTTCTGTTGGCGCGTGCCAATTTTCGGGGGTTGTTTTCCTTCTCGATCGCATGTCCTCTCTCGCTTGCTCCTGTGTGTGTGTGTGGGTGGCTACTGCTGATGCGAGAGCGGAGGGGAAAGATAAACAGAACCTATCGCTTGGGCTAAGCTAAGATAATTATTGTGTACCAATATAACTACAAGTCTTACAATTATTGGTTAAGCTTACATATTAAGTGAGCTGTACAAAGTTTTTACAAAGTTATTCGCGAGGGTTTTGTTTTGTTGTTAGCTGCTGTTGTTGTTGGCGACGCCTTTGGGCGAGGCGGCTGGCGATGGTGTAACTGCTGGTTGCCGATATTGTAGCTTGGGTGCTTTTTGACATACAACCTTCTAAGCTCGGAAATAACATTTTTTAAATTTCGAATTCAATTTAATAAAAATTGAATTACTCTGACATATAGATGTAAAAAAAATGGTCTTAAAACAAGATAAACATTTTTTTATTATCACTTAAGCTAAAAACAATCCTTAAAAATGTGAAAAGGTGTTTCTCATAACAGCAAGGGTATAAAAACTTTGACTTGCCGAAGTTAACTTAATTTCTTGTTAAACATAAGCTCCTACGATTGGAAATAAAATTTTTTTATTGGTTTTGAATTTTAAATTAAATTTTATTATAATCGGTCGACTATATCATATTAGTGGGAAAGTTAAAAAAAATGTATCTTTGGTGTATATAACCTTCTAAGCTTGGCAATTAAATTTTTTAATAAGTTATGAATTTCGAATTAAATTTTATCAAAATCGGATAGGAACGATAGGAAAATTTAACAATTTCGAATTCAATTTAATAAAAATCGGACTACTCGAACATACAGATGTCAAAGAAATGGTCATATAAAAGAATAAAAAAATTTTTTTCATATCACATAGTGTTACTTAAGTTTTTTATTTCTTATAATTGCAAGGGTATACAAACTTCGGCTTGACGAAGTTAACTTCCTATTTTGTTTAACATATAATTCTATTATATTGGGAATATCATTTTTAATATTGTTAAGAAATTCGAATTAAAAGTAATAAAAATCGGTTGGCCAAAAATTGATCCCACAGCTCAATGAAATAACTGCTACACAGCTACAAGGACTACAAAAGCATTGCCGAACTTTTGGTACTCGTTACAAAATAAAAACAAATAGATCGTATTTTTTGGCCTGGCAAGTGCAGCGCTAAGAATATTGGTGCTTGGAAGTACTGAAACAGCTTTTAAAGAAATTCCAGTTCAATTGACCTGCAGTCAATAATCTTAGATCACACAATAGACATGTACTCGGAAAACACGATATCAACGCTTCAGCACCCACGTTGGGAAGGCACGATATTGACGCCTCAGCACTTAAGGCATTCGCTGGCTTTAAGCTTGCGGGCTCCGACTATAAGTCATCTAACGTAACTAAAGAACTTTCACCTACAAAAACAATACATCCTTCGAGAGCAACGCCTGCTGCAACTTGTAGGAAACAAGGAAGATCCCATTCAACTGCATGGATTGTCAGATGGGTCTATAAAGGCATATCCCGCAGGCATTTTTAGTAGAGTGACTGCAACAGATGACACCGTAGGTACTTGAATCAAAAAAACCAAAGTTGCTCTTTCCTACGCCCTGATGCAGCAGGTTCTTACTCGCCTTGAACTGAGTGATTATTTCCTACAAAGCTGACTAATCTTATAACACAACAACACAAGGACATTAGCACACACACATAGTAGTCGATATAACACTCATACTCGTTGCCTCACCCACAATACATAGGACCATGTCAAAGGAAAATATAATATTCTCAGTAGGATGGAAGCGCGGGTTCTATAAATATTTGCACATAAATGGCCCCGCCGTCTCACTAATTAAAGTATTATGAGAAACTATCAACAGGTGTTGCCGTGCACGTGAAAAAGGTCGCACACCCAAAGTATCCATTGGCTGTTATCTTGGAAAAACATGTCCAATCATGTTTAAGATTATTAATAATAAAAAGAACCCAAATAAAATAAATCTCACAAGTTAATGATTCTCAGATGTCAAATATTTTCAACACACATATTTTTGCTTCCTTCGCAGAACGCTTAACTGGTAGATTGTCAAAGATTCTCTGTCCACAAAATAGACATAGAGATAACAGCCAGAGCTACCCGAAAAGGTCCATTACCTGGCCGCAATAACAAATTAATAGATGTTGAAATCGAGACCGCTACTCGCAAGTAGGTAACATATCTAAGTCAAGGAAATATTTTCCATATTCCATAACAGCCATAGAGGACTTGCAGTCGGTGCCTGTCTGTCCGTCCGTCCGTTTTTATGCAAGCTAATCTCTCATAATATTGGGAATCAAATTTCTTATATTTTTAAGATCCCGTCTACAACGCAATGAGATGCCAAGCTAGCAATAACTTTTGTGCCAATATCAGTCATATCACTGTTAGATTAAAAAGTATAAGATTTGATACACTTATTGTTATTACCCAAAGATTCAATAAATAAATACATAGCATAAAAAAAATGTTGGGTACACAACATTAAACTATTTATAGCTGTTGTCTGGCCAAACTTCCCTTTTTCAAAAGAGGTAGAATAAACGTTTCTACTATTAAGCTGTTGAAAATCATATTCAATTTCCAGGACCTTAAAAAAGCGTTTGGAAACATACAAAAAAAGGTTAATGCAGGGTTAGACGCTCTGAACTTGTAAATGTAGCCCTTCTTTTAAACTTTGATTTACAACAATGTGTCGTATGCTAAAAGTTGCGGACTCTCAATGGCTATACCACCACTTATTGAAAATCGTAAGAGCCGTTTTTGAGAAATCAGAAAAAAGGTTTAACAAAATCTAAATAAAAAAGGAAGGAAGTTAACTTCGGCAATCCAAATTGTGTATAACCTTGCAGTTGTAAGAAATAATCAACGTTAGTTACACCATGTGAAATTTTTAAGGATTGTTTCTGGCTTCCTTATTAAAAGAAAAAAATTCCTTAACCTTTTCTTTAACACCTGTATGTTAGAGTCGTCCGATTTTTATTATTTTTAATTCGAAATTCGGCGATTGGTAAGATTTGATTTACGGTAATAAACCTAGGTCCCTGGTTGCGAATTTACCATGGTGCCCCAGAGATAGCTCGCAGGATTTTCGATTGAATATATCTATATCTATATCTATATCTATCTATAATATCTATGTTGCTGCTGCTGGTGTTTTTGATGCCCCTTCTCCAGGTTAGTCGTCTGTCAACGTGAACGCCGAGATACGTTACGCTGATGAGTTGTAGAATCTGCGTAGATGTTGTTAGCTGCTCCTTCGTGAGAACATGCGCTTTGTATAGGAGGAACAGAGTAGGCTGTAGCGTGCTTCCTTGCGAAACTCCAGCTTTGACAATGTAGTCGTCGGATTTTGTTGCGTTGCACCTTATTGCGAAGGTTCTGTTTTATAGTTACCACAAAAAAAGCTTGTGAGTGTAATCAGGCAATTGTGTTTTGATTTTGTGCATGAGGCCATCTAGCTAACTTGATCGAAGGCTCGAGAAATATTGCAAGCCATATTCCCGATGCTCACAGGCTGTGCGTATTTCTGATGTTATTCTTAACTTGTTCGATTGGGTAGCAAATAGGTAAATAGAAAAAAGCTGATCGCAAGATTTCCTGCACCATTTTATAGTCCAGCCAGTGGCTTTAATATAAAGTGAAAAGTTAAGGTTGTTTCCGATCAAGGTGCGGTTGGAGTGCGACATCGCCATTCGACTTGCAGCAGATAACATACCGCTGCTGCAAGTCCATTGCAAGTGTAAGTAAACAAGGGATTTTAACTAGTTTTTTGACTATTAGATTTTAAGTATTTCCTCCGCGGAGGCGGGAATTGCGATTACATAAGTAATCACGGCTCTTCTAAGAAGAGGCAGTTCAGTCCACCGTCTTCAAGCAGTATCTTTAAGTTAATTTCTGTGGCTCATAGGAGGAGCGATCCAGATGTATTTTTTCGAGCTAGCACCCGACAGGAGCCCTACATATGGTCGTTGATCTACGCCAGGAATGTGGCAGTTAATGCCCGCATGGTTTTACGTAGTCTAATAACTTAAATGAAGGCGGGATTTTTTCTGGCATTAGGAACTCGTATACCCTTTAAAATGTGTTAATGCAAGTTCAAGTTAAGTTAGTGGTCCGAGATGCCAGTCGCAGTGTAGTGCAAGATTGTCGTTGTGGCCCAGCAGACGCCTGCGTGTAAGATCAATTTAACTAAAATACCCTGAAGTTACTAAATAAAAAGGCGCAAGCCAAAACAGTGAATTGTACAATAAAATAGTAGCCGAAAAACAGATAATAATTGTGTTAAGATTTGAGTTTCTGGAAACAATTGAAATCATATGAATTTAGAATGGAATGGAATGTAATTTAAATTCAGGTGAGCCAATCATGACTCTATATAATACTCAATCTGGTTTAAAAATCTGATGTTTAAAAAAATTTATTTATTTTGATCTTTAAATATGATAATGAAACATAGACAATCGTGAAAAAAATCATTAATAAAAATAAATCTAGAAGTAAAAGATAAAACCAAATATTCATAAAATTATACAAAAATGAAATAAAATTAGTTATTAATCATTTATAAATTTATTAGGTTATCTATATTATTAAATTATACCTTATAAAGTTACACAAGTTTGCATAGGCAACCATAATTTTTGATTTATGGATTATAATTAATTTAGCTTTTAAATTCAGAATATAAAAACAAATTGTAATGTCTGAGTAGATAAACATTCTTTTTAAGTCTTTACTGAACCGAGAGCCACCTTAGTTTCCTTTTTAATGGGGCCTGATGCAGATTATATTTGGAATATTGACATGGCCAAGGAAGGGAGGGCTAGTATCGCGCCCGCATACATCATGAAGCGTGTGTTGAGAGATATTCTATTCTATTCTGTCTGTCCGTTGGTCTTGCTATCTCAATATCCGGCCGATATTGGCTCGTTGTTTTATTTTTGCACGCAAGAAATTTTAATTGTTGCACCCATAAGCTGCAGCCTCTCTACAACATTACGACAATTGCCGACGAGTTAAAGCCGGAAACAAACGAGTGCAGCGCTCACAGGTCGGGATACAATCTGCTCACCGTTGTTCGTTACAGAAATAAAATCCTAATAATTTGGCTCCCAATGTGGGGGCTTATTGTTCATTAAAACCCACAATAGCATGCAAATACCATCTCTATTCTTTTCAGTTTTGTATATTTTAAGCTTTCCTTTGCATTCAGACAGGCCAACAGCTGTAAAAATTCAAGGATAAGTCAGGATAGCCAGTTCCTATAATAAATTAAGTCTTAGTATCTAGTCAGCTGTGTCATCTTTTGATCGCATTGGAATGCAGTGCTTATGCTTCAAAATATGAGAGATTTTGACCACGAGGAAATTTATGTTATAGCTGTCTCCTAATCAGAAAGATAAAGTGCCTAGGACTCAGAGCAATCACAATCATTATGATAGGTGTAACTGACCACGCTTGAAATAATGATCACATATAAAGTAAGGCTTTGAACAATTGCGGGTAACCTAGGTGCTGCAAATCGTAGCTGCTGGATTACTGTGCTGCTGTTGTTGAACAAAAGCCAGGCCGTCATCGACTTAAGTCAACAGGCCAACTACATCGAGGGTGATTTTGTTCAGTGCTTAAAATAACAATTGTAAGGATACACGTCCTTCGGGAGGAGTCACGCTTTGCTAAAATACCTAAAATTCCTGTATGTGTTTTCGTTAAAATTGGTACTTTTCGTTGTTTTTTCCAAATTCTCTCATCAAAAAAAATTATTTGTAAGAGCTTTGGTGATTAGCTCCTGGTTAAATATATGTTTATATATTTTTCTAAGTGGCAATAGCCTTTGGCTTATGACTTTAATACTTTTTTCGGCTACTTCGATTTGTTGCGTTATTTTTTTGTTTGGGTGTTGCGATTTCTTTTCTTTTTTTGATTGACGCAGGCAATCCGAAATTAATTATATAAATTGAAAATCGGCACTTTTTGTATTGATAAATGAAGAAAAAATGAGGTAAAAATAATGGGAGTGGATCACTCAGATAATGAGGAAGCTGGTTTCATAGAAAGAGTATAGGCACATATTTGAGAAGCAAAAAATCCTGCCCAAAACTTGTCAAGGAGATCTGATGGTAAGACCAGACAGTTCAATCGTAGAGAACACCAGAACCCAGAAAAGACTCATAAGTTTGCAAGCAGAGCACCAAAGTCAGGGATCCAAGGAAATGGAGAAAGATAGCTAGACGGCATTTTCCAGGTCCAGGTCCAGGTCCAGTTGCAGGTCCAGGTCCACTATACCAATTGAAGGTAATGGCGTTCGTATTGTGTAATGCCGGATAAACAATGTCACGCCTAGTGGACAAGGTGATCCCTGCCGAACTGCAAAATGAGGTGTTCATTCTTTTAACTTGACGACCATTTGCTAGTGTCCGAATGAATGGAAGACCGCATAAAGATCCTTAAAACCGTCTCCGACTGTATCCGTTCGGCCGGTCTGACGGTTAATATCCCAAAAAGTCAATTCTGTGTTCAGCAGGTCAAGTATTTAGGGCATGTGATTGGAGAAGGCCAGATTCGCACCGACCCAGAGAAAGTGGCAGCGATTGAAAAGTTGCCATTGCCCAGAGCCTTGAAAAATCTTAGAAGATTCCTCGGAATGGCGGGCTGGTATCGCAAATTTATAGATAATTTTGCCACAGTAGCCGCACCCCTGACAAACCTGCTTATAGCCAAAAGAAAGTTCACAATGACCGCGGCTCCCGTCCTAAGGAGTCTAGATTTTTCGAAGCTCTTTTATATCCATTGCGACGCCAGTAAAAGTGGTGTTGGTGGCGTTTTAGTCCAGAAACGAAGTACCCGATCGCGTTCAATAATGCCCACAAAAACTATTCTGTGAGTGAGCAAGAGTGCTTGGCTGCAATAGTGTGCGTCAAGCGATTTCGTTCCTATGTCGAAGACCAGGACTTCACAATTATTATAGACCATGCTTCGCTGAAATGGTTAATGGGTCAAACAGATCCCAGTTAACCCAGTTAGCAAGATAGAGCCTGAAACTGCACGCGTTCAAATTCACCAATAAACATCGGCGAGGGTTACCAAATGTAGTGCCAGATGCATTCCAAGAGTCAACGAAGACGAATAAGCAAGCATTGATGTCTCTCATGGCTTGCTGGTGGATGTGTCGTCTGAACATTTTCAAAGCCCAGAATACCTTAACGAATCAAAATTTCCGGACTTGAAAGTTCAGAACAACTTGTTTTCAAGATGTTTACATCTGGCAGCCGTGGATTTCGATACAATTGGTGGACGATGTCCTGAAAAACTCTAACGTCCATCCACTGGCTTCGCATGGAGGTGTGCATAAGACGCTTGAACGGATATGGCATTATTACTACTAGCCTGGTTTGGATGGGGAACGACCTGCCATGGAAAAGCTCCTGAATTTCAAAGATTTTTCTAGCGTATCTACATTGATTTTTTGCGTCCATACCCTCAATCACGTAGCGCAACGTTGCGCTTTTTATAGTCATTGACCATTTCTCCATGTTTGTTTTGCTAAAGCAATAAAAAACTTAAGGCGGGCGTCGTGAAATATATGAGAGAAGAGTTGTTCCATCTGTTTGGAGTTGCTGAGAGATCACAGGATTATTCATAAACACACAGCCATTCATTCACCTCAAGCAAATGCATCAAAGCGAATGAATCGATCGATAATTTCAGCTATTTGATCTTATGTAGATACTAGCCAAAAAGATTGGAATGCGAATCTAAATAGCATTTGCTGCGCCTTAAGGTCTGCCACATATATTTGGCCAACACATGGTGACATCAGGAGCAACATACTCGTTGTTAAAATCGCTACAATCACTTCAAGACAGAGAAGCTGGATTTAGCTCATAACAAGGCTTTGAAGTTAGCAGAAAAGCAAGATAGCCACAATCGGGAGTGTTACAATTTTAGATCACGGGAAGTTTCGTACTCCAATGGTCACGAAATTTTTCGCCGGAATTTTGAGCAAAGCTGCTTTCAAACTGGGTACAATGCGAAATAAGTTCCTGTTTTTGTTAGGGTTAAAGAAACTTTGAAACCCAAACTACGAGGTTGAGGATCTTCAAAGCAAGCGGGTCGCTCGCTATCCTGCAAAGGATCTGCGACAATGATATTGGGGGGTGTTGTAGCGAATAGGTAAATAGAAAACAGGTGATCGCAAGCTTTCCTGCGCCACTTAGAGGAGGATAATGGTATTAGTTGGAGGGAGATGTAATCTACGTTAGGTAAAGCTGCATTTGGAAATTAGGTATGGTTGCATCACAAACACGTTAATATCAGAGAAATCTCATACTTCCTTTTCAAATTCTGAAGCTCGCCGTGAACGATTTTTTATAGTCCAGCCAGTGGCTTTAATATAAAGTGAAAAGTTAAGGTTCTTTCCGATCCAGGTTCGGTTGGCGCTAAACGTTGAATACCTTAAGTGGAGGTGTTTTTTTTTCTGGCATTGGGAACTTTTATACCCTTTTAAATGTGTTAATGCAGTGTAGTGCAAGATTGTCGTTGTGGCGCAGCAGACGCCTGCGTGTAAGATCAATTAAACTAAAATACCCTGAAGTTACTAAATAAAAAGGCGCAATCCAAATCATTGAATTGTACAAACAAATAGAAGCCGAAAACAGCTATTAAATCGTGTTAAATTACAGAACGTTTATATCAAATAAAATTATTTTAGCTTAAAAATAATTAAGTTAGGCTAAAAACATTGTAGGTTAAATGAAAAAAATGTGAATATATGGAAATTAATTTATTAATTTCAACTATTGTTAGCCGTAAAAAGTTTTAGAGAAATTATTAGAAAAATTTTAATAAAAGAAAATAAAATGAAATTGTGCCAGAGGTGTGAGCCAATCAGGTATTATTGCCGATCTGCTTTGTTGATGATTTTCAGCTCATATCCCAACACTTGGAAGCGCTTTCATCAGTGGAGGAAATTCAGGTGAGCCAAGCATGACTCTATATAATACCCAATCTAGCACACAATATATATTTATTGTTTAATGCGAATCTTTATATGATTTATATTAGGAAATAAATAAAAATATATATTACTTATTTTACTTACTATAGCTAATAACAATAAAAGCGCCGGCAGCGCACTTGCTCTCATTTTTCGGCTTTGCTTTTGTTTCAGCCATCGCATGTATATTTGCTAACTGACGTTTGACTGAACACGGCTAAGTTGTTCTTTGGGAAAATCTATAGGTATCAAATACACTAATACATATTAGTTGAAAGAGATAAATAAAAATTTACAATTCGTTTGAGAGATGTGAATGCATTGCAGGTCGGAACAAAAGAAGAGAGAAAATGCGAGAAGCCCCTCCTGCGCAAATACCATTGTTCAGCAATTGAAAGTTTACATTGACCTAATCGTAATTCGAAATATTTCGCACTCTGCCTCTCTTTGTGCCGGCAGCGCTTTTCTCTTTGCAGCTCGGCCTGCAACTAATTACACACGCACATACTTGAATGCCTTTCTCATTGCCTGACTCTGACGTCATTGTGGCGGTTTTGGGTGGTCTGTGGGCGTGGCACATTTTTTAGGTCAGTCGATAGGTATAGACAAACGCCATTCATTTAAAATTTTGACCCTATCATAATAACTGTAGGCGCTAAAGATTTTCGCGGATTGTGGGTGTTAGAGTGGACGTGGCTCCCCCCTGAAAAAAAATTTGCGCTGCGCAGGAAGCCCTTCTGCATGCCAAGACTGTCTGTTCTAGCTTTAATAGTTTCCGAGATCTCAGCTTTCATACGGACAGACGACAGACGGACATGGCTAGATCGACTCGGCTATTAATCCTGATCAAGATAATATATACTTTATAGGGTCGGAAACGCTTTCTTCTACTTGTTACATTCTTTCTGACGAATCTAGTATACCCTTTTACTCTACGAGTAACGGGTATAATTAGTTATTAATCATTTATAAATTTATATTGTAGTTATACAAGTTTGCTAGCCAACAAAAACTTTTTTATGGATTATAATAAATTTAGTTTTTATATTAAGAATATAAAAACAAATTATAATGTCTGAGTAGATAAACATTCTTTTTAAGTCTTTACTGACCCGAGAGCCACCTTAGTTGCCTTTTTCTAAAGGGGCCTGTTGCAGATTATATTCGGTATATTGACATGGCCAAGGAAGGGAGGGCTAATATCGCGCCCGCATACATCATGAAGCGTGTGTTGAGAGAAATTCTATTTTTTTCTGTCTGTCCGTTAGTCATGCTATCTTTATATCCTGCCGTTGTTTTATATTTGGACACAAGAAAATTTAATTGTTAAAGATTTAAATGAGCACCCAAAAGCTGCAGCCTCTCACGACAATTGCCGACGGAAGAAAACGCGTGTACTTCTCACAGTTCGGGATACCATACAGTTCTGCTCACCGTTGTTCGTTACAATTGAATAGCACGACAATTGCCGACGAGTTAAAACCGGAAGAAAACGCTTGTAGGGCTCACAGTTCGTTACAATTGTTCCATAGTTTTGACGAAAGCCAATTTTGTTCTCCTAGATATGGCATTATACGAGTTACAAGTCATTTTTCTAACACCTTAGACAGACACGATAAAGAACTAATTGTTCTGTAGGATGAAGGAATTGTATGGTTTTTTCCAGGCTCGGTATCATTATGATAACAGATTTTTTCCAATTTTTCGGATAGTAGCCGAGAGTTATGATATTAAGGAGCTTACAAATAACCTCAATGGCAGAGTTTTGAAGTTCAATCAATATTATTGGAGTTATTTGGTCCACGCGAGGGGCCTTTTTCGGTTTCAGTTCCCCAATGACTTTTGCGATCTCCTATGGCTGAAACAATGGTGGCTGGGAAATAGATTCAGATTCGATTTGTGGTAGGACAAATGAACTAGTGGCAGGGTTCGGCTGGAAGACCTTTTTTGAGATGTGAAGCAAAAGTTTCGGGTCTATCCTTGTGTCTGCGGACCCAGCTGCCGATTGAATTTCTTATCGGAGTGACTGTTTCTGTTGAAGAGCTGAGATTTGGGTGAGCACGCCACAAAGGATGCTTGGTACAAGTCGGCGAAAGTTTTTTATTGTACCGCAGCTTTGCATTTTCTGTTGTTTTGTGGCGTGGTTTAGTGTGCGAGTGGCTTTCTTAAGATGTTGTTTTGATGACAGCGATCTGTTGGTTTGCCAGGCACGTCGTTGGCGCCTATTTCTAAGATTAGCAGTTCAATTTGCACATTAGTTTTGAAGTGGTTTGCTTGCACGTCCCTGCTTTGGGGTGTTGAGAGAGTGGTTGCCTCCACGAATACTTCTCCAAGAGCATCGGTAGAGCAATCGATGTCCGCTTCGATGTTAATTTTTTGTGTAGGCTTGTATACTTTTTATATTTTAACCAGTGGGTTCCATGCGAGGGCAGTCTGTTGGGTGATCTGTAGTTTGATTGCTTTGAAGAAGAGTTATTAGTACTTGCGAATGGTCTGACAATGTTTTTGTCACGGCAAAGGCTAATAGGTCTGAAACTTTCCTGGGGTGTGTTGGCCAGTATGTGGTGCTACCAAGAGAGACGTAGTCAAATTCGTTGTTCGGTTTTATGATTGCATTGTATAATTGCCTTCCTTCAGAGGATCACAAGAAGTGATCTCCAGTGCGTGTGTTTGGCATTATAGTCCCTTGCGATCACCAAGCAAGTCCATGAATTTTCCTTCAGAAATTGTAAAGAGAGGCGAGCAGTAGATAGCGGCTATGGTAATGTTTCCGTTGCATGACTGCACTTTGATAGATCTGGCTTGCAAATCATTTGGTGAAAGTGGTGCTTGATGCGTTCCCTGATTAGGATGCCGGTTCCGTCGTGGGCCGATGATCGGGATGATCTGTGCAGTAGAAAGTGAAGCCCCTTATTTGGAAGTTGTTTTTCATTGTAAGGTGCGTCTCTACCAGTAGCATAATTTCGATATGATTATCATTCAGGAACTGAGTTATTTTAAGGTTGTGCCGTAAAACGCCATTGGCGTTCCACATTGTTATTCGTGGATTTGCCATCTGTTATTTGAACTGCTTAGCTGCAAATAGCTGTGACACCATGTTCTGATTTTAAACCAGTGTTTGCATGGTCGTTTCCATGAATGTCATGAATTTCATCATTCTTTGTTGCATGTTGTCCATTATAGATTCGAGAGTGCTTTATGACTATTTGAACCTGCTGAGCGTTTCCTAGACTATACTGGTGTGGTTGGTTGACCAAATGCGGTTCTTGCAGCCGTGCCGAAAAATACTTGCGGCGTCGTACGCGAGTAAGTTTACTCCATTGGGGTATTCTGATGACGCGTTGCTGTCACATTTCTCATGCGGTTTATTATCTTCTTCTAAATCAGACAGTTAACGTACTTTTTTCATTTTGGTGTCTTATTTGTTGGCAGGGCAGTTAGTCGAATTGTAGAAGTCTCCACAAGCTACATAGACCGTTTGAAGTGAACAGTATGCCCTGGTGTGTCCATTCAATTTGTCCTGACAATTTGTGCATTGCACTGGACCGTTCCTTTTATGTGGCTCTTTCACGTTAATTATTTGGTGCAATAAGTATTGCAGGTTATAAATTGGGTGCAATTCATTTTTCTTCAAGACTCGAATGGTGGTTGCGGCTCTTTTCTCTTGTTGATTATGCTACTGACGTTCTTCGCAGAAAAATCTTTTTCCTTGGGAGCATCGATAACTTCCTTGGCGGGTACGTCAGCCTCGATCCCTTATAGTACCATTGCAGGCCCTTGCTGCTTTTAAGTTGGTACGTGAAGTAGCTTTTCCTAGCTTCACTAAAGAACGTGTTGACGGCAGTTGAGACAAGTTCTAAATTCTGGAGAATGTGCAATTAGCCCTTAACTGTGCAGTTAATCGAAGCACTAAGTGTAGTCCTTTAGAGCTTTTTGCTTGGTAAAGTTGAGCGTCCACTGGAGTTGTATCCTATTAGCGATACCAAAACTGAAATTGACAACATTATTTTAAGGCAGTTGGTCGTTAAAAACATGAAAGAGTTTGCTAGATTTGAGAATAAAAAATTTGATAAAAATGTGGCTAAGGTTATTAGGTTCTCTGTGGGTGACCATGTGTTGCTTTAAAACAGTGAGCGACAGCAAACGGAATTAGATCCAAAGTTTAGAGGATTTCATTTGGTGGTCGAGGTATTGGACGGAGACCGATACGTTTTAAAGTCAAAGTAAAGTTGACAATAGTCATGTGCCACAGATGGGGTCATATTAAAGTAATATAGGAAGTTTTGTTGCCATACATCCCAATCTGTTTTGTCAACTAAGATGTAAGAGTATAAATCTTCAACTATTGAATTTTATATTCTGTTTCCATGTCCGTAATAAACGGCTTTCGACCGTAATGATACACTTAAATATAACGTATCCGCTATTAACCTGTCAAAAACCATTTGGGGCGTTTCAGTTATAGTCACTGGTGTCCATGTGGAGTTGGTCGTTTTTGACTTTGGAAATTTCAGGAGTTTTTTTTACATAATTTTATATACCTCTTCAGCTAGAGTAAGCCTAGGCAAACCTACTTGCTATTTTTCTTTTCCTGCGCAGGAGTATTTCTGTTTACTTTGACTTCTGGTAGAATTTTATTATTCGATTGAATAATTTTCAAGTCCGTGAAAGTAATTCGTGATAGCGCATCGGCTGCATAATTTTACAACCTGCATCCTTACACATCTTACGCGCATCTACAAAAGCCGTTTTGATCAACAAGATTACGTTGCTTCCTTCAGATGGAGCTACATCTGAAGCTGCCTTCTTCGGGATCTATTTTCTCTTGCCTAGAAGGTCAGAGATGGACGCCAGACCAACTTAAAGGATTTTGAAACTCCCATGACTGTTTAGGTTTGATGCCAACTAGCATGACCTTTCTGAAATAACTTCAAATGCGATTTGCATTGCTTCATGATTGGTGTAAGCAGTAGCAAACTATTCTGTTTCTCGTGACTAGTCTTTTCCATAATTTCCATGTCAAAATTACCTACTTTAGCTTTGAAAAAGCTTTTTCTTTAGCTTTCTTGGTTGCATTATCTAAAAAATTAAATTTAATAAAAATGGCAATAAATGGCAATTCTGACAACATACGTTAGAACAAGTATTAAACACTCTACAAATCTCAATATGTTTAAGCTGCTCTATTAAACTTAAGATTTCTAATTAAAAAAGCGTAAAAAACAACATACTTTAACAATAAATTACAACAACAACAGGACGGATTTTAAACGTTTAAGCACAGAAACACTTAATAGTAGTAGTATACACGCTACGACGGCGAAAAGTCGATTTTCACAAATACATGCCCTGCTTAACAACCAGATGGTTTAACAGCTGTGCTAACAGAGACGCCATCTATCGGATTTCCTGAAACGTAATATTGAAGATTTGACTTCTGCTAGTGAATCTTCAAACAACTACTTTTCAAATATGGGTTTTGGCCAACCAAACTGGTAAAATGCCCCATAGTGCATAGTTATAATTACTTTTCGGAGTTTCTACCGATCAGCTTGATAGCCCAAACCAATTGATTTTTTTAAAAGTCTTTGTATGCAATTCTTTTGTTGTTTGCAAAACCTTTCGACGAAGTTTTTCATTTATTCGTGTATAAATAGTAGTAGCTTTTGCACACCCTCCTGGTGCGCTTCGTTACTACGTGGAATGCCGTCCACCGTGATATGTTATAAAAACCTTCTGACACCGTGTCACGATCGCCATAAAAAGTTCAACCATTTCAACCTTTTGGTTTCGTTTTTCTTTATTCAATAATCAATCGTACAGCCTAGACTATAGACTATGCGATTACTCACTGATCCATCGCCTGTTGTGTTTCTAACATACAGGAAATGTGAGAACTCAATAGTCTTTATTCAGCGAGAAAAGCAAAATTTTTGAAAGCCTTCCCAGAAACTACTATGAAAATCTTGAAAACCAATCAGCAAATGGTGAAAAAACCTCTTATCCCAGCGCCAGATGCATCAACATCCAATCAAGTTAATCCTTCTTCCGACCACGATACCGTTCCACAAACGAAAGTGGTGAAAAAAAAGCGAAACAATAGAAACAATACAATAACGCTCTATCGAGCAAACGTTTTCCGCATATAAGCAAATTACCAGCAAACACATAACCATAGGCACTGTATAAATGTGTTGCGAAAAAACGTAATTATTTTTACTTCTCTAACTAAAAAAGTCGTAGATTTTACTCTTAGAAAGCGGACCGTTCCGTACTTCGACTCCTTCTAAAAGTGAATCACTGACATAAACATCACTATCGGCCTGTTCTTGGATCCAATGCTTTTCGTTTCGGTAGTCCGCCCTATTCACAACAAAAACGGTCTCCTTTTTTTCTGGACTAGATGTAATAAATCTTAGTTTAAACTTAAGGGAAACATTAAATCGGAAACTGATTCAGATTCTGCTATTTCATTTGCATAGCTTATGCTCGCAATTTTCATTAGATACTCTCGGAAACTGCGCTCCGGCATTCGCTGACTGCCTACGCTTTCTCTCTCTTCGTTTTTTGCCTTTTCTTTTTGCTTTTCGTCCGATGCCATTGCATTAGGATGGAACGCTCAAATCGAAATTATGTACTCTACACATTCGCCGCTCAAGTTAAATCGATATCGAATGCTGCTATCTTCAGATAATAAGCTCAGCTCGTCTTTTAGGATAGCATTCTTTTGACTTCTCCGACTTCTCTATGAATAGTCGGATAGTGTGTGCCTCTCTCTATTGATGCAATTTCTTTCACAAAATTGTACCGCAAATATGCCGCGACCACAAACCGATAGAAATTGCAAGTGAAATGAATTTTTCGCGGTAACACCTTTCGATTGACCTTTGACCTAAATAGGTTGCAGCGCCAACTTTAACGCCCATAAGTCGCACAAAGATGTAAAGCCAGCAGTCTTCATGCTAGAATAGAATTTTAGCTAAAATATATTTGACGCGCAAAAAAAAATGTAATATGCCCGCCGCCATAAAGTAAGATCGTTAGTAGGCGGCACTTAATATTACTTCTCGCATTGCCGATTCTATATTTCCATCTACTTTAGGTATCTGATATTCCAGGCACTCGACCATAACGTCTTCCTTCCCTGCAGTTTCAGCCTAAGCACTCAATTAGCAAAAAGTCGACTGCAAAGTCGCCAGAGTAGCCAGCTACTCGGGCAGAGCCAAAGAGAGCCGCGATCTTTGGCGGGACAAAAATCAGAAAACGGAATTTTCAACTTTCCCTCCCAAGTGGGCCAAGCAATTAAAGTGCCTAGGCTTTTGTACACCCTTTCATTTTATGTAAAGCAAAATGTTTGGTAAATGTAAATACAAAAATTATAAAAATATATGTGTGAGGGTTGATTTTATATATTTTTTTAGTTAATAAGTTAATCATTAATAATTTATTAATAAGTACATTTTTTAAAATTACAATTTTACATAACAATTTGCATAGTTGAACATGTCCATAAATACCCTGCCTTCATGTGCAGCGAAACATGCATAGACAAACGGGAAATGGAAAAAAAAACATGTGAACAAAAAATTATCTAAGCCGTTTATTTTTTTTATGTACATTTGTGAAAACATAGTTTAAATATTGTACTGTAATATGCAATAAAATAATAGATAAGACATTAACCGTATCGTGTAAAAAACTCATGAAAATTTTTTTTTGACGCGACTAATGAGCCAAAAAGGAATTGGAGATATATAATCAGTAAATCGATAATGTAAAGCGCCACCTACCCCGTACTTCAGCATATGTTATGTGGGCGGCAGACAGACTTAAGCGTTTTGGCCGTTTATTCGGCTACTAGGTATTGATGAGACATATGCATTTAATTTAAAATTTTTTTATACCCTGTATGCACATACGAGTATATTGAATAATTACCGTACCAAGAGTACCTGAAGCAAAGTAGCACTTCGTTGCAATGCTTTCATAAACAAAGGCCCAATCAAAAACCTAAGTGGCCGAAACATGAGTAGATCGGCGCGCTCACAGAAAGTGCAAGTGTCAGCATTCTGTTGCACACGCCAGCCACTCAGCCAAACTCAAGTACATACTTGGCTTACTTAGAACCTAAGGAGAATTGTAAAATCAGACACAACTTGACAACTTGAATAAAGACCTAAAAAGGAAACTACAAAAACTGAGTGTTCTTATTACAACATGGCGACCGTGACAGGACTCAGGATGTAAACTTGAAGGACATCAAGGACATCGAAGGACCGCAGAAGAAGGACACAAAACAGAAACACAAAAATTATAGCAGCAGACAACGAAAAATAAAAATCGCAGTGAGTAGAGTGTGATGTGTGCTAAACGCAGTGGTGTTGTAAAAAGATTAAAAGCCAGAAGGACTGAACTACTGAAGCTACTAAATAGCGGAAGTAAATTAGATTGGAACAATTCGGTAAAACTATATGCCGAACTTGAAGATATAAAAAATTTATTAAGTGAAAGAAAAAATCAAACCACAACCACACACACATCATCCTACCTTGCAATTAAAAGTCTCGCTAAAGCTAATCTCAAATTACCTCCGCCACAGAAGAAGGAAATACCCAAGTTAATGAAGAAGTGCCCAAACGACTGCGAGGGACCACTGAGCTCGCCCCATTGGGAGTACACCTATGCAGCCAGCACCGGTGCCCCAACATAGAAGAGCATCGGGGAAGTCCAGCCTGTGCAGCCAGCATCGGCTACGTCTTGCCAATCAAGCGAGACCAAGGGGAAGTGACCGACAGCGCTACCAAGAGCGCAAAATTTTTTTTTTTACCTTGCACTGCGTTGCAAAAATTTTTTAATTGCACTGCGATGCATATTTTATCATTTATTTCATAATAACACCTGTTAAAATTGAGCGACATAAACGTTTCCCGATTAGATTATGGCCTGAAAACAATACACAAAATAGGCAGGAAATACTCAAACTTAATAGAAATTTGTCAAAAAAAAAGTCAAATCAAAAATTATTCTTATAAAACTAGCTGTTAATTAATAACATTAAAAATATTTACGAATTAATTCAAAAATCTAAATTATTTGACAGACCAAGATATATATTAAGAATACCAACCCCAAAGATGGGTTTAATATATACAAAAACAGTGGATTCCACTGCAAAT
Source organism: Drosophila biarmipes (assembly GCF_025231255.1). NCBI lineage: Eukaryota > Metazoa > Arthropoda > Insecta > Diptera > Drosophilidae > Drosophila > Drosophila biarmipes. The sequence continues at coordinate 2,080,295 of NW_026114529.1, read as the reverse complement.
GTTATTAATAAGGTAGAATCAAATAACATTGACTTAGAATTAATCCATACTTTGTTAATAATAATTGTTGTCATAATGTGCGCAAATTGTTTTTATAAACTTTATAAATTGCATAATAAATGTCTTAAGAAAATATATGAGCCAGGCAAATGATCTGGACAAAATTAAAAAAAAAATTTATTGGCACAAACAACATTAATATTAAAATATTGCTTTAATAACATTGACTTAGAATTAATCCATACTTTGTTAATAATAATTGTTGTCATAATGTGCGCAAATTGTTTTATAAACTTTATAAATTGCATAATAAATGTCTTAAGAAAAAATATATGATCCAAGCAAATGATCTGGACAAAATTTAAAAAAAAAATCTTATTGGCACAAATAACATAATGATAAAAATATAATAAAAAATTGAAGAAAATGGAATTAAATAAAAATAATTAAAATACTAATAAATTAATTAAAAATGGCAATTAAGCAATTAGAGACACATATGATAGGGACATTTATTTTAAAGAAAGAATTTTGAATTTATTTGCACCAACTGCAGTAAGCATTTATGAATTAGAAAATTTATATATTGAAACATTTAATTTAGATGCACTTTAGATCCACTAACTTATTGCACAAGCACCCAAAAGGGAATTGTCCTATCCACCACTCTAGGTGTACAAGTTAGATCATTAGTAGACAAACACCCAAACTAGGTAGAACGATAGTAATGATGGTCTTTAAGAAATAATTCATCTCCACAATATAATGGAATGGAATGAATTATATAAGCAGATAAATAACATAAAAGTTGACTTTGATAAATCATATAAGTCACTTAATCAAAACAGTCCAATTCAAAAATACCATTAAAAAACATGTGGAAATTCGGGTAAAATGCTTCAATGAAGCACGAATAATAATATATGGCCAGAGGCAGAAATTATATCAAGATCATTGGTCCCAAGTATCCAAATTTTTGATCAGGCTACGATCTAATTTACTATCAATTAAACAAAAGTTTAAGTTGGACATATTAGTACCGACTATACTTTACACTTCCCTAGCAATTGAAAATGGTGATGAACCGGAATCAACAAAACAAACTGACATTGACCAAATAGAACCGGAAGACCTTACAGAAACAAATCCTAAAATAGAAGAGCAAGATTTAAATAATCTTACTATTTCAGCTGTTTTAATGTCAGATCTGAATAAATCTACAGATTCTGATGATAGTTCAAGCTTAAGACAAAGTAAAATAGGAAGTAATTTAACAATGGCACAATCCAATATTGATTTTATTAACACAGCATCCAAGCTTATACCAGTTTACGATGGTAAAGCTGAAAACTTAACAAGTTTTATTGATGCATTACAAATAATAGAATCAATAAAAATAAATAGAAAGCAATAAAACTGCCAACCAGTACACACAAAAGGTTGAGCAGATGACAAAATCTTTAGAAGGTGCATATATAACAGATGGCTTACCCCTAGAGTTAGCCAGAAGTTATTCCACTCAGCATGCAGTCAAAGCAATGACTAAAAATTGTACAATCGATAAGGTAAAACTTATCATGCAAGCTGGCACTTTTAGTACTATGAACGAAGCCGTTTTCAAATTTGTCAATAGTTGCACTAAAGCAACTGTACAGTCAAACACCGTCCTATATTTTAAGAATTATCCACAGCGCGGCTCAAATCACGGACGTGAAAATTATAAAGGTAATTTTCGTGGTAATCACAATAACTACAACCACAATAACTACAACAACAATAACTATAACAACAATTTCGAAAATAACAATAGAGGACGAGGCCAATATAGAGGAAACTATGGTGGCGGCGGTAACTCGAACCGAGGCCACAATGGCAATAACCAAAGCAATGTAAGAATGACCCAAAATAATAATCAAAACACATCGGAAAACTCCCAAAGCCCTTTATATACTCAACAATAAAAGAAGTCAGAGTTCACATCATTAATTTCAGCCAAAATATACTAGTTTCATTTTTCAATGTAGCTACTGGGAAAGAACTTATCTTTTTAATAGACACGGGTGCAGACATTTCCATTTTAAAAGAAACTTCGGATAACTTCGTCATAGACATAAAAGGCATAAATCAAAAAATATTCAAATCCAAAAGTTTAGTTTCTATAGAGATACGGACAACTAAATACATAATTCCACACTATTTTCATATCCTAAATTCACATTTCCCAATTCCATGCAATGGAATAATAGGCATCGACTTTCTTAAAAAATACAACTGTCAATTAGACTTCAAGCCATCTGAAGATTGGCTTATAATTAGACCCAATAATTTAAAATTTCCAATTAATGTACCAATAGCTCATAGTTCTGGCAATAATTCAATACTTCTGCCAGCAAGATCCCAAGTTATTCGGAAAATTGAACTTAATTAAAAAGAAGACAGTGTATTAATCCGAAATCAGGAAATTCAGCATGGTATTTACATTGCAAATACCATAGCAACATCCAATAATGCCCTCATAAGACTATTAAACACAACAAATACCGACCAAGTAGTCAGTACAGATAACCTTAAATATGAATAATTTTCAGACTACGATGTAGTCAACACAAATTCAGACAATAGAAAAAAATTCGTACTATAAAAACTATCAAAAAACTTCCCTCCACAGTTCAAGACACAGCTTTCTAGCTTCTGCACCCAGTATACCGATATATTCGGATTGGAAACCGAATCAATAACCACAAATAATTTTTATAAACAGAAACTGAGATTAAAAGATGATGAGCCAGTCTATATAAAGAACTATCAAAGCCCACATAGTCAGGTGAACGAAATACAAAAGCAAATAGAAAAATTAATCTCTGACGGGATTGTCGAACCGTCAGTATCCTAACATAATTGCCGATTGTTACTTGTTCCTAAGAAATCATCCCCCGGGTCAAATGTAAAGAAATGGCGATTAGTAATTGACTACCGCCAGATTAATAAAAAATTAATATCTGATTAATTCCCATTACATAGAATTGATGATATTTTAGGTCAACTAGATCATGCCTTGACTTAATGTCAGGATTTCTTCAAATTGAACTCGAAAAAAGTTCAAGGGATATAACGTCATTTTTAACGAGCAATGGCTCGTATCACTTCATGCTATTACCTTTCGGATTAAAAATAGCGCCTAATTAATTTCAAAGAATGATGACTATTGCATTCTCTGGATTAGAACCTTCACAATCATTCCTTTATATGGATGACTTAATAGTTATAGGTTGTTCCGAGAAACATATGCTTAAAAACTTAACAGACGTTTTTGAGAAATGCTGGAAATACAATCTAAAGCTGCATCCAGAAAAATGTTCATTTTTTATGCATGAAGTGACCTCTCTCGGTCATAAATGCACAGGTAAAGGAATACAACCAGACGACAAGAAATATGACGTCATTATGAATTACCCTGCGCCGCACAATGCGGATAGCGCTAGACGATTTGTAGCATTTTGCAATTATTATAGACGTTTCATAAAAAATTTCGCCGAATATTAACGGCACAGAACAAGATTATGTAAAAAGAATGTACCTTTCGAATGGACAGATGAATGCCAAAACACATTCCAATATTTAAAAACAAAACTAATGGAACCTACTTTGCTACAATATCTCGATTTTAGCAAAGAATTTTGCATAATTACTGATGCAAGTAAACAAGCGTGTGGAGCGGTTTTAACTCAAAACCATAACGGACTCCAACTTCCCATTGCATATGCATCAAGAGCTTTCACTAAAGGTGAAAGTAACAAATGTACTACTGAGCAGGAATTAGCTGCAATTCATTGGGCGATATTACATTTCAGACCATATATATATGGAAAGCATTTCTCAATAAGAACAGACCTTAGGCCTTTAATGTACCTTTTCTCAATGACCAATCCCAGTTCTAAACTGACACGTATGAGGCTCGAACTAGAAGAATACGACTTTACAGTCGTCCCTTTACTTTTAAGGGAAAAGACAATTATGTAGCTGATGCGTAAGCAAGAATAACCATTAAAGATCTACAAAACATTACTGGAAATATAAAGAAAGTCACTACTGGATATCAAAATAGACAGAAATTCCGCGCGGAAAATAAACAAATAGAATTGCCTACGCAATCTATAGAGAAAGCTTCTAAGCCCAACGTATACGAAGTCATAAACAATGACGAAGTACATAAAGTAGTGACCCTGCATGTAAATAACAAAATGTGTTTATTTAAGCACGGAAAGAAAATTACAGCAAGATATGATGTTAGCGATTTGTATACTAATGGAATCATTGTCTTAGGTCAATTCTTTCAAATGCTTGAAAAGCAGGCCGGTATTCACAAAGTCGGTCAACTCAACCCGGTGACCCTTATAGAAAAACAAAACGAGAAAGAAGCAATACTGTCTAAATTACATGATGATGCAATACAAGGAGGTCATACTGGCATTACAAAAACCTGGGTCAAGGTCAAAAGACATTATTTTTGGAAGGTAAGACTCGAGATATTACTGAATACATACAAAAATGTCAGAAATGCCAAAAAGCTAAAATAACTAAGCACAATAAGACTCCATTGATAATAACTTATACGCCTATAAATGCAGTATGCAGTCACTGTAATATGTGATCTAATTAAATATTTAGTTGCCATACCCTTTCCAAATAAAAACGCGAACACTGTCGCAAAAGCAATTTTTGAATCATTTATTCTGAAGTACGGTCCAATGAAGACGTTCATTACGGACATGGGTACCGAATATAAGAATTCAATTATAAATGATCTGTGCAAATACTTAAAAATTGAAAATATAACATCTACGGCACACCATCACCAGACAGTAGGAACAATAGAACGAAGTTATAGAACTTTCAATGAATACATACGCTCATATATATCGAATGATAAAACTAATTGGGACGTATGGCTTCAATATTTCGTTTTTTGTTTCAACACGCCCCCTTTAATGGCACATAATTATTGCCCGTACGAGCTAGTATTCGGTAAAACAAATAATTTACCAAAACAATTTAATAGTTTAGAAAATATAGAACCCATATATAATATAGATGACTATGCAAAGGAAAGTAAATATAGATTGGAAATAGCATACAAAAGAGCTAGAGTAATGATAAAAGAAAATAAGAAAAATAATAAAATACAATATGATCAGAAAATAAACAACATAAATATATCAGTAGGTGATCAAGTCCTTTTAAGAAATGAAACAGGTCATAAGTTAGATTATCAATATACCGGTCCGTATAAAGTAACGGAAATATGAGGAATAAATAGCATTATAATAACGAAAAATAAACAGTTCATTAGGATAGATTAAAAACGTTTATTTCATAATTGCGTTAAGCATGGCCATGCTTCTTCTTTAAATACGAGTATCATTCCCAATGCCAGTCTCTTTGTATCTAAAAAAAAAATTAAAAATAATAAAAATGATTCCTTTAAGTAAAATATACTAATAAAATAACTTCATAATATTACGTTATTTTTCATAAGGCGGGAGATGTAGTATGCACATATATTTATTAACTACCGTACCAAGAGTACTTAAAGCAAACACACTGTAACACTTTGTTGCAGTGCTTTCATAAACAAAGGCCCGTTCAAAAACCTAAGTGGCCGAAACATGAGTCGACCGGCGCGCTCACAGAAAGTTGAAGTGTCAGTATTCTGTTACACACGCCGGCCAAACTCAAGTACATATAATACCCTCGCGCTCCAGCTAAAGAGAGCATAATTAAATACACTAATATATATGATATACATAGCCGTCTCTCTGCCGTCCAACTGTAGGCAGTGCAGCTACGAGATTTAGGCTTACTTAGAACCTAAGGAGAATTGTAAAATCAGACAACTTGGCGTTGGTAGCGGCACTAATGCTGCTCCAGCCTTCTGAATAAAGACCTAAAAAGGAAACTACAAAAATTGAGTGCTCTCATTACAACAACCTCTCAAGAGGGTAAAATGGTTTCAGAAGTTTGCAACGCTGTGAAGGAGACATTTCCGACCCTATAAAGTATATATATTTTTGATCAGCGTCACTAGACGAGTCGATCTCGCCATGACCGTCCGCCCGTCCGTTTGTCCATCCGTTTATACGCAATGTAATGAGCGGAGTATCTATTTTTAATTCAATTTTAATTACATAAATATATCCGTTGTATGGGCACATACAAATGATTTCAATTCGTATTTTAATTACATAAATACATACATTGTATATGCCCATACAATCTAACACATTCCTTCTCAAGTGTCCGGCCAGCGTGCCGACCCTAAAATACTGACCATGCGTTCCCACGGAGACGACTGGCCCCCACACCAACTAACACTTGTAGCCAGCCGTCTCGTGGTATATATAAACATAAGGAAAGTATGCCAGTGCATGTATACACTCCCATCGCTGCTCACTTCAGAATATATGTTTGCGAATAAAGAGCAGTCTGAATTACCACTCACCACGGGAACGTATCATTATTGGACCCAAATATTACATGGCGCGCGTGACAGGACACGGAACATTTCTTTTTATTTCAAAAAGAAAAACGGCCGCGCGTTTTAACGCGGAGTGAAATTGAAGTGATACTAAATAAACAATACTAAATAATAAACAATACTAAATAAATAAAATTAAAAAAAAAAACGAATATTAATGTGATCCACTGTATATAATAAAGAACTGAATTAAAACAGAAAGAAAATTAATAATAACAAAAGGAACAAAAGGAACAAAAAGAACCATTTACAACGCTTGGAAGGCAGGAGCGCCCACTATGCCAACAAACTGGAATTCAAAAGAGGTTTACTAGTACGGCAAGCAATATCCGCTGGCAGTACCACCGTTGGAAAGGTATGGATGGTACACTCGTACCACAAAACGACAAACCCTCACTTCAAGAGGCACTGGAGGCGCAGCCGAAGGATGGACCAAAATCTCTGACCATTGCCGAATATAAAGCTAGGCAACTAGCGAGGGAGCGTCAGCGAGCCCAGGACAGAGACGACCAGTTAACGCAAACACCCAAAACTGCACCCAAAAAAAAAAAAAAAACAAAGGGGCGGTAAGCGAGCTAAACTAGTAAAGGAGAGAGCGGTGATCATCGGGGACTTGAAGGAAGGAAGACCCCAAACTAGCCAGGAAAAATTGAAACGGCGGCTAAAGAAATTAAATTGCCTTCTTCACTGGGAGAAGAAGAAGCGGACTAAGTAATTAGTTCACCGCTTGATTTTTTTTAGCACTTGCAACGCGTGTACGCAGAGTGCGATAGTTAAGTTCATTAACAACCTATTTTTGCACATAAACTCACGTACTAACACACAACTTTTTTTGAAAACTTGATATAAGTAAAGCTAAAGCTGTAACTTAAATATTGCTGATATGTAAACTAAAAGTTGTGCACTGATTAACCACATCATTTATGGGTTCCCTAAACATCTTATCCTATCAAATTAAAAAGTAAAAATGGGTCTGTGAACCACATCAGAGGAAGAAGTAAAAGACAATACGGCCAATGCCGTGAATAATGTCATAGTTGACAACACTCCTCTTATTAACTCCATAATGATAGCTTTAGCTCTGTTGATACAAGTAGTACTAAAAGTACATTACATCTATAAAATATGTATCAAAAGAGAATATTTGTATAGAGAGCATATGAGCCGATCTCAAGACCTCGATAAAATTTAAAAAAAAGAAAAGAAATACCCAAATATAAAACGATTATATATGCATATAGAAAGGTTTAAAAAAAAGTTTATATCTTTGCTTACATGAGGAAATTTATAATCGATTACTCATATTTTTATAAAAGGGTTTAAATATTAAATACAAGATTTTAAAACTAATGGACAAATTTTATAATAGCGGTACAGGGTAACGTCTACAACTAAGGATGCTTTAGAGAGGGTAATTATAGAGCCACCAGAGTTCTTTAACAGAAGTAGGTACATTGTAAACTTAATATAAGTAAAGTTGAATATTGCTGATATGTAAACTAAAAGTTGTGCACTTTTTAACCACATCATTTATAAGTTCACTAAACATCTTATCCTATCAAATTAAAAAGTGAAAATGGGTCTGGGGAGCACATCAGAGGAAGAAGTAAAAGACAATACGGCTAATGTCGTCAATCCTCTTTTAAACTCCATGTATGTTCTACTAATAATAATAACTGTAACTCTGTTGATACAAGTAGTACTAAAAGTACATTACATCTGTAAAAAATGTATCAAAAGAGAACATTTGTATAGAGGGCATAAGACCCAAGCTCAAGCCCTCAATAAAAAAAAATGGAAAACAAAATATATTTCTCATGAAGGATAATAAAACGATTATATATGCAAATAAAATTATTGCTTACTGAATAAAAAAAAATTATATATATATTTTTATTGTTAATTCTTATTCACTAGTTTACACATTTTTTATTAGTACCGAACTTAATTTTCACTGCTCGCGATTTTTAAGTTGTCGACCGATCAATTCAGATTCAAAAACGGACTGCCTGACTTTGGTTTAATAATCCATAATCAAACCTCGGCTTAAGAGATTTAACTCAATAATCTGATTAAGAAAATCATCCAAGAGAGTCGAAAAGTAAGATGATGAAAATTTTCAATTAAATTTGAAATTGAAATTTTGCCGGAAATCGATGTTTACGTTAGCGGACTTGGGGATCTGGTGTTTACAATATCGGCTTGGATGTTTACAGAATCGATTTCTCATATTTTTATCAAAGAGTTTAAATATTAAATACAAGCTTTTAAAATTAGGGGACAAATTGTTTCATAGCGGTACAGGGAAATGTCTACAACTAAGAATGCTTTAGAGAGGGTTATTATAGAACACCCAGAGTTCGTTAACAGAAATAGGTACAATTTAGGAAAACATAATAAATCAATAACAATTTATGATTTTAAATATAAGTACATTCAAGAGCTTTTCTTAGGGTTTTCACCACTGATAAGCTGCTCAAGCACACAAAAGGCAATAATACTATAAACTATTCCTCAATTGAAAGTTGAATCTGTCCTCGACCGCAATGAAATGCTGGCAGGAAACATACAATTCAAAATCAACTTAAATATTGCTAATCAGGCTAATGAGTAGCCTATGGTTAGGACTAGAAAAATTCTTGGCTAATAAAAAGACCGAGATTTACAGAAGTTATAAGTGTGTTAACAAAAATACACACATAAGAAAAGAAACGCTCGAAAAACATTTGGGCGAAATTATCATTAACGCTAACAAAGTAAGAAGAGCGATAGCAGTTAGTCGAGAATCAGTATCTACTTGTCATGAAAGTCAAGTAATACTCATACATGATCAGATTATATATATTGTAAGAAAAGCTTTTCAAAAGTATGAGATCGTTTTCCATATACCAGAGAACTTTAAAGACCCAATAGAGGCAAATATAACAATTGCTTACACAGACGTCAGACAGACAGACATTAGAAAAACAGAAGTAAAGGTGGATACAGAAAATATTAATAACATAGCTGAGGAGTTGGAAGAGACAACAATGGACCAAACCAATATCCAATTCTTAAAAACTGCGGCTTGACTCATTCCTGAAGTTGATGGCAAAGCAGAAAATCTACGAAGTTTCATAGATGCCTTGAAGCTTGTAGATGGAATAAAATAATCATATGAAAACACGGAGGTCCAACTAATAAAGACAAAATTAAAAGGACATGCTTGTGGCAAATGCTGACTAAATCAGTCAAAGGAGAGTCGGTTGAAGTTTTATCAGCCGAACTCATGAACTTGCAGCAGAAAAACAAAACGGCAAATGCATATGCCTAAGAAGTAGATGATCTGACCAGAGCATTACAAGGGGCGTATATAAACGATGGCTTATTATTAGAATTAGCATCTAAATATAGTAGCCAAAGTGCCGTGAAGGGAATGACAACAAACTGCTCAATTGATAAGGTAAAACTTATCATGCAGGCGGGAACGTTCACAAACATGAACGAAGCCGTAACTAAATTTGTCAATAGTTGTACCGAAGCAACAGGACAATCGATAAAAACAGTATCAGCCTCAGTTTTTTCATAAAAGTTAAAAATGAAAAAACCAACAATTATCTAACATTGTTAGTAGATACGAGAGCCGAGATTTCATTACTCAAACAATGTAATCAAGAGTACCCCGAATTGGACAGGTCTAAAATTTCGAATATAGGACAAGGTTCTATGAAATCCTTGGGTTGAGCGCTAGTGGTGCTTGAAATAAAAAATGTCTTTATACCACACGACTTTCAAATAGTTCCACCTGATATTCCGATTCCATGCGATGGCTTTCAGGGAATAAATAACATTAAAGAATTCAACTGCATTTTAGATTTTCAAGACTCACAAGGTTCTTTTTAATACAAATTTCAATGCACAATTCGGTTTCCGAAAACACTCTGTTAGTGCCATGTAGAGCAGAAGAAATTAGAACATCAAAAATTAACTCAAAAGAATCGTCCGTTTTTATTCCGAGTCCAGAACCATTTAAAGGTGTTCTGGTTCCGAGCACTCTGGTTAACACGGATTGTGCAACAGTCCGATTTTTAAATACAAACTCTGAAACAAAAAGTTTGTACATTAGTTAGTGCAATAAAATTCTAGTCGTTAGAAAACTATGATATACAAAATCCCTAGAAACTCAAATCCAAGTGCAGTAATGATTGAGCAAGTATTGAAAAAACTAAGTTTCCCCTCCCAATTCCAAACAAAATTGTCAGAACTGTGTACAACTTATAGTGATATATTCGGTCTTGATTCGGAACCGACATCAGCCAATAATTTTTATAAGCAACAACAGTATATATAAAAAATTATAGAAACGCAGAAAGTGAAAAGCCAGAAACAAACAAACAGGTTGACAAATTAATAAAGGATGGAACCATCAATTTCAGAATATAAAAGTCCATTATTGTTGGTTCCAAAAAAATGTCTACCAAATTCAAAAGAAAAACGATGGAGACTAGTGGTTGACTATATACAAATAAACAAATAATTATTATCCGACAAATTTCCTTTACCACGCAGAAAAGATATATTGGATCAGTTAGGACGGGCTACCAAATAGAGTTGTCCGAAAGGTCTAGAAACCTTACATCATTCTCTACAAATAAAGGTTTATTTCGTTATACGCGATTGCCATACAGACTAAAAGAGGCACCAAATTCATTCATGAGAATGATGATTTTCCGGTCTAGAACCATCACAGGCGTTCCTATATATGGTCAATCTAGTAGTCATAGGATACTCCGAACAACATATGTTCAGCAATTTAACAAAAGTATTTCAGTTATGCCGTAAATTTAACTTAAAACTTCTCCCATAAAAATGTTAATTCTTTATGCACGAAGTTACCTATCTGGGTCATAGGTGCACAGACAAGGGTATATTACCAGATGAAAATAAATACGAAGCAATTAAAAATTATCCAGTGCCCAAAAACTTAGATGAGGCGCATAGATTGGTAGCATTCTGTAATTACTATAGAAGATTCAAAAAAAATTTTGAAGATTATTTTAAACATATAACAAAACTTTGAAAGAAAAATGTCCACTTCGAATGAAACAAAGATTGTAATGATGCATTTAATTATTTAAAAAGGCCTTAATGAGCCCAAAACTCTTACTATACCCAGGATTCAACAAAGAAGTTTGTATAACAACAGATGCTAGCAAATACGCTTGCGGAACGGTACTTACGCAAGAACATGGGGCGCGCACTTACCAGTTGCATATGCGTCTCGATCATTCACAAAAAGAGAATCCAACAAGTCAACCACTGAGCAAGAATGAGCAGCCATCCACTGTGCCATAGAATACTTCAGACCATACGTTTAGGGGAGACATTTTATAGTAAAAGCAGACCATCGACCATTAATTTATCTATTTTTAATGAAAGACCCTAGTTCAAAATTAACAAGAATAAGGCTAGATCTAGAAATATACGATTTACTGCGGAATACCTTACGGGGAGAAATAATCATATGGCAGTTGCGCTGTCTAGAACTACAATAAATGACTTAAAGTCAATAAACAGACAGGTGATGAAAATTACAGCCAGGTCAGAAACACGTAAAAATCAGGATCAGAAATCAGAAAAGGAACCATTACAGAAGCAAGAGCTTCCGGAGTCCAGAGTCTACTACGTTGTCAATAACAATGACATCAGGAAATATGTGAAACTTAAATTCGTCAAACATAAGTGTTTCTTTAAGCGAGGAAAACAAATAATTTCACAATTTAGAATTGATGATTTGTACTCTAATGGGAAAATTAATTTAAAACAATTTTTCCAATGGCTTAAGACAGGCTGGAATGCGAAACATAAAACGATTCCAACTGGCACCCAATGCAATACAGTATTACTACGAGAATTTAGAGAAATGGGCAACCGAACATTACAAAATGTACAAATAGCGCTACTTTCTGAGGACCATAGTAGACAAAAACAATGAAAAGAATATAGGAGAAATCTTAAGAAAAATTCATGATGATCCAATCAAGGGAGGCCGTTTAGAAATAATGAGAACATTATTAAAAAAAGGCGACATTACTATTGGCCAATACTAAATACGTAAAAACATGTGAGACCTGTCAACAATCTAAGACAACCACTCATACAAGAACACCAATGACCATTACCAAGACACCCACATCAGCTTTTGACACAGTATTAATTGATACTATTGGCCCATTACCGCGTTCGGAGGAGGGAAACGAATTCGCAGTCACAATTATTTGTGATTAAACTAAATACTTAGTAACAGTACCGATTCCGAATAAAAGCGCAAATGCCGTTGCAAAAGCAATCTTTGAAAACTTTATACTTGTTTACGGCCCAACGAAGGTAATTCCAACAGACATGGGCACAGAGTAAAAGAACAGTATAATAAGAGACTTATGCAAATATATGAAAATTGACAACATTTCATCGACTGCACACCACCTTCAAACCTTAGGGACTATTGAACGCAATCACCGAACGTTTAACGAAAATGTCCGTTCATTTATTTCAAGTGACAAAAGTGATTGGGACATATGAATGAAATATTTCACCTATTGCTTCAACACTACACCGACAGTCACGCATAATTATTGTCCGTACGAATTAGTGTTTGGAAGACCGGTTCGAAAATTTATAGATATTTCTAAAATAAATAAAATAGATCCTATATATAACATAGATGATTATGCTAAGGAAATTAAGGTAAGGGAAAAAGAAAAGCGAACGCTATACGACAAAGACGTAAATAACTTCGACCTAAAAATCGGAGGCCAGGTTTTACTCAAGAATGAAACCGGACTCAAGAATGAAACCGGACACAAATTAGATCGAAATTATTTAGGACCATTTAAGGTCATAGACAATAAGAAAAAACAGATAGTAAGCAAAGATAAATTAAAACCATTTTTCGAATAATACAACATAATTAAACATATATATATTTAAGAACATACAAAGCTTTAATTATTCCTTAATTTTTTTTTAACTTTATATTATTTTAACATTACAAAAAACAAAACAAAATTTTTAAAATTAAAAACAAGACCCACATTAAAAACAATTCAACACCCAACATATATGCATCATCATATCATTCCATACTTTTTCATACAATTTTATGTTTGTACCCTTGCAGAGGGTATAATGATTTCAGTCAGAAGTTTGCAACGCACCAATCAGCGTCACAAGACGAGTCGATCTACCCATGTCCGTCTGCCGTCCGTTTCTACGCAAACTAGTCTCTCAGTTTTAAAGCTATCGAGCTGAAACTTTCCCAAAAGTCTCCTTTTCATTGCCGGATCGGACAACTATATCTTATAGCTCCCATAGGAACTATCGGGAAAACAATTAAAAGAAAACTAAAAAGCTGACGACTGTGTCATATAGCTGCCATACAAACGATCGAAAAATGAGTCGGTAAATATGAAAAATTGTATTTTGCGTCTTTTTGGCTTATTATCTTATAACACTGGGAATATAATTTTTTTTATTTTTAGGAATTTTGAATTCAATTTAATAAAAATCGGACTTCACTAACATATAGATGTCAAAAAAATGGTTTGGAAACAAGAATACAAATTTTTTTAATACCACTGAAGTCGGTAACATTCCTTTAAAATTTCACATGGTGTTACTAAAGATGTTTATTTCTTATAAGTGCAAGGGTATACAAACTTCTGATTGCCGATGTTAACTTACTTTCTTGTCTAGCAATAAAATTGTAAGCGCTACAGTTTTTCGCGGAATTTGGGCGTTAGAGTGGGCGTGGCCTGCGGTCAATCGAAAGGTATTGATGAGAAAAATACATTTTAGTTAAGATAAGAGTGGGCGTGATACTCTGCTGAAACCCATGTTCTTTCTTTTATAATTTCCCGTTAATATCAAGATAATACAAAAACGCTCCTGAGGGAGTTCTTGGTGATTTTATCATACCGAAAAGTTATTTAGTGAAAGACAGTGATACACGCTATTCTCTATCTATTGCGCACAAATAGCTTATTGCTGACCAAAACGAAAGCTGCGCTTTCTACATCTACTATGTTTCCGCATATATAGTAGACGCTTATAAGAACAGTATGTTGTTCTTGTCTGCCTGCTGGATAAAACATTTTTTTAAAAAGCAAAATTACCTTTCGACGGCCCACAATTTGTATCTGGATATGTGACACACAGTACAGCGCTTGCCTAAATGCATACCGTACCAAATCCCATATGGACCTGGATTGGATCTGCCCCAGTTGCTGTCATATCAATGTCAATATTATGGCTTCCAATTCTATGTCGTGCGCTGCTGCTCTTGGCATCGGTTATGATCCAACCCTTGGGTAACATCGTTAAACTACCAGTAAGCCCTCATTGGCTGAAGTGGACGGCTGTCACCTCTCCCTGCCCATTCTGGAGCACCTGACCCTGTCTTACTCCCTGATTAAAAAAAATATTTTCGCTTAAAATTGGACTTTCTGAGGTGCATCTTGACAAAGCTCTTGTTTCTACTTAATGGCCTAAACTTGTCATTGTTCACGAGTATGTAAATAAGCTTAATCCATGGGTAAATAAGCTTAATCCTCAGCTTCCTTCAACCAACGTTTCAAAAAAACTAAAGTATAATTTTTCCGTACACTACCAATATTTATTGGGAAAACTTAGTAAACTGCATGTCAACAGACTTTCCTTTGATGCCAATGTATTTGCTTTTACTGAAACATGGCTTAATTTCTCTGTGTCTGATTGCGAAATATTTGCATCATTATGTTGTTTATAGATGTGAACTTTCTGTTCGCCTTATTGCCGTCAAGACCGATCTTGTCTCTCATCGAAACGAAAATCACAACAATTTCCATCTTTCTTTCACTTTGACAGTATTTTTATGCCACTATTTAGTGACTATGACGTTTTTCAAAACCTGTAAATAGTCAAGTTGTCTTTTTCTTCGGGCCATAAACTCGTACCGAGCTGTATTATAAAAAAATGTGCTGATGCATTGTGCAAACCATTATCTAAAGTTTTTCAGATTTCATTTCTACACTCTTATTTCTCTGAATTTAGGAAGAAATCTTTTATCATTCCACTGCATAAAAAATGGGTATTTCATCGGATATTAAAATTCTTGGTATTGTAAAACTGAGCGCAATTGCCAAGTTTTTTCACCAGCTATTTACTGCTCACTGCTTTGCACCAAGGCAGTTCTGTTATGTCCCCGTCTCAGCATGAAAACGAAGGTTTACGTGTACGAATCTTGTGGAGTTTACTTTAATCATCAGAAACCTTGTCCATGTTACCTCTGGTGATTTGAAGCCACCTAGGACCTCTGTAACTTCATGTCTTTTTATCGGAATAATCTGTGACTTTCAAGATATTTTATCGGGTCGAATGATCTTGAACGCATTTATTCCGCTACAGACCTTGGAGTCCTTTTCAACCATAACTTAAACTTCACTGATTACATTGGCATCATAGTTAGTAAAGCAAAAGGGGTTTATGCTTTTGTCAAAAGTTTATACCATGAAGCACTTATAAGATTTCTTGGTTCGTCCAATCCTGGAATACCGCTCGAGTATTTCGTCACCTCAATGTATCAAGTATCAAGACCTTATGGATTCTGAACAGAAACAGTTAATTAATAAATTGTACTCTACGATATTCACCGAAAATCTGTAAATCTGAATGTAACAAACATCCTAATCCACTTGTCTTTTCCACCGCCCTCATGAAGTGAGACGTATACTTTGTTTATGTTGGCAGATATTTCTTGATAAATAAATAAGTGAAAAATATATATAAGGAATATATTAACCATAAAAATAAAAGACGACACAGATCAAATAAAATTAATAAGGAATTCGAATTGCTCAAATGAATACGAAAGGTACGAAAATGCTTGTTCTGATAATTATCGCTATGAACACGGTTAGTTGTATTAAACCCCGCTTAAAAGCCATTATATGATTAAAAAAAATTGTAATATATTATTTTTAAGTGAATGTTATATATAAAGAGGGGAGGCATACATTTATTTGCATGTTTAAAACTTTATACAATAGTAGTAGTACCTCTCGCCGTTCTTTCGCTCGCTTATGCAGATAATGCTGTGAACTTTATCAACATTCACCAGTTCACTATAAGCCAGCGGTCGAATTTTAGTGTGAGTGGAGCAAATGAATGTTTTATAAGTATTTTAACATCTGATATTTAAAACTTTAAGAATTATTGTACCTATCTATGGAGCGAATTTTTGTATCTTAGAGACCCTTCTAAGAATTCACCGAAATGAAAAAATATTATATTATCCTAAAAAAAGATTTGTTAATGTATGTCGGTTACTTTTGATTTCTTTCCTTTTGAATGAGTTGTCTGATCCTCTCAGTGATCCTGCGAATAGGATCTTGGGTATGTGACTTTTATGACGGTCAGGAAATGATAGCTCACGACAAGTTGGATCTTTACCAGCCTATGATCAGATTACGTCTTGTGTGCGTCCCTTTTGTTGGTGACATGATGACGTGAAGAAAGAGAATCTTTCTTATGTTTCCAGTTGATGATTCTGGGATGGAATGGCTAGGAAACGTGAGAAACGTGAGACATGCCCTTGTGAGGATATTAAAGTAATTGACCGGATCACAGATTTGTATAGCTTATCGTCATTATTTTAATATTTTATTTATACAACATATACGTTCTTGGGGTTTTTAACACACACATTTTTAGTTAAGACGTACGTACTCACGTAGAGCAACAGCAACACCCATCGAAATTAATTGATATACTATATACTGTGCAATACTATTACGTGGAAATGTGGGGGTGTGCGCGTCCTTTATCAAGTACACAGAAACACCTAATGAATATAAATTGCTTATATTGAAGGAAAAGGTCAAGTGATACGCCCACAAAGCAAATCGTATGAGCTAGAGCAGCCAAATTTGCATACAATATTCCGTTTTAAACCGACTATAAGACTAGGACAGGTCCCCCCAGTTGCCACAAACAACTTTGAGAGTCAAATTAAAAATTGACAGTTTTGACAATTGACAATTTAAATCGCTGATTAAAGTTTTATTTTTTTAAGTTATTTTATCAAATAAGGAATTTGTGTTATATTGTATTGTTGTCTTTGCATTTATTAATGAGCTTCCAAACCAGCGGCGTTTCCCTTTCGCGTTTTGGTACATGCTGTATATCACTATCCATTCTTCTTATTTGTGTGTTATGTATGTGTAGACCTTAGCTATTGTCGAATCTTAGTAATAATATTAATCCGTTGGGCGTCAATTAAATAATTGGCTTGGCCGGCTGGCTGTGCCTCCGTGGCAGGGTTAAGTTGCTGCCGCTGGTGGCCCTCGCCGCTGTAGATCCCAAATGGTTGGGACGTGGTAACTACCAAAGTTAGAGTCGGGCGATTCTCCTCTTTTTTCCAAGTTTACGATGGGAGATACTCTTCTCCGTTGTTACGGCCCTTAAGGCACGATAACCAAATTCAATAAATGGAATAAATGTAACGGATAAAGCCGGAGTTTTGTATTCGAGATGGTGCTCTTTATTTAAAATCCAAATTAAAATTGAACTTAAGAATTGACAAAAGTTAATGCCTGGCCGGATGCCCGTGGCAGACCGCTGACCTTGCACATTTTGCAGAAGTCATACGATCGCTGTCGGCCAATGAGACAAAGCCACAACCCGTAATAGTGCAATGTGCTGTCTAAGCTCTCGGGCCCATTGTTGTGGAACCAATTTAGGGTGGACCATACAAGAGTGAAAAGTATAATATTAATAATAATAATAAAAAATGATTAATACTAGAAAATGATAAATATTGATAAATAATTAATATTAATAAAGAAAATAAGAATTGGCCTGCTCAGTCTAAGCTGGGAGTTGGTTGTTAACTACTCCCCCCTTAAATTAGACGCCGTCCTCGGTGACAGCCAGTTCGTCGATGGACTTTTGTAGCTCGTCTGCCTCTCGTTTGCGCCTGCAGTTTTGTTGGAGCAGGACCAAGCCGCATAGTGTGAGGCTGAGGGCAACTCCTGCGGCGAACCAAATCCTCGGGAAACCTCTAGCCGACACGTCATCTCGAAGCTCCTGCATTAAACGCAGGTTATGCTCATACATCCGCTGTAGCAGTGGCAGACTCAGTATGTGATCGTGTTAATTAAGGGGGAGGCGGCAATACCCGGGCTCATATTCACTGAGTAGTTGAGATTCAAATATACGGAGTCGTTGATCACCGCCTTTCTCTCGAAGGTGATGAGGTGGGTCCCTACAATGGTTGTTGTGAGACCGTCATCGATGGTAATCCTCGTTAGTTTCTCATTAACGATAATTACTCCATCGTCCACAATTGTTAGGGGTTCCAGATTGCTGGGCCGCGTCCGGCATGTAGCCTGCATGTAATTGCCTGGCGCAGGTGTCGTGAGACGCTTTTTTGCAAAATTCAGCCAAGTTGGTTGAAGTGCAATCGGAGACTGCTAGGATTCCGTCATCACATTCCGCCACGATGTTGTCTTCTATTTGTAGCATAGTATGGTAGTGTGCGACAGGAAGGAGCAGGACTTTTTTACAAATACGCTTAACTCTAGGATACTAGACTATAACGTGGACAAGAACATTATTTTGAAAAATTTTAATCTTAGATACATCGATAAGGCTAACTATTGGGACTTCCGTGAGCGGTTCGTCAAAAATAGCCTTTAGGTCATTGTGATTGAAAATAGTAGGATTGATGATATTATTTTTAGCAAGCGTGATGGTGATCATACAATTTTGGATTTCTGATATTAACATTCTAATCCTGGCAAGTAGCGTTTCATACAAATGGCCTGAGTCAACAAGCCCGTCCCTCTTCTCCCTGAGGATCTTGTTTACTGTGTCTGTGAGTAGATTGATGTGTTTCTGTGTCTTTGTGTTAGTTTTAACCTGTTTATTATTAGCCTCGATAATCGACGCTTGATTGGTGTTAGGGACTGAGCCCAAAAAAAATAAAGGCTCCAGGCCATTCTATGGTCTTAAGTTCCTCCAAAAGGTTCTGGGCATGCTCAATGTCCACTTCCAGCAGCTTCCTCATACGGGAGTAAATTATGCTGGCAAACTCGGACAGATTTGTTGAGTGCCTGAGCAAGCCGTACTGTTCCCATATTAAAACATTGCCATCTAGCACCGGGAAGTATTTACCGTGCGAGAAATCGGTGATTGCTAAGGTGTACTCTTTCACCGACTTCGAAAACTCTGTTTTGCCTCGAAGGATTAACCCTGTCTAGGTTGGATTGTTGTACTTTGTCAATCTTGGCTTTAATTGCCAGCTTCATTTCATCGCTGCTGGCGTGGATGACCTCTACCGGCCTAGACTCTGTGACCGAATTTAGCGACCTTTTGTATTCTATAGTAGACCTCAATATTAGTTCCACAGTGTCCTCAATTTTTTTTATCAATTTTGAGACATCTGTCAATTTCCGCCAGGATACTGTGAAACCTCTCAACTTGGCCATTGGAGCTACTGTGTAGCGGTGGCGCATTGACAACGTCGATGCTGAGTTGGTTTTTCAGCAATGATGTGATTGTCTCCGAGGTAAAGGAGGCCTCATTGTCGCAGTATATGGTCTTGGTGTTAGGGTAAAAATGTACTAATTGAAGAATAGGTGCTCGTACATCTATTATTGTCCTAGAAATCAAGGGCTGTACGATAGCGAATTTGGAAAATTTATCAATGCAAGGAACATTTTTTTGTCGGTCGAAAAAATGTCGATATGCAACATTTCCCCAACGTATGATGGGATAGGAGTAGTTCCCAATTGCCTGTTTCTTGGGATGGCGGTCGTATTTGGCTTTATTGCAGACCTTGCAATTTGCGACCACTTCGCTAGCTAATTTTGACATGTTCGGGAAGTGATAATTCCGGAGAATTTGTTTTGCGTTCTCCTGGGCAGCCCTATGGGCGATTGGTATAGGCGATACAATAAAGGCGCAATTCAAAATAATTGGACAGATTATGTCGGAAAATCGTTAGAAGGGAGTATCTCAGCAGAACAAAAAGATGCTTCCGAAATAATAGTTCACTTATCTACAGATTCAAAGCTTCGACCGGAATAGAACGAAACAGATCAACGACCTTTCAGCAGTAGCCCATACGTTACTTACCATGAGCGTCATAAGAACTATCTCGAAGTACGAAAATAAATATTCAGTGAAATTTAAAGTCAAAGAAGTTAAAAAAGAAATACCATTAGAATTCCAAAATATTTTAAGAACAGGAAATATAAAAAAATTTAGACATAAATACAACTATACGAAATAAAGATTATATCAGAAGTTATGCGAGAGTTCAAATATTGAATTTCGAAGAACAAGGATTATTAGACACTGGTGCCAACATTTCCTTTATTGGTTCCACACTAGCTCAAGAAGATTTTAGTAAGTACCCCGAATTCTGCCGTGAAGACTGCTGATGAAAAAGCCCATAGTGCTTTGAGAATTCTAAAAGTAGTACTTACGTATAAAGGTATAGATAAGAACATGCAGTTTTGTATTATCCCCTCTATTTGTGAAAAGATTAATTTAGGCATCGACTTTTGGAGAATTTTTTAGCACCTGGAAATATTGGCTTTTTCAATATAGAAAAAATATTGGAGCAGTCGGAAAATTAGGTGTTATAGAGCCTGCAGAAAGTGAATGGAGTTCCCCGATGAGATTATTAGTGAAGCCCAATAAAGTTCGCCTGTGTCTCGACTCTCGAAGGTTGAACAATGTCACCAAAAAGGATGCTTATTCTCTTCAAAGTAAAGAAGGAATTTTTACTCGCTTATCAAAAGCGAATATAGTATCCAAATTGGACTTAAAAGACGCTAAATGGCAAAAGCAAAACCTCTAACAGCCTTTACTGTGCCCGGCCGACCATTGTACCAATTCACAGTAATGCCATTTGGTTTGGACAACGCGCAGTCGACCAGGCTAATGGATTCTCTTATTCCTCCAGATTTGAGAAATGGCATTTTCGGCTATTTGGACGACATATGCATAGTTTTAGAGAACTTTTCTTCGTATCTGGCAATACTTGTCCTTATTGCAGAGCAATTTCGAAAAGCAAATTTAATTCTCAATATTAAAAAAAGTAATTTCTGCGTAACTCGAATAAATTACTTGGGATATATTAAAGGTAGCGGTAGCAAATTAACCGATCCATTAAAAATATCGTGCATTTTAAAATGGCCCAGTCCTATAAACTTTAAGCAAGTAAGGGGCTTCCTAGGCGTCTGTGGATGATATCGGAGGTTTATTCATAATTTTGCCGAAATAGGCTACCCTATAACCGAAGATAAAAAGAATTTTAATGGACTGAGGAAGCTCAGAAGTCCATGGAATCCTTAAAAAAAATTGACTTCTGCACCAGTTTTGCACAGTCCTGACTTTGCCAAGAAATTTCTTTTACACTGTGCCGCTAGTAATTACGGTGTTGAAGCAGTTCTGGTTTAGTTATTGGAGTCTCTAGAAGAAAGACCGATTGCTTATTTTTCTAAGAAACTGCGTAAAAGTCAACAAAATATAGCGTAATTGAGAGACAGTGTTTGCCGGTAATACTTGCAGTAGAAAATTTTCGATTTTATCTAAAGCTGCAGGAATTTGAAGTCATTACTGATCATGCTAGCCTGTTATGGCTAATGTGGCAACAAAATATTTCTGGTCGCTTGGATTTTCCGCATACATCCATTGAAATCATATTGCCCTGACGCACTTTCTCGCATTTGCGAGGAAGAAATTGCTGCTTTAACAGTATGTGGTCCCGAAATCGACTTAGATGCGAAGGAATTTCTAACTGAGGAATACGTGAGTCTTAAAAACCGTGTTTTAGATAAGACAGATTCCTTCCCAGACCTACGCGTTGTATATAAGTTCGAATATATATTCGTACAGAACATTCAACCGGTGATTCTTTGAACGAATCAAATAATTGACTGTGGGCACCCGAGAAATTAAGACCAAAGGTTCTCAGCTAAACGTATGATAGTGTATTATCAGTTCATGCAGGAATGCACAAAAAACATTAAAGTCGCCCGCAGGCATTTCTTTTGGCCAGGTCTCCCGAAGGATATTCGCGATTACATTCGTGCGTGCGACACATATAAAGAAACAAAAGCACCTAATTCCATTCTACGACCACCAATTAGTCAACAGAGCTTGTACTATCGGACCTTTCAGATATTATATATTGATATTCTCGGTCCTTACCCTAGAAGTAAAACTGGGTATATTGGTCTTTTTTTCGTTTTAGATCACATTAATATGTATCATTGACTATGCCCATTAAAGCAGTTTACGTCTAAGAAAATACCAAAGCCAAAGAGCTTGAAGCTTTTTTAACAAAATTTGGCATAAGTTATGTGTTTACTGCTCTTTACTTTCCGCAGAGTAAAGCGGCTGAGCGCGTAAACATCAGCCAAGACCAGAGAATATTGGATCAGTATCTGACTCATTTTTCCTGTGATTTACGATCGGCATTGCACCAATCTATTGGATGTTCATCGTATAAGGCTTTGTTTGGTATAAACATAATAAAGCTTTGCTCGGATTATCGTGTACTCAAAGCGTTAGACTTGCTAGAGGACTCTATCCCATTTGAGCGGTCCGATAGTTTAGCCTTGATTAGAAAAGATATCCAGAACAACAGTAAGTTGGCATCTCACAAAAATGTGAAACGGTATATCTTGAGGTCCAAGCCTGTAAACTAAAAGAAAGGTCACGAAGTCTTAAAACGCAATTTTAGTTTAAGCAAT
Organism: Drosophila biarmipes; assembly: GCF_025231255.1. Classification (NCBI taxonomy): domain Eukaryota; kingdom Metazoa; phylum Arthropoda; class Insecta; order Diptera; family Drosophilidae; genus Drosophila; species Drosophila biarmipes. The sequence goes on along the minus strand of NW_026114529.1, from coordinate 2,056,976 downwards.
TTCAGTCAAAACTACAACAAGAAACTTGGTCAACAGTTTTCTAAATGAAGAGTAAAATGGAAGTTAGAAAACTCCTTTTATCTTCTTGAAACTCTACAAGGATGCAAAAGATATTCGTTTATAATTCCAGCATCCTTCTGGGAGTCGTCAGTATTATCTGTGGGTGTAATGATCGCGTTGTTTTGAAAGTAGTAGTTTTCATTCCCATACTAGTGCTCTGCAAACAAAATTTTTAGGGTCAAAGGAAAATTTTTCTTTTCGAGATAGAGCCCGCCACAATAGTACAAGATATTCACCTTTTCCGATAGCCCCCTGTGGATGACAAATACCTACAACATATGAGTCGTGATAAAGTTCGAAACACCAGCTTACGGTCTTTCCGTTTCAAGTCGAGCTCACAAGCAGTACTCATCGCTCTTATCTCAAAATCATTATACCTACACGGTTTATACAATCGAAACGTGGAAAGTTTATAAGTCCGATATTCCAAAATCAGTGGGCATCAATCAAACTGAAATTTACCCGTGACCGTAACCTACAAGTTAAATGTTTTTTTTTGTAATATGCAAAGAAAAATAGCACTATATTCTAACCTATTTGTTCGACTTTGAAATTGTCCCCAGTTCTTAGTCGAGTATATCTCGCTAAATATGGTCGTGCTGTGAGGAGTTGAATAGCTCCACACAAATCCCAGCAGCAGATGTCCGGCTGCTTACCAGGTACGCGGCGGATTCGCGTAGTGGCGGCGCGGCGAAGAGCGGTTGGAGAACGTGAGAGTTTGAAGATCAAAGGCGGAGAACGTGAGAGTTGGAGAACGTGAGATTTTGCAGAAAGTGGGAGTTTGGAGAGCAAGAGAGTTTGGAGACAAGGGAGTTTGGAGAGCAAGACAGTTAGGAGAACGTGAGGGTTTGGAGACCAATAGAGTTTGGAGACCAAGAATGGTGAAAGAGAAAGCGGAGTCTTGGCGGGCGGAGCGAGAGTGCGTGTGCCGTGTGCAAAATGGAGTAACCTTGGAGTAACTTTGGACTGAGAGGGAAGGTGCCACATCTCGGCAGCGGAGCGGCACACAAGAGGGTCAAACAGGAGCCATGGTCTGTGGACCTGGTGTGGAGAGTTTCGGCGGGCCGTGCGCAAAAGGGGAATAACGGTTTCCGGAGGAAGTATATAAGCCTGCAGCGCGCTGGCAGCGAGATCAGTCAGTGGACTACGATCAGTCGAGCACGATCAATCGATTACGATCAGTCGAGCACAATCAGTCAAGACAAGCATTTGAACGAATACCAACCAAGCAAACTACGAGGGAGCCACAACAAGGCGAGTCGTCGGAAGCAGTGCCGTGGGAGCCTACAAGGAGCAAGATTGTCACGTCGAGGCGTTCGGGATTGGGATTACAAGGAATCTCCGGACTGAGACACAGGTGACTGGGGTCTAAGGAGGCACTACACGGCTAAGTCAAGGCGGTCTGTTCATACCTGCCAACAAACTCCTGGCGTTACGCCTGGAGGGTCTATCAGACTTGGAGCAGTGAAGGCCGGCGACTAAAAATCGAGAGCTGGGGGTAAGTCTGTCGAGCCTCAGTGTACCTCGCCCAAAGCACTACTTTGGCGTATCCTGGCGTGAGCCCAGTTCGCCAAGTGGAGTTGAGCAGCTCCTGGCGCGATCAGCCAAAAGGGAGAGAAGTCCCGGAGCAGCGCGTCCGAACCCCGAGAGTAACAAACCCAACACAGAAGTCACGCGACGTACAGCCACCCTGTCAGGAGCAGTTCGCAGGACACCGCCACCAGCAAGAAGGACACCACACCGCAACAGCCACGCAAGGAGAACCGAACGGCACGGACAGTACGCGAAAGGGTGAGGCTATGGTGGAGATTTTGGAGAAAGTGGGAGTTTGGAGAGCAAGAGAGTTTGCTTTGTTTGGTATAAACATAATAAAGCTTTGCTCGGATTATCGTGTCCTCAAAGCGTTAGACTTGCTAGAGGACTCTATCCCATTTGAGCGGTCCCATAGTTTAGCCTTGATTAGAAAAGATATCCAGAACAACAGTAAGTTGGCATCTCACAAAAATGTGAAACGGTATATCTTGAGGTCCAAACCTGTAAACTAAAAGAAAGGTCACGAAGTCTTAAAACGCAATTTTAGTTCAAGCAATTTCAGTCAAAACTACAACAAGAAACTTGGTCAACAGTTTTCTAAATGCAGAGTAAAATGGAAGTTAGAAAACTCCTTTTATCTTCTTGAAACTCTACAAGGATGCAAAAGATATTCGTTTATAATTCCAGCATCCTTCTGGGAGTCGTCAGTATTATCTGTGGGTGTAATGGTCGCGTTGTTTTGAAAGAAGTAGTTTTCATTCCCATACTAGTGCTCTGCAAACATAATTTTTAGGGTCAAAGGAAAATTTTTCTTTTCGAGATAGAGCCCGCCACAATAGTACAAGATATTCACCTTTTCCGATAGCCCCCTGTGAATAACAAATCCCTACAACATATTGTTCGTGATAAAGTTCGAAACACCAGCTTACGGTCTTTCCGTTTCAAGTCGAGCTCACAAGCAGTACTCATCGCTCTTATCTCAAAATCATTATACCTACACGGTTTATACAATCGAAACGTGGAAAGTTTGTAAGTCCGACATTCCAAAATCAGTGGGCAACAATCAAACTGAAATTTACCCGTGACCGTAACCTACAAGTTAAATGTTTTTTTTTTGTAATTTACAAAAAAAAAAATAGCACTATATTCGAACCTATTTGTTCGACTTTGAAATTGTCCCCAGTTCTTAGTCGAGTATATCTCGCTAAATATGGTCGTGCTGTGAGGAGTTGAATAGCTCCACACAAATCCCAGCAGCAGATGTCCGGCCGCTCACCAGGTAAGCGGCGAATTCGCGTAGTGGCGGCGCGGCGAAGAGCGGTTGGAGAACGTGAGAGTTTGGAGATCAAGGGCGGAGAACGTGAGAGTTGGAGAACGTGAGATTTTGGAGAAAGTGGGAGTTTGGAGAGCAAGAGAGTTTGGAGACAAGGGAGTTTGGAGAGCAAGACAGTTAGGAGAACGTGAGGGTTTGGAGACCAATAGAGTTTGGAGACCAAGAATGGTGAAAGAGAAAGCGGAGTCTTGGCGGGCGGAGCGAGAGTGCGTGTGCCGTGTGCAAAATGGAGTAACCTTGGAGTAACTTTGGACTGAGAGGGAAGGTGCCACATCTCGGCAGCGGAGCGGCACACAAGAGGGTCAAACAGGAGCCATGGACTTTGGACCTGGTGTGGAAAGTTTCGGCCGTGCGCAAAAGGGGAATAACGGTTCCCGGAGGAACTATATAAGCCCGCAGCGCGCTGGCAGCGAGATCAGTCAGTGGATTACGATCAGTCGAGCACGATCAGTCGATTACGATTAGTCAATCGATTACGGTCAGTCGAGCACAATCAGTCAAGACAAGCATTTGAACGAATACCAACCAAGCAAACTATGAGGGAGCCACAACAAGACGAGTCGTCGGAAGCAGTGCCGTGGGAGCCTACAAGGAGCAAGATTGTCACGTCGAGGCGTTCGGGATTGGGATTACAAGGAATCTCCGAACTGAGACACAGGTGACTGGGGTCTAAGGAGGCACTACACGGCTAAGTCAAGGCGGTCTGTTCATACCTGCCAACGAAGTCCTGGCGTTACGCCTGGAGGGTCTATCAGACTTGGAGCAGTGAAGGCCGGCGTCTAGAAATCGAGAGCTGGGGGGTAAGCCTGTCGAGCCCCAGTGTACCTCGCCCCAAGCACTACTTTGGCGTATCCCGGCGTGAGCCCAGTTCGCTAAGTGGAGTTGAGCAGCTCCTGGCGCGATCAGCCAAAAGGGAGAGAAGTCCCGGAGCAGCGCGTCCGAACCCCGAGAGTAACAAACCCAACACAGAAGTCACGCGACGTACAGCCACCCTGTCAGGAGCAGTTCGCAGGACACCGCCACCAGCAAGAAGGACACCAGCCCGCAGGAACGGCACAGGCAGTACGCGAAAGGGTGAGGCTACGGTGGAGATTTTGGAGAAAGTGGGAGTTTGGAGAGCAAGAGAGTTTGGAGACAAGGGAGTTTGGAGTGCAAGAGTGTTAAGAGAACGTGAGGGTTTGGAGACCAATAGAGTTTGGAGACCAAGAATGGTGAAAGAGAAAGCGGAGTCTTGGCGGGCGGAGCGAGAGTGCGTGTGCCGTGTGCAAAATGGAGTATCCTTGGAGTAACTTTGGACTGAGAGGGAAGGTGCCACATCTCGGTCAAACAGGAGCCATGGACTGTGGACCTGGTGTGGAGAGTTTCGGCGGGTCGTGCGCAAAAGGGGAATAACGGTTCCCGGAGGAACTATATAAACCCGCAGCGCGCTGGCAGCGAGATCAGTCAGTGGATTACGATCAGTCGAGCACGACCAGTCGATTACGATCAGTCGAGCACAATCAGTCAAGACAAGCATTTGAACGAATACCAACCAAGCAAACTACGAGGGAGCCACAACAAGGCGAGTCGTCGGAAGCAGTGCCGTGGGAGCCTACAAGGAGCAAGATTGTCACGTCGAGGCGTTCGGGATTGGGATTACAAGGAATCTCCGAACTGAGACACAGGTGACTGGGGTATAAGGAGGCACTACACGGCTAAGTCAAGGCGGTCTGTTCATACCTGCCAACAAACTCCTGGCGTTACGCCTGGAGGGTCTATCAGACTTGGAGCAGTGAAGGCCGGCGACTAAAAATCGAGAGCTGGGGGGTAAGCCTGTCGAGCCCCAGTGTACCTCGCCCCAAGCACTACTTTGGCGTATCCCGGCGTGAGCCCAGTTCGCCAAGTGGAGTTGAGCAGCTTCTGGCGCGATCAGCCAAAAGGGAGAGAAGTCCCGGAGCAGCGCGTCCGAACCCAGAGAGTAACAAACCCAACACAGAAGTCACGCGACGTACAGCCACCCTGTCAGGAGCAGTTCGCAGGACACCGCCACCAGCAAGAAGGACACCACACCGCAACAGCCACGCAAGGAGAATCGAACGGCACGGACAGTACGCGAAAGGGTAAGGCTACGGTGGAGATTTTGGAGAAAGTGGGAGTTTGGAGAGCAAGAGAGTTTGGAGACAAGGGAGTTTTTAGAGCAAGAGAGTTAGGAGAAAGTGAGGGTTTGGAGACCAGTAGAATTTAGAGACCATTAAAAATATCGTGCATTTTAAACTGGCCCAGTCCTATAAACTTTAAGCAAGTAAGGGGCTTACTAGGCGTCTGTGGATGATATCGGAGGTTTATTCATAATTTTGCCGAAATAGGCTACCCTACAACCGAAGATAAAAAGATTTTTAGTGGACTGAGGAAGCTCAGAAGTCCATGGAATCCTTAAAAAAAAATTGACTTCCGCACCAGTTTTGCAGAGTCCTGACTTTGCCAAGAAATTTCTTTTACACTGTGCAGCTAGTAATTACGGTGTTGAAGCAGTTCTGGTTTAGTTATTGGAGTCTCTAGAAGAAAGACCGATTGCTTATTTTTCTAAGAAACTGCGTAAAAGTCAACAAAATATAGCGTAATTGAGAGAGAGTGTTTGCCGGTAATACTTGCAGTAGAAAATTTTCGATTTTATCTAAAGGTGCAGGAATTTGAAGTCATTACTGATCATGCTAGCCTGTTATGGCTAATGTGGCACCAAAATATTTCTGGTCGCTGGGGTTTTCCGCTTACATCCATTGAAATCATATTGCCCTGACGCACTTTCTCGCATTTGCGAGGAAGAAATTGCTGCTTTAACAGTATGTGGTCCCGAAATCGTCTTAGATGCGAAGGAATTCCTAGCTGAAGAATACGTGAGTCTTAAAAACCGTGTTTTAGATAAGACAGATTCCTTCCCAGACCTACGCGTTGTAGATAAGTTCGAATATATATTCGTACAGAACATTCAACCGGTGATTCTTTGAACGAATCAAATAATTGACTGTGGGTACCCGAGAAATTAAGACCAAAGGTTCTCAGCTAAACGTATGATAGTGTATTATCAGTTCATGCAGGAATGCACAAAAAACATTAAAGTCGCCCGCAGGCATTTCTTTTGGGCAGGTCTCCCGAAGGATATTCGCGATTACATTCGTGCGTGCGACACATGTAAAGAAACAAAAGCACCTAATTCCATTCTACGACCACCAATTAGTCAACAGATATTGATATTCTCGGTCCTTACCCTAGAAGTAAAACTGGGTATATTGGTCTTTTTCTCGTTTTAGATCACATTAATATGTATCATTGACTATGCCCATTAAAGCAGTTTACGTCTAAGAAAATACCAAAGCCAAAGAGCTTGAAGCTTTTTTAACAAAATTTGGCATAAGTTATGTGTTTACTGCTCTTTACTTTCCGCAGAGTAAAGCGGCTGAGCGCGTAAACATCAGCCAAAACCAGAGAATATTGGATCAGTATCTGACTCATTTTTCCTGTGATTTACGATCGGCATTGCTCCAATCTTTTGGTTGTTCATCGTATAAGGCTTTGTTTGGTATAAACATAATAAAGCTTTGCTCGGATTATCGTGTACTCAAAGCGTTAGACTTGCTAGAGGACTCTATCCCATTTGAGCGGTCCGATAGTTTAGCCTTGATTAGAAAAGATATCCAGAACAACAGTAAGTTGGCATCTCACAAAAATGTGAAACGGTATATCTTGAGGTCCAAGCCTGTAAACTAAAAGAAAGGTCACGAAGTCTTAAAACGCAATTTTAGTTTAAGCAATTTCAGTCAAAACTACAACAAGAAACTTGGTCAACAGTTTTCTAAATGAAGAGTAAAATGGAAGTTAGAAAACTCCTTTTATCTTCTTGAAACTCTACAAGGATGCAAAAGATATTCGTTTATAATTCCAGCATCCTTCTGGGAGTCGTCAGTATTATCTGTGGGTGTAATGGTCGCGTTGTTTTGAAAGTAGTAGTTTTCATTCCCATACTAGTGCTCTGCAAACAAAATTTTTAGGGTCAAAGGAAAATTTTTCTTTTCGAGATAGAGCCCGCCACAATAGTACAAGATATTCACCTTTTCCGATAGCCCCCTGTGAATGACAAATACCTACAACATATGAGTCGTGATAAAGTTCGAAACACCAGCTTACGGTCTTTCCGTTTCAAGTCGAGCTCACAAGCAGTACTCATCGTTCTTATCTCAAAATCATTATACCTACACGGTTTATACAATCGAAACGTGGAAAGTTTGTAAGTCCGACATTCCAAAATCAGTGGGCAACAATCAAACCGAAATTTACCCGTGACCGTAACCTACAAGTTAAATGTTTTTTTTTTTGTAATTTACAAAAAAAAAATAGCACTATATTCGAACCTATTTGTTCGACTTTGAAATTGTCCCCAGTTCTTAGTCGAGTATATCGCGCTAAATATGGTCGTGGAGGAGTTGAATAGCTCCACACAAATCCCAGCAGCAGATGTCCGGCCGCTCACCAGGTAAGCGGCGAATTCGCGTAGTGGCGGCGCGGCGAAGAGCGGTTGGAGAACGTGACAGTTTGGAGATCAAGGGCGGAGAACGTGAGAGTTGGAGAACGTGAGATTTTGGAGAAAGTGGGAGTTTGGAGAGCAAGAGAGTTTGGAGACAAGGGAGTTTGGAGAGCAAGACAGTTAGGAGAACGTGAGGGTTTGGAGACCAATAGAGTTTGGAGACCAAGAATGGTGAAAGAGAAAGCGGAGTCTTGGCGGGCGGAGCGAGAGTGCGTGTGCCGTGTGCAAAATGGAGTAACCATGGAGTAACTTTGGACTGAGAGGGAAGGTGTCACATCTCGGCAGCGGAGCGGCACACAAGAGGGTCAAACAGGAGCCATGGACTGTGGACCTGGTGTGGAGAGTTTCGGCGGGTCGTGCGCAAAAGGGGAATAACGGTTCCCGGAGGAACTATATAAGCCCGCAGCGCGCTGGCAGCGCTCAGTCAGTGGATTACGATCAGTCGAGCACAATCAGCCGATTACGATTAGTCAATCGATTACGGTCAGTCGGGCACAATCAGTCAAGACAAGCATTTGAACGAATACCAACCAAGCAAACTACGAGGGAGCCACAACAAGGCGAGTCGTCGGAAGCAATGCCGTGGGAGCCTACAAGGAGCAAGATTGTCACGTCGAGGCGTTCGGGACTGGGATTACAAGGAATGTCCGAACTGAGACACAGGTGACTGGGGTCTAAGGAGGCACTACACGGCTAAGTCAAGGCGGTCTGTTCATACCTGCCAACGAAGTCCTGGCGTTACGCCTGGAGGGTCTATCAGACTTGGAGCAGTGAAGGCCGGCGACTAGAAATCGAGAGCTGGGGGGTAAGTCTGTCGAGCCCCAGTGTACCTCGCCCCAAGCACTACTTTGGCGTATCCCGGCGTGAGCCCAGTTCGCCAAGTGAAGTTGAGCAGCTCCTGGCGCGATCAGCCAAAAGGGAGAGAAGTCGCGGAGCAGCGCGTCCGAACCCCGAAAGTAACAAACCCAACACAGAAGTCACGCGACGTACAGCCACCCTGTCAGGAGCAGTTCGCAGGACACCGCCACCAGCAAGAAGGACACCACACCGCAACAGCCACACAAGGAGAATCGAACGGCACGGACAGTATGGGAAAGGGTGAGGCTACGGTGGAGATTTTGGAGAAAGTGGGAGTTTGGAGAGCAAGAGAGTTTGGAGACAAGGGAGTTTGGAGAGCAAGAGAGTTAGGAGAAAGTGAGGGTTTGGAGACCAGTAGAATTTAGAGACCATTAAAAATATCGTGCATTTTAAACTGGCCCAGTCCTATAAACTTTAAGCAAGTAAGGGGCTTACTAGGCGTCTGTGGATGATATCGGAGGTTTATTCATAATTTTGCCGAAATAGGCTACCCTATAACCGAAGATAAAAAGATTTTTAGTGGACTGAGGAAGCTCAGAAGTCCATGGATTCCTTAAAAAAAATTGACTTCCGCACCAGTTTTGCAGAGTCCTGACTTTGCCAAGAAATTTCTTTTACACTGTGCCGCTAGTAATTACGGTGTTGAAGCAGTTCTGGTTTAGTTATTGGAGTCTCTAGAAGAAAGACCGATTGCTTATTTTTCTAAGAAACTGCGTAAAAGTCAACAAAATATAGCGTAATTGAGAGAGAGTGTTTGCCGGTAATACTTGCAGTAGAAAATTTTTGATTTTATCTAAAGGTGCAGGAATTTGAAGTCATTACTGATCATGCTAGCCTGTTATGGCTAATGTGGCACCAAAATATTTCTGGTCGCTTGGGTTTTCCGCTTACATCCATTGAAATCATATTGCCCTGACGCACTTTCTCGCATTTGCGAGGAAGAAATTGCTGCTTTAACAGTATGTGGTCCCGAAATCGTCTTAGATGCGAAGGAATTCTTAGCTGAGGAATACGTGAGTCCTAAAAACCGTGTTTTAGATAAGACAGATTCCTTCCCAGACCTACGCGTTGTAGATAAGTTCGAATATATATTCGTACGGACATTCAACCGGTGATTCTTTGAACGAATCAAATAATTGACTGTGGGTACCCGAGAAATTAAGACCAAAGGTTCTCAGCTAAACGTATGATAGTGTATTATCAGTTCATGCAGGAATGCACAAAAAACATTAAAGTCGCCCGCAGGCATTTTTTTTTGGTCCTGTCTCCCGAAGGATATTCGCGATTACATTCGTGCGTGCGACACATGTAAAGAAACAAAAGCACCTAATTCCATTCTACGACCACCAATTAGTCAACAGATATTGATATTCTCGGTCCTTACCCTAGAAGTAAAACTGGGTATATTGGTCTTTTTCTCGTTTTAGATCACATTAATATGTATCATTGACTATGCCCATTAAAGCAGTTTACGTCTAAGCAAATACCAAAGCCAAAGAGTTTGAAGCTTTTTTAACAAAATTTGGCATAAGTTATGTGTTTACTGCTCTGTACTTTCCGCAGAGTAAAGCGGCTGAGCGCGTAAACATCAGCCAAGACCAGAGAATATTGGATCAGTATCTGACTTATTTTTCCTGTGATTTACGATCGGCATTGCTCCAATCTATTGGATGTTCATCGTATAAGGCTTTGTTTGGTATAAACATAATAAAGCTTTGCTCGGATTATCGTGTACTCAAAGCGTTAGACTTGCTAGAGGACTCTATCCCATTTGAGCGGTCCGATAGTTTAGCCTTGATTAGAAAAGATATCCAGAACAACAGTAAGTTGGCATCTTACAAAAATATGAAACGGTATATCTTGAGGTCCAAACCTGTAAACTAAAAGAAAGGTCACGAAGTCTTAAAACGCAATTTTAGTTCAAGCAATTTCAGTCAAAACTACAACAAGAAACTTGGTCAACAGTTTTCTAAATGCAGAGTAAAATGGAAGTTAGAAAACTCCTTTTATCTTCTTGAAACTCTACAAGGATGCAAAAGATATTCGTTTATAATTCCAGCATCCTTCTGGGAGTCGTCAGTATTATCTGTGGGTGTAATGGTCGCGTTGTTTTGAAAGAAGTAGTTTTCATTCCCATACTAGTGCTCTGCAAACAAAATTTTTAAGGTCAAAGGAAAATTTTTATTTTCGAGATAGAGCCCGCCACAATAGTACAAGATATTCACCTTTTCCGATAGCCCCCTGTGAATAACAAATCCCTACAACATATTGTTCGTGATAAAGTTCGAAACTCCAGCTTACGGTCTTTCCGTTTCAAGTCGAGCTCACAAGCAGTACTCATCGCTCTTATCTCAAAATCATTATACCTACACGGTTTATACAATCGAAACGTGGAAAGTTTGTAAGTCCGACATTCCAAAATCAGTGGGCATCAATCAAACTGAAATTTACCCGTGACCGTAACCTACAAGTTAAATGTTTTTTTTTTTGTAATATGCAAAAAAAATAGCACTATATTATAACCTATTTGTTCGACTTTGAAATTGTCCCCAGTTCTTAGTCGAGTATATCTCGCTTAATAGGGTCGTGCTGTGAGGAGTTGAATAGCTCCACACAAATCCCAGCAGCAGATGTTCGGCCGCTCACCAGGTACGCGGCGAATTCGCGTAGTGGCGGCGCGGCGAAGAGCGGTTGGAGAACGTGAGAGTTTGGAGATCAAGGGCGGAGAACGTGAGAGTTGGAGAACGTGAGATTTTGTAGAAAGTGGGAGTTTGGAGAGCAAGAGAGTTTGGAGACAAGGGAGTTTGGAGAGCAAGACAGTTAGGAGAACGTGAGGGTTTGGAGACCAATAGAGTTTGGAGACCAAGAATGGTGAAAGAGAAAGCGGAGTCTTGGCGGGCGGAGCGAGAGTGCGTGTGCCGTGTGCAAAATGGAGTAACCTTGGAGTAACTTTGGACTGAGAGGGAAGGTGCCACATCTCGGCAGCGGAGCGGCACACAAGAGGGTCAAACAGGAGCCATGGACTGTGGACCTGGTGTGGAGAGTTTCGGCGGGCCGTGCGCAAAGGGGAAATAACGGTTCCCGGAGGAACTATATAAGCCCGCAGCGCGCTGGCAGCGAGATCAGTCAGTGGATTACGATCAGTCGAGCACGATCAGTCGATTACGATTAGTCAATCGATTACGGTCAGTCGAGCACAATCAGTCAAGACAAGCATTTACACGAATACCAACCAAGCAAACTACGAGGGAGCCACAACAAGGCGAGTCGCCGGAAGCAGGGCCGTGGGAGCCTACAAGGAGCAAGATTGTCACGTCGAGGCGTTCGGGATTGGGATTACAAGGAATCTCCGAACTGAGACACAGGTGGCTGGGGTCTAAGGAGGCACTACACGGCTAAGTCAAGGCTGTCTGTTCATACCTGCCAACGAAGTCCTGGCGTTACGCCTGGAGGGTCTATCAGACTTGGAGCAGTGAAGGCCGGCGACTAGAAATCGAGAGCTGGGGGGTAAGTCTGTCGAGCCCCAGTGTACCTCGCCGCAAGCACTACTTTGGCGTATCCCGGCGTGGGCCCAGTTCGCCAAGTGGAGTTGAGCAGCTCCTGGCGCGATCAGCCAAAAGGGAGAGAAGTCCCGGAGCAGCGCGTCCGAACCCCGAGAGTAACAAACCCAACACAGAAGTCACGCGACGTACAGCCACCCTGTCAGGAGTAGTTCGCAGGACACCGCCACCAGCAAGAAGGACACCACACCGCAACAGCCACGCAAGGAGAATCGAGCCCGCAGGAACGGCGCGAACACTACGCGAAAGGGTGAGGCTAGGGTGGAACCTTCGTTTACACAAGGCGTAGAAGCGAAGTGGCGTACCGCCTTGTTTGTCCGCACGATCTGAGCGGAAGCCCCCGTGGCACCGTCCGGGACAGAGCAAGGGACAGGCGGTCATGTGTCGAGAGGAGTGATCCTGGAAAACTCGTCAGCCTGTTCACCGTACTCTGAGAACGGTGAGGTTTCATTAAGTCCGCACGGCGGACCGCATAGCGAGTCTGAATCGTGGCCGAGCAGTCACCGAGCCAAACGCGTCAGGAACAAGCAGCGGACAAGGATCTTCAGGGAGCGACAAAACTGGAACACCGTGTCAACGAGGCGAGCGGTGTGTTGAATGACTTGCAGTTCTCATCTTGACTCATTGCGATGTTCTCCTTAGCTTCAACTCGAATATTCTCCTTTTGCTTTCTGTAACTCGATTAAGAAGTCTTCCTGTAATAGCTTAATCTTTCTTCCCAGCAATGAGATTCTCCACTTCTTTAGGGCCTGTACCATAGCGAGTTTTTCTCGCTCATAAGAAGGATATTTCTCCTCGGCATCTGTTGTGATGCGGCTCATGAATTTATTGATCAGCTGAATCATTTTGAAGAAGGACTGCTCTATATCCGTACATGCTTGCACCACAATGGACCTCGATAGCACTCCTTTGATCGAATAACTTCAGTACTGGCGAACTAGTCAAGGATACTTTTAAAGGATATGTTCTTCCTTAGCAAGTTCGACAAAGGTCTGGCAATATAATAGCAAAATCTTTCACAAACCTTCGAAAATAGCATGTAAGACCAAGATATCGTTGAACGCCTTTTTTGTCTTGCGGGACTAGGAAGTTTTCGACCGCACAAGTCTTTTCTGCAGATGGTCGGATAGTTGCGCTTTCGATTATTTAGCCCAGGAATTGTACTCTCTTCTGTAAAACATGACACTTTTTCTACTTTATACGCAGACCTGAGCACATTGCTACATCTAAAACTTTGCTCTAGTTTCACCAAACCTTCTTGTTCGTATTTAGGGTACCGTCTTCAAATACTGGCCTGAGCACTGCAAAAATGTATAACATAAACAGTGCAGGCGAATTGGAAATTCCGAATGGTACGAAGCAGAATTCGTATTGACCGCTTTTGGTGACGCACGCGGTGTATTTGGGAGAGCTTTCTCGACGGGGACATGGAAAAATCCGTTTAATAAGTCCAACGTTGTAAATACTTTATGTAAAACATCGTAGATTAAGGCCATAGGGAAATTATCACGAATAATTTTCTGGTTCAATTGGCTGTAGTCACAACAGAGTCTTTTGGTGTCATCCTTTTTTGGAACCAAAACTATGGGTGAGGCGTATTCGGAAACACTTTGACGGATGATTCCTTCCTTAAGCGCCGAGGTCTCTGATAGACTGCGACTTCATATGTGAGGATTATTTTCATTTCTACTGAGCTTAACTGTGGCTTTGATGGCTTGTAATTCTAGACTTACCCAACCATCTTACGTCGTTGCTCAAGTGCAACAGATCTAAATCTGGAACAGTATCTTCAATTAAATTAGATGCCATTAACTGATGGAAAGTTTCTGTCAAGTCTGAAATGCCTGTGGAAGTCGCATCTATGGCGATATTCTGATTGTCACTATAATTAATAAAGTAAGATCTCTGTCATAGTTTGGAATATTTTCATCTCTACCTACGGTGAGATTAGACATATGGCCAAGATGAACTGCATTTAAAACGACTTCCTTTCCTCCATTTGTTGCGGTTACTGTATTAAGGACATCGCTACCGATCACACCTTCATAAATGGTATCCTTGTCATGCACTACATGAAAGCATATGTCAACGTCAGCGTCATCAACTACGTCGCAACTGTGAATGAGCCCAGAGTGTATTTCTTCTTGCCACCTATTTCAATTAGCTCCTTGATATCAGATGTGTGAATATCAGGGTGAATGCGAGTGTAGGCTGTCTCGCAAATGGTACAAATGTCGCTGCCAGAGTCTGGTCGTTACTAATGTTAATGGTCTTAAACGCTCTGTTGAAAGTTCCTTGCGAGCTTCCTTACTACCGCATTTGCCTTGTGACCAAACTGAAACATTTGATGCCTACTTCCTTACAATCCTTGATTGCTACCACCACACTTGAAGCAACGTCTGCCACATTGGTTAGTTTTGACTAAAGAACTGTCAAACCTCGGCTTTGGTTTAAAATCCTGCCTTGCACCAGTGTTCTCGTAAGCCTTAAGTTTCTTTCGAAACTTCTTAAGATTGGACGCCAGGTACAAACAACTTTTGTTTTGTTTTGAATATGGTATACCCTCCGCTATGTATTCAATAATACTTTCTTCGTCCAACTTTGACTGATTTGCCAATGCGGTCATGCTGTAGAAGTATTCTATTAGACTCTCTTTCTGGGTTTTCTTCCTATTTTTGAGCATCTTGTGTATGTGTTTTGCTGTAAACTTTCTTTCAAATTCATTTTTTAAAGCTTCTTTCAATGCGTTCCCATCATTTATTCCTGGTTGGCTGCCCACGAATAATTTTGCTGCTCCCTTTACAAACTGTCTGTCGTAAATGAATTTTTGACCACCCAACTGTAATAGAATTAAGCTCAAAATCTGCAAGCCACTCATCAATACCTGGAGAACCATTGCCAGTGAATGGAGTGTGAAAGCCATGGCCAAGGGTTAAGGACTAGAAATATCTGACTCCACGACGTTAATTTCCTCCTACACTGACTCCACTAAACTTTCTGTGTTTTCTTCTTGGTCGATATTTTCTCCCTCAAAATAGGAGATGAGTCTTTCCCGTAATATTGCTTTTACGCCTGGACGTGGTAATCTTAATTGATTTAATTTATCTTTAAGCTCTGCAACAGATAATCGTGTGATCTCTTTAAAATTCATGTTTTCTAAACTTACATGACTTAATTTACTTTTCTCTCAAATTAATACAAAAGAACAATTTAAATGGGAATAAATATTGTTTATGTTGCATAAAATTGTTTTGTTAAACTTAAAATTCGTGATATCAATTAAATATATGGATTTATATAGATATGCTTTTATGGATTTATACTTGTGAACCGCCTGCTGACTCTCGTCTTTTGTTGCTCATCTCTGATATTTACCACTGCTCTCACATTTGCCTCTGGTAAATCGTTGAACTAAAAGCTGCAACCGTTGCTTGCTCTGATGACTGCGTTTCGAACTGCTTTTCGAGATGCTTTTCAACTTTGTCTTCACTCGCGCCTTCAATATCGCCTTCAATCACGTCACTTTGTCGCCTCATCTCAATCACCCTATCTGGATCTTTGCTCCAGCGTCGTATTTCACGCTTCAATGTTCTCCTCCCGGTCAAGTCGTCGCTTAAGCCATTTGTTGCTCTCTGCGACAAAGGATTGTATAAAAGCCTTTCGTCTTCTGCTAGGAATTTACTTGTCGTCACAGAACTAATTTTGCACTTAGATTGGCAAACTGCACATTAAATTTTGTATTTGTAGTTTTAGAATTTCACAATTCTCACTCTTCTGGAAGGTTTTTTGGTGTCTTTTTATACCCTTGCAGAAGGTATAATGATTACTTCAAAAGTTTGCAACGCAGTGAAGGAGCCGTTACCGACCCCATAAAGTATATATATTCTTGATCAGTGTCACTAGCCATGTCCGTCCGTCTGGCCGTCCGTCTGTCCGTCCGTTTCTACTGGAACTAGTCTCTCAGTTTTAAAGCTATCGGGATGAAACTTTCCCAAAAGTCTTCTTTCTATTGCAAATAGTATATAAGTCAGAAGCAGCCGGATCGGACAACTATATCTTAAAGCGCAGTGTTTTTATCAGTGTTTTTAAACATATATAGATGCCATAGGAACGATCGAAAAATTATTGGGAAATTTATATCTTTGGTGTTTTTTAACATATAACCTCCTGCGCTTGGAAATAACATTTTTTTTTGTCTAAAATTTCGATTTCATTTTATCAAAAACGGGCGACTATATCATATAGCTGCCATAAAAACTATCGGAAAATTAGTCGAAAATTATAAAAAAATTTTATCTTCGGTGTCTTTTAACATATAACCTTCTAAGCTTGGAAATTATATTTTTAAATTAGTTCTGAATTTTGAATTAAATTTAGCTGTCGTAGATACGATCGAAAAACAGGTGGGAAAATAACATGAAACAAATTAAAGCTTTGGTGCTATTTTACATATAACCTTCAAAGCTTAGATATACATTTTTTTATTAGTTCTGAATTTCTAATTAAATTTTATCAAAATCGGACGATTATATCATATAGCTGAAAATGTAGTAGGAAAATTTGAAAAAATTATATCTTTGGTGTTTTTAACATATAAGGTTATATTATAGTATAAGGTTATAAGCTTGGAAATAACATTTTTAAATCAGTTCTGATTTTCGAAATAAATTTGATCAAAATCGGACGATTATATCATATAGCTGTCATAGGAACAATCAAAAAATTTGTGGAAAAAAATAATAAAAAAATTATAGCTTTGGGGCTTTTTTATATCTTATATATTATCTTAGGCCAGCAACAATCCTTAAAAATTTCACATGGTGTTACTAAAGTTGACTATTTCTTGTAACTGCAAGGGTATACAAACTTCGGCTTGCCGAAGCTAACTTCCTTTCTTGTTATGGTAATCAATTCAGTTTTCTAACTTTCTAGTCTCTCCGTTTAGCTTTAATTATGAAACTGCGATCGATGGATTTTTAGCACAAAAACGGTTGTTTGACCGCCTATCACACTCAATTGGAACATTGGTCGATTTTTCTCGGTCGAGACCCAAAAATTGTAGAGAAAGGCTTCCATTGACTGCCGTATATTTATCAAATAATTATAAACGGTTTATTCTCCAATGAATACAGATTTTTGATACAGATTTATTTTATTCAGTCAATATATTTGAGACAAACACGATCTTCCACTGCCTATGCTCAATCTCTACTCCTCGTTGCGTATTCGTTACGCTTCTCAACACTCAAGAAGCAACGTTATGGTAGAGAACAGCTGATCTGTTACAAAATAATTCTGCCAGTCCTACATATATATACTTTATTATGCTTTCTTTAACCTTTTAGATACATTCTGACGAATATATTACCTTAATTTTGATTTGACCTTGGCATTTCACCTTAGATAAGGTTTTGTTGTTTTGAGGGACTATATATAATAAAATTCGTAGTGTCGAGTTTAGGCATCGGCAAAAACCTACCCCACCCGGAATGAGCTACCGTTTTAAGGGTCCCGCCACTGCTGATTGTCCCTAAATTAATAATCCGTTGTCTTGCAACACCACTACTTAACACGCAACATGTAATAGTATTGATCACCTAAGCCTTTTTCTCAATTTAAGCAATTAATTTCGATAGGTGTTGCTGTATACGTGAGTACGTACGTTTTAAGGATAAATGTGTGTGTTAGAAACCCCCAGAACGTTTTTTTGTATAAATAAAATACTAAAATAATGACGATAAGCTATACAAATCTGTGATCCCGTCAATTACTTTAATATTCTCACAAGTGCATGTCTGGTCGTGACACGCTGTCGTTCTAAGAATATGAAACTGGTTTAGAATTCAAAACTAGACCAATAAATCTTTCTCACGTTTCCTAGCCATTCCATCCCAGAATCATCAACTGGAAACATAAGAAAGATTCTCTTTCTTCACGTCATCATGTCACTAACAAAAGGGACGCACACAAGACGTAATCTGATCATAAGCTTGTAAAGATCCAACTTGTCGTGAGCTATCATTTCCTGACCGTCATAAAAGTCACATACCCAAGATCCTATTCGCAGGATCACTGAGAGGATCAGACAACTCATTGAAAAGGAAAGAAATCAAAAGTAACCGACATACATTAACAAATCTTTTTTTAGGATAATATAATATTTTTTCATTTCGGTAAATTCTTAGAAGGGTCTCTAAGATACAAAAATTAAATACTTATAAAACATTCATTTGCTCCACTCACACTAAAATTCGACCGCTGGCTTAAGTGAACTGATGAATGTTGATCAAGTTCACTGCATTATCTGCATAAGCGAGCGAAAGGACGGCGAGAGGTACTACTACTACTGTATAATATTTTAAACATGCAAAGAAATATCTGTAAGTTAACAACCAACTCCCAGCTTAGGCTGAGCAGGCCAATTCTTATTTTCTTTATTAATATTAGTCATTTATCAATGTTTATCATTTTTTAGTATTAATCATTTTTTATTATTATTAATAATTAATAATATACACTTCACTCTTGTATGGTCCACCCTAAATTGGTTCCACCCTAATGGGCCCGAGAGCTTAGACAGCACATTGCACTATTATGGGTTGTGGCTTTGTCTCATTGGCCGACAGCGATCGTATGACTTCTGCAAAATGTGCAAGGTCAGCGGTCTGCCACGGGCATTCGGCCAGGCATTAACTTTTGTCAATTCTTAAGTTCAATTTTAATTTGGATTTTAAATAAAGAGCACTAGCTCGAATACAAAACTTCGGCTTTATCCGTTACATTTATTCCATTTATTGAATTTGGTTATCGTGCCTTAAGGGCCGTAACAACGGAGAAGAGTATCTCCCATCGTAAACTTGGAAAAAAGAGGAGAATCGCCCGACTCTAACTTTGGTAGTTACCACGTCCCAACCCTTTGGGATCTACAGCGACGAGGGCCACCAGCGGCAGCAACCTACCGCCGACCCCCCGCCTGGATAACTAACCGGCTGGCTCTACCCCTGCCACGGAGGCACAGCCAGCCTGCCAAGCCAATTATTTAATTGACGCCCAACGGATTAATATTATTATTAAGATTCGATTCCACTCCTGAAGTTGTACATGTAAGTAGCAGAGCGCCGACAATAGCTAAGGTCTACACATACATAACACACGAATACTAGTGCATACAATTTCCTATGCCCAACAGAGGGAACTTTTACGTAAAGAAGTGACTCGATTTTTAAAAAAAAAAAACATATAACTCAAGTTACGTACACTCGTACTGGCTATTTTTGTATGAATAAATTATTCAAATAATAAATTACAAGATACTTCCATGCTCTGCGTGTTAATTTTATTTTGTTGGATGGGACAAATTAATCCAATATTTTTGTCTTTAGGTGACGATCCATTATATTTCGCTGAATTTTTCGTCTTTACATCACCAAAGTGGCCCGTCGAAACCATTTGTTTTGAGTCAAATACCTCGTATCTACCCCGCGCCAATGAGTTGGGAGTATAGAGAAGTAAAACAGGAAATTGATAGCGACAGGATTTCTCCCCGATGTTAGGGATATAGATCAACCAGAAATGAACCCAGAAATGATCCAAGCGCTTGTCGCAAATGCGGTCAGCGCCGCTCTTAACGAATAGGAAGAGCGTTTAGGAGTCGGTTTCGCCACAGAATTAGAAGCGGTTAGAACACAGATTAGCGCGCTGTCAGTGCAAGCGCCGCAGGTGGAGGTCAAAACGTCCCTAAGAGTGCTACGGCAAAATTTGGAATTGGTTCGGCAAGGAGACTCCAACCTTATGGCATACTATGACGAGGTCGAGAAGAAACTCACGCTTGTCACATAACACGGACACAGCAACCATCCTAAATAAGGAGGTTAGGGATGACGACCTTCATGCATTCATTGCAGGGCTTAAAAGACCACTCAAGTCACTCGTGCTGCCAGCACAACCCAAAGACCTTCCGTCTGCACTAGCGTTGGCGCGAGAGTCCGAGAACAGCATTTAAATAAGTGCGTTCGTGGCATCCTACGCGAAAGCTATAGAAGACAAGTCCCATTTCAATGAGGGCAATAGGCGCAATAATAACTGCGACTTCATATGTGAGGATTATTTTCATTTCTACTGAGCTTAACTGTGGCTTTGATGGCTTGTAATTCTAGACTTACCCAACCATCTTACGTCGTTGCTCAAGTGCAACAGATCTAAATCTGGAACAGTATCTTCAATTAAATTAGATGCCATTAACTGATGGAAAGTTTCTGTCCAGTCTGAAATGCCTGTGGAAGTCGCATCTATAGCGATATTCTGATTGTCACTATAATTAATAAAGTAAGATCTCTGTCATAGTTTGGAATATTTTCATCTCTACCTACGGTGAGATTAGACATATGGCCAAGATGAACTGCATTTAAAACGACTTCCTTTCCTCCATTTGTTGCGGTTACTGTATTAAGGACATCGCTACCGATCACACCTTCATAAATGGTATCCTTGTCATGCACTACATGAAAGCATATGTCAACGTCAGCGTCATCAACTACGTCGCAACTGTGAATGAGCCCAGAGTGTATTTCTTCTTGCCACCTATTTCAATTAGCTCCTTGATATCAGATGTGTGAATATCTGGGTTAATGCGAGTGTAGGCTGTCTCGCAAATGGTACAAATGTCGCTCCCAGAGTCTGGTCGTTACTAATGTTAATGGTCTTAAACGCTCTGTTGAAAGTTCCTTGCGAGCTTCCTTACTACCGCATTTGCCTTGTGAGCAAACTGAAACATTTGATGCCTACTTCCTTACAATCCTTGATTGCTACCACCACACTTGCAGCAACGTCTGCCACATTGGTTAGTTTTGACTAAAGAACTGTCAAACCTCGGCTTTGGTTTAAAATCCTGCCTCGCACCAGTGTTCTCGTAAGCCTTAAGTTTCTTCCGAAACTTCTTAAGATTGGACGCCAGGTACAAACAACTTTTGTTTTGTTTTGAATATGGTATACCCTCCGCTATGTATTCAATAATACTTTCTTCGTCCAACTTTGACTGATTTGCCAATGCGGTCATGCTGTAGAAGTATTCTATTAGACTCTCTTTCTGGGTTTTCTTCCTATTTTTGAGCATCTTGTGTACGTGTTTTGCTGTAAGCTTTCTTTCAAATTCATTTTTTAAAGCTTCTTTCAATGCGTTCCCATCATTTATTCCTCGTTGGCTGCCCACGAATAATTTTGCTGCTCCCTTTACAAACTGTCTGTCGTAAATGAATTTTTGACCACCCAACTGTAATAGAATTAAGCTCAAAATCTGCAAGCCACTCATCAATACCTGGAGAACCATTGCCAGTGAATGGAGAAAGCGAATCTCGCAGTGTGAAAGCCATGGCCAAGGGTTAAGGACTAGAAATATCTGACTCCACGACGTTAATTTCCTCCTACACTGACTCCTCTAAACTGTCTGTGTTTTCCTCTTGGTCGATATTTTCTCCCTCAAAATAGGAGATGAGTCTTTCCCGTATATTGCTTTGACGCCTGGACGTGGTAATCTTAATTGATTTAATTTATCTTTAAGCTCTGCAACAGATAATTGTGTGATCTCTTTAAAATTCATGTTTTCTAAACTTACATGACTTAATTTACTTTTCTCTCAAATTAATACAAAAGAACAATTTAAATAGGAATAAAATATTGTTTATGTTGCATAAAATTGTTTTGTTAAACTTAAAATTCGTGATATCAATTAAATATATGGATTTATATGGATATGCTTTTATGGTTTTATACTTGTGAACCGCCTGCTAACTCTCGTCTTTTGTTGCTCATCTCTGATATTTACCACTGCTCTCACATTTGTCTCTGGTAAATCGTTGAACTAAAAGCTGCAAG
Source organism: Drosophila biarmipes (assembly GCF_025231255.1). Lineage (NCBI taxonomy): Eukaryota > Metazoa > Arthropoda > Insecta > Diptera > Drosophilidae > Drosophila > Drosophila biarmipes. The sequence continues at coordinate 2,035,204 of NW_026114529.1, read as the reverse complement.
CGTTGTTTGCTCTGATGACTGCGTTTCTAACTGCTTTTCGAGATGCTTTTCAACTTTGTCTTCACTCGCGCCTTCAATATCGCCTTCAATCACGTCACTTTGTCGCCTCGTCTCAATCACCCTATCTGGATCTCTGCTCCAGCGTCGTAATCCCCTCCAGATTTCACGCTTCCATGTTCTCCTCCCGGTCAAGTCGTCGCTTAAGCCATTTGTTGCTCTCTGCGACAAAGGATTGTATAAAAGCCTTTCGTCGTCTTCTGCTAGGAATTTACTTGTCGTCACAGAACTAATTTTGCACTTAGATTGGCAAACTGCGCATTAAATTTTGTATTTGTAGTTTTAGAATTTCACAATTCTCACTCTTCTGGATGGTTTTTTGGTGTCTTTTTATACCCTTGCAGAAGGTATAATGATTACATCAAAAGTTTGCAACGCAGTGAAGGAGCCGTTACCGACCCCATAAAGTATATATATTCTTGATCAGTGTCACTAGCCATGTCCGTCCGTCTGGACGTCCGTCTGTCCGTCCGTCCGTCTGTCCGTCCGTTTCTTCTGGAACTAGTCTCTCAGTTTTAAAGCTATCGGGATGAAACTTTCCCAAAAGTCTTCTTTCTATTGCAAATAGTATATAAGTCAGAAGCAGCCGGATCGGACAACTATATCTTAAAGCGCAGTGTTTTTATCAGTGTTTTTAAACATATATAGATGCCATAGGAACGATCGAAAAATTATTGGGAAATTTATATCTTTGGTGTTTTTTAACATATAACCTCCTGCGCTTGGAAATAACATTTTTTTTGTCTAAAATTTCGATTTCATTTTATCAAAAACGGGCGACTATATCATATAGCTACCATAAAAACTATCGGAAAATTGGTCGAAAATTATGAAAAAATTTTATCTTCGGTGTCTTTTAACATATAACCTTTTAAGCTTGGAAATTATATTTTTAAATTAGTTCTGAATTTTGAATTAAATTTAGCTGTCGTATAAAATATAAAAAAATTATATCTTTGGTGTTTTTAACATATAACCTTCTAAGCTTGGAAATAACATTTTTAAATCAGTTCTGATTTTCGAAATAAATTTGATCAAAATCGGACGATTATATCATACAGCTGTCATAGGAACGATCAAAAAATTGGTAAAAAAAAAAAATTAAAAAAAATTATATCTTTGGGACTTTTTTTATTTCTTATATATTATCTTAGGCCAGCAACAATCCTTAAAAATTTCACATGGTGTTATTAAAGTTGACTATTTCTTGTAACTGCAAGGGTATACAAACTTCGGCTTGCCGAAGCTAGCTTCCTTTCTTGTTATGGTAATCAATTCAGTTTTCTAACTTTGTAGTCTCTCCGTTTAGCTTTGATTATGAAACTGCGATTGATGGATTTTTAGCACAAAAACGGTTGTTTGGCCGCGTATCACACTCAATTGGAACGTTGGTCGATTGTTCTCGGTCGAGCCCCCAAAATTCTAGAGAAAGGCTTCCATTGACTGCCGTAGATTTATCTAATAATTATAAACGGTTTATTCTCCGATGAATACACACTTTTGATACAGTTTAATTTAATTCAGTCAATATATTTGAGACAAACACGATCTTCCACTGCCTATGCTCAATCTCTACTCCTCGTTGCGTATTCGTTACGCTTCTCAACACTCAAGAAGCAACGTTATGGTAGAGAACAGCTGATATGTTACAAAATAATTCTGCCAGTCCTACATATATATACTTTATTATGCTTTCTTTAACCTTTTAGATACATTCTGACGAATATAGTACTCCTTAATCTTCGAATAACGGATATAATTATACCGAAGATGAAGATGAAGATGAATTTCTGAGTTTTTATTTAAAAAAAACTAAGTAAAAGGGGACCTTAACATTTAGGTTTCTTCCTCTTTTTTTTGAGAAAGAGAAACATGGTCGGGTGGGTTAAGAAAACTTGTGGCCGCTAACATCAACGCTAGTTCTACAAAATACTTTGAAGATCGTTACAATTAACTTATTACTTGGATTTGACCTTAGCATTTCACCTTAGATAAGGTTTTGTTGTTTTTAGGGACTATATATAATAAAATTCGTAGTGTCGAGTTTAGGCATCGGCAAAAACCTACCCCACCCGGAATGAGCTACCGTTTTAAGGGTCCCGCCACTGCTGATTGTTACAATTAACTTATTACTTGGATTTGACCTTAGCATTTCACCTTAGATAAGGTTTTGTTGTTTTTAGGGACTATATATAATAAAATTCGTAGTGTCGAGTTTAGGCATCGGCAAAAACCTACCCCACCCGGAATGAGCTACCGTTTTAAGGGTCCCGCCACTGCTGATTGTCCCTAAATTAATAATCCGTTGTCTTGCAACACCACTACTTAACACGCAACATGTAATAGTATTGATCACCTAAGCCTCTTTCTCAATTTAAGCAATTAATTTCGATAGGTGTTGCTGTATACGTGAGTACGTACGTTTTAAGGATAAATGTGTGTGTTAAAAACCCCAAAAACGTATATGTTGTATAAATGAAATATTAAAATAATGCCGATAAGCTATACAAATCTGAGATCCCGTCAATTACTTTAATATTCTCACAAGTGCATGTCTGGTCGTGACACGCTGTCGTTCTAAGAATATGAAACTGGTTTAGAATTCAAAACTGGACCAATAAATCTTTCTCACGTTTCCTAGCCATTCCATCCCAGAATCATCAACTGGAAACATAAGAATGATTCTCTTTCTTCACGTCATCATGTCACCAACAAAAGAGACGCACACAAGACGTAATCTGATCATAAGCTTGTAAAGATCCAACTTGTCGTGAGCTATCATTTCCTGACCGTCATAAAAGTTACATACCCAAGATCCTATTCGCAGGATCACTGAGAGGACAAGACAACTCAATGAAAAGGAAAGAAATCAAAAGTAACCGACATACATTAACAAATCTTTTTTTAGGATAATATAATATTTTTTCATTTCGGTAAATTCTTAGAAGGGTCTCTAAAATACAAAAATTCGCTCCATAGATAGGTACAATAATTCATAAAGTTTTAAATATCAGATGTTAAAATACTAATAAAACATTCATTTGCTCCACTCACACTAAAATTCGACCGCTGGCTTATAGTGAACTGGTGAATGTTGATAAAGTTCACTGCATTATCTGCATAAGCGAGCGAAAGGACGGCGAGAGGTACTACTACTACTGTATAATATTTTAAACATGCAAAGAAATATATGTAAGTTAACAACCAACTCCCAGCTTAGGCTGAGTAGGCCAATTCTTATTTTCCTTATTAATATTAATCATTTATCAATGTTTATCATTTTCTAGTATTAATCATTTTTTATTATTATTATTAATTAATAATATTACACTTTTCACTCTTGTATGGTCCACCCTAAATTGGTTCCACCCTAATGGGCCCGAAAGCTTAGACAGCGCATTGCACTATTATGGGCTGTGGCTTTGTCTCATTGGCCGACTGCGATCGTATGACTTCTGCAAAATGTGCAAGGTCAGCGGTCTGCCATGGGCATCCGGCCAGGCATTAACATTTGTCAATTCTTAAGTTCAATTTTAATTTGGATTTTAAATAAAGAGCACTAGCTCGAATACAAAACTTCGGCTTTATCCGTTACATTTATTCCATTTATTGAAGATTCGATTCCACCCCTGAAGTTGTACATGTAAGTAGCAGAGCGCCGACAATAGCTAAGGTCTACACATATATAACACACAAATACCAGTGTATACAATTTCCTATGCCCAACAGAAGGAATTTTTACGGAAAGAAGTGACTCGATTTTTAAAAAAAAAACATGTAACTCAAGTTACGTACACTCGTACTGGCTATTTTTGTATGAATAAATTATTCAAATAATAAATTACAAGATACTTCCATGCTCTGCGCGTTAATTTTGTTCGATCTGGATTTAAGTGCATTATAAATGAAGGAAACCATACGTCTCAAATAACGCACACTGGTGCCAAGGCAATCAACATTTATATGAGTTAATTATGCAAAGGAATATTTTATTTCTTTGTTAAGGTTGGTCTCTATACGCATGCAGAAGTTCCAGTCGTTTTCCTCCTTGTGTTTTGCTACAATTTTATCCACTGTGCTTATATTGAATTTGGTACTAAAGTTATCCAGTGTGTCTGTGCTAATAATACACCCAGTCGAATTGACCTATATTTGTTGTCACCGTTCTGTATTTTAATTTTGTTTTTGGGACAAATTAATCCAATATTTTTGTGTTTAGGTGACGATCCATTATTTTTCGCTGAATTTTTCGGCCTTACATCACCAAAGTGGCCCGTCGAAACCATTTGTTTTGAGTCAAATACCTCGTATCTACCCCGCGCCAATGAGTTGGGAGTATAGAGAAGTAAAACAGGAAATTGATAGCGACAGGACTTCGCCCCGAAGTGAGAGATATAGATCAACCAGAAATGAACCCAGAAATGATCCAAGCGCTTGTCGCAAATGCGGTCAGCGCTGCTCTTAACGAACAGGAAGAGCGTTAAGGAGTCGGTTTCGCCACAGAATTAGAAGCGGTTAGAACACAGATTAGCGCGCTGTCAGTGCAAGCGCCGCAGGTGGAGGTCAAAACGTCCCTAAGAGTGCTACCGCAAAATTTGGAATTGGTTCGGCAAGGAGACTCCGACCTTATGGCATACTATGACGAGGTCGAGAAGAAACTCACGCTTGTCACATAACACGGACACAGCAACCATCCTAAATAAGGAGGTTAGGGATGACGACCTTCATGCATTCATTGCAGGGCTTAAAAGACCACTCAAGTCACTCGTGCTGCCAGCACAACCCAAAGACCTTCCGTCTGCACTAGCGTTGGCGCGAGAGGCCGAGAACAGCATTGAAATAAGTGCGTTCGCGGCATCCTACGCGAAAGCTATAGAAGACAAGTCCCATTTCAATGAGGGCAATAGGCGCAATAATAACTGCGACTTCATATGTGAGGATTATTTTCATTTCTACTGAGCTTAACTGTGGCTTTGATGGCTTGTAATTCTAGACTTACCCAACCATCTTACGTCGTTGCTCAAGTGCAACAGATCTAAATCTAGAACAGTATCTTCAATTAAATTAGATGCCATTAACTGATGGAAAGTTTCTGTCAAGTCTGAAATGCCTGTAGAAGTCGCATCTATGGCGATATTCTGATTGTCACTATAATTAATAAAGTAAGATCTCTGTCATGGTTTGGAATATTTTCATCTCTACCTACGGTGAGATTAGACATATGGCCAAGATGAACTGCATTTAAAACGACTTCTTTTCCTCCATTTGTTGCGGTTACTGTATTAAGAACATCGCTACCGATCACACCTTAAGAAATGGTATCCTTGTCATGCACTACATGAAAGCATATGTCAACGTCAGCGTCATCAACTACGTCGCAACTGTGAATGAGCCCAGAGTGTATTTCTTCTTGCCACCTATTTCAATTAGCTCCTTGATATCAGATGTGTGAATATCAGGGTGAATGCGAGTGTAGGCTGTCTCGCAAATGGTACAAATGTCGCTCCCAGAGTCTGGTCGTTACTAATGTTAATGGTCTTAAACGCTCTTTTGAAAGTTCCTTGCGAGATTCCTTACTACCGCATTTGCCTTGTGACCAAACTGAAACATTTGATGCCTACTTCCTTACAATCCTTGATTGCTACCACCACACTTGAAGGTACGTCTGCCACATTGGTTAGTTTTGACTAAAGAACTGTCAAACCTCGGCGTTGGTTTAAAATCCTGCCTCGCACCAGTGTTCTCGTAAGCCTTAAGTTTCTTCCGAAACTTCTTAAGATTGGACGCCAGGTACAAACAACTTTTGTTTTGTTTTGAATATGGTATACCCTCCGCTATGTATTCAATAATACTTTCTTCGTCCAACTTTGACTGATTTGCCAATGCGGTCATGCTGTAGAAGTATTCTATTAGACTCTCTTTCTGGGTTTTCTTCCTATTTTTGAGCATCTTGTGTACGTGTTTTGCTGTAAACTTTCTTTCAAATTCATTTTTTAAAGCTTCTTTCAATGCGTTCCCATCATTTATTCCTGGTTGGCTGCCCACGAATAATTTTGCTGCTCCCTTTACAAACTGTCTGTCGTAAATGAATTTTTGACCACCCAACTGTAATAGAATTAAGCTCAAAATCTGCAAGCCACTCATCAATACCTGGAGAACCATTGCCAGTGAATGGAGAAAGCGAATCTCGCAGTGTGAAAGCCATGGCCAAGGGTTAAGGAATAGAAATATCTGACTCCACGACGTTAATTTCCTCCTACACTGACTCCTCTAAACTTTCTGTGTTTTCCTCTTGGTCGATATTTTCTCCCTCAAAATAGGAGATGAGTCTTTCCCGTATATTGCTTTGACGCCTGGACGTGGTAATCTTAATTGATTTAATTTATCTTTAAGCTCTGCAACAGATAATCGTGTGATCTCTTTAAAATTCATGTTTTCTAAACTTACATGACTTAATTTAGTTTTCTCTCAAATAATTACAAAAGAACAATTTAAATGGGAATAAAATATTGTTTATGTTGCATAAAATTGTTCGGTTAAACTTAAAATTCGTGATATCAATTAAATATATGGATTTATATGGATATGCTTTTATGGTTTTATACTTGTGAACCGCCTGCTGACTCTCGTCTTTTGTTGCTCATCTCTGATATTTACCACTGCTCTCACATTTGTCTCTGGTAAATCGTTGAACTAAAAGCTGCAAGCGTTGTTTGCTCTGATGACTGCGTTTCGAACTGCTTTTCGAGATGCTTTTCAACTTTGTCTTCACTCGCGCCTTCAATATCGCCTTCAATCACGTCACTTTGTCGCCTCGTCTCAATCACCCTATCTGGATCTCTGCTCCAGCGTCGTAATCTCCTCCAGATTTCACGCTTCCATGTTCTCCTCCCGGTCAAGTCGTCGCTTAAGCCATTTGTTGCTCTCTGCGACTAAGGATTGTATAAAAGCCTTTCGTCTTCTGCTAGGAATTTACTTGTCGTCACAGAACTAATTTTGCACTTAGATTGGCAAACTGCACATTAAATTTTGTATTTGTAGTTTTAGAATTTCACAATTCTCACTCTTCTGGAAGGTTTTTTGGTGTCTTTCTATACCCTTGCAGAAGGTATAATGATTACATCAAAAGTTTGCAACGCAGTGAAGGAGCCGTTACCGACCCCATAAAGTATATATATTCTTGATCAGTGTCACTAGCCATGTCCGTCCGTCTGGCCGTCCGTCTGTCCGTCCGTTTCTACTGGAACTAGTCTCTCAGTTTTAAAGCTATCGGGATGAAACTTTCCCAAAAGTCTTCTTTCTATTGCAAATAGTATATAAGTCAGAAGCAGCCGGATCGGACAACTATATCTTAAAGCGCAGTGTTTTTATCAGTGTTTTTAAACATATATAGATGCCATAGGAACGATCGAAAAATTATTGGGAAATTTATATCTTTGGTGTTTTTTAACATATAACCTCCTGCGCTTGGAAATAACATTTTTTTTGTCTAAAATTTCGATTTCATTTTATCAAAAACGGGCGACTATATCATATAGCTACCATAAAAACTATCGGAAAATTAGTCGAAAATTATGAAAAAATTTTATCTTCGGTGTCTTTTAACATATAACCTTCTAAGCTTGGAAATTATATTTTTAAATGATTATTCTGAATTTTGAATTAAATTTAGCTGTCGTAGAAACGATCGGAAAACAGGTGGGAATATAACAAGAAACAAATTAAAGCTTTGGTGCTATTTTACATATAACCTTCAAAGCTTAGATATACATTTTTTTATTAGTTCTGAATTTCTAATTAAATTTTATCAAAATCGGACGATTATATCATTTTATATATCATATATATAAAATTTAGTCGGAAAATATAAAAAAATTATATCTTTGGTTTTTTAACATATAACCTTCTAAGCTTGGAAATAACATTTTTAAATCAGTTCTGATTTTCGAAATAAATTTGATCGAAATCGGACGATTATATCATATAGCTGTCATAGGAACGATCAAAAAATTGGTGGAAAAAAAATAATAAAAAAAATTATATCTTTGGGGCTTTTTTTATTTCTTATATATTATCTTAGGCCAGCAACAATCCTTAAAAATTTCACATGGTGTTATTAAAGTTGACTATTTCTTGTAACTGCAAGGGTATACAAACTTCGGCTTGCCGAAGCTCACTTCCTTTCTTTTTATGGTAATCAATTCAGTTATCTAACTTTCTAGTCTCTCCGTTTAGCTTTAATTATGAAACTGCGATCGATGGATTTTTAGCACAAAAACGGTTGTTTGGCCGCGTATCACACTCAATTGGAACGTTGGTCGATTGTTCTCGGTCGAGCCCCCAAAATTGTAGAGAAAGGCTTCTATTGACTGCCGTAGATTTATCAAATAATTATAAACGGTTTATTCTCCGATGAATACACACTTTTGATACAGTTTAATTTAATTCAGTCAATATATTTGAGACAAACACGATCTTCCACTGCCTATGCTCAATCTCTACTCCTCGTTGCGTATTCGTTACGCTTCTCAACACTCAAGAAGCAACGTTATGGTAGAGAACAGCTGATATGTTACAAAATAATTCTGCCAGTCCTACATATATATAATTTATTATGCTTTCTTTAACCTTTTAGATACATTCTGACGAATATAGTACTCCTTACTCTACGAATAACGGATATAATTATACCGAAGATGAAGATGAAGATGAATTTCTGAGTTTTTATTAAAAAAAAACTAAGTAACAGGGGACCTTAACAGTTGGGTTTCTTCCTCTTTTTTTTGAGAAAGAGAAACATGGTCGGGTGGGTTAAGAAAACTTGTGGCCGCTAACATCAACGCTAGTTCTACAAAATACTTTGAAGATCGTTACAATTAACTTATTACTTGGATTTGACCTTGGCATTTCACCTTAGATAAGGTTTTGTTGTTTTTAGGGACTGTATATAATAAAATTCGTAGTGTCGAGTTTAGGCATCGGCAAAAACCTACCCCACCCGGAATGAGCTACCGTTTTAAGGGTCCCGCCACTGCTGATTGTCCCTACATTAATAATCCGTTGTCTTGCAACACCACTACTTAACACGCAACATGTAATAGTATTGATCACCTAAGCCTTTTTCTCAATTTAAGCAATTAATTTCGATAGGTGTTGCTGTATACGTGAGTACGTACGTTTTAAGGATAAATGTGTGTGTTAAAAACCCCAAAAACGTATATGTTGTATAAATGAAATATTAAAATAATGCCGATAAGCTATACAAATCTGTGATCCCGTCAATTACTTTAATATTCTCACAAGTGCATGTCTGGTCGTGACACGCTGTCGTTCTAAGAATATGAAACTGGTTTAGAATTCAAAACTAGACCAATAAATCTTTCTCACGTTTCCTAGCCATTCCATCCCAGAATCATCAACTGGAAACATAAGAATGATTCTCTTTCTTCACGTCATCATGTCACCAACAAAAGAGACGCACACAAGACGTAATCTGATCATAAGCTTGTAAAGATCCAACTTGTCGTGAGCTATCATTTCCTGACCGTCATAAAAGTTACATACCCAAGATCCTATTCGCAGGATCACTGAGAGGACAAGACAACTCAATGAAAAGGAAAGAAATCAAAAGTAACCGACATACATTAACAAATCTTTTTTTAGGATAATATAATATTTTTTCATTTCGGTAAATTCTTAGAAGGGTCTCTAAAATACAAAAATTCGCTCCATAGATAGGTACAATAATTCATAAAGTTTTAAATATCAGATGTTAAAATACTAATAAAACATTCATTTGCTCCACTCACACTAAAATTCGACCGCTGGCTTATAGTGAACTAGTGAATGTTGATAAAGTTCACTGCATTATCTGCATAAGCGAGCGAAAGGACGGCGAGAGGTACTACTACTACTGTATAATATTTTAAACATGCTAAGAAATATCTGTAAGTTAACAACCAACTCCCAGCTTAGGCTGAGCAGGCCAATTCTTATTTTCTTTATTAATATTAATCATTTATCAATGTTTATCATTTTCTAGTATTAATCATTTTTTATTATTATTATTAATTAATAATATTACACTTTTCACTCTTGTATGGTCCACCCTAATGGGCCCGAGAGCTTAGACAGCACATTGCACTGTTATGGGTTGTGGCTTTGTCTCATTGGCCGACAGCGATCGTATGACTTCTGCAAAATGTGCAAGGCCAGCGGTCGTCTGCCACGGGCATCCGGCCAGGCATTAACTTTTGTCAATTCTTAAGTTCAATTTTAATTTGGATTTTAAATAAAGAGCACCATCTCGAATACAAAACTCCGGCTTTATCCGTTACATTTATTCCATTTATTGAATTTGGTTATCGTGCCTTAAGGGCCGTAACAACGGAGAAGAGTATCTCCCATCGTAAACTTGGAAAAAAGAGGAGAATCGCCCGACTCTAACTTTGGTAGTTACCACGTCCCAACCCTTTGGGATCTACAGCGACGAGGGCCACCAGCGGTAGCAACCTACCGCCGACCCCCCGCCACGGATATCTAAGCAGCCGGCTCTACCCCTGCCACGGAGGCACAGCCAGCCGGCCAAGCCAATTATTTAATTGACGCCCAACGGATTAATATTATTACTAAGATTCGATTCCACCCCTGAAGTTGTACATGTAAGTAGCAGAGCGCCGACAATAGCTAAGGTCTACACATACATAACACACAAATACCAGTGCATACAATTTCCTATGCCCAACAGAAGGAACTTTTACGTAAAGAAGTGACTCGATTTTAAAAAAAAAAAAACATATAACTCAAGTTACGTACACTCGTACTGGCTATTTTTGTATGAATAAATTATTCAAATAATAAATTACAAGATACTTCCATGCTCTGCGCGTTAATTTTGTTCGATCTGGATTTAAGTGCATTATAAATGAAGGAAACCATACGTCTCAAATAACGCACACTGGTGCCAAGGCAATCAACATTTATATGAGTTAATTATGCAAAGGAATATTTTATTTCTTTGTTAAGGTTGGTCTCTATACGCATGCAGAAGTTCCAGTCGTTTTCCTCCTTGTGTTTTGCTACAATTTTATCCACTGTGCTTATATTGAATTTGGTACTAAAGTTATCCAGTGTGTCTGTGCTAATAATACACCCAGTCGAATTGACCTATATTTGTTGTCACCGTTCTGTATTTTAATTTTGTTTTTGGGACAAATTAATCCAATATTTTTGTGTTTAGGTGACGATCCATTATTTTTCGCTGAATTTTTCGGCCTTACATCACCAAAGTGGCCCGTCGAAACCATTTGTTTTGAGTCAAATACCTCGTATCTACCCCGCGCCAATGAGTTGGGAGTATAGAGAAGTAAAACAGGAAATTGATAGCGACAGGACTTCGCCCCGAAGTGAGAGATATAGATCAACCAGAAATGAACCCAGAAATGATCCAAGCGCTTGTCGCAAATGCGGTCAGCGCTGCTCTTAACGAACAGGAACGGTTTCGCCACAGAATTAGAAGCGGTTAGAACACAGATTAGCGCGCTGTAAGTGCAAGCGCCGCAGGTGGAGGTCTATAAAAGAGTAGTACCGGACCCTGCAGTAAGATGCGATGTCAAGTTGGAAACAGTAAAATCTCTGCCGACGTTCAGTGGAAGCCACGATGAGTTCGTTTCGTGGAGGCAGGCTGCATCAGATGAAGTATTTAAGAAATACGACGGCAGCGAGGCACACTACGAGACCGTTGTCATCATTAAAAACAAAATTTGCGGTCCCGCTCGGTCACTACCCACGTCCCACAATACAGTGCTAAACTTCGATGCAATTCTAGCCAGACTAGATTGCACATATGCGGACAAAACGTCCCTAAGAGTGCTACGGCAAAATTTGGAATTGGTTCGGCAAGGAGACTCCGACCTTATGGCATACTATGACGAGGTCGAGAAGAAACTCACGCTTGTCACATAACACGGACTCAGCAACCATCCTAAATAAGGAGGTTAGGGATGACGACCTTCATGCATTCATTGCAGGGCTTAAAAGACCACTCAAGTCACTCGTGCTGCCAGCACAACCCAAAGACCTTCCGTCTGCACTAGCGTTGGCGCGAGAGGCCGAGAACAGCATTGAAATAAGTGCGTTCGGGGCATCCTACGCGAAAGCTATAGAAGACAAGTCCCATTTCAATGAGGGCAATAGGCGCAATAATAACTGCGACTTCATATGTGAGGATTATTTTCATTTCTACTGAGCTTAACTGTGGCTTTGATGGCTTGTAATTCTAGACTTACCCAACCATCTTACGTCGTTGCTCAAGTGCAACAGATCTAAATCTGGAACAGTATCTTCAATTAAATTAGATGCCATTAACTGATGGAAAGTTTCTGTCAAGTCTGAAATGCCTGTGGAAGTCGCATCTATGGCGATATTCTGATTGTCACTATAATTAATAAAGTAAGATCTCTGTCAAAGCTTGGAATATTTTCATCTCTACCTACGGTGAGATTAGACATATGGCCAAGATGAACTGCATTTAAAACGACTCCTTTTCCTCCATTTGTTGCGGTTACTGTATTAAGAACATCGCTACCGATCACACCTTCATAAATGGTATCCTTGTCATGCACTACATGAAAGCATATGTCAACGTCAGCGTCATCAACTACGTCGCAACTGTGAATGAGCCCAGAGTGTATTTCTTCTTGCCACCTATTTCAACTAGCTTCTTGATATCAGATGTGTGAATATCAGGGTGAATGCGAGTCTAGGCTGTCTCGCAAATGGTACAAATGTCGCTCCCAGAGTCTGGTCGTTACTAATGTTAATGGTCTTAAAGTTCCTTGCGAGCTTCCTTACTACCGCATTTGCCTTGTGAGCAAACTGAAACATTTGATGCCTACTTCCTTACAATCCTTGATTGCTACCACCACACTTGAAGGTACGTCTGCCACATTGGTTAGTTTTGACTAAAGAACTGTCAAACCTCGGCTTTGGTTTAAAATCCTGCCTCGCACCAGTGTTCTCGTAAGCCTTAAGTTTCTTCCGAATTTTCTTAAGATTGGACGCCAGGTACAAACAACTTTTGTTTTGTTTTGAATATGGTATACCCTCCGCTATGTATTCAATAATACTTTCTTCGTCCAACTTTGACTGATTTGCCAATGCGGTCATGCTGTAGAAGTATTCTATTAGACTCTCTTTCTGGGTTTTCTTCCTATTTTTGAGCATCTTGTGTACGTGTTTTGCTGTAAGCTTTCTTTCAAATTCATTTTTTAAAGCTTCTTTCAATGCGTTCCCATCATTTATTCCTGGTTGGCTGCCCACGAATAATTTTGCTGCTCCCTTTACAAACTGTCTGTCGTAAATGAATTTTTGACCACCCCACTGTAATAGAATTAAGCTCAAAATCTGCAAGCCACTCATCAATACCTGGCGAACCATTGCCAGTGAATGGAGAAAGCGAATCTTGCAGTGTGAAAGCCATGGCCAAGGGTTAAGGAATAGAAATATCTGACTCCACGACGTTAATTTCCTCCTACACTGACTCCTCTAAACTTTCTATGTTTTCCTCTTGGTCGATATTTTCTCCCTCAAAATAGGAGATGAGTCTTTCCCGTATATTGCTTTGACGCCTGGACGTGGTAATCTTAATTAATTTAATTTATCTTTAAGCTCTGCAACAGATAATCGTGTGATCTCTTTAAAATTCATGTTTTCTAAACTTACATGACTTAATTTACTTTTCTCTCAAATAATTACAAAAGAACAATTTAAATGGGAATAAAATATTGTTTATGTTGCATAAAATTGTTCGGTTAAACTTAAAATTCCTGATATCAATTAAATATATGGATTTATATGGATATGCTTTTATGGTTTTATACTTGTGAACCGCCTGCTGACTCTCGTCTTTTGTTGCTCATCTCTGATATTTACCACTGCTCTCACAGTCTCTAGTAAATCGTTGAACTAAAAGCTGCAACCGTTGTTTGCTCTGATGACTGCGTTTCGAACTGCTTTTCAAGATGCTTTTCAACTTTGTCTTCACTCGCGCCTTCAATATCGCCTTCAATCACGTCACTTTGTCGCCTCGTCTCAATCACCCTATCTGGATCTCTGCTCCAGCGTCGTAATCCCCTCCAGATTTCACGCTTCCATGTTCTCCTCCCGGTCAAGTCGTCGCTTAAGCCATTTGTTGCTCTCTGCGACTAAGGATTGTATAAAAGCCTTTCGTCGTCTTCCGCTAGGAATTTACTTGTCGCCACAGAACTAATTTTGCACTTAGATTGGCAAACTGCGCATTAAATTTTGTATTTGTAGTTTTAGAATTTCACAATTCTCACTCTTCTGGATGGTTTTTTGGTGTCTTTTTATACCCTTGCAAAAGGTATAATGATTACATCAAAAGTTTGCAACGCAGTGAAGGAGCCGTTACCGACCCCATAAAGTATATATATTCTTGATCAGTGTCACTAGCCATGTCCGTCCGTCTGGCCGTCCGTCTGTCCGTCCGTCTGTCCGTCCGTCTGTCCGTCCGTCTGTCCGTCTGTCCGTCCGTTTCTACTGGAACTAGTCTCTCAGTTTTAAAGCTATCGGGTTGAAACTTTCCCAAAAGTCTTCTTTCTATTGCAAATAGTATATAAGTCAGAAGCAGCCGGATCGGACAACTTATCTTAAAGCGCAGTGTTTTTATCAGTGTTTTTAAACATATATAGATGCCATAGGAACGATCGAAAAATTATTGGGAAATTTTTATCTTTGGTGTTTTTTAACATATAACCTCCTGCGCTTGGAAATAACATTTTTTTTTTGGTTTAAAATTTCGATTACATTTTATCAAAAACGGGCGACTATATCATATAGCTGCCATAAAAACTATCGAAAAATTAGTCGAAAATTATGAACAAATTTTATCTTCGGTGTCTTTTAACATATAACCTTCTAAGCTTGGAAATTATATTTTAAAATTAGTTCTGAATTTTGAATTAAATTTAGCTGTCGTAGATACGATCGAAAAACAGGTGGGAAAATAACATGAAACAAATTAAAGCTTTGCTGCTTTTTTACATATAACCTTCAAAGCATAGATATACATTTTTTTATTAGTTCTGAATATCGAATTAAATTTTATCAAAATCGGACGATTATATCATATAGCTGAAAATTTAGTCGGAAAATATGAAAAAATTATATCTTTGGTGTTTTTAACATATAACCTTCTAAGCTTGGAAATAACATTTTTAAATCAGTTCTGATTTTCGAAATAAATTTGATCAAAATCGGACGATTATATCATATAGCTGTCATAGGAACAATCAAAAAATTGGTGGAAAAAAATAATAACAAAAATTATAGCCCCAAGCTTTTTTTATATCTTATATATTATCTTAGGCCAGCAACAATCCTTAAAAATTTCACATGGTGTTATTAAAGTTGACTATTTCTTGTAACTGCAAGGGTATACAAACTTCGACTTGCCGAAGCTAACTTCCTTTCTTGTTATGGTAATCAATTCAGTTTTCTAACTTTCTAGTCTCTCCGTTTAGCTTTGATTATGAAACTGCGATCGATGGATTTTTAGCACAAAAACGGTTGTTTGGCCGCGTATCACACTCAATTGGTACGTTGGTCGATTGTTCTCGGTCGAGCCCCAAAAATTGTAGAGAAAGGTTTCCATTGACTGCCGTAGATTTATCAAATAATTATAAACGGTTTATTCTCCGATGAATACAGATTTTTGATACAGTTTAATTTAATTCAGTCAATATATTTGAGACAAACACGATCTTCCACTGCCTATGCTCAATCTCTACTCCTCGTATTCGTTACGCTTCTCAACACGCTGATCTGTTAAAAAATAATTCTGCCAGTCCTACATATATAACCTTTTAGATACATTCTGACGAATATAGTACTCCTTACTCTACGAATAACGGATATAATTATACCGAATGCAAATCAAGATGAATTTCTGAGTTTTTATTAAAAAAAAAACTAAGTAACAGGGGACCTTAACATTTAGGTTTCTTCCTCTTTTTTTTGAGAAAGAGAAACATGGTCGGATGGGTTAAGAAAACTTGTGGCCGCTAACATCAACGCTAGCTCTATAAAATACTTTGAAGATCGTTACAATTAACTTATTACTTGGATTTGACCTTGGCATTTCACCTTAGATAAGGTTTTGTTGTTTTTAGGGACTGTATATAATAAAATTCGTAGTGTCGAGTTTAGGCATCGGCAAAAACCTACCCCACCCGGAATGAGCTACCGTTTTAAGGGTCCCGCCACTGCTGATTGTCCCTACATTAATAATCCGTTGTCTTGCAACACCACTACTTAACACGCAACATGTAATAGTATTGATCACCTAAGCCTTTTTCTCAATTTAAGCAATTAATTTCGATAGGTGTTGCTGTATACGTGAGTACGTACGTTTTAAAGATAAATGTGTGTGTTAAAAACCCCAAGAACGTATATGATGTATAAATGAAATATTAAAATAATGACGATAAGCTATACAAATCTGTGATCCCGTCAATTACTTTAATATTCTCACAAGTGCATGTCTGGTCGTGACACGCTGTCGTTCTAAGAATATGAAACTGGTTTAGAATTCAAAACTAGACCAATAAATCTTTCTCACGTTTCCTAGCCATTCCATCCCAGAATCATCAACTGGAAACATAAGAATGATTCTCTTTCTTCACGTCATCATGTCACCAACAAAAGAGACGCACACAAGACGTAATCTGATCATAAGCTTGTAAAGATCCAACTTGTCGTGAGCTATCATTTCCTGACCGTCATAAAAGTTACATACCCAAGATCCTATTCGCAGGATCACTGAGAGGACAAGACAACTCAATGAAAAGGAAAGAAATCAAAAGTAACCGACATACATTAACAAATCTTTTTTTAGGATAATATAATATTTTTTAATTTCGGTAAATTCTTAGAAGGGTCTCTAAAATACAAAAATTCGCTCCATAGATAGGTACAATAATTCATAAAGTTTTAAATATCAGATGTTAAAATACTAATAAAACATTCATTTGCTCCACTCACACTAAAATTCGACCGCTGGCTTATAGTGAACTGGTGAATGTTGATAAAGTTCACTGCATTATCTGCATAAGCGAGCGAAAGGACGGCGAGAGGTACTACTACTACTGTATAATATTTTAAACATGCTAAGAAATATCTGTAAGTTAACAACCAACTCCCAGCTTAGGCTGAGCAGGCCAATTCTTATTTTCTTTATTAATATTAATCATTTATCAATGTTTATCATTTTCTAGTATTAATCATTTTTTATTATTATTATTAATTAATAATATTACACTTTTCACTCTTGTATGGTCCACCCTAATGGGCCCGAGAGCTTAGACAGCACATTGCACTGTTATGGGTTGTGGCTTTGTCTCATTGGCCGACAGCGATCGTATGACTTCTGCAAAATGTGCAAGGCCAGCGGTCGTCTGCCACGGGCATCCGGCCAGGCATTAACTTTTGTCAATTCTTAAGTTCAATTTTAATTTGGATTTTAAATAAAGAGCACCATCTCGAATACAAAACTCCGGCTTTATCCGTTACATTTATTCCATTTATTGAATTTGGTTATCGTGCCTTAAGGGCCGTAACAACGGAGAAGAGTATCTCCCATCGTAAACTTGGAAAAAAGAGGAGAATCGCCCGACTCTAACTTTGGTAGTTACCACGTCCCAACCCTTTGGGATCTACAGCGACGAGGGCCACCAGCGGTAGCAACCTACCGCCGACCCCCCGCCACGGATATCTAAGCAGCCGGCTCTACCCCTGCCACGGAGGCACAGCCAGCCGGCCAAGCCAATTATTTAATTGACGCCCAACGGATTAATATTATTACTAAGATTCGATTCCACCCCTGAAGTTGTACATGTAAGTAGCAGAGCGCCGACAATAGCTAAGGTCTACACATACATAACACACAAATACCAGTGCATACAATTTCCTATGCCCAACAGAAGGAACTTTTACGTAAAGAAGTGACTAGATTTAAAAAAAAAAAACATATAACTTAAGTTACGTACACTCGTACTGGCGATTTTTGTATGAATAAATTATTCAAATAATAAATTACAAGATATTTCCATGCTCTGCGTGTTAATTTAATTTTGTTCGATCTGGATTTAAGTGCATTATAAATAAATAACGAACACTGGTGCCAAGGCGATCAACATTTATATGAGTTAATTATGCAAAGGAATATTTTATTTCTTTGTTAAGGTTGGTCTCTATACGCATGCAGAAGTTCCAGTCGTTTTCCTCCTTGTGTTTTGCTACAATTTTATCCACTGTGCTTATATTGAATTTGGTACTAAAGTTATCCAGTATGTCTGTGCTAATAATACACCCAGTCGAATTGACCTATATTTGTTGTCACCGTTCTGTATTTTAATTTTGTTTTTGGGACAAATTAATACAATATTTTTGTGTTTAGGTGACGATCGATTATTTTTCGCTGAATTTTTCGGCTTAACATCACCAAAGTGGCCCGTCGAAACCATTTGTCTTGAGCCCAATCGTCAAATACCTCGTATCTACCCCGCGCCAATGAGTTGGGAGTAAAGAGAAGTAAAACAGGAAATTGATAGCGGCGATAGCGTAGAAGTAAGATTTCGTCCCGAAGTTAGGGATATAGATCAACCAGAAATGAACCCAGAAATGATCCAAGCGCTTGTCGCAAATGGAAGAGTGTTTAGGAGTCGATTTCGCCACAGAATTAGAAGCGGTTAGAACACAGATTAGCGTACTGTCAGTGCAAGCGCCGCAGGTGGAGGTCTATAAAAGAGTAGTACCGGACCCTGCAGTAAGATGCGATGTCAAGTTGGAAACAGTAAAATCTCTGCCGACGTTCAGTGGAAGCCACGATGAGTTCGTTTCGTGGAGGCAGGCTGCATCAGATGAAGTATTCAAGAAATACGACGGCAGCGAGGCACACTACGAGACCGTTGTCATCATTAAAAACAAAATTTGCGGTCCCGCTCGGTCACTACCCACGTCCCACAATACAGTGCTAAACTTCGATGCAATTCTAGCCAGACTAGATTGCACATATGCGGACAAAACGTCCCTAAGAGTGCTACGGCAAAATTTGGAATTGGTTCGGCAAGGAGACTCCGACCTTATGGCATACTATGACGAGGTCGAGAAGAAACTCACGCTTGTCACATAACACGGACTCAGCAACCATCCTAAATAAGGAGGTTAGGGATGACGACCTTCATGCATTCATTGCAGGGCTTAAAAGACCACTCAAGTCACTCGTGCTGCCAGCACAACCCAAAGACCTTCCGTCTGCACTAGCGTTGGCGCGAGAGGCCGAGAACAGCATTGAAATAAGTGCGTTCGGGGCATCCTACGTGAAAGCTATAGAAGACAAGTCCCATTTCAATGAGGGCAATAGGCGCAATAATAACTGCGACTTCATATGTGAGGATTATTTTCATTTCTACTGAGCTTAACTGTGGCTTTGATGGCTTGTAATTCTAGACTTACCCAACCATCTTACGTCGTTGCTCAAGTGCAACAGATCTAAATCTGGAACAGTATCTTCAATTAAATTAGATGCCATTAACTGATGGAAAGTTTCTGTCCAGTCTGAAATGCCTGTGGAAGTCGCATCTATGGCGATATTCTGATTGTCACTATAATTAATAAAGTAAGATCTCTGTCAAAGCTTGGAATATTTTCATCTCTACCTACGGTGAGATTAGACATATGGCCAAGATGAACTGCATTTAAAACGACTCCTTTTCCTCCATTTGTTGCGGTTACTGTATTAAGAACATCGCTACCGATCACACCTTCATAAATGGTATCCTTGTCATGCACTACATGAAAGCATATGTCAACGTCAGCGTCATCAACTACGTCGCAACTGTGAATGAGCCCAGAGTGTGTTTATGCTTGCCACCTATTTCAATTAGCTCCTTGATATCAGATGTGAGAATATCAGGGTGAATGCGAGTGTAGGCTGTCTCGCAAATGGTACAAATGTCGCTCCCAGAGTCTGGTCGTTACTAATGTTAATGGTCTTAAACGCTCTGTTGAAAGTTCCTTGCGAGCTTCCTTACTACCGCATTTGCCTTGTGACCAAACTGAAACATTTGATGCCTACTTCCTTACAATCCTTGATTGCTACCACCACACTTGAAGCAACGTCTGCCACATTGGTTAGTTTTGACTAAAGAACTGTCAAACCTCGGCTTTGGTTTAAAATCCTGCCTCGCACCAGTGTTCTCGTAAGCCTTAAGTTTCTTCCGAATTTTCTTAAGATTGGACGCCAGGTACAAACAACTTTTGTTTTGTTTTGAATATGGTATACCCTCCGCTATGTATTAAATAATACTTTCTTCGT
Organism: Drosophila biarmipes; assembly: GCF_025231255.1. Classification (NCBI taxonomy): domain Eukaryota; kingdom Metazoa; phylum Arthropoda; class Insecta; order Diptera; family Drosophilidae; genus Drosophila; species Drosophila biarmipes. Next base: position 2,014,752 of record NW_026114529.1, on the reverse strand, counting down.
CCAACTTTGACTGATTTGCCAATGCGGTCATGCTGTAGAAGTATTCTATTAGACTCTCTTTCTGGGTTTTCTTCCTATTTTTGAGCATCTTGTGTACGTGTTTTGCTGTAAGCTTTCTTTCAAATTCATTTTTTAAAGCTTCTTTCAATGCGTTCCCATCATTTATTCCTGGTTGGCTGCCCACGAATAATTTTGCTGCTCCCTTTACAAACTGTCTGTCGTAAATGAATTTTTGACCACCCAACTGTAATAGAATTAAGCTCAAAATCTGCAAGCCACTCATCAATACCTGGAGAACCATTGCCAGTGAATGGAGAAAGCGAATCTCGCAGTGTGAAAGCCATGGCCAAGGGTTAAGGACTAGAAATATCTGACTCCACGACGTTAATTTCCTCCTACACTGACTCCTCTAAACTTTCTATGTTTTCCTCTTGGTCGATATTTTCTCCCTCAAAATAGGAGATGAGTCTTTCCCGTATATTGCTTTGACGCCTGGACGTGGTAATCTTAATTAATTTAATTTATCTTTAAGCTCTGCAACAGATAATCGTGTGATCTCTTTAAAATTCATGTTTTCTAAACTTACATGACTTAATTTAGTTTTCTCTCAAATAATTACAAAAGAACAATTTAAATGGGAATAAAATATTGTTTATGTTGCATAAAATTGTTTTGTTAAGCTTAAAATTCGTGATATCAATTAAATATATGGATTTATATGGATATGCTTTTATGGTTTTATACTTGTGAACCGCCTGCTGACTCTCGTCTTTTGTTGCTCATCTCTGATATTTACCACTGCTCTCACATTTGTCTCTGGTAAATCGTTGAACTAAAAGCTGCAAGCGTTGTTTGCTCTGATGACTGCGTTTCGAACTGCTTTTCGAGATGCTTTTCAACTTTGTCTTCACTCGCGCCTTCAATATCGCCTTCAATCACGTCACTTTGTCGCCTCGTCTCAATCACCCTATCTGGATCTCTGCTCCAGCGTCGTAATCCCCTCCAGATTTCACGCTTCCATGTTCTCCTCCCGGTCAAGTCGTCGCTTAAGCCATTTGTTGCTCTCTGCGACAAAGGATTGTATAAAAGCCTTTAAATTTTGTATTTGTAGTTTTAGAATTTCACAATTCTCACTCTTCTGGATGGTTTTTTGGTGTCTTTTTATACCCTTGCAGAAGGTATAATGATTACATCAAAAGTTTGCAACGCAGTGAAGGAGCCGTTACCGACCCCATAAAGTATATATATTCTTGATCAGTGTCACTAGCCATGTCCGTCCGTCTGGCCGTCCGTCTGTCCGTCCGTCTGTCCGTCCGTTTCTACTGGAACTAGTCTCTCAGTTTTAAAGCTATCGGGATGAAACTTTCCCAAAAGTCTTCTTTCTATTGCAAATAGTATATAAGTCAGAAGCAGCCGGATCGGACAACTATATCTTAAAGCGCAGTGTTTTTATCAGTGTTTTTAAACATATATAGATGCCATAGGAACGATCGAAAAATTATTGGGAAATTTATATCTTTGGTGTTTTTTAACATATAACCTCCTGCGCTTGGAAATAACATTTTTTTTTGGTTTAAAATTTCGATTACATTTTATCAAAAACGGGCGACTATATCATATAGCTGCCATAAAAACTATCGAAAAATTAGTCGAAAATTATGAACAAATTTTATCTTCGGTGTCTTTTAACATATAACCTTCTAAGCTTGGAAATTATATTTTAAAATTAGTTCTGAATTTTGAATTAAATTTAGCTGTCGTAGATACGATCGAAAAACAGGTGGGAAAATAACATGAATCAAATTAAAGCTTTGCTGCTTTTTTACATATAACCTTCAAAGCATAGATATACATTTTTTTATTAGTTCTGAATATCGAATTAAATTTTATCAAAATCGGACGATTATATCATATAGCTACAAATTTAGTCGGAAAATATGAAAAAATTATATCTTTGGTGTTTTTAACATATAACCTTCTAAGCTTGGAAATAACATTTTTAAATCAGTTCTGATTTTCGAAATAAATTTGATCAAAATCGGACGATTATATCAAATAGCTGTCATAGGAACGATCAAAAAATTGGTGGAAAAAAATAATAACAAAAATTATAGCCCCAAGCTTTTTTTATATCTTATATATTATCTTAGGCCAGCAACAATCCTTAAAAATTTCACATGGTCTTATTAAAGTTGACTATTTCTTGTAACTGCAAGGGTATACAAACTTCGGCTTGCCGAAGCTAACTTCCTTTAGTGTTATGGTAATCAATTCAGTTTTCTAACTTTCTAGTCTCTCCGTTTAGCTTTGATTATGAAACTGCGATCGATGGATTTTTAGCACAAAAACGGTTGTTTGGCCGCGTATCACACTCAATTGGTACGTTGGTCGATTGTTCGCGGTCGAGCCCCAAAAATTGTAGAGAAAGGTTTCCATTGACTGCCGCAGATTTATCAAATAATTATAAACGGTTTATTCTCCGATGAATACAGATTTTTGATACAGTTTAATTTAATTCAGTCAATATATTTGAGACAAACACGATCTTCCACTGCCTATGCTCAATCTCTACTCCTCGTATTCGTTACGCTTCTCAACACGCTGATCTGTTAAAAAATAATTCTGCCAGTCCTACATATATAACCTTTTAGATACATTCTGACGAATATAGTACTCCTTACTCTACGAATAACGGATATAATTATACCGAATGCAAATCAAGATGAATTTCTGAGTTTTTATTAAAAAAAAAACTAAGTAACAGGGGACCTTAACATTTAGGTTTCTTCCTCTTTTTTTTGAGAAAGAGAAACATGGTCGGATGGGTTAAGAAAACTTGTGGCCGCTAACATCAACGCTAGCTCTATAAAATACTTTGAAGATCGTTACAATTAACTTATTACTTGGATTTGACCTTGGCATTTCACCTTAGATAAGATTTTGTTGTTTTAGGGACTATATATAATAAAATTCGTAGTGTCGTACTTAACACGCAACATGTAATAGTATTGATCACCTAAGCCTTTTTCTCAATTTAAGCAATTAATTTCGATAGGTGTTGCTGTATACGTGAGTACGTACGTTTTAAAGATAAATGTGTGTGTTAAAAACCCCAAGAACGTATATGATGTATAAATGAAATATTAAAATAATGACGATAAGCTATACAAATCTGAGATCCCGTCAATTTCTTTAATATTCTCACAAGTGCATGTCTGGTCGTGACACGCTGTCGTTTTAAGAATATGAAACTGGTTTAGAATTCAAAACTAGACCAATAAATCTTTCTCACATTTCCTAGCCATTCCATCCCAGAATCATCAACTGGAAACATAAGAATGATTCTCTATCTTCACGTCATCATGTCACCAACAAAAGGGACGCACACAAGACGTAATCTGATCATAAGCTTGTAAGGATCCAACTTGTCGTGAGCTATCATTTCCTGACCGTCATAAAAGTCACATACCCAAGATCTTATTCGCAGGATCACTGAGAGGATCAGACAACTCATTGAAAAGGAAAGAAAGGAAAGAAAAAGTAACCGACATACATTAACAAATCTTTTTTTAGGATAATATAATATTTTTTCATTTCGGTAAATTCTTAGAAGGGTCTCTAAGATACAAAAATTCGCCCCATCGATAGGTACAATAATTCTTAAAGTTTTAAATATCAGATGTTAAAATACTTATAAAACATCCATTTGCTCCTCTCACACTAAAATTCGACCGCTGGCTTATAGTGAACTGGTGAATGTTGATAAAGTTCACTGCATTATCTGCATAAGCGAGCGAAAGGATGGCGAGAGGTACTACTACTACTGTATAATATTTTAAACATGCAAAGAAATATATGTAAGTTAACAACCAACTCCCAGCTTAGGCTGAGCAGGCCAATTCTTATTTTCTTTATTAATATTAATCATTTATCAATGTTTATCATTTTCTAGTATTAATCATATTTTATTATTATTATTAATTAATAATATTACACTTTTCACTCTTGTATGGTCCACCCTAAATTGGTTCCACCCTAATGGGCCCGAGAGCTTAGACAGCACATTGCACTATTACGGGTTGTGGCTTTGTCTCATTGGCCGACAGCGATCGTATGACTGCTGCAAAATGTGCAAGGCCAGCGGTCGTCTGCCACGGGCATCCGGCCCGCCATAAACTTTTGTCAATTGTTAAGTTCAATTTTAATTTGGATTTTAAATAAAGAGCACCATCTCGAATACAAAACTCCGGCTTTATCCGTTACATTTATTCCATTTATTGAATTTGGTTATCGTGCCTTAAGGGCCGTAACAACGGAGAAGAGTATCTCCCATCGTAAACTTGGAAAAAAGAGGAGAATCGCCCGACTCTAACTTTGGTAGTTACCACGTCCCAACCCTTTGGGATCTACAGCGACGAGGGCCACCAGCGGCAGCAACCTACCGCCGACTACCTACCCCGCCACGGATATCTAAGCAGCCGGCTCTACCCCTGCCACGGAGGCACAGCCAGCCGGCCAAGCCAATTATTTAATTGACGCCCAACGGATTAATATTATTACTAAGATTCGATTCCACCCCTGAAGTTGTACATGTAAGTAGCAGAGCGCCGACAATAGCTAAGGTCTACACATACATAACACACAAATACCAGTGCATACAATTTCCTATGCCCAACAGAAGGAACTTTTACGTAAAGAAGTGACTCGATTTTTAAAAAAAAAAACATATAACTCAAGTTACGTACACTCGTACTGGCTATTTTTGTATGAATAAATTATTCAAATAATAAATTACAAGATACTTCCATGCTCTGCGTGTTAATTTTATTTTGTTCGATCTGGTTTTAAGTGCATTATAAATGAAGGAAACCATACGTCTCAAATAACGCACACTGGTGCCAAGGCAATCAACATTTATATGAGTTAATTATGCAAAGGTATATTTTATTTCTTTGTTAAGGTTGGTCTCTATACGCATGCAGAAGTTCCAGTCGTTTTCCTCCTTGTGTTTTGCTACAATTTTATCCACTGTGCTTATATTGAATTTGGTACTAAAGTTATCCAGTGTGTCTGTGCTAATAATACACCCAGTCGAATTGACCTATATTTGTTGTCACCGTTCTGTATTTTAATTTTGTTTTTGGGACAAATTAATCCAATATTTTTGTGTTTAGGTGACGATCGATTATTTTTCGCTGAATTTTTCGGCTTAACATCACCAAAGTGGCCCGTCGAAACCATTTGTCTTGAGCCCAATCGTCAAATACCTCGTATCTACCCCGCGCCAATGAGTTGGGAGTAAAGAGAAGTAAAACAGGAAATTGATAGCGGCGATAGCGTAGAAGTAAGATTTCGTCCCGAAGTTAGGGATATAGATCAACCAAAAATGAACCCAGAAATGATCCAAGCGCTTGTCGCAAATGGAAGAGCGTTTAGGAGTCGGTTTCGCCACAGAATTAGAAGCGGTTAGAACACAGATTAGCGCGCTGTAAGTGCAAGCGCCGCAGGTGGAGGTCTATAAAAGAGTAGTACCGGACCCTGCAGTAAGATGCGATGTCAAGTTGGACATAGTAAAATCTCTGCCGACGTTCAGTGGAAGCCACGATGAGTTCGTTTCGTGGAGGCAGGCTGCATCAGATGCCTATGAAGTATTCAAGAAATACGACGGCAGCGAGGCACACTACGAGACCGTTGTCATCATTAAAAAGAAAATTTGCGGTCCCGCTCGGTCACTACCCACGTCCCACAATACAGTGCTAAACTTCGATGCAATTCTAGCCAGACTAGATTGCACATATGCGGACAAAACGTCCCTAAGAGTGCTACGGCAAAATTTGGAATTGGTTCGGCAAGGAGACTCCGACCTTATGGCATACTATGACGAGGTCGAGAAGAAACTCACGCTTGTCACATAACACGGACACAGCAACCATCCTAAATAAGGAGGTTAGGGATGACGACCTTCATGCATTCATTGCAGGGCTTAAAAGACCACTCAAGTCACTCGTGCTGCCAGCACAACCCAAAAACCTTCCGTCTGCACTAGCGTTGGCGCGAGAGGCCGAGAACAGCATTGAAATAAGTGCGTTCGCGGCATCCTACGCGAAAGCTATAGAAGACAAGTCCCATTTCAATGAGGGCAATAGGCGCAATAATAACTGCGACTTCATATGTGAGGATTATTTTCATTTCTACTGAGCTTAACTGTGGCTTTGATGGCTTGTAATTCTAGACTTACCCAACCATCTTACGTCGTTGCTCAAGTGCAACAGATCTAAATCTGGAACAGTATCTTCAATTAAATTAGATGCCATTAACTGATGGAAAGTTTCTGTCAAGTCTGAAATGCCTGTGGAAGTCGCATCTATGGCGATATTCTGATTGTCACTATAATTAATAAAGTAAGATCTCTGTCAAAGCTTGGAATATTTTCATCTCTACCTACGGTGAGATTAGACATATGGCCAAGATGAACTGCATTTAAAACGACTCCTTTTCCTCCATTTGTTGCGGTTACTGTATTAAGAACATCGCTACCGATCACACCTTCATAAATGGTATCCTTGTCATGCACTACATGAAAGCATATGTCAACGTCAGCGTCATCAACTACGTCGCAACTGTGAATGAGCCCAGAGTGTATTTCTTCTTGCCACCTATTTCAACTAGCTTCTTGATATCAGATGTGTGAATATCAGGGTGAATGCGAGTGTAGGCTGTCAAATGGTACAAATGTCGCTGCCAGAGTCTGGTCGTTACTAATGTTAATGGTCTTAAACGCTCTGTTGAAAGTTCCTTGCGAGCTTCCTTACTACCGCATTTGCCTTGTGACCAAACTGAAACATTTGATGCCTACTTCCTTACAATCCTTGATTGCTACCACCACACTTGAAGCAACGTCTGCCACATTGGTTAGTTTTGACTAAAGAACTGTCAAACCTCGGCTTTGGTTTAAAATCCTGCCTCGCACCAGTGTTCTCGTAAGCCTTAAGTTTCTTCCGAATTTTCTTAAGATTGGACGCCAGGTACAAACAACTTTTGTTTTGTTTTGAATATGGTATACCCTCCGCTATGTATTCAATAATACTTTCTTCGTCCAACTTTGACTGATTTGCCAATGCGGTCATGCTGTAGAAGTATTCTATTAGACTCTCTTTCTGGGTTTTCTTCCTATTTTTGAGCATCTTGTGTACGTGTTTCTTTCAAAGTCATTTTTTAAAGCTTCTTTCAATGCGTTCCCATCATTTATTCCTGGTTGGCTGCCCACGAATAATTTCTCGCAGTGTGAAAGCCATGGCCAAGGGTTAAGGACTAGAAATATCTGACTCCACGACGTTAATTTCCTCCTACACTGACTCCTCTAAACTTTCTGTATTTTCCTCTTGGTCGATATGTTCTCCCTCAAAATAGGAGATGAGTCTTTCCCGTATATTGCTTTGACGCCTGGACGTGGTAATCTTAATTGATTTAATTTATCTTTAAGCTCTGCAACAGATAATCGTGTGATCTCTTTAAAATTCATGTTTTCTAAACTTACATGACTTAATTTACTTTTCTCTCAAATTAATACAAAAGAACAATTTAAATGGGAATAAAATATTGTTTATGTTGCATAAAATTGTTTTGTTAAACTTAAAATTCGTGATATCAATTAAGTATATGGATTTATATGGATATGCTTTTATGGTTTTATACTTGTGAACCGCCTGCTGACTCTCGTCTTTTGTTGCTCATCTCTGATATTTACCACTGCTCTCACATTTGTCTCTGGTAAATCGTTGAACTAAAAGCTGCAAGCGTTGTTTGCTCTGATGACTGCGTTTCGAACTGCTTTTCGAGATGCTTTTCAACTTTGTCTTCACTCGCGCCTTCAATATCGCCTTCAATCACGTCACTTTGTCGCCTCGTCTCAATCACCCTATCTGGATCTCTGCTCCAGCGTCGTAATCTCCTCCAGATTTCACGCTTCCATGTTCTCCTCCCGGTCAAGTCGTCGCTTAAGCCATTTGTTGCTCTCTGCGACAAAGGATTGTATAAAAGCCTTTCGTCGTCCTCTGCTAGGAATTTACTTGTCGTCACAGAACTAATTTTGCACTTAGATTGGCAAACTGCGCTTTAAATTTTGTATTTGTAGTTTTAGAATTTCACAATTCTCACTCTTCTGGATGGTTTTTTGGTGTCTTTTTATACCCTTGCAGAAGGTATAATGATTACATCAAAAGTTTGCAACGCAGTGAAGGAGCCGTTACCGACCGTCCGTCTGGCCGTCCGTCTGTCCGTCCGTCTGTCCGTCCGTTTCTACTGGAACTAGTCTCTCAGTTTTAAAGCTATCGGGTTGAAACTTTCCCAAAAGTCTTCTTTCTATTGCAAATAGTATATAAGTCAGATGCAGCCGGATCGGACAACTATATCTTAAAGCGCAGTGTTTTTATCAGTGTTTTTAAACATATATAGATGCCATAGGAACGATCGAAAAATTATTGGGAAATTTATATCTTTGGTGTTTTTTAACATATAACCTCCTGCGCTTGGAAATAACATTTTTTTTTTGGTCTAAAATTTCGATTATATTTTATCAAAAACGGGCGACTATATCATATAGCTGCCATAAAAACTATTGGAAAATTAGTCGAAAATTATGAAAAAATTTTATCTTCGGCGTCTTTTAACATATAACCTTCTAAGCTTGGAAATTATATTTTTAAATTAGTTCTGAATTTTGAATTAAATTTAGCTGTCGTAGATACGATCGAAAAACAGGTGGGAAAATAACATGAAACAAATAAAAGCTTTGGTGCTTTTTGACATATAACCTTCAAAGCTTAGATATACATTTTTTTATTAGTTCTGAATTTCGAATTAAATTTTATCAAAATCGGACGATTATATCATATAGCTGAAAATTTAGTCGGAAAATATGAAAAAATTATATCTTTGGTGTTTTTAACATATAACCTTCTAAGCTTGGAAATAACATTTTTAAATCAGTTCTGATTTTCGAAATAAATTTGATCAAAATCGGACGATTATATCATATAGCTGTCATAGGAACGATGAAAAAATTGGTGGAAAAAAATAATAAAAAAAATTATAGCTTTGGGGCTTTTTTTATATCTTATAAATTATCTTAGGCCAACAACAATCCTTAAAAATTTCACATGGTGTTATTAAAGTTGACTTGCCGAAGCTAACTTCCTTTCTTGTTATGGTAATCAATTCAGTTATCTAACTTTCTAGTCTCTCCGTTTAGCTTTAATTATGAAACTGCGATCGATGGATTTTTAGCACAAAAACGGTTGTTTGGCCGCGTATCACACTCAATTGGTACGTTGGTCGATTGTTCGCGGTCGAGCCCCAAAAATTGTAGAGAAAGGTTTCCATTGACTGCCGCAGATTTATCAAATAATTATAAACGGTTTATTCTCCGATGAATACAGATTTTTGATACAGTTTAATTTAATTCAGTCAATATATTTGAGACAAACACGATCTTCCACTGCCTATGCTCAATCTCTACTCCTCGTTGCGTATTCGTTACGCTTCTCAACACTCAAGAAGCAACCTTATGGTAGAGAACAGCTGATATGTTACAAAATAATTCTGCCAGTCCTACATATATATATACTTTATTATGCTTTCTTTAACCTTTTAGATACATTCTGACGAATATAGTACTCCTTGCTCTACGAATAATGGATATAATTATACCGAATGCAAATCAAGATGATTTTCTGAGTTTTTATTAAAAAAAAACTAAGTAACAGGGGACCTTAACATTTAGGTTTCTTCCTCTTTTTTTTGAGAAAGAGAAACATGGTCGGGTGGGTTAAGAAAACTTGTGGCCGCTAACATCAACGCTAGTTCTACAAAATACTTTGAAGATCGTTACAATTAACTTATTACTTGGATTTGACCTTAGCATTTCACCTTAGATAAGGTTTTGTTGTTTTGAGGGAGTATATATAATAAAATTCGTAGTGTCGAGTTTAGGCATCGGCAAAAACCTACCCCACCCGGAATGAGCTACCGTTTTAAGGGTCCCGCCACTGCTGATTGTCCCTACATTAATAATCCGTTGTCTTGCAACACCACTACTTAACACGCATCATGTCATAGTATTGATCACCTAAGCCTCTTTCTCAATTTAAGCAATTAATTTCGATAGGTGTTGCTGTTGCTGTACGTGAGTACGTACGTCTTAAGGATAAATGTGTGTGTTAAAAACCCCAAGAACGTATATGTTGTATAAATAAAATATTAAAATAATGCCGATAAGCTATACAAATCTGAGATCCCGTCAATTACTTTATTATTCTCACAAGTGCATGTCTGGTCGTGACACGCTGTCGTTCTAAGAATATGAAACTGGTTTAGATTTCAAAACTAGACCAATAAATCTTTCTCACGTTTCCTATCCATTCCATCCCAGAATCATCAACTGGAAACATAAGAAAGATTCTCTTTCTTCACGTCATCATGTCACCAACAAAAGGCACGCACACAAGACGTAATCTGATCATAAGCTTGTAAAGGTCCAACTTGTCGTGAGCTATCATTTCCTGACCGTCATAAAAGTCACATACCCAAGATCTTATTCGCAGGATCACTGAGAGGATCAGACAACTCATTGAAAAGGAAAGAAAGGAAAGAAAAAGTAACCGACATACATTAACAAATCTTTTTTTAGGATAATGTAATATTTTTTCATTTCGGTAAATTCTTAGAAGGGTCTCTAAGATACAAAAATTCGCTCCATAGATAGATACAATAATTCATAAAGTTTTAAATATCAGATGTTAAAATACTTATAAAACATCCATTTGCTCCACTCACACTAAAATTCGACCGCTGGCTTATAGTGAACTGGTGAATGTTGATAAAGTTCACTGCATTATCTGCATAAGCGAGCGAAAGGACGGCGAGAGGTACTACTACTACTGTATAATATTTTAAACATGCAAAGAAATATATGTAAGTTAACAACCAACTCCCAGCTTAGGCTGAGCAGGCCAATTCTTATTTTCCTTATTAATATTAATCATTTATCAATGTTTATCATTTTCTAGTAATAATCATTTTTTATTATTATTATTAATTAATAATATTACACTTTTCACTCTTGTATGGTCCACCCTAAATTGGTTCCACCCTAATGGGCCCGAGAGCTTAGACAGCACATTGTACTATTATGGGTTGTCTCATTGGCCGACAGCGATCGTATGACTTCTGCAAAATGTGCAAGGTCAGCGGTCTGCCACGGGCATCCGGCCAGGCATAAACTTTTGTCAATTCTTAAGTTCAATTTTAATTTGGATTTTAAATAAAGAGCACTATCTCGAATACAAAACTCCGGTTTTATCCATAACATTTATTCCATTTATTGAATTTGGTTATCGTGTATGGGAGTATCTCCCATCGTAAACTTGGAAAAAAGAGGAGAATCGCCCAACTCTAACTTTGGTAGTTACCACGTCCCAACCCTTTGGGATCTACAGCGACGAGGGCCACCAGCGGCAGCAACCTACCGCCGACTACCTACCCCGCCACGGATATCTAAGCAGCCGGCTCTACCCCTGCCACGGAGGCACAGCCAGCCGGCCAAGCCAATTATTTAATTGACGCCCAACGGATTAATATTATTACTAAGATTCGATTCCACCCCTGAAGTTGTACATGTAAGTAGCAGAGCGCCGACAATAGCTAAGGTCTACACATACATAACACACAAATACCAGTGCATAAAATTTCCTATGCCCAACAGAAGGAACTTTTACGTAAAGAAGTGACTCGATTTTTAAAAAAAAAAACATATAACTCAAGTTACGTACACTCGTACTGGCTATTTTTGTATGAATAAATTATTCAAATAATAAATTACAAGATACTTCCATGTTCTGCGTGTTCATTTAATTTTGTTCGATCTGGATTTAAGTGCATTATAAATGAAGGAAACCATACGTCTCAAATAACGGACACAATTATGCAAAGGAATCTTTTATTTCTTTGTTAAGGTTGGTCTCTATACGCATGCAGAAGTTCCAGTCGTTTTCCTCCTTGTGTTTTGCTACAATTTTATCCACTGTGCTTATATTGAATTGGTATCCAGTGTGTCTGTGCTAATAATACACCCAGTCGAATTGACCTATATTTGTTGTCACCGTTCTGTATTTTAATTTTGTTTTTGGGACAAATTAATCCAATATTTTTGTGTTTAGGTGACGATCGATTATTTTTCGCTGAATTTTTCGGCTTAACATCACCAAAGTGGCCCGTCGAAACCATTTGTCTTGAGCCCAATCGTCAAATACCTCGTATCTACCCCGCGTCAATGAGTTGGGAGTAAAGAGAAGTAAAACAGGAAATTGATAGCGGCGATAGCGTAGCAGTAAGATTTCGTCCCGAAGTTAGGGATATAGATCAACCAGAATTGAACCCAGAAATGATCCAAGCGCTTGTCGCAAATGGAAGAGTGTTTAGGAGTCGGTTTCGCCACAGAATTAGAAGCGGTTAGAACACAGATTAGCGCACTGTCAGTGCAAGCGCCGCAGGTGGAGGTCTATAAAAGAGTAGTACCGGACCCTGCAGTAAGATGCGATGTCAAGTTGGACATAGTAAAATCTCTGCCGACGTTCAGTGGAAGCCACGATGAGTTCGTTTCGTGGAGGCAGGCTGCATCAGATGCCTATGAAGTATTCAAGAAATACGACGGCAGCGAGGCACACTACGAGACCGTTGTCATCATTAAAAACAAAATTTGCGGTCCCGCTCGGTCACTACCCACGTCCCACAATACAGTGCTAACCTTCGATGCAATTCTAGCCAGACTAGATTGCACATATGCGGACAAAACGTCCCTAAGAGTGCTACGGCAAAATTTGGAATTGGTTCGGCAAGGAGACTCCGACCTTATGGCATACTATGACGAGGTCGAGAAGAAACTCACGCTTGTCACATAACACGGACACAGCAACCATCCTAAATAAGGAGGTTAGGGATGACGACCTTCATGCATTCATTGCAGGGCTTAAAAGACCACTCAAGTCACTCGTGCTGCCAGCACAACCCAAAGACCTTCCGTCTGCACTAGCGTTGGCGCGAGAGGCCGAGAACAGCATTGAAATAAGTGCGTTCGCGGCATCCTACGCGAAAGCTATAGAAGACGAGTCCCATTTCAATGAGGGCAATAGGCGCAATAATAACTGCGACTTCATATGTGAGGATTATTTTCATTTCTACTGAGCTTAACTGTGGCTTTGATGGCTTGTAATTCTAGACTTACCCAACCATCTTACGTCGTTGCTCAAGTGCAACAGATCTAAATCTGGAACAGTATCTTCAATTAAATTAGATGCCATTAACTGATGGAAAGTTTCTGTCAAGTCTGAAATGCCTGTGGAAGTCGCATCTATAGCGATATTCTGATTGTCACTATAATTAATAAAGTAAGATCTCTGTCATAGTTTGGAATATTTTCATCTCTACCTACGGTGAGATTAGACATATGGCCAAGATGAACTGCATTTAAAACGACTTCTTTTCCTCCATTTGTTGCGGTTACTGTATTAAGGACATCGCTACCGATCACACCTTAAGAAATGGTATCCTTGTCATGCACTACATGAAAGCATATGTCAACGTCAGCGTCATCAACTACGTCGCAACTGTAAATGAGCCCAGAGTGTATTTCTTCTGGCCACCTATTTCAATTAGCTCCTTGATATCAGATGTGTGAATATCAGGGTGAATGCGAGTGTAGGCTGTCTCGCAAATGGTACAAATGTCGCTCCCAGAGTCTGGTCGTTACTAATGTTAATGGTCTTAAACGCTCTGTTGAAAGTTCCTTGCGAGCTTCCTTACTACCGCATTTGCCTTGTGACCAAACTGAAACATTTGATGCCTACTTCCTTACAATCCTTGATTGCTACCACCACACTTGAAGCAACGTCTGCCACATTGGTTAGTTTTGACTAAAGAACTGTCAAACCTCGGCTTTGGTTTAAAATCCTGCCTCGCACCAGTGTTCTTGTAAGCCTTAAGTTTCTTCCGAAACTTCTTAAGATTGGACGCCAGGTACAAACAACTTTTGTTTTGTTTTGAATATGGTATACCCTCCGCTATGTATTCAATAATACTTTCTTCGTCCAACTTTGACTGATTTGCCAATGCGGTCATGCTGTAGAAGTATTCTATTAGACTCTCTTTCTGGGTTTTCTTCCTATTTTTGAGCATCTTGTGTACGTGTTTTGCTGTAAGCTTTCTTTCAAATTCATTTTTTAAAGCTTCTTTCAATGCGTTCCTATCATGTATTCCTGGTTGGCTGCCAACGAATAATTTTGCTGCTCCCTTTACAAACTGTCTGTCGTAAATGAATTTTTGACCACCCAACTGTAATAGAATTAAGCTCAAAATCTGTAAGCCACTCATCAATACCTGGAGAACCATTGCCAGTGAATGGAGAAAGCGAATCTCGCAGTGTGAAAGCCATGGCCAAGGGTTAAGGACAAGAAATATCTGACTCCACGACGTTAATTTCCTCCTACACTGACTCCTCTAAACTTTCTGTGTTTTCCTCTTGGTCGATATTTTCTCCCTCAAAATAGGAGATGAGTCTTTCCCGTATATTGCTTTGACGCCTGGACGTGGTAATCTTAATTGATTTAATTTATCTTTAAGCTCTGCAACAGATAATCGTGTGATCTCTTTAAAATTCATGTTATCTAAACTTACATGACTTAATTTACTTTTCTCTCAAATTAATACAAAAGAACAATTTAAATGGGAATAAAATATTGTTTATGTTGCATAAAATTGTTTTGTCAAACTTAAAATTCGTGATATCAATTAAATATATGGATTTATAAGGATATGCTTTTATGGTTTTATACTTGTGAACCGCCTGCTGACTCTCGTCTTTTGTTGCTCATCTCTGATATTTACCACTGCTCTCACATTTGTCTCTGGTAAATCGTTGAACTAAAAGCTGCAATCGTTGTTTCCTCTGATGACTGCGTTTCGAACTGCTTTTCGAGATGCTTTTCAACTTTGTATTCACTCGCGCCTTCAATATCGCCTTCAATCACCTCACTTTGTCGCCTCGTCTCAATCACCCTATCTGGATCTCTGCTCCAGCGTCGTAATCCCCTCCAGATTTCACGCTTCCATGTTCTCCTCCCGGTCAAGTCGTCGCTTAAGCCATTTGTTGCTCTCTGCGACTAAGGATTGTATAAAAGCCTTTCGTCGTCTGCCGCTAGGAATTTACTTGTCGCCCCAGAACTAATTTTGCACTTAGATTGGCAAACTGCGCATTAAATTTTGTATTTGTAGTTTTAGAATTTCACAATTCTCACTCTTCTGGATGGTTTTTTGGTGTCTTTTTATACCCTTGCAGAAGGTATAATGATTACATCAAAAGTTTGCAACGCAGTGAAGGAGCCGTTACCGACCCCATAAAGTATATATATTCTTGATCAGTGTCACTAGCCATGTCCGTCCGTCTGGCCGTCCGTCTGTCCGTCCGTCTGTCCGTCCGTCTGTCCGTCCGTCTGTCCGTCTGTCCGTCCGTTTCTACTGGAACTAGTCTCTCAGTTTTAAAGCTATCGGGTTGAAACTTTCCTAAAAGTCTTCTTTCTATTGCAAATAGTATATAAGTCAGAAGCAGCCGGATCGGACAACTTACCTTAAAGCGCAGTGTTTTTATCAGTGTTTTTAAACATATATAGATGCCATAGGAACGATCGAAAAATTATTGGGAAATTTATATCTTTGGTGTTTTTTAACATATAACCTTCTAAGCTTGGAAATTATTTTTTTAAATTAGTTCTGAATTTTGAATTAAATTTAGCTGTCGTAGAAACGATCGGAAAACAGGTGGGAATATAACAAGAAACAAATTAAAGCTTTGGTGCTATTTTACATATAACCTTCAAAGCTTAGATATACATTTTTTTATTAGTTCTGAATTCCGAATTAAATTTTATCAAAATCGGACGATTATATCATTTTATATATCATATATATAAAATTTAGTCGGAAAATATAAAAAAATTATATCTTTGGTGTTTTTAACATATAACCTTCTAAGCTTGGAAATAACATTTTTAAATAAGTTCTGCTTTTCGAAATAAGTTTAATCAAAATCGGACGATTATATCATACAGCTGTCATAGGAACGATCAAAAAATTGGTGGAAAAAAAATAATAAAAAAAATTATATCTTTGGGGCTTTTTTTATTTCTTATATATTATCTTAGGCCAGCAACAATCCTTAAAAATTTCACATGGTGTTATTAAAGTTGACTATTTCTTGTAACTGCAAGGGTATACAAACTTCGGCTTGCCGAAGCTAACTTCCTTTCTTGTTATGGTAATCAATTCAGTTTTCTAATTTTCTAGTCTCTCCGTTTGGCTTTGATTATGAAACAGCGATTGATGGATTTTTAGCACAAAAACGGTTGTTTGGCCGCGTATCACACTCAATTGAAACGTTGGTCGATTGTTCTCGGTCGAGCCAACAAAATTGTAGAGAAAGGCTTCCATTGACTGCCGTAGATTTATCAAATAATTATAAACGGTTTATACTCCGATGAATGCATATTTTTGATACAGTTTAATTTAATTCAGTCAATATATTTGAGACAAACACGATCTTCCACTGCCTATGCTCAATCTCTACTCCTCGTTGCGTATTCGTTACGCTTCTCAACACGCTGATCTGTTAAAAAATAATTCTGCCAGTCCTACATATATATACTTTATTATGCTTTCTTTAACCTTTTAGATACATTCTGACGAATATAGTACTCCTTGCTCTACGAATAACGGATATAATTATACCGAATGCAAATCAAGATGAATTTCTGAGTTTTTATTAAAAAAAAACTAAGTAACAGGGGACCTTAACATTTAGGTTTCTTCCTCTTTTTTTTGAGAAAGAGAAACATGGTCGGGTGGGTTAAGAAAACTTGTGGCCGCTAACATCAACGCTAGTTCTACAAAATACTTTGAAGATCGTTACAATTAACTTATTACTTGGATTTGACCTTGGCATTTCACCTTAGATAAGGTTTTGTTGTTTTGAGGGACTATATATAATAAAATTCGTAGTGTCGAGTTTAGGCATCGACAAAAACCTACCCCACCCGGAATGAGCTACCGTTTTAAGGGTCCCGCCACTGCTGATTGTCCCTAAATTAATAATCCGTTGTCTTGCAACACCACTACTTAACACGCAACATGTAATAGTATTGATCACCTAAGCCCCTTTCTCAATTTAAGCAATTAAAGGGACGCACACAAGACGTAATCTGATCATAAGCTTGTAAAGATCCAACTTGTCGTGAGCTATCATTTCCTGACCGTCATAAAAGTCACATACCCAAGATCTTATTCGCAGGATCACTGAGAGGATCAGACAACTCATTAAAAAGGAAAGAAACCAAAAGTAACCGACATACATTAACAAATCTTTTTTTAGGATAATGTAATATTTTTTCATTTCGGTAAATTCTTAGAAGGGTCTCTAAGATACAAAAATTCGCTCCATAGATAGATACAATAATTCATAAAGTTTTAAATATCAGATGTTAAAATACTAATAAAACATTCATTTGCTCCACTCACACTAAAATTCGACCGCTGGCTTATAGTGAACTGGTGAATGTTGATAAAGTTCACTGCATTATCTGCATAAGCGAGCGAAAGGACGGCGAGAGGTACTACTACTACTGTATAATATTTTAAACAAGCAAAGAAATATCTGTAAGTTAACAACCAACTCCCAGCTTAGGCTGACCAGGCCAATTCTTATTTTCTTTATTAATATTAATCATTTATCAATGTTTATCATTTTCTAGTATTAATCATTTTTATTATTATTATTAATTAATAATATTACACTTTTCACTCTTGTATGGTCCACCCTAAATTGGTTCCACCCTAATGGGCCCGAGAGCTTAGACAACACATTGCACTATTATGGGTTGTGGCTTTGTCTCATTGGCCGACAGCGATCGTATGACTTCTGCAAAATGTGCAAGGCCAGCGGTCGTCTGCCACGGGCATCCGGCCAGGCATAAACTTTTGTCAATTCTTAAGTTCAATTTTAATTTGGATTTTAAATAAAGAGCACTATCTCGAATACAAAACTCCGGTTTTATCCATAACATTTATTCCATTTATTGAATTTGGTTATCGTGTATGGGAGTATCTCCCATCGTAAACTTGGAAAAAAGAGGAGAATCGCCCAACTCTAACTTTGGTAGTTACCACGTCCCAACCCTTTGGGATCTACAGCGACGAGGGCCACCAGCGGCAGCAACCTACCGCCGACTACCTACCCCGCCACGGATATCTAAGCAGCCGGCTCTACCCCTGCCACGGAGGCACAGCCAGCCGGCCAAGCCAATTATTTAATTGACGCCCAACGGATTAATATTATTACTATGATTCGATTCCACCCCTGAAGTTGTACATGTAAGTAGCAGAGCGCCGACAATAGCTAAGGTCTACACATGCATAACACACAAATACCAGTGCATACAATTTCCTATGCCCAACAGAAGGAACTTTTACGTAAAGAAGTGACTCGATTTAAAAAAAAAAAAACTCGTACTGGCGATTTTTGTATGAAAAAATTATTCAAATAATAAATTACAAGATATTTCCATGCTCTGCGTGTTAATTTCATTTTGTTCGATCTGGATTTAAGTGCATTATAAATGAAGGAAACCATACGTCTCAAATAACGAACACTGGTGCCAAGGCAATCAACATTTATATGAGTTAATTATGCAAAGGAATATTTTATTTCTTTGTTAAGGTTGGTCTCTATACGCATGCAGAAGTTCCAGTCGTTTTCCTCCTTGTGTTTTGCTACAATTTTATCCACTGTGCTTATATTGAATTTGGTACTAAAGTTATCCAGTGTGTCTGTGCTAATAATACACCCAGTCGAATTGACCTATATTTGTTGTTACCGTTCTGTATTTTAATTTTGTTTTTGGGACAAATTAATCCAATATTTTTGTGCTTAGGTGACGATCCATTATTTTTCGCTGAATTTTTCGGCTTTACATCACCAAAGTGGCCCGTCGAAACCATTTGTCTTGAGCCCAATCGTCAAATACCTCGTATCTACCCCGCGCCAATGAGTTGGGAGTATAGAGAAGTAAAACAGGAAATTGATAGCGATATGATTTCGCCCCAAAGTTAGGGATATAGATCAACCAGAAATGAACCCAGAAATGTTTCAAGCGCTTGTCGCAAATGCGGTCAGCGCCGATCTTAACGAACAGGAAGAGCGTTTTGGAGTCGATTTCGCCACAGAATTAGAAGCGGTTAGAAAACAGATTAGCGCGCTGTCAGTGCAAGCGCCGCAGGTGGAGGTCAAAACGTCCCTAAGAGTGCTACGGCAAAATTTGGAATTGGTTCGGCAAGGAGACTCCGACCTTATGGCATACTATGACGAGGTCGAGAAGAAACTCACGCTTGTCACATAACACGGACACAGCAACCATCCTAAATAAGGAGGTTAGGGATGACGACCTTCATGCATTCATTGCAGGGCTTAAAAGACCACTCAAGTCACTCGTGCTGCCAGCACAACCCAAAGACCTTCCGTCTGCACTAGCGTTGGCGCGAGAGGCCGAGAACAGCATTGAAATAAGTGCGTTCGCGGCATCCTACGCGAAAGCTATAGAAGACGGATCCCATTTCAATGAGGGCAATAGGCGCAATAATAACTGCGACTTCATATGTGAGGATTATTTTCATTTCTACTGAGCTTAACTGTGGCTTTGATGGCTTGTAATTCTAGACTTACCCAACCATCTTACGTCGTTGCTCAAGTGCAACAGATCTAAATCTGGAACAGTATCTTCAATTAAATTAGATGCCATTAACTGATGGAAAGTTTCTGTCAAGTCTGAAATGCCTGTGGAAGTCGCATCTATAGCGATATTCTGATTGTCACTATAATTAATAAAGTAAGATCTCTGTCAAAGTTTGGAATATTTTCATCTCTACCTACGGTGAGATTAGACATATGGCCAAGATGAACTGCATTTAAAACGACTCCTTTTCCTCCATTTGTTGCGGTTACTGTATTAAGAACATCGCTACCGATCACACCTTCATAAATGGTATCCTTGTCATGCACTACATGAAAGCATATGTCAACGTCAGCGTCATCAACTACGTCGCAACTGTAAATGAGCCCAGAGTGTATTTCTTCTGGCCACCTATTTCAATTAGCTCCTTGATATCAGATGTGTGAATATCAGGGTGAATGCGAGTGTAGGCTGTCTCGCAAATGGTACAAATGTCGCTGCCAGAGTCTGGTCGTTACTAATGTTAATGGTCTTAAACGCTCTGTTGAAAGTTCCTTGCGAGCTTCCTTACTACCGCATTTGCCTTGTGACCAAACTGAAAAATTTGATGCCTACTTCCTTACAATCCTTGATTGCTACCACCACACTTGAAGCAACGTCTGCCACATTGGTTAGTTTTGACTAAAGAACTGTTAAACCTCGGCTTTGGTTTAAAATCCTGCCTCGCACCAGTGTTCTCGTAAGCCTTAAGTTTCTTCCGAAACTTCTTAAGATTGGACGCCAGGTACAAACAATATTTGTTTTGTTTTGAATATGGTATACCCTCCGCTATGTATTCAATAATACTTTCTTCGTCCAACTTTGACTGATTTGCCAATGCGGTCATGCTGTAGAAGTATTCTATTAGACTCTCTTTCTGGGTTTTCTTCCTATTTTTGAGCATCTTGTGTACGTGTTTTGCTGTAAGCTTTCTTTCAAATTCATTTTTTAAAGCTTCTTTCAATGCGTTCCCATAATTTATTCCTGGTTGGCTGCCCACGAATAATTTCTCGCAGTGTGAAAGCCATGGCCAAGGGTTAAGGACTAGAAATATCTGACTCCACGACGTTAATTTCCTCCTACACTGACTCCTCTAAACTTTCTGTGTTTTCCTCTTGGTCGATATGTTCTCCCTCAAAATAGGAGATGAGTCTTTCCCGTATATTGCTTTGACGCCTGGACGTGGTAATCTTAATTGATTTAATTTATCTTTAAGCTCTGCAACAGATAATCGTGTGATCTCTTTAAAATTCATGTTTTCTAAACTTACATGACTTAATTTACTTTTCTCTCAAATTAATACAAAAGAACAATTTAAATGGGAATAAAATATTGTTTATGTTGCATAAAATTGTTTTGTTAAACTTAAAATTCGTGATATCAATTAAATATATGGATTTATATGGATATGCTTTTATGGTTTTATACTTGTGAACCGCCTGCTGACTCTCGTCTTTTGTTGCTCATCTCTGATATTTACCACTGCTCTCACAGTCTCTAGTAAATCGTTGAACTAAAAGCTGCAAGCGTTGTTTGCTCTGATGACTGCGTTTCGAACTGCTTTTCGAGATGCTTTTCAACTTTGTCTTCACTCGCGCCTTCAATATCGCCTTCAATCACGTCACTTTGTCGCCTCGTCTCAATCACCCTATCTGGATCTCTGCTCCAGCGTCGTAATCCCCTCCAGATTTCACGCTTCCATGTTCTCCTCCCGGTCAAGTCGTCGCTTAAGCCATTTGTTGCTCTCTGCGACTAAGGATTGTATAAAAGCCTTTCGTCGTCTGCCGCTAGGAATTTACTTGTCGCCCCAGAACTAATTTTGCACTTAGATTGGCAAACTGCGCATTAAATTTTGTATTTGTAGTTTTAGAATTTCACAATTCTCACTCTTCTGGATGGTTTTTTGGTGTCTTTTTATACCCTTGCAGAAGGTATAATGATTACATCAAAAGTTTGCAACGCAGTGAAGGAGCCGTTACCGACCCCATAAAGTATATATATTCTTGATCAGTGTCACTAGCCATGTCCGTCCGTCTGGACGTCCGTCTGTCCGTCCGTCTGTCCGTCCGTCTGTCCGTCCGTTTCTACTGGAACTAGTCTCTCAGTTTTAAAGCTATCGGGTTGAAACTTTCCCAAAAGTCTTCTTTCTATTGCAAATAGTATATAAGTCAGAAGCAGCCGGATCGGACAACTTATCTTAAAGCGCAGTGTTTTTATCAGTGTTTTTAAACATATATAGATGCCATAGGAACGATCGAAAAATTAGAGGCAAATTTTTATCTTTGGTGTTTTTTAACATATAACCTCCTGCGCTTGGAAATAACATTTTTTTTTGGTTTAAAATTTTGATTACATTTTATCAAAAACGGGCGACTATATCATATAGCTGCCATAAAAACTATCGAAAAATTAGTCGAAAATTATGAACAAATTTTATCTTCGGTGTCTTTTAACATATAACCTTCTAAGCTTGGAAATTATATTTTTAAATGATTATTCTGAATTTTTAATTAAATTTAGCTGTCGTAGAAACGATCGGAAAACAGGTGGGAATATAACAAGAAACAAATTAAAGCTTTGGTGCTATTTTACATATAACCTTCAAAGCTTAGATATACATTTTTTTATTAGTTCTGAATTTCTAATTAAATTTTATCAAAATCGGACGATTATATCATTTTATATATCATATATATAAAATTTAGTCGGAAAATATAAAAAAATTATATCTTTGGTGTTTTTAACATATAACCTTCTAAGCTTGGAAATAACATTTTTAAATCAGTTCTGATTTTCGAAATAAATTTGATCAAAATCGGACGATTATATCATATAGCTGTCAAGGAACGATCAAAAAATTGGAGGAAAAAAAATAATAAAAAAAATTATAGCTTTGGGGCTTTTTTTATTTCTTATATATTATCTTAGGCCAGCAACAATCCTTAAAAATTTCACATGGTGTTACTAAAGTTGACTATTTCTTGTAACTGCAAGGGTATACAAACTTCGGCTTGCCGAAGCTAACTTCCTTTCTTGTTATGGTAATCAATTCAGTTTTCTAATTTTCTAGTCTCTCCGTTTAGCTTTAATTATGAAACTGCGATCGATGGATTTTTAGCACAAAAACGGTTGTTTGGCCGCACTCATCACACTCAATTCGAACGTTGGTCGATTGTTCTCGGTCGAGCCCCCAAAATTGTAGAGAAAGGCTTCCATTGACTGCCGTAGATTTATCAAATAATTATAAGCGGTTTATTCTCCGATGAATACAGATTTTTGATACAGTTTAATTTAATTCAGTCAATATATTTGAGACAAACACGATCTCACTGCCTATGCTCAATCTCTACTCCTCGTTGCGTATTCGTTACGCTTCTCAACACTCAAGAAGCAACGTTATAGTAGAGAACAGCTGATCTGTTAAAAAATAATTCTGCCAGTCCTACATATATATACTTTATTATGCTTTCTTTAACCTTTTAGATACATTCTGACGAATATAGTACTCCTTACTCTTCGAATAACGGATATAATTATACCGAATGCAAATCAAGATGAATTTCTGATTTTTATTAAAAAAAAAACTAAGTAACAGGGGACCTTAACATTTAGGTTTCCTCTTCTCTTTTTGAGAAAGAGAAACATGGTCGGGTGGGTTAAGAAAACTTGTGGCCGCTAACATCAACGCTAGTTCTACAAAATACTTTGAAGATCGTTACAATTAACTTATTACTTGGATTTGACCTTGGCATTTCACCTTAGATAAGGTTTTGTTGTTTTTAGGGACTATATATAATAAAATTCGTAGTGTCGAGTTTAGGCATCGGCAAAAACCTACCCCACCCGGAATGAGCTACCGTTTTAAGTCACTGCTGATTGTCCCTAAATTAATAATCCGTTGTCTTGCAACACCACTACTTAACACGCAACATGTAATAGTATTGATCACCTAAGCCTTTTTCTCAATTTAAGCAATTAATTTCGATAGGTGTTGCTGTATACGTGAGTACGTACGTCTTAAGGATAAATGTGTGTGTTAAAAACCCCAAGAACGTATATGTTGTATAAATAAAATATTAAAATAATGCCGATAAGCTATACAAATCTGTGTTCCCGTCAATTACTTTAATATTCTCACAAGTGCATGTGTGGTCGTGACACGCTGTCGTTCTAAGAATATGAAACTGGTTTAGAATTCAAAACTAGACCAATAAATCTTTCTCACGTTTCCTAGCCATTCCATCGCAGAATCATCAATTGGACACATTAGAAAGATTCTCTTTCTTCACGTCATCATGTCACCAACAAAAGGGACGCACACAAGACGTAATCTGATCATAAGCTTGTAAAGATCCAACTTGTCGTGAGCTATCATTTCCTGACCGTCATAAATGTCACATACCCAAGATCTTATTCGCAGGATCACTGAGAGGATCAGACAACTCATTGAAAAGGAAAGAAATCAAAAGTAACCGACATACATTAACAAATCTTGTTTTAGGATAATGTAATATTTTTTCATTTCGGTAAATTCTTAGAAGGGTCTCTAAGATACATAGATAGATACAATAATTCATAGTTTTAAATATCAGATGTTAAAATACTTATAAATCATTCATTTGCTCCAGTCACACTAAAATTCGACCGCTGGCTTATAGTGAACTGGTGAATGTTGATAAAGTTCACTGCATTATCTGCATAAGCGAGCGAAAGGACGGCGAGAGGTACTACTACTGTATAATATTTTAAACATGCAAAGAAATATCTGTAAGTTAACAACCAACTCCCAGCTTAGGCTGAGCAGGCCAATTCTTATTTTTTTTATTAATATTAATCATTTGTCAATGTTTATCATTTTCTAGTATTAATCATTTTTTATTATTATTATTAATTAATAATATTACACTTTTCACTCTTGTATGGTCCACCCTAATGGGCCCGAGAGCTTAGACAGCACATTGCACTGTTATGGGTTGTGGCTTTGTCTCATTGGCCGACAGCGATCGTATGACTTCTGCAAAATGTGCAAGGCCAGCGGTCGTCTGCCACGGGCATCCGGCCAGGCATTAACTTTTGTCAATTCTTAAGTTCAATTTTAATTTGAATTTTAAATAAAGAGCACCATCTCGAATACAAAACTCCGGCTTTATCCGTTACATTTATTCCATTTATTGAATTTGGTTATCGTGCCTTAAGGGCCGTAACAACGGAGAAGAGTATCTCCCATCGTAAACTTGGAAAAAAGAGGAGAATCGCCCGACTCTAACTTTGGTAGTTACCACGTCCCAACCCTTTGGGATCTACAGCGACGAGGGCCACCAGCGGCAGCAACCTACCGCCGACTACCTACCCCGCCACGGATATCTAAGCAGCCGGCTCTACCCCTGCCACGGAGGCACAGCCAGCCGGCCAAGCCAATTATTTAATTGACGCCCAACGGATTAATATTATTACTAAGATTCGATTCCACCCCTGAAGTTGTACATGTAAGTAGCAGAGCGCCGACAATAGCTAAGGTCTACACATACATAACACACAAATACCAGTGCATACAATTTCCTATGCCCAACAGAAGGAACTTTTACGTAAAGAAGTGACTAGATTTAAAAAAAAAAAACATATAACTTAAGTTACGTACACTCGTACTGGCGATTTTTGTATGAATAAATTATTCAAATAATAAATTACAAGATATTTCCATGCTCTGCGTGTTAATTTAATTTTGTTCGATCTGGATTTAAGTGCATTATAAATAAATAACGAACACTGGTGCCAAGGCGATCAACATTTATATGAGTTAATTATGCAAAGGAATATTTTATTTCTTTGTTAAGGTTTGAAGTTTGAGTCGTTTTCCTTCTTGTGTTTTGCTACAATTTTATCCACTGTGCTTATATTGAATTTGGTACTAAAGTTATCCAGTGTGTCTGTGCTAATAATACACCCAGTCGAATTGACCTATATTTGTTGTTACCGTTCTGTATTTTAATTTTGTTTTTGGGACAAATTAATCCAATATTTTTTTGCTTAGGTGACGATCCATTATTTTTCGCTGAATTTTTCGGCTTTACATCACCAAAGTGGCCCGTCGAAACCATTTGTCTTGAGCCCAATCGTCAAATACCTCGTATCTACCCCGCGCCAATGAGTTGGGAGTATAGAGAAGTAAAACAGGAAATTGATAGCGATATGATTTCGCCCCGAAGTTAGGGATATAGATCAACCAGAAATGAACCCAGAAATGTTTCAAGCGCTTGTCGCAAATGCGGTCAGCGCCGCTCTTAACGAACAGGAAGAGCGTTTAGGAGTCGATTTCGCCACAGAATTAGAAGCGGTTAGAAAACAGATTAGCGCGCTGTCAGTGCAAGCGCCGCAGGTGGAGGTCAAAACGTCCCTAAGAGTGCAAAATTTGGAATTGGTTCGGCAAGGAGACTCCGACCTTATGGCATACTATGACGAGGTCGAGAAGAATCTCACGCTTGTCACATAACACGGACACAGCAACCATCCTAAATAAGGAGGTTAGAGATGACGACCTTCATGCATTCATTGCAGGGCTTAAAAGACCACTCAAGTCACTCGTGCTGCCAGCACAACCCAAAGACCTTCCGTCTGCACTAGCGTTGGCGCGAGAGGCCGAGAACAGCATTGAAATAAGTGCGTTCGCGGCATCCTACGCGAAAGCTATAGAAGACGAGTCCCATTTCAATGAGGGCAATAGGCGCAATAATAACTGCGACTTCATATGTGAGGATTATTTTCATTTCTACTGAGCTTAACTGTGGCTTTGATGGCTTGTAATTCTAGACTTACCCAACCATCTTACGTCGTTGCTCAAGTGCAACAGATCTAAATCTGGAACAGTATCTTCAATTAAATTAGATGCCATTAACTGATGGAAAGTTTCTGTCCGGTCTGAAATGCCTGTGGAAGTCGCATCTATAGCGATATTCTGATTGTCACTATAATTAATAAAGTAAGATCTCTGTCATAGTTTGGAATATTTTCATCTCTACCTACGGTGAGATTAGACATATGGCCAAGATGAACTGCATTTAAAACGACTTCTTTGCCTCCATTTGTTGCGGTTACTGTATTAAGGACATCGCTACCGATCACACCTTCATAAATGGTATCCTTGTCATGCACTACATGAAAGCATATGTCAACGTCAGCGTCATCAACTACGTCGCAACTGTGAATGAGCCCAGAGTGTGTTTATTCTTGCCACCTATTTCAATTAGCTCCTTGATATCAGATGTGAGAATATCAGGGTGAATGCGAGTGTAGGCTGTCTCGCAAATGGTACAAATGTCGCTCCCAGAGTCTGGTCGTTACTAATGTTAATGGTCTTAAACGCTCTGTTGAAAGTTCCTTGCAAGCTTCCTTACTACCGCATTTGCCTTGTGACCAAACTGAAACATTTGATGCCTACTTCCTTACAATCCTTGATTGCTACCACCACACTTGAAGCAACGTCTGCCACATTGGTTAGTTTTGACTAAAGAACTGTCAAACCTCGGCTTTGGTTTAAAATCCTGCCTCGCACCAGTGTTCTTGTAAGCCTTAAGTTTCTTCCGAAACTTCTTAAGATTGGACGCCAGGTACAAACAACTTTTGTTTTGTTTTGAATATGGTATACCCTCCGCTATGTATTCAATAATACTTTCTTCGTCCAACTTTGACTGATTTGCCAATGCGGTCATGCTGTAGAAGTATTCTATTAGACTCTCTTTCTGGGTTTTCTTCCTATTTTTGAGCATCTCGTGTACGTGTTTTGCTGTAAGCTTTCTTTTAAATTCATTTTTAAAGCTTCTTTCAATGCGTTCCCATCATTTATTCCTCGTTGGCTGCCCACGAATAATTTTGCTGCTCCCTTTACAAACTGTCTGTCGTAAATGAATTTTTGACCACCCAACTGTAATAGAATTAAGCTCAAAATCTGCAAGCCACTCATCAATACCTGGAGAACCATTGCCAGTGAATGGAGAAAGCAAATCTCGCAGTGTGAAAGCCATGGCCAAGGGTTAAGGACTAGAAATATCTGACTCCACGACGTTAATTTCCTCCTACACTGACTCCTCTAAACTTTCTGTATTTTCCTCTTGGTCGATATGTTCTCCCTCAAAATAGGAGATGAGTCTTTCCCGTATATTGCTTTGACGCCTGGACGTGGTAATCTTAATTGATTTAATTTATCTTTAAGCTCTGCAACAGATAATCGTGTGATCTCTTTAAAATTCATGTTTTCTAAACTTACATGACTTAATTTACTTTTCTCTCAAATTAATACAAAAGAACAATTTAAATGGGAATAAAATATTGTTTATGTTGCATAAAATTGTTTTGTTAAACTTAAAATTCGTGATATCAATTAAGTATATGGATTTATATGGATATGCTTTTATGGTTTTATACTTGTGAACCGCCGGCTGACTCTCGTCTTTTGTTGCTCATCTCTGATATTTACCACTGCTCTCACATTTGTCTCTGGTAAATCGTTGAACTAAAAGCTGCAATCGTTGTTTGCTCTGATGACTGCGTTTCGAACTGCTTTTCGAGATGCTTTTCAACTTAGTCTTCACTTGCGCCTTCAATATCGCCTTCAATCACGTCACTTTGTCGCCTCGTCTCAATCACCCTATCTGGATCTCTGCTCCAGCGTCGTAATCCCCTCCAGATTTCACGCTTCCATGTTCTCCTCCCGGTCAAGTCGTCGCTTAAGCCATTTGTTGCTCTCTGCGACAAAGGATTGTATAAAAGCCTTTCGTCGTCTTCTGCTAGGAATTTACTTGTCGTCACAGAACTAATTTTGCACTTAGATTGGCAAACTGCGCATTAAATTTTGTATTTGTAGTTTTAGAATTTCACAATTCTCACTCTTCTGGATGGTTTTTTGGTGTCTTTTTATACCCTTGCAGAAGGTATAATGATTACATCAAAAGTTTGCAACGCAGTGAAGGAGCCGTTACCGACCCCATAAAGTATATATATTCTTGATCAGTGTCACTAGCCATGTCCGTCCGTCTGGACGTCCGTCTGTCCGTCCGTCTGTCCGTCCGTTTCTACTGGAACTAGTCTCTCAGTTTTAAAGCTATCGGGTTGAAACTTTCCCAAAAGTCTTCTTTCTATTGCAAATAGTATATAAGTCAGAAGCAGCCGGATCGGACAACTTATCTTAAAGCGCAGTGTTTTTATCAGTGTTTTTAAACATATATAGATGCCATAGGAACGATCGAAAAATTATTGGGAAATTTTTATCTTTGGTGTTTTTTAACATATAACCTCCTGCGCTTGGAAATAACATTTTTTTTTTGGTTTAAAATTTCGATTACATTTTATCAAAAACGGGCGACTATATCATATAGCTGCCATAAAAACTATCGAAAAATTAGTCGAAAATTATGAACAAATTTTATCTTCGGTGTCTTTTAACATATAACCTTCTAAGCTTGGAAATTATATTTTTAAATGATTATTCTGAATTTTTAATTAAATTTAGCTGTCGTAGAAACGATCGGAAAACAGGTGGGAATATAACAAGAAACAAATTAAAGCTTTGGTGCTATTTTACATATAACCTTCAAAGCTTAGATATACATTTTTTTATTAGTTCTGAATTTCTAATTAAATTTTATCAAAATCGGACGATTATATCATTTTATATATCATATATATAAAATTTAGTCGGAAAATATAAAAAAATTATATCTTTGGTGTTTTTAACATATAACCTTCTAAGCTTGGAAATAACATTTTTAAATCAGTTCTGATTTTCGAAATAAATTTGATCAAAATCGGACGATTATATCATATAGCTGTCAAAGGAACGATCAAAAAATTGGAGGGAAAAAAATAATAAAAAAAATTATAGCTTTGGGGCTTTTTTTATTTCTTATATATTATCTTAGGCCAGCAACAATCTGGCGATCAAACAATCGGAAAACAGGTGGGAATATAACAAGAAACAAATTAAAGCTTTGGTGCTATTTTACATATAACCTTCAAAGCTTAGATATACATTTTTTTATTAGTTCTGAATTTCTAATTAAATTTTATCAAAATCGGACGATTATATCATTTTATATATCATATATATAAAATTTAGTCGGAAAATATAAAAAAATTATATCTTTGGTGTTTTTAACATATAACCTTCTAAGCTTGGAAATAACATTTTTAAATCAGTTCTGATTTTCGAAATAAATTTGATCAAAATCGGACGATTATATCATATAGCTGTCAAAGGAACGATCAAAAAATTGGAGGGAAAAAAATAATAAAAAAAATTATAGCTTTGGGGCTTTTTTTATTTCTTATATATTATCTTAGGCCAGCAACAATCCTTAAAAATTTCACATGGTGTTATTAAAGTTGACTATTTCTTGTAACTGCAAGGGTATACAAACTTCGGCTTGCCGAAGCTAACTTCCTTTCTTGTTATGGTAATCAATTCAGTTTTCTAACTTTCTAGTCTCTCCGTTTGTTTGGCCGCGTATCACACTCAATTGGAACGTTGGTCGATTGTTCTCGGTCGAGCCCCCAAAATTCTAGAGAAAGGCTTCCATTGACTGCCGTAGATTTATCTAATAATTATAAACGGTTTATTCTCCGATGAATACACACTTTTGATACAGTTTAATTTAATTCAGTCAATATATTTGAGACAAACACGATCTTCCACTGCCTATGCTCAATCTCTACTCCTCGTTGCGTATTCGTTACGCTTCTCAACACTCAAGAAGCAACCTTATGGTAGAGAACAGCTGATATGTTATAAAATAATTCTGCCAGTCCTACATATATATACTTTATTATGCTTTCTTTAACCTTTTAGATACATTCTGACGAATATAGTACTCCTTACTCTACGAATAACGGATATAATTATACCGAATGCAAATCAAGATGAATTTCTGAGTTTTTATTAAAAAAAAACTAAGTAACAGGGGACCTTAACATTTAGGTTTCTTCCTCTTTTTTTTTGAGAAAGAGAAACATGGTCGGGTGGGTTAAGAAAACTTGTGGCCGCTAACATCAAGGCTAGCTCTATAAAATACTTTGAAGATCGTTACAATTAACTTATTACTTGGATTTGACCTTGGCACTTCACCTTAGATAAGGTTTTGTTGTTTTTAGGGACTGTATATAATAAAATTCGTAGTGTCGAGTTTAGGCATCGGCAAAAACCTACCCCACCCGGAATGAGCTACCGTTTTAAGGGTCCCGCCACTGCTGATTGTCCCTAAATTAATAATCCGTTGTCTTGCAACACCACTACTTAACACGCAACATGTAATAGTATTGATCACCTATGCCTTTTTCTCAATTTAAGCAATTAATTTCGATAGGTGTTGCTGTATACGTGAGTACGTAGGTCTTAAGGATAAATGTGTGTGTTAAAAACCCCAAGAACGTATATGTTGTATAAATAAAATATTAAAATAATGACGATAAGCTATACAAATCTGTGATCCCATCAATTACTTTAATATTCTCACAAGTGCATGTCTGGTCGTGACACGCTGTCGTTCTAGGAATATGAAACTGGTTTAGAATTCAAAACTAGACCAATAAATCTTTCTCACGTTTCCTAGCCATTCCATCCCAGAATCATCAACTGGAAACATAAGAAAGATTCTCTTTCTTCACGTCATCATGTCACCAACAAAAGGGACGCACACAAGACGTAATCTGATCATAAGCTTGTAAAGATCCAACTTGTCGTGAGCTATCATTTCCTGACCGTCATAAAAGTCACATACCCAAGATCCTATTCGCAGGATCACTGAGAGGATCAGACAACTCATTAAAAAGGAAAGAAATCAAAAGTAACCGACATACATTAACAAATCTTTTTTTAGGATAATATAATATTTTTTCATTTCGGTAAATTCTTAGAAGGGTCTCTAAGATACAAAAATTCGCTCCATAGATAGGTACAATAATTCTTAAAGTTTTAAATATCAGATGTTAAAATACTTATAAAACATTCATTTGCTCCACTCACACTAAAATTCGACCGCTGGCTTATAGTGAACTGGTGAATGTTGATAACGTTCACTGCATTATCTGCATAAGCGAGCGAAAGGACGGCGAGAGGTACTAGTACTGTATAATATTTTAAACATGCAAAGAAATATCTCTAAGTTAACAACCAACTCCCAGCTTAGGCTGAGCAGGCCAATTCTTATTTTCTTTATTAATATTAATCATTTATCAATGTTTATCATTTTCTAGTATTAATCATTTTTATTATTATTATTAATTAATAATATTACACTTTTCACTCTTGTATGGTCCACCCTAATGGGCCCGAGAACTTAGACAGCACATTGCACTATTATGGGTTGTGGCTTTGTCTCATTGGCCGACAGCGATCGTATGACTTCTGCAAAATGTGCAAGGTCAGCGGTCTGCCACGGGCATCCGGCCAGGCATAAACTTTTGTCAATTCTTAAGTTCAATTTTAATTTGGATTTTAAATAAAGAGCACTATCTCGAATACAAAACTCCGGTTTTATCCATAACATTTATTCCATTTATTGAATTTGGTTATCGTGTATGGGAGTATCTCCCATCGTAAACTTGGAAAAAAGAGGAGAATCGCCCAACTCTAACTTTGGTAGTTACCACGTCCCAACCCTTTGGGATCTACAGCGACGAGGGCCACCAGCGGCAGCAACCTACCGCCGACTACCTACCCCGCCACGGATATCTAAGCAGCCGGCTCTACCCCTGCCACGGAGGCACAGCCAGCCGGCCAAGCCAATTATTTAATTGACGCCCAACGGATTAATATTATTACTAAGATTCGATTCCACCCCTGAAGTTGTACATGTAAGTAGCAGAGCGCCGACAATAGCTAAGGTCTACACACAAATACCAGTGCATACAATTTCCTATGCCCAACAGAAGGAACTTTTACGTAAAGAAGTGACTCGATTTTAAAAAAAAAAACATATAACTCAAGTTACGTACACTCGTACTGGCTATTTTTGTATGAATAAATTATTCAAATAATAAATTACAAGATACTTCCATGCTCTGCGTGTTAATTTAATTTTGTTCGATCTGGATTTAAGTGCATTATAAATGAAGGAAACCATACGTCTCAAATAACGAACACTGGTGCCAAGGCGATCAACATTTATATGAGTTAATTATGCAAAGGAATATTTTATTTCTTTGTTAAGGTTGGAAGTTTGAGTCGTTTTCCTCCTTGTGTTTTGCTACAATTTTATCCACTGTGCTTATATTGAATTGGTATCCAGTGTGTCTGTGCTAATAATACACCCAGTCGAATTGACCTATATTTGTTGTCACCGTTCTGTATTTTAATTTTGTTTTTGGGACAAATTAATCCAATATTTTTGTGCTTAGGTGACGCTCCATTATTTTTTGCTGAATTTTTCGGCTTTACATCACCAAAGTGGCCCGTCGAAACCATTTGTCTTGAGCCCAATCGTCAAATACCTCGTATCTACCCCGCGCCAATGATTTGGGAGTATAGAGAAGTAAAACAGGAAATTGATAGCGATAGGATTTCGCCCCGAAGTTAGGGATATAGATCAACCAGAAATGAACCCAGAAATGTTTCAAGCGCTTGTCGCAAATGCGGTCAGCGCCGCTCTTAACGAACAGGAAGAGCGTTTAGGAGTCGATTTCGCCACAGAATTAGAAGCGGTTAGAAAACAGGTTAGCGCGCTGTCAGTGCAAGCGCCGCAGGTGGAGGTCAAAACGTCCCTAAGAGTGCTACAACAAAATTTGGAATTGGTTCGGCAAGGAGACTCCGACCTTATGGCATACTATGACGAGGTCGAGAAGAAACTCACGCTTGTCACATAACACGGACACAGCAACCATCCTAAATAAGGAGGTTAGGGATGACGACCTTCATGCATTCATTGCAGGGCTTAAAAGACCGCTCAAGTCACTCGTGCTGCCAGCACAACCCAAAGACCTTCCGTCTGCACTAGCGTTGGCGCGAGAGGCCGAGAACAGCATTGAAATAAGTGCGTTCGCGGCATCCTACGCGAAAGCTATAGAAGACGAGTCCCATTTCAATGAGGGCAATAGGCGCAATAATAACTGCGACTTCATATGTGAGGATTATTTTCATTTCTACTGAGCTTAACTGTGGCTTTGATGGCTTGTAATTCTAGACTTACCCAACCATCTTACGTCGTTGCTCAAGTGCAACAGATCTAAATCTGGAACAGTATCTTCAATTAAATTAGATGCCATTAACTGATGGAAAGTTTCTGTCCGGTCTGAAATGCCT
Source organism: Drosophila biarmipes (assembly GCF_025231255.1). Lineage (NCBI taxonomy): Eukaryota > Metazoa > Arthropoda > Insecta > Diptera > Drosophilidae > Drosophila > Drosophila biarmipes. The sequence goes on along the minus strand of NW_026114529.1, from coordinate 1,980,603 downwards.
GTGGAAGTCGCATCTATAGCGATATTCTGATTGTCACTATAATTAATAAAGTAAGATCTCTGTCATAGTTTGGAATATTTTCATCTCTACCTACGGTGAGATTAGACATATGGCCAAGATGAACTGCATTTAAAACGACTTCTTTGCCTCCATTTGTTGCGGTTACTGTATTAAGGACATCGCTACCGATCACACCTTCATAAATGGTATCCTTGTCATGCACTACATGAAAGCATATGTCAACGTCAGCGTTATCAACTACGTCGCAACTGTGAATGAGCCCAGAGTGTATTTCTTCTTGCCACCTATTTCAACTAGCTCCTTGATATCAGATGTGTGAATATCAGGGTGAATGCGAGTGTAGGCTGTCTCGCAAATGGTACAAATGTCGCTGCCAGAGTCTGGTCGTTACTAATGTTAATGGTCTTAAACGCTCTGTTGAAAGTTGCTTGCGAGCTTCCTTACTACCGCATTTGCCTTGTGACCAAACTGAAACATTTGATGCCTACTTCCTTACAATCCTTGATTGCTACCACCACACTTGAAGCAACGTCTGCCACATTGGTTAGTTTTGACTAAAGAACTGTCAAACCTCGGCTTTGGTTTAAAATCCTGCCTCGCACCAGTGTTCTCGTAAGCCTTAAGTTTCTTCCGAATTTTCTTAAGATTGGACGCCAGGTACAAACAACTTTTGTTTTGTTTTGAATATGGTATACCCTCCGCTATGTATTAAATAATACTTTCTTCGTCCAACTTTGACTGATTTGCCAATGCGGTCATGCTGTAGAAGTATTCTATTAGACTCTCTTTCTGGGTTTTCTTCCTATTTTTGAGCATCTTGTGTACGTGTTTTGCTGTAAGCTTTCTTTCAAATTCATTTTTTAAAGCTTCTTTCAATGCGTTCCCATCATTTATTCCTCGTTGGCTGCCCACGAATAATTTTGCTGCTCCCTTTACAAACTGTCTGTCGTAAATGAATTTTTGACCACCCAACTGTAATAGAATTAAGCTCAAAATCTGCAAGCCACTCATCAATACCTGGAGAACCATTGCCAGTGAATGGAGAAAGCGAATCTCGCAGTGTGAAAGCCATGGCCAAGGGTTAAGGACTAGAAATATCTGACTCCACGACGTTAATTTCCTCCTACACTGACTCCTCTAAACTTTCTGTATTTTCCTCTTGGTCGATATTTTCTCCCTCAAAATAGGAGATGAGTCTTTCCCGTATATTGCTTTGACGCCTGGACGTGGTAATCTTAATTGATTTAATTTATCTTTAAGCTCTGCAACAGATAATCGTGTGATCTCTTTAAAATTCATGTTTTCTAAACTTACATGACTTAATTTACTTTTCTCTCAAATTAATACAAAAGAACAATTTAAATGGGAATAAAATATTGTTTATGTTGCATAAAATTGTTTTGTTAAACTTAAAATTCGTGATATCAATTAAATATATGGATTTATATGGATATGCTTTTATGGTTTTATACTTGTGAACCGCCTGCTGACTCTCGTCTTTTGTTGCTCATCTCTGATATTTACCACTGCTCTCACATTTGTCTCTGGTAAATCGTTGAACTAAAAGCTGCAAGCGTTGTTTGCTCTGATGACTGCGTTTCGAACTGCTTTTCGAGATGCTTTTCAACTTTGTCTTCACTCGCGCCTTCAATATCGCCTTCAATCACCTCACTTTGTCGCCTCGTCTCAATCACCCTATCTGGATCTCTGCTCCAGCGTCGTAATCCCCTCCAGATTTCACGCTTCCATGTTCTCCTCCCGGTCAAGTCGTCGCTTAAGCCATTTGTTGCTCTCTGCGACTAAGGATTGTATAAAAGCCTTTCGTCGTCTGCCGCTAGGAATTTACTTGTCGCCCCAGAACTAATTTTGCACTTAGATTGGCAAACTGCGCATTAAATTTTGTATTTGTAGTTTTAGAATTTCACAATTCTCACTCTTCTGGATGGTTTTTTGTGTCTTTTTATACCCTTGCAGAAGGTATAATGATTACATCAAAAGTTTGCAACGCAGTGAAGGAGCCGTTACCGACCCCATAAAGTATATATATTCTTGATCAGTGTCACTAGCCATGTCCGTCCGTTTGGCCGTCCGTCTGTCCGTCCGTCTGTCCGTCCGTTTCTACTGGAACTAGTCTCTCAGTTTTAAAGCTATCGGGATGAAACTTTCCCAAAAGTCTTATTTCTATTGCAAATAGTATATAAGTCAGAAGCAGCCGGATCGGACAACTATATCTTAAAGCGCAGTGTTTTTATCAGTGTTTTTAAACATATATAGATGACATAGGAATGATAGAAAAATTATTGGGAAATTTATATCTTTGGTGTTTTTTAACATATAACCTCCTGCGCTTGGAAATAACATTTTTTTTTGGTTTAAAATTTCGATTACATTTTATCAAAAACGGGCGACTATATCATATAGCTGCCATAAAAACTATCGAAAAATTAGTCGAAAATTATGAACAAATTTTATCTTCGGTGTCTTTTAACATATAACCTTCTAAGCTTGGAAATTATATTTTTAAATGATTATTCTGAATTTTGAATTAAATTTAGCTGTCGTAGAAACGATCGGAAAACAGGTGGGAATATAACAAGAAACAAATTAAAGCTTTGGTGCTTTTTCACATATAACCTTCAAAGCTTAGATATACATTTTTTTATTAGTTCTGAATTTCTAATTAAATTTTATCAAAATCGGACGATTATATCATTTTATATATCATATATATAAAATTTAGTCGGAAAATATAAAAAAATTATATCTTTGGTGTTTTTAACATATAACCTTCTAAGCTTGGAAATAACATTTTTAAATCAGTTCTGATTTTCGAAATAAATTTGATCGAAATCGGACGATTATATCATATAGCTGTCAAAGGAACGATCAAAAAATTGGTGGAAAAAAAATAATAAAAAAAATTATATCTTTGGGGCTTTTTTTATTTCTTATATATTATCTTAGGCCAGCAACAAACCTTAAAAATTTCACATGGTGTTATTAAAGTTGACTATTTCTTGTAACTGCAAGGGTATACAAACTTCGGCTTGCCGAAGCTAACTTCCTTTCTTGTTATGGTAATCAATTCAGTTTTCTAACTTTCTAGTCTCTCCGTTTGTTTGGCCGCGTATCACACTCAATTGGAACGTTGGTCGATTGTTCTCGGTCGAGCCCCCAAAATTGTATAGAAAGGTTTCCATTGACTGCCGTAGATTTATCAAATAATTATAAACGGTTTATTCTCCGATGAATACATATTTTTAATACAGTTTAATTTAATTCAGTCAATATATTTGAGACAAACACGATCTTCCACTGCCTATGCTCAATCTCTACTCCTCGTTGCGTATTCGTTACGCTTCTCAATACTCAAGAAGCAACGTTATGGTAGAGAACAGCTGATCTGTTAAAAAATAATTCTGCCAGTCCTACATATATATACTTTATTATGCTTTCTTTAACCTTTTAGATACATTCTGACGAATATAGTACTCCTTACTCTACGAATAACGGATATAATTATACAGAATGCAAATCAAGATGAATTTCTGAGTTTTATTAAAAAAAAACTTTGAGAAAGAGAAACATGGTCGGGTGGGTTAAGAAAACTTGTGGCCGCTAACATCAAGGCTAGCTCTATAAAATACTTTGAAGATCGTTACAATTAACTTATTACTTGGATTTGACCTTGGCACTTCACCTTAGATAAGGTTTTGTTGTTTTTAGGGACTATATATAATAAAATTCGTAGTGTCGAGTTTAGGCATCGGCAAAAACCTACCCCACCCGGAATGAGCTACCGTTTTAAGGGTCCCGCCACTGCTGATTGTCCCTAAATTAATAATCCGTTGTCTTGCAACACCACTACTTAACACGCAACATGTAATAGTATTGATCACCTAAGCCTTTTTCTCAATTTAAGCAATTAATTTCGATAGGTGTTGCTGTATACGTGAGTACGTAGGTCTTAAGGATAAATGTGTGTGTTAAAAACCCCAAGAACGTATATGTTGTATAAATAAAATATTAAAATAATGACGATAAGCTATACAAATCTGTGATCCCATCAATTACTTTAATATTCTCACAAGTGCATGTCTGGTCGTGACACGCTGTCGTTCTAGGAATATGAAACTGGTTTAGAATTCAAAACTAGACCAATAAATCTTTCTCACGTTTCCTAGCCATTCCATCGCAGAATCATCAATTGGACACATTAGAAAGATTCTCTTTCTTCACGTCATCATGTCACCAACAAAAGGGACGCACACAAGACGTAATCTGATCATAAGCTTGTAAAGATCCAACTTGTCGTGAGCTATCATTTCCTGACCGTCATAAATGTCACATACCCAAGATCTTATTCGCAGGATCACTGAGAGGATCAGACAACTCATTGAAAAGGAAAGAAATCAAAAGTAACCGACATACATTAACAAATCTTGTTTTAGGATAATGTAATATTTTTTCATTTCGGTAAATTCTTAGAAGGGTCTCTAAGATACATAGATAGATACAATAATTCATAGTTTTAAATATCAGATGTTAAAATACTTATAAATCATTCATTTGCTCCAGTCACACTAAAATTCGACCGCTGGCTTATAGTGAACTGGTGAATGTTGATAAAGTTCACTGCATTATCTGCATAAGCGAGCGAAAGGACGGCGAGAGGTACTACTACTGTATAATATTTTAAACATGCAAAGAAATATCTGTAAGTTAACAACCAACTCCCAGCTTAGGCTGACCAGGCCAATTCTTATTTTCTTTATTAATATTAATCATTTATCAAGGTTTATCATTTTCTAGTATTAATCATTTTTTATTATTATTATTAATTAATAATATTACACTTTTCACTCTTGTATGGTCCACCCTAATGGGCCCGAGAGCTTAGACAGCACATTGCACTGTTATGGGTTGTGGCTTTGTCTCATTGGCCGACAGCGATCGTATGACTTCTGCAAAATGTGCAAGGCCAGCGGTCGTCTGCCACGGGCATCCGGCCAGGCATTAACTTTTGTCAATTCTTAAGTTCAATTTTAATTTGGATTTTAAATAAAGAGCACCATCTCGAATACAAAACTCCGGCTTTATCCGTTACATTTATTCCATTTATTGAATTTGGTTATCGTGCCTTAAGGGCCGTAACAACGGAGAAGAGTATCTCCCATCGTAAACTTGGAAAAAAGAGGAGAATCGCCCGACTCTAACTTTGGTAGTTACCACGTCCCAACCCTTTGGGATCTACAGCGACGAGGGCCACCAGCGGCAGCAACCTACCGCCGACTACCTACCCCGCCACGGATATCTAAGCAGCCGGCTCTACCCCTGCCACGGAGGCACAGCCAGCCGGCCAAGCCAATTATTTAATTGACGCCCAACGGATTAATATTATTACTAAGATTCGATTCCACCCCTGAAGTTGTACATGTAAGTAGCAGAGCGCCGACAATAGCTAAGGTCTACACATACATAACACACAAATACCAGTGCATACAATTTCCTATGCCCAACAGAAGGAACTTTTACGTAAAGAAGTGACTCGATTTTTAAAAAAAAAAACATATAACTCAAGTTACGTACACTCGTACTGGCTATTTTTGTATGAATAAATTATTCAAATAATAAATTACAAGATACTTCCATACTCTGCGCGTTAATTTTGTTCGATCTGGATTTAAGTGCATTATAAATGATGGAAACCATACGTCTCAAATAACGCACACTGGTGCCAAGGCAATCAACATTTATATGAGTTAATTATGCAAAGGAATATTTTATTTCTTTGTTAAGGTTGGAAGTTTGAGTCGTTTTCCTCCTTGTGTTTTGCTACAATTTTATCCACTGTGCTTATATTGAATTTGGTACTAAAGTTATCCAGTGTGTCTGTGCTAATAATACACCCAGTCGAATTGACCTATATTTGTTGTCACCGTTCTGTATTTTAATTTTGTTTTTGGGACAAATTAATCCAATATTTTTGTGTTTAGGTGACGATCCATTATTTTTCGCTGAATTTTTCGGCCCTACATCACCAAAGTGGCCCGTCGAAACCATTTGTTTTGAGTCAAATACCTCGTATCTACCCCGCGCCAATGAGTTGGGAGTATAGAGAAGTAAAATAGGAAATTGATAGCGACAGGATTTCGCCCCGAAGTGAGAGATATAGATCAACCAGAAATGAACCCAGAAATGATCCAAGCGCTTGTCGCAAATGCGGTCAGCGCCGATCTTAACGAACAGGAAGAGCGTTTTGGAGTCGATTTCGCCACAGAATTAGAAGCGGTTAGAAAACAGATTAGCGCGCTGTCAGTGCAAGCGCCGCAGGTGGAGGTCAAAACGTCCCTAAGAGTGCTACGGCAAAATTTGGAATTGGTTCGGCAAGGAGACTCCGACCTTATGGCATACTATGACGAGGTCGAGAAGAAACTCACGCTTGTCACATAACACGGACACAGCAACCATCCTAAATAAGGAGGTTAGGGATGACGACCTTCATGCATTCATTGCAGGGCTTAAAAGACCACTCAAGTCACTCGTGCTGCCAGCACAACCCAAAGACCTTCCGTCTGCACTAGCGTTGGCGCGAGAGGCCGAGAACAGCATTGAAATAAGTGCGTTCGCGGCATCCTACGCGAAAGCTATAGAAGACGAGTCCCATTTCAATGAGGGCAATAGGCGCAATAATAACTGCGACTTCATATGTGAGGATTATTCTCATTTCTACTGAGCTTAACTGTGGCTTTGATGGCTTGTAATTCTAGACTTACCCAACCACCTTACGTCGTTGCTCAAGTGCAACAGATCTAAATCTGGAACAGTATCTTCAATTAAATTAGATGCCATTAACTGATGGAAAGTTTCTGTCAAGTCTGAAATGCCTGTGGAAGTCGCATCTATAGCGATATTCTGATTGTCACTATAATTAATAAAGTAAGATCTCTGTCAAAGTTTGGAATATTTTCATCTCTACCTACGGTGAGATTAGACATATGGCCAAGATGAACTGCATTTAAAACGACTCCTTTTCCTCCATTTGTTGCGGTTACTGTATTAAGAACATCGCTACCGATCACACCTTCATAAATGGTATCCTTGTCATGCACTACATGAAAGCATATGTCAACGTCAGTGTTATCAACTACGTCGCAACTGTGAATGAGCCCAGAGTGTATTTCTTCTTGCCACCTATTTCAACTAGCTCCTTGATATCAGATGTGTGAATATCAGGGTGAATGCGAGTGTAGGCTGTCTCGCAAATGGTGCAAATGTCGCTGCCAGAGTCTGGTCGTTACTAATGTTAATGGTCTTAAACGCTCTGTTGAAAGTTGCTTGCGAGCTTCCTTACTACCGCATTTGCCTTGTGACCAAACTGAAACATTTGATGCCTACTTCCTTACAATCCTTGATTGCTACCACCACACTTGAAGCAACGTCTGCCACATTGGTTAGTTTTGACTAAAGAACTGTCAAACCTCGGCTTTGGTTTAAAATCCTGCCTCGCACCAGTGTTCTCGTAAGCCTTAAGTTTCTTCCGAAACTTCTTAAGATTGGACGCCAGGTACAAACAACTTTTGTTTTGTTTTGAATATGGTATACCCTCCGCTATGTATTCAATAATACTTTCTTCGTCCAACTTTGACTGATTTGCCAATGCGGTCATGCTGTAGAAGTATTCTATTAGACTCTCTTTCTGGGTTTTCTTCCTATTTTTGAGCATCTTGTGTACGTGTTTTGCTGTAAGCTTTCTTTCAAATTCATTTTTTAAAGCTTCTTTCAATGCTTTCCCATCATTTATTCCTGGTTGGCTGCCCACGAATAATTTTGCTGCTCCCTTTACAAACTGTCTGTCGTAAATGAATTTTTGACCACCCAACTGTAATAGAATTAAGCTCAAAATCTGCAAGCCACTCATCAATACCTGGAGAACCATTGCCAGTGAATGGAGAAAGAAAATCTCGCAGTGTGAAAGCCATGGCCAAGGGTTAAGGACTAGAAATATCTGACTCCACGACGTTAATTTCCTCCTACACTGACTCCTCTAAACTTTCTGTGTTTTCCTCTTGGTCGATATTTTCTCCCTCAAAATAGGAGATGAGTCTTTCCCGTATATTGCTTTGACGCCTGGACGTGGTAATCTTAATTGATTTAATTTATCTTTAAGCTCTGCAACAGATAATCGTGTGATCTCTTTAAAATTCATGTTTTCTAAACTTACATGACTTAATTTACTTTTCTCTCAAATTAATACAAAAGAACAATTTAAATGGGAATAAAATATTGTTTATGTTGCATAAAATTGTTTTGTTAAACTTAAAATTCGTGTCATCAATTAAGTATATGGATTTATATGGATATGCTTTTATGGTTTTATACTTGTGAACCGCCTGCTGACTCTCGTCTTTTGTTGCTCATCTCTGATATTTACCACTGCTCTCACATTTGTCTCTGGTAAATCGTTGAACTAAAAGCTGCAAGCGTTGTTTGCTCTGATGACTGCGTTTCGAACTGCTTTTCGAGATGCTTTTCAACTTAGTCTTCACTTGCGCCTTCAATATCGCCTTCAATCACGTCACTTTGTCGCCTCGTCTCAATCACCCTATCTGGATCTCTGCTTCAGCGTCGTAATCCCCTCCAGATTTCACGCTTCCATGTTCTCCTCCCGGTCAAGTCGTCGCTTAAGCCATTTGTTGCTCTCTGCGACAAAGGATTGTATAAAAGCCTTTCGTCGTCTTCTGCTAGGAATTTACTTGTCGTCACAGAACTAATTTTGCACTTAGATTGGCAAACTGCGCATTAAATTTTGTATTTGTAGTTTTAGAATTTCACAATTCTCACTCTTCTGGAAGGTTTTTTGGTGTCTTTTTATACCCTTGCAGAAGGTATAATGAGCCGTTACCGACCCCATAAAGTATATATATTCTTGATCAGTGTCACTAGCCATGTCCGTCCGTCTGGCCGTCCGTCTGGCCGTCCGTCTGTCCGTCCGTCTGTCCGTCCGTTTCTACTGGAACTAGTCTCTCAGTTTTAAAGCTATCGGGTTGAAACTTTCCCAAAAGTCTTCTTTCTATTGCAAATAGTATATAAGTCAGAAGCAGTCGGATCGGACAACTTATCTTAAAGCGCAGTGTTTTTATCAGTGTTTTTAAACATATATAGATGCCATAGGAACGATCGAAAAATTATTGGGAAATTTTTATCTGCGCTTGGAAATAACATTTTTTTTTTGGTTTAAAATTTCGATTACATTTTATCAAAAACGGGCGACTATATCATATAGCTGCCATAAAAACTATCGAAAAATTAGTCGAAAATTATGAACAAATTTTATCTTCGGTGTCTTTTAACATATAACCTTCTAAGCTTGGAAATTATATTTTAAAATTAGTTCTGAATTTTGAATTAAATTTAGCTGTCGTAGATACGATCGAAAAACAGGTGGGAAAATAACATGAAACAAATTAAAGCTTTGCTGCTTTTTTACATATAACCTTCAAAGCATAGATATACATTTTTTTATTAGTTCTGAATATCGAATTAAATTTTATCAAAATCGGACGATTATATCATATAGCTACAAATTTAGTCGGAAAATATGAAAAAATTATATCTTTGGTGTTTTTAACATATAACCTTCTAAGCTTGGAAATAACATTTTTAAATCAGTTCTGATTTTCGAAATAAATTTGATCAAAATCGGACGATTATATCATATAGCTGTCATAGGAACAATCAAAAAATTGGTGGAAAAAAATAATAACAAAAATTATAGCCCCAAGCTTTTTTTATATCTTATATATTATCTTAGGCCAGCAACAATCCTTAAAAATTTCACATGGTGTTATTAAAGTTGACTATTTCTTGTAACTGCAAGGGTATACAAACTTCGGCTTGCCGAAGCTAACTTCCTTTCTTGTTATGGTAATCAATTCAGTTTTCTAACTTTCTAGTCTCTCCGTTTAGCTTTGATTATGAAACTGCGATCGATGGATTTTTAGCACAAAAACGGTTGTTTGGCCGCGTATCACACTCAATTGGTACGTTGGTCGATTGTTCTCGGTCGAGCCCCAAAAATTGTAGAGAAAGGTTTCCATTGACTGCCGTAGATTTATCAAATAATTATAAACGGTTTATTCTCCGATGAATACAGATTTTTGATACAGTTTAATTTAATTCAGTCAATATATTTGAGACAAACACGATCTTCCACTGCCTATGCTCAATCTCTACTCCTCGTATTCGTTACGCTTCTCAACACTCAAGAAGCAACGTTATAGTAGAGAACAGCTGATCTGTTAAAAAATAATTCTGCCAGTCCTACATATATATACTTTATTATGCTTTCTTTAACCTTTTAGATACATTCTGACGAATATAGTACTCCTTACTCTTCGAATAACGGATATAATTATACCGAATGCAAATCAAGATGAATTTCTGAGTTTTTATTAAAAAAAAAACTAAGTAACAGGGGACCTTAACATTTAGGTTTCCTCTTCTCTTTTTGAGAAAGAGAAACATGGTCGGGTGGGTTAAGAAAACTTGTGGCCGCTAACATCAACGCTAGTTCTACAAAATACTTTGAAGATCGTTACAATTAACTTATTACTTGGATTTGACCTTGGCATTTCACCTTAGATAAGGTTTTGTTGTTTTGAGGGACTATATATAATAAAATTCGTAGTGTCGAGTTTAGGCATCGGCAAAAACCTACCCCACCCGGAATGAGCTACCGTTTTAAGGGTCCCGCCACTGCTGATTGTCCCTACATTAATAATCCGTTGTCTTGCAACACCACTACTTAACACGCAACATGTAATAGTATTGATCACCTAAGCCTTTTTCTCAATTTAAGCAATTAAGTTCGATAGGTGTTGCTGTATACGTGAGTACGTACGTCTTAAGGATAAATGTGTGTGTTAAAAACCCCAAGAACGTATATGTTGTATAAATAAAATATTAAAATAATGACGATAAGCTATACAAATCTGTGATCCCATCAATTACTTTAATATTCTCACAAGTGCATGTCTGGTCGTGACACGCTGTCGTTCTAGGAATATAAAACTGGTTTAGAATTCAAAACTAGACCAATAAGTCTTTCTCACGTTTCCTAGCCATTCCATCCCAGAATCATCAACTGGAAACATAAGAAAGATTCTCTTTCTTCACGTCATCATGTCACCAACAAAAGGGACGCACACAAGACGTAATCTGATCATAAGCTTGTAAAGATCCAACTTGTCGTGAGCTATCATTTCCTGACCATCATAAAAGTCACATACCCAAGATCCTATTCGCAGGATCACTGAGAGGATCAGACAACTCATTGAAAAGGAAAGAAATCAAAAGTAACCGACATACATTAACAAATCTTTTTCTAGGATAATATAATATTTTTTCATTTCGGTAAATTCTTAGAAGGGTCTCTAAGATACATAGATAGATACAATAATTCATAGTTTTAAATATCAGATGTTAAAATACTTATAAATCATTCATTTGCTCCAGTCACACTAAAATTCGACCGCTGGCTTATAGTGAACTGGTGAATGTTGATAAAGTTCACTGCATTATCTGCATAAGCGAGCGAAAGGACGGCGAGAGGTACTACTACTGTATAATATTTTAAACATGCAAAGAAATATCTGTAAGTTAACAACCAACTCCCAGCTTAGGCTGAGCAGGCCAATTCTTATTTTCTTTATTAATATTAATCATTTATCAATGTTTATCATTTTCTAGTATTAATCATTTTTTATTATTATTATTAATTAATAATATTACACTTTTCACTCTTGTATGGTCCACCCTAATGGGCCCGAGAGCTTACACAGCACATTGCACTGTTATGGGTTGTGGCTTTGTCTCATTGGCCGACAGCGATCGTATGACTTCTGCAAAATGTGCAAGGCCAGCGGTCGTCTGCCACGGGCATCCGGCCAGGCATTAACTTTTGTCAATTCTTAAGTTCAATTTTAATTTGGATTTTAAATAAAGAGCACTACTCGAATACAAAACTCCGGTTTTATCCATAACATTTATTCCATTTATTGAATTTGGTTATCGTGTATGGGAGTATCTCCCATCGTAAACTTGGAAAAAAGAGGAGAATCGCCCGACTCTAACTTTGGTAGTTACCACGTCCCAACCCTTTGGGATCTACAACGACGAGGGCCACCAGCGGCAGCAACCTACCGCCGACCCCCCGCCACGGATATCTAAGCAGCCGGCTCTACCCCTGCCACGGAGGCACAGCCAGCCGGCCAAGCCAATTATTTAATTGACGCCCACCGGATTAATATTATTACTAAGATTCGATTCCACCCCTGAAGTTGTACATGTAAGTAGCAGAGCGCCGACAATAGCTAAGGTCTACACATACATAACACACAAATACCAGTGCATACAATTTCCTATGCCCAACAGAAGGAACTTTTACGTAAAGAAGTGACTCGATTTTTAAAAAAAAAAAACATATAACTCAAGTTACGTACACTCGTACTGGCTATTTTTGTATGAATAAATTATTCAAATAATAAATTACAAGATACTTCCATGCTCTGCGCGTTAATTTTGTTCGATCTGGATTTAAGTGCATTATAAATGATGGAAACCATACGTCTCAAATAACGCACACTGGTGCCAAGGCAATCAACATTTATATGAGTTAATTATGCAAAGGAATATTTTATTTCTTTGTTAAGGTTGGTCTCTATACGCATGCAAAAGTTCCAGTCGTTTTCCTCCTTGTGTTTTGCTACAATTTTTTCCACTGTGCTTATATTGAATTTGGTACTAAAGTTATCCAGTGTGTCTGTGCTAATAATACACCCAGTCGAATTGACCTATATTTGTTGTCACCGTTCTGTATTTTAATTTTGTTTTTGGGACAAATTAATCCAATATTTTTGTGTTTAGGTGACGATCCATTATTTTTCGCTGAATTTTTCGGCCCTACATCACCAAAGTGGCCCGTCGAAACCATTTGTTTTGAGTCAAATACCTCGTATCTACCCCGCGCCAATGAGTTGGGTGTATAGAGAAGTAAAACAGGAAATTGATAGCGACAGGATTTCGCCCCGAAGTGAGAGATATAGATCAACCAGAAATGAACCCAGAAATGATCCAAGCGCTTGTCGCAAATGCGGTCAGCGCCGATCTTAACGAACAGGAAGAGCGTTTTGGAGTCGATTTCGCCACAGAATTAGAAGCGGTTAGAAAACAGATTAGCGCGCTGTCAGTGCAAGCGCCGCAGGTGGAGGTCAAAACGTCCCTAAGAGTGCTACGGCAAAATTTGGAATTGGTTCGGCAAGGAGACTCCGACCTTATGGCATACTATGACGAGTTCGAGAAGAAACTCACGCTTGTCACATAACACGGACACAGCAACCATCCTAAATAGGGAGGTTAGAGATGACGACCTTCATGCATTCATTGCAGGGCTTAAAAGTCCACTCAAGTCACTCGTGCTGCCAGCACAACCCAAAGACCTTCCGTCTGCACTAGCGTTGGCGCGAGAGGCCGAGAACAGCATTGAAAGAAGTGCGTTCGCGGCATCCTACGCGAAAGCTATAGAAGACAAGTCCCATTTCAATGAGGGCAATAGGCGCAATAATAAGGGTCAGGGAAACCAATGGAGAGGTGAGGATAAAATTCCACACTTCGTTCCTAAGCAAAACCAAAGTAAAGTTGGGGAAAGCCTCAAAGTAACAACAATTACAAAAGGCATAACTCGTCCCAGCGTCAATCGGGCCAAAGACGCCAACGCGTCAACAACATAGCCCAACCCCAACAGGAGGTAACAGATTATGCCACCACAGCTGAGGCTGAGGTTGCCACCATTGAGGAAGATAGCGACTCCGCCGAGCTTAACGACCTCCTCCATTTTTTAGGGAGCGTTCCCGACTGCCGTTCGTTGAGCGAAAGTTGGCTGGCAAATCAATAAAAATTCTCATCGACACCGGGGCGGCAAAAAATTACGTGAAGCCCGTAAAGGAGCTAAGAAACGTAATGCCGATCGAAACCCCTTTCACTGTGAGCTTTATTCACGGCTCCAGTGATGTCAAAAACAAGTGCATAATGCGCATTTGTGGACTAGACGTCCCATTTTTCCTCTTGGATACATTGAGCACGTTCGATGCTATAATAGGCTTCGATTCGCTAACGCAAGCAAGAGTAGCATTGGACCTAGGCAACAGCGTAATAAATTAAGCAAACGTCACTGAAAAGTTCAAATTTTTGACTGTCAAAATGTCAACTTCACAAAAATCGATGACTGAAATGAATGAATGAAATCAAAGAGCTTCTGCAAAATGGCATAATTAGGCCGTCCAGATCCCCATAAAATAGCCCTGCAGGGGTGGTTGACAAAAAAGAAACTGATGATTATGGCAGTAAGAAGAAGCGATTAGTAATCGACTTCAGGAAGCTGAACGAGCGAACAGTCGCCGATCGCTACCCCATGCAAAGCATACCTATGATTCTAGCGAACTTGGGAAAAGATAACTTCTTTACCACCCTAGACCTGAAGTCAGGGTACCACCAAATTTACCTGGCTGAAAAGGACCGAGAGAAGACCTCGTTCTCAGTTAATGGAGGGAAGTATTCTGACGACTACCCTTTGGCCTAAAAAACGACAAATTTTCCAAAGAGCCATCGACGATGTGCTGCGGGAAGAAATCGGCAAAATTGACGTTCACGACGTTATCATCTTTTCCGAAAATGAAACGGAACATGTCAAGCATATTGACACGGTGCTTAAGCGCCTACTCGATGCCAACATGTGGGTGGCACGGGAAAAAACAAAGTTCTTTGAAGAAAGCGTTGAGTTCCTAGGGTTCATTGTCACCAGAGGAGGAACAAAAACAGACCCAGAAAAGGTTAGGGCAATAAAAGAGTTCTCGGAAACAAAAAATCTGTTTAGCCTCTGGTCCTTCCTAGGCCTGGCGAGCCATTACAGAAGCTTTGTAAAAAACTTTGCATCTATTGCTAGACATCTGACCGCCATCATCAAAGGGGAAAACGGGACGGTCAGCAAGAATATGTCGAAGAAAGTAGCTGTCAGGTTTAATGAAACCCAACGAAATGCATTCGATCACCTTCGTAACATTTTTGCATCCGAAAATAACATATTGACATACCCTGATTTTAAATCACCGTTTGACCTAACCACTGACGCCTCAGCAAGTGGAATAGGCGCGGTACTATCCCAGAATAAAATACCTATTACCATGATTTTATGCACGCTAAAAGACTGCGAGCTGAACTACGCCACTAATGAAAGATAATTATTGGCGATAGTCTGGGCAATAGGCAAACTCCAAAATTACCTGTACGGCAACAAGATGAGGTACGGATCTTCACAGACCACCAACCTCTCACATATGCGGTATCCGACAAAAACACCAACGCTAAGATCAAGCGATGGAAAGCATTCATTGATGAAAAGAACGGGAAAGTGTTTTACGCACCCAAAAAACAAAGCCTGAATAACTTAGAGGCTGAGGCCCAGTCTGACGCGGCCACGGTGCATAGTGAGCTTCCGCTCTCATACACCATAGAGACCACAGACAAACATCTTAACTGCTTTAGAAACCAAATTATTTTGGAAGAAGCGGGCCAACCCCTTCGGCGAGATTTCATAGTCTTCGGAAATAGAACTCCCATATCATCAATTTTAATAACAAGGACTTGTTTATTGAATCCGTTAAAGAGATCATCAACGCCAACGTTGTGAACGCGATTCATTGTGTTGGCTCGCATCCAGCATGCCTTGAGGCAGGAATTTCCTTCGACCAAGTTCTGGCATTGTAAAACCTTCGTCAATGACATAACCAACGCTAATGAACAGTTGGAAATCACATTCCCACCAGTAGTGCATGAATGTTTTTATTAACTGCCGCGAAATCATTATTAAGATTCTGAGCAGTCAGAGTCTTAATTCTGTAAATAAATTCCTCTACCAGTAAGACTGCAGCCAACTCATTGAAATGAATTCCCCACTTCTGCATAGTATCAATCTTTGTCGGAATATTTGAATTTGCATTAGCCTGGAAATATCGTTGATCTCCTGCTTGACTGTCCTGTCGTTAATTATTTGGTGATAACGGCTCAGTACTAATTTGACTCGTTTGGTTGGCCTCTACTTGGAATACATGGCTGCTGAATATTCTGGTAAACAGGTAGATTCTGAAACTGCAAGGCTCAATTCGGTCAAAGTTTAACGTGTTGGGACTCGTTGGATTAGTATCTCTTGATGGCTGCACCTGTGTGTTCCCTTTTCTGGTTCTCTCTGAAGGTTTGCCTCTTGCACCTCCCCTTGGTAATTTATCTGCCCTATTAGTGTGATGACAGATATCTGATGTCGGTAGGTTTTCCATGCTCAAATTGGACGGAGCTGGATTTGAATTGGCTATTGTTTCTCGATTCTGATCTCTCTAAGCCGATCTAGTATTTACTCTTCCAGGCTCTTGAACTGTAGCTTTTAGAATTGTTGAGCAATTTCCAACTACCACTACTTTTAAATCTCTTGTGTGAACTACGACAAAGCAAGCTGGATAATCCGCATGTGATTGTAATCGGTTCTCAATGCATGTCTTGTGGTATACATGTTTACATAGTGCAATTGAACAAGGCAAATATTACCGTCCTCATTAGAGGGACGATCTTCAAAACTGTGTGATGTAAAACCATTTTAATTTTAATATAGAGATATTTGTGGGGCAAAACCAAAATTTAAGGGGATTTTTCTTTACCCTAACATTTTCTTTGAAGTTGAGAATATATTTTAGGCTATTGGAATTAAGGTTGAGATTGATGTTAATAAATTACCTTTTTTTGCTAATATGATGCATAATTCCAGTTAAATACATCTTAGAAATTTCCTATTATTGATTAACAACTTCAATAAGATAATGACATGTAAATTGTAGGAAAGATTAAAAACACAGACGTCAGCCGTATACCAATATTGAGGTCGACTAGATTCCAATCCTTAAACCTTCGAATTTCATAAAACGTATACGAACTTCGCCTATATCTTGTAATTCTCACGTAAATAAACCTTTCTATACCCGAATACAAAAGAGTTTTTTTCCATTCATCAAAGCTGCAGCTTAGCTTTTATGGTGTCGACTTTTCTAAGAAAAAATTGTCGATGAGTTCCTTACAGCAACTTAAAAAGGCACCCAGCCGACCATGTTTCTCTCTCAAATAAAAAGATTAAGTTATTAAGTTTATACCTCCATGTCTAAAAAAAACTTTAAAATTCATCCTGATGTGCATTCGGTATAATTATAATATAAATCATAAAAATCAGTGTGTGATATTAATGCCGATGCTGTTTCCAATAATTTCTCACAATTACATAAGTCTTAGAATTCTTTTAAATTGGAAAGTTGGTATAATATTTGTTTAAGTATTTCTATTCAAATTAATTTTACTTTTTTTTGCGTTTATATTACAATAATAATCAATTTCATTCGCAAAACAATACCAGCTGAAACAAATTAGGGTTAGCACAGAAATAACGCTGAATAACAATTTGCAAAATCAATAGTCGAATAGAATAGCTTTAAAGGTGGTTAGGCAATCATCTAAGGCAAGATGGCGATCGAAGATTACCTTTACATGTCTCATATTTCTTTCTGTATCGTTTCGAAAAAGTCACAACGAATATGGTTGCTATGGTTTTTTACTTTTTATGCTGACTGTATCTATTTGTAGAAAGATGACTGATTATTGGCTAATTTCTAAAAAAATATAAATTTCCTTTCCGCCAATGCTAAATGTTTCTAATTTATTTTTCAAATTTTAAATTGACAATATTCTATTAAATGTGGAACCGGTAAAAATAAATTTCCCCGATTCTTTGAAACGGTGTGCAAATTTTTGTGTGTGTTCATGTACTGACGGTTAAGAGTGCGTGTCATAAGGCTCATGGTCTCCATAAGAATTTTATAAAAGTAACATTATTTACGGGTTGCGCGAAGGTGAGAACGGTGGCAGCTCTCAAAACTCAAAACAGCTCTAGGACGCTGATGCACTATGGTCAGTACAAACAAGTGGCCCGTACGATACCAAGCAATGCTTGTTACGCGCGAAGCCCTTTACCGATTTGGGCAAGTAAGCGAAATTGCGGCCTAAAAAGAGACGACATAACAACAGACAGTTTAAAATATAAGCTCATATAGAATGGTTAGCAACATAGAAAATTACAAATTATTGGAACATAGAAATACACAAGTTACAAACAGCAAGACTGGCACAGAGCAATTTAACCGTCACAAAGAACTCGAGAAGGATCACAAAGGGCATAATTGGATCTACAATTTAGCAGGGACAACAGACGAAACCCAAAAACTGTTCTACAGGCTACATTCTAGTTGAGGGAACTAAGAAGGAAGGGAGAGTCAACATCACCATTAATTAATTTATGTAAAAACATAACTCCATGAAATTTTCTACGATGGTTCAGGGAAACTAACTTCCTATGTACCAGTTTAAACCTCTCAAAGCAAATAAAAGGAATCTGCATCAGAACCTATACATCAAATATCGCACACAGATAAACACAACAATGAAATATCGGAACAACTTAATAAAAGCATAAAAAAATTCAAAAACGCTCAATCACCACTTTAAATTTACCAATGTGAAATATTAAAAAGACATTGGACCCAGTGTGGAGAGTTTCGGCGGGCCGAGCGAAGAATGGAAAAAACGGTTCCCGGAGGTCCTATATAAACCCGCAGGGCGCTGGCAGCGGGATCAGTGGATCGGGTTCAGTCGGTCACGAGCAGTCGATCAGAGTCCAGCCATCAGGAGCAGACATCAAGTGAGCACTCGACAAACCAAGTCAAAACAAAGGAGCCTACAAGGACGTTCGGGATTGGGACTATAAGAAATCTCCGATCTGTTTATTCAACGAATTCCTGGCGTTACGCCTGTCAAGGTTTGAGCAGTGAAGGCCGGCGACAAGAAATCGTGAGCTCGGGGGAAGGCCTGCCTAAACCCAGTGTACCTCACCCTCGTGCGTCAAGTGGAATTGAGCAAGTTCTGGCGCGATCAGCCAGAAGGGAGAGCGGTCAATCCTTACGGCCTCGAGTGGAATTTTCCAGGAGAGCCTACGGTTCCATCTCGTGAAGACCCGGAGCGGTCGGAGCGGAGTGACCGAACCCAGAGTGTAACGAGCCAGAAGTGAGAGAAGTCCCGGATCGGCGTATGCGCAAGAACCCGAGTACCAGAAGCCGCGCTACGTACAGTCACGCAGTCTGGAGCAGTTCACAGGACACGACCATCAGCAAGCAAGACACCACACCGCAACAGCCACGCAAGGCAGATCGAGACCCGCAGGAACGGCACGAACAGTGCGCGAAATGGTTAGGCTAAAGTTCGTTTACACAGCTTTATGGCGTTTGCCTTGACTGTCCGCGCGATCTGAGCGGAAACCCCAGTGGGACCATCCGGGACGATAAGCGCTCTCCAGCATCATTATGTTGTTCCTGGAGAGCGCGTCAAGCGTTGCTCAGCAGTCGCCGAGTCAACGCTTCAGGGATAAGCAGCGAGCAAGAATCTTCAGGGAGCTATAGGACGGGAAAACCGAGTCAACGAGGCGAGAGGACATCGAGACAACCAGAAGACACCAAGGGCCACAAGTGGCTATATCGTGGAGAACCGAATTACCCAGCAATTAGCCCACTCCGAACCCGTGAACTCTGTGTCTTCTCACAGTTCTCTTGAACTGCTGGGCGGTCACGTTTATACAAATTTGACAAACAGACAAAATCTACTGAGCTAGCCGCACGAATATCGTACCGAGTAGAGCGTACAAAATCATTTCGTTACAATATATATAACAATTAATAGAGACAGGATCAGTTAGTTTGTAGAAGAATTTATAAGACGATCTGCAAACATGTTAAATAAGCTGAAATTGGAGAAATACCCAGCAGATAGAACATTTAAACTGCGTCATTTAATAAACCAATTAAGAATTGTATTGAAAGTAAACGTCCCGATAGGATATATAATGCATTATCATAAAAGTTATTTACACTGTCAAAATTTTTAAAGAAACTGCAATGAGACTAGATTTTTGGTTTCTAATTTAAAAAAAAATCTTGTTCCGAATATTCCTTTGGGAGATATAGGATATTGTGGTCTTTTTCCGATTACTCCTTTAGGAGATATAAGATATAGTAGTTCTGGAAAGAAGACTTTTGGGAAACTCTCAGCCAGATAGCTTTTAAACTGAGAGAATTGTTTGGTAGGACGGACCGACGGACCTGGCTATATATATATATATATATATATATATTTTATTAAAATTAATATATATATATATATATATACTTTATGTGGTCGGAAACGTCTCCTTCATCGCATTGCAAACTTTTGACTGAAATTCTAATACTTTATTTAAGAGTATAAAAAAAGACATCGAGAAAGTGACAGCACTCAGAATGGAATAGACGCACATTTTTATAAAACAGCCCCGGAACCAGAAAGTACGGACAATCATATGGCAGATTATCGATTGGAAAATTTTCTTAAGAGAACTTTAAGGAAAGCTACGAAAAGCTAAAAGTGCATCTAATAAACGGATTATTTGCATTAAATAAAAGCGTAACAATGGAACCAAGTAAAGTTTGTCAAGTAGACAAAAATGTGATATTTATTGAATTCAGATTAATTTGAGATTTTAATAGAAGGAGGATTTTAAATGGATGCAAAAATAAAATAAATTTTAGAGGCGGTAGAGGTAATGCTAGATAAAGATGTTTTGACCTAATGTATGTTGCTAACAAAAAGAATTGGACTGCTGTAAGATACCTTAATCCATTATCACCAAACAAAAATATTAATGAGGATAAGCCCCAATAAATTTCCATAATCCACCCTCTTAAGAGGCTCAATCATTACGTTTTGCTATAAATAATGAATAAGGAGAATGTAATGAATAGATAGAATAATAAAATGAAGAAGAATAAGAAAGGAAGTTACCTTCGGCAAGTCGAAGTTTGTATACCCTTGCAGTTATAAAAAATAATCTATAGTTTTATTAATTTGAATTCAAAATTCTTAAAAATATAAAAATTTATATTCCTAATCTTATAAGATAATATGTCAAAAAGCCCCAAAGCTATAATTTGTTTCACCAATTATCTAATCGTTCCTATGACAACTATATGATATAGACGTCCGATTTTAATAAAATGTAATTCGAAATTCAGAACTAATTAAAAAATGTTATTTTTAAGCTTATAAGGTTATATGTTAAAAAACACAAAAGGTATAATTTTTAATTTAATTCGAAATTCAAAACCAAAGAAAAAATATTATTTCCAATCGTAGGAGGTTAAAGGTTAAAAAAAACACCGAAGCTATAATTTTTCAATATTTTTTTTTTCCGATTGTTCCTATGGGAGCTATATGATATAGTGGTCCGATTTTGATAAAATTTAATTCGAAATTCAGAACTAATTTAAAAATGTTATATCCAAGCTTAAAAAGATATATGTTAAAAAACACGAAAGATATAATTTTTTTTAAATTTTGCCCCGATAGTTCCTATGGGAGCTATAATATATAGTTCTCCCTCTGCAAGGGTGTAATAAGGAAGTTTGAAAAAAGTTTTATTCGATAGTTATAGATATTTAGTAGAAACATAGCGTAAATTTGACTTTTACAAATACTATAAAGAATTCAATTAAAACTAAACACGAGTAAGAGTTATATTAATATATTAAAAAAACCTAAGTGAAAGAACAATTTATATGTATAATACCAAGTGTTTGCTAACAAAGCAGGATGGAATACATTACTTAGCCGTCATCTGTATTTTTAATTGTACAAAGTTGTTTAGAGCTGTCCTGATCTAGTATTTTAATGAATATAGTATTTTTTATTAGGTATGTTTTTAAGTATGAACGTTGCTTGCCGACCTGATGACAATAAATTATTAGCGATGTGTTATGCCCCTGCTCGCAGCTTTCGAAGAAAGGTATCGTAACAAACATAGAACTAAAAAACATATAATTATGATATATAGAGACCAAACATCACGCGAGTTGAAGCTCTGCAGGCTCTTAATAAATATGTAGAGTTGCAAGATGGTTTGTATTGATCACATGTATCCGCCTTGGTAATGGCAATGGTTTCACGTTGAAGGTCTTAGATTCCTCTCTTTACCATTAGAACATTTCGGTTCAGTCCTGCGGGACCACTCTCTCCACATACTTTGTGTATCTGCTGATATGGTTAGGCCAAAGAGCTAGTGAGATGGTTTGGAGAACGCCGAGCTGAAGGCTACCGAACGTGTCGCAGGCTGCGGATAGCTAGCGCCCTGGTAAGCGTCACGCTTGTGCTGCCGCCTCCGACAAATAGCTCACGCTCACCCCCTCCCCATAAGGAATACCTACCTCTTCGCTATCCACGAACTGTACCGAGATTCAATCTGGCTGGGAGCCCGAGTCAACAAAAATCTCAGTCTCGAACGGTGAGCTTAGGCAAGTGGCGACCGGTTGTTTTAAATCAGCCTTTCCCGTGTGCAGTGGATCTCTGCCTGGGTGGACCTGTCCCTTCTCTGCAGTTCATCAAAAGAGCCCGACGCTCATAAAAAGGTTTAAGTCGCAACCAGCGACGATTAAAAGATCATGCCAGAGGTCATAGCCTGGGCAAAGGTGGTTATCCCAGACTTCGACATCGCTCTGACTACAAGAAAAAGCAAAAAGCGAGACATGTCGGTGGAAGTGCTACAAGGCACATTGTCTAGCACATTGGTAAGAATCGGAAGATCATTGGCGTCATCGACCAGAGAAATGGAGGCGGTTGAATCCCTAAAAACTAGTGGGGTCTGGACGGCCCCTTGCCCTAGTGGCGTTGAAAGGGCTTGATGAAAACCCAGCTCCGCCCATCCTATTGCACAGATTCCAGGGTAACGTAAAGCTGATCGCCTGTGAGGACAAAAAAGCGGCAGGGCTTTACATGATTTCGACAAAAAGTTTAAAAGTTGTTAAGTTGGAGAAAACCGAGCGCGGCATAATGAACGTGTTATGATTAGAATCAGGAATGAACTTTGGGCTCTACAAGGAGCAACTCCGAATATATGATACACACAAAGTAGCGGCAGACAACTTGGCTGACTGTTCGTCTTATGAACCCCAGATTGAGGACGAAGTGGAAATTAAGCTAATATCTGATTTCCTGCCCAATCAGTTTGAAGCGTGAAAAGTGGGTTTCGCAGACTCATTCAATTAACTCTTTTAAACCCTCTGCCCCTTTCGGGTTATTCCCATCCCAACTACAACGGATCCTAAACACGTCCCTTCCTTGGCTGACAGTCATTTTTCATAGCTGTCTTGCAGCAAGGAAAGATTTAAGCCTTTCATAGTTATTAAGCAACCAATATATTCAGTCACATGACCATTACGATATCAGCTTACGATTCAGTTGCAATGCCGCATTCATCAACCGCCAACTCTTCAACTATTTTGGGAGATCGAGGATAACACTGACTATACACAACGAGATTCTTCGCACGAAATGGTGGAGCAGCGCTTTCTGACCAAACGTTTCCGAGAACCAAACGGCAAATAAATCTTTGAATTGCCTTTCAAATACGAATGTTAAGAGTTTGGAGACAGTAGAACGTCGCATACAGCGTGATATGGAGCTAGTCAAACAATGTTCAAAATTTACGAACGAATATCTAAGCCTAGATCTAATGCGCAAGCTGGGACGGAGAATAAGGTACATCAGCCAAAATGTTTTACACCCACCCACAAGTTTGTGTTTTCGGCGGTCATAATCAAAATGTTTCGCCAGAAATGGGTAGCGCACTAGCACCGAAACTTTCAACGGATTGTATAGAAAGAGGCTCCCAGTATTTCTCTTCAACAGTTACAACTCTGCACGTTGGGAGGTAGTTGGTTTTGGTGTTTACTCAATCCCTAAGAAATATTAACATCACACAACTTCTACGTTATGTTTCTCTTACAAAATGATTATAATTTTTAGTGCAATTGTTCACATACCTAAAGACTGCTCACTTGCAATACCTGTGACACCGCCAGAGGAGCGATCAGAGCTTATGTATAAATGTATATATATGTAAGCGCTGGCGAAGAGTCGCTATGGCAGAGTGCTCCCATGGGGACAGAGCCGTCGCGCTTGTCAGGTAAGCTGACTCTGCGCTGTCTAAGCCTATTGGAAAAAGAACTGCTTGGGACTTGTATTTTATAATACAGATTGTAGCCAAATGCTACAATGTGTTTGTAATGTACAAGACAGAGTTCAGTGTGAGGTCGATTTGTGAACATAATAAACTATCTCGGCGAAAAAAGTGCGCAATCGCAGTCCAATCTTGACCCTCCAAAGAGTTAATTAAACGAAATGGTTTTAGGATTGGCCAATGTTTCGAGTTCAGAGCTTTCTTTCAGCTGCTGTACTACGGCGGTTCAAATAATAATATCAATTTTATTAATTTTTAGTTCTGATTTTGGCTTTTGCAGATAATTGGCAGATTCGTATGTGGTACAATTGCACTGACTGCGGCGAGGAATATTCTTTGACCTTTTGGTTATAATGAAATTTTACTTCGATTTCTATGTTATCGTTGGCAACACGTTTTGGTATCGCTTGTACGTACTGCTTTTGAGCGAATATGCGCAGAATAGGCAAGAATATCTTAGATTATTACAAGTGGCATAATTATTCAATGTCATTCTGTTAAGATCTTAATCGTTAATCCAGTTGATGTCGTGTGTCTGAATTGCTGAATCGCATATACGGTCTCTTTACCGATAGCTAGCATTTTATAGAAATAATCCTGTGGTGTACTTTTTTATATTTATATATTTCGAGGTAAACGTCTGCAGAATTTCTAAAACGTGATTTAAACTCCGTCCATGTTTTAGAAGTTCTTTCGTCGAATCGACACAGTAGCGATCTACATCTAGCACTTTTTGCTGAGGAAATAGTTTCCGTAGTTGCGTAACCTTGCTCCAGATGAGCGTAGCGGATAAAGTATTCAAGTTTGGTATTCGTTTGCGGGTTAACGAAATTTTGTGTGTTCTGCGGAAAGACTAAATATTGCCGAGAGCAGAGCTATAGTTATGATCCGGTGACGTGGCCTCCTGACATAGCAACACATAATTTAATGTTTTAAAATACTTTATAGCGTGCCTTTGTCAAAGGAGCTCATTGTAGCACATTTTAAATTGTATGCCTTTTTCTACATGCCCTTCCGATTCTCACGTCCAATTCAATGCCTCAGTTTCCCTATCGTCGTCTTCAAAACTTTCCCAGGCTTTTTCATCACCATTGATCAAAAGGAAATTGTGCAACTTGCACGCCTATTAAATGTCTGTCCTTAGAAACAGCGGGTTTTGCTCATCTTCAATCTTTGAAAATAGAGGGTATGATCCCTACATACATTTTGGCTGGTTGTTCAACAAGAATATCTATAAAGCAGCCAGTACTGTCAAATATGCCTCTAAGAACTATAGAATGAGCTTGCTTTCTTGGACACCGTCTATAGCTCATATTACACCTGGAATTTCTACATATTTTTTCTCAAATATGCTAACTGTCTCTACTTGCGCCCCAGTTGAGGGTCACTTTGCATTTTGTGTATTTGCAGGAGTAGCAAAGTCACTCTGGACGGCAGTCCGCGTAGTGACGAATCGCACCGCACCGGGACGGTGTGCTGTATATAGACACAAAGAAATAAAAATCTACTGTAATCGTCCATTGATACGAATGATACATCAAACAAAAGGTACTTAAAAAAATTAAAGGATTGCATACCAAGACTTTGCTTTAGGAGAATAACCGGTGAAAGTGTAAAAGAGAAAATGTAGTAAATTTGATGAGTTAGGGCTATGGGGTTAAATACCACGAGTGCACAAAAATTAGAAAAATGTACTTAGTAGATCGCTTAATACATTTTCGTCACAAAACATGATATGAGAACATTTGTATGCTGAAGGCGAGATCGTCACTAGATTAGTACCTTGTTAAGAGGTGATCGGAACTCTTGGAATTGTCGAATTGCTTGGACGGCAGCCAAATCGTGAAAATAAGTTTTTTCTTTCCAAGTAAATGTGGAGAATAGATTCATTTACCTACGCCTTTAGGTAATACTAGAAACAAAATAAAGAAGAGTATATAACAGGTAGAAACAAGCGTTTCCGACCGCATAAATTATAAATATATTCTTGACCAGGATCACTTGACAAGTCGATCTCGCTATGCTCGTCTGTCTATCCGTCCGTTTGAATTCTGAGGCAAGGTGTTTTACAACGAAACATGCGCAGCGCATGTTTATTTCAGCAGAGTACCACGACCACTCTTACGCCTACAAACTGACCAAATTTGTGAAGGCCAAAGTTCTACCGCTAGAAAAAAAATGTAAGAGAAATGTATACCAACCTTATCAATATATCGATTGACTTTTCCCACGCGCCCTCTAACAAACGACGAAAACGCTTAAATCTGTTTTACAGATTTACATTGTTTTTTAATAATATTGGCCTTTGCCTACGTTATTCTTCTTATATTATTTTCGATATATAACTCATAGATATCACAAAAAGTTAATAGCAGAATAACGCCCCTTTAACTCGATGACTACAGGGTACACTAGAATCAATGGAATGAAGGTATGTAAAAGGTTTCGGCCTTATAGCGATCTTGATCATGATTACTAGCCGATCCGATCTAGCCATGTTTTTTTGTAAGTTCTTTCATATGGACTCTAAGATCATGGAACCTTTAAAGGCTAGAAAGTATAACGCAGATTCGTGAGGTTATGGGTCAGCACAGTTTCACTTTACCACACAAACGCCCACACGCACTCGCCATAAACTTTTTATAAATTTGAATTCTATTATCCGCCATGGGAACGATGGACAAGGGTATAAAATCTAATGCTTGCCGCTTTTCTTGTTTCAGTGTTAGATTATATGTTTTTTATTATATGGTGTGTTTAAAAAATAATAAATTAATCAACATTTTTATATTTTTAGATAAAGTTTCCTCAATTAAGAGACTCGGGAACCTACGAATGCCAAGTATCAACTTCACCGCCCGTGGGATATACTATGCTATTTTTGGTAGTCGGTGAGTTATCTTCCTCTTAATAGATACAGTACGATACTGCTGTATATCATCAAACAAAAACACCTCCTAACGAAGTAAGAGTTCGCGACAAAAAGTAGTTACACATTCGACTAAATAAAATCGACTCCTACTAAAATGTTCTCATTCTACCTACTTTAGCAAAATATTTATATATTATTGGAACGTGTCGAATACGAAAATATAATATTTTTATATATATACAAGAAGTGGAAATGAATGCGAAATAAACAATTACGATATACTTTAATTGAAAATATTTGCTTTACAAAGCCATAAAAGTACAAATGCTTTTATTTTGAGCTGAATGTTTTTAGTTTAAGTACGAAATGGTAACCCATAAAAATTATATGAGTTGATTTCGTTCTATTTTCCACTTTTTTATGGTCTTATTTTAAAAACCTATTTGGATCGATTGGTATACAAATAAAATTGTCTTCTTTTTTTCAGAATATTTCGGTTTCGGTACTTTAACCTATTTATACCCTTGCAGATGGTATAATAATTTCAGTCAGAAGTTTGCAACGCAGTGAGACGTTTCTGACCCCATAAAGTATATATATTCTTGATCAGCGTCACTAGACGAGTCGTCTGTCCGTCTGTCTGTCCGTTTCTACGCAAACTAGTCTCTCAGTTTTAAAGCTATCGGGCAGAAACTTTTTCAAAAGTCTCCTTTCTATTGCAGGTACTATATAAGTCGGAACCAGCCGGATCGGACAACTATATCTTATACCTCCCAGAGGAACTATCGGTGAAAAAAATTAAAAAAAAAAGTATATTTTCGGTGTTTTTTAACACATAACCTTCTAAACTTGGAAATAACATTTTTTAATTAGTTCTGAATTTGCAATTAAATTTTATCAAAATCGGACGACTATATCATATAGCTGCCATATGAACGATCGAAAAATTAGTGGTAAAATATTATATGAAAAAATGATATCTTCGATGGTTTTTAACATATAACCTTCTAAGCTAGGAAATACCATTTTTAAATTATTTCTGAATTTCGAATTAAATTTTATCAAAATCGGAAGACTATATCATATAGCTGTCATAGGAGCGATCGTAAAATTGGTGTGAAAATAATATATAAAAATTTTTATTATTTTTTTATTTTTTAGCTTTGGTGCTTTTTTATATATAACCTTCTCAGCTTGGAAATACAATTTTTTAATAAATTTATTTTATCAAATTCGGAAAATAGGATAATAATATGAAAAATTTATTTACTAAAGTTGATTATTTCTTATAACTGCAAGGGTATACAAACTTCAGCTGCCTGCTTTGAATTTTGCATACAAAAAAATATTTTTAACTGATTTTAATATCTAAGGAATTAATAAGTTCAATAAAATACTATTCGCAAAAAAAAAAACAAAAAAATATATTAGGGGAGCGTAGGGAAATGTAACGAGTAGGGTAATTTGTCGACTTTTTCAAATCTTACAAATGACAGTCTATTTTCAATTATAGTTGTTTGTGAGGTTTTATTTGCTAAAAATATGGTGCGCAAATTAGCAAACCTATTTAATTTATTTGTATTTCAGCAGGGCCAGAGCGTAGATGAGTGGAAATAATTGTATTATTATATATTTAACATTTTAAGAATATTGTGTTGAAATGTCATGTCCAGAGGAGTCGGTTAATACTGTCCTTCGAAATCTAATGTACCTATCATTCTAACATTATACACACTATTTCTGTACTTGAGTCCGCGGTTAATAACGTAGAGTTTTTTGTACTAAATATTTATAATTTTATAATAACTAATATATCGAATTTTTGACTTTATGGTGTTACCAAAAGTCCAAAAGTTGAACAAAAAATTAATTTAGTTAACTTTAGAAAGATAGCTATTGGGATCGCTTATATGGCGCCGAGTTGAAGGCTACCGAACGGGTCGCAAGCTGCGGTAGCTGCGCCCTGGTAAGCGTCGCGCTTGTGCTGTTGCCTCCGACAAATAGTTTACACTCACCCCCTCCCCACACGGAATACCTTCCTCTTTGCTAACCACACAAAATTTATCGCACCTCGGGCTGGACTAAGGTGTACCACAAACTGTGCCGAGAGTCAATCTGGCTGCGAGGCCAAGTCAACATATAACTCAGTAGCAAACGGTGACCTTAGGCAAGTGGAGACCGCCTGTTCTATGTCAGCATTTCCCGGGTACAGCGGATATCTGCCCGGGTGGACCTGTCCATTTTTCACAACTCCTTGGGATATAATTATGGTGAGCTTAAAGACAAATAACAACTACGATAAGCAAGACCGTTGTCTTGATCCTTTGCGGAAGTGGTAAAGGATAGGATAATCATTGGCGTCAAAGACCAGAGCCATTAAGGACGAAGGATTCTTGGAACCCAGTGGGGTCTGATTAGACGGGCTCTTGTTCTAGTGGCGTTAAAAGAGCTGAACGAAAACCCAGGTCCGTCCATCTGATGGAAAAGATGCGGAGTGGTACCAGTGGTAACGTAAAGCCGTACAAGGCTGCCATCACCAAGATTGACTAAGTCTACCCCCGTGCCAATCTGACCGAATACGGACCGGTAGGGTTTGGCGGCCTTCTGAACCCTCTAAGCCAGGGGCTATTCTTAGCCTCATGATCAGGTTTAGCCCAATGCTTTCGACAAAAAGTTGGAAAGTAGTTAAGGTGAAGACAACAGAGCGCGTCACAATTAACGTGGCATATTTACAATCAGGCATGTTTATAACCCCCGGCAGCGCAGCAGAACCTGCTTAACTATGGGGGGACGGTAGCCAGCCCGAGCATGGTTGAAGAGATGGTGCAATATCTACAGATTAATCTACACCACAGCAATGCGGCAACCGCTGCCCTCCTCATCTTCAACAGGCAAAATATACGTTATTCTCATTCAAGAGCAATAGATTGTTGGTAACATTCGTTAACCCTCCTTAACAAGATATTTTACACCATAAATAAGAGTAGAACAAGCACCTGCATTATTGCCAAGACACACATGAACGCATATCTTATTCCACAGTTTAGCGAAGGCGACCTCACCACGGTCAGAATGGAGCTAAACCAACACACTCGTCACAACATAGCATCATTCTATCTGGCTCATGACTATGAGGGGCCATTACCAAACAACATAACACAACAACTCGTACATGCATCTAAGAAACTCATCCTGGGAAGGGACGCCAACTCACATTACATGCAATAATGATTCCAGGTACATCGAATTTTAAATTAGTCTAGGCTGTCCTCCCGGCGAGAACATTACATTACAGTCAAGGCTAAGCATTAACCACCCTGGTGAAAGACAAACCCGGAGAATCTTAAGAGCGAGTGAAAAATTTATTTAAACTTACTATATAAAAAGAAAATAAGAAAATCTTAGCGAAGAACATGGGCTATTTTCTGCGGTAGCATAGAATCTACTGCAGAGGCATTCAGACTCTGAAGAATTTTAGCAAACCATTGGCTAACTAAAAACCAATGCCGACATCTGGACAAAAAACATTCCTTTAAGCCTTTCAAACTCACTACTGGGACTCAGTAACCACGAATATTGCAGCAGTTGCAAGCAGATAGACGATGAAGAGAGCATTGAACACCTCCTATGCTTCTTCCCAGCGCAAAACCTCAAGCGCCTCATAGAAGGTCTTATATTCAATTCGAATATGTCTATTGTTACTGAAATTCTGTCGATGTATTCTAGCCTATACATTCTCTTGTCTTCTTCTAAAAATGTTTTACTTATTCCATTTTTTTTTTAATTATTTATAAATGCGGTTACTCTGTTTTGCTCGTCATTTATAAATTTTGTCAAATTCTTAAACATTATGGTGAACTTGCTGCCTGTCCTTTCCTGTGTGTTCATGTCTTCTCTCAACCTTCTCTCTTCTTCATGCATCTTTATTAATTCTTCTTCTAATCTTTCTGAATCCTCTGCGTCTAAATTTCCTGTTATGGACTTGACAACTGACCCTAGGCCATTTATTAACCCTGCCGCTTTTCTGCTCTTTGGGCATATGGCTTCTAGCCTTGCCTTTACCATTTGTAAGTTGTTCTTAAGTGCTCCGACTAGGTCCCTTGTTTCTGTATCCTCCCTCTATTGCTTGAAGCCTCACTATATGTACAAACGTCTTGTGTGTTTGTATTATCCTTGCCGAACCGAGATTTA
Source organism: Drosophila biarmipes (assembly GCF_025231255.1). Lineage (NCBI taxonomy): Eukaryota > Metazoa > Arthropoda > Insecta > Diptera > Drosophilidae > Drosophila > Drosophila biarmipes. Next base: position 1,949,278 of record NW_026114529.1, on the reverse strand, counting down.
TCTGCGCCAACGGCTCGTCTCCTTCCAACGGCCGGAACTTAATAGTCCTTTCCGCCGCCATAGTCCTTGACCACCTGTAATTATTACTCATTTTGTTTAGTTAGTCTTCTGATTTTCTCCTTATGAATCTTCTGTGGTCTTGTTGATGTTAGTGTCAGACCATTGTCTTCCAACACCTTGTGTTTCGTAAATCGAGGGGTAAGCTTATCTATCCTGTTCTCTTTTCTAAACATCGTATTACTTGTCTGTACCAGACTCGGTTCTGTTCTACCTGTGTTTGCCGCTACTATTCTTCTAGTCTTTTAATGCTCTACCCTTTCTTTGATTTTTGGGTGCAATTCTGCCTGGAACGCATTGATCTTTTGCAAATAATCGTGTTCGTTGTTAAAAGACACGTTATTTAAGAAGTTATGTGTTTTTCCCGTAAATAATTATTGTGCTGTTAATTTAGTAGCTGAATGAATAGCATTATTATACGTTATAAGCGCCCAGTACTTCCTCATGCCTGATTTCTAATCTATTTGTCCTTTTAGTTTCATTTATAAGCTTGTATACTTCTGTTATCGTGGAGTGCAGTCTGTCGTTCGTGGCGTCACTCGATGACTGCTGAAATGACGTTGTGTGCAGTTCTAGTTCGTACTGCCTACAAAAGTCTTCGAAGAGGTTTGTCGAGAATTCTACCCCCTGAACACAAACTATTTTTTTTGGTACTCCAAATAGGGCCATAAAACTTTTTACTGCCTTGACTATATTTACGCTTTCTTTTGCTGGGATGGTTACTCCCCAAGCGTACCTGGAAAATTTGTGGTTAGTACATTTTTCTTGTTCACAAAATACAAGTCAATGTGTACTATTTCCATAGGACTTTCTGGTGTTTCTGTGAGGCTATACTTAATCTTGTTTGGGTTCCCGTAATTTTTCTGCATTTGGCAGCTAACACAATTGTTTATTGTTTTTGTGATTGTCTGCTTTATGTGCAGGAAAAATACCTTTCTTTTGAGGTAAGCTAAGGTTTCCGCTATTCCCCGATGGTTACGCTTTTCGTGGTATCCTTTCCATTATATATGACAACAAAACCATACATCTTGTTGCCTTATATATAGGCAAAGTATTTGCAGTATACCTCTTGGATTGTTATCACCAAGTTATCCGGAATTAACAATGCTACCGGCCTCTTGGGCTTTAAGATTTCTTTTAGCCTACAGCCAATTGTTTCGTCATCGAAAGTGTTCACCGTCCAACTTATTCGTAATTTATTTCTGAATGCCATTTGTTTTACTACTCCTGCTATTCTCCCTTCCTGTATGACCACTTGGATATTATATTCGTTTAATGGTCTTTCTGATATGAGGAAACCTAATTGTAGGTCTTCCCCAGCGGAGTGAATTATCTCACCATTCGTTGCTAACTCTGAAGCAACTTCTACCATATTGAGCTCGGCTTGAACTCTGCTCAATTCATCAGCCACTACATTCAAAGACCCTTTCTTGTACACAATCTCATAATCGTATTCCAACATTTGGAGTCTCCATCTTACGAGTTTGGAATCTGGTTCTTTGACACTCATCAGCCAGGTTAATGGCCTATGATCAGTCACTATCTTGAACTTTGTGCCGAATACATAGTGTCGGAAATGCTTTATCGCCCAAATAGTGACCAGCATTTCTTTTTCTATAGTGTCATAGTTCACCACTGACCCTGACAAGTTTCTACTCGCATACGCTATTGGTCTGTCCGTTCCCAGATTTCCTTGGGATAACACGGCGCCAATCGCATATTTGTTTGCATCCGTTGTAAGGATGAATGGTTTGTCGAAATCGGGGAATTGTAAAATTGGGTCGTTGCATAGTAAGGTTTTGCAAACCTCAAACGCTTGTTTGTACTCTTGGTCTAACTGAATGACTTTCTTGCCCTTTAACTGCCTCGTCATGGGCTTTGTTGTAGCCGCGAAGTCTCTCATTAACTTCCTATAGTATCCCAACAGCCCCAGGCAGCATTATTGAAACCGAAAGGCATTCTTACGTATTCGAAATGTCCCCCTTCAGCGGATAACGCTGTTTTCGGAATATCTTCCTCCTTTACCTCGATTTGCTGGTATCAACTCGCCAAATCTAAGATAGAGAAATATTTGGCTCTTCCCAAGCTATCCAATCATCATTAATTATTCTTCTTGGGCACCAGCCAAACCGGTTCACTCCATGGTGAGTGGCTATGTCTAATAATCTTCTGGTCTGTGGAGTTCTTTAAGCTCCTCGCTATTTATGTGTTCTGTTCTAATCCTGTGAAACGGTAAGCTTTTACTTCCGCTAACTGCCCTCTCTATGTTATTTAATTCGAAGTGTTGTTCGGCTTTGAATTCTACAACACTTAAAGGTTCTTCCAAAAAGAACTCTTGGTCTATCTCCGTGTAGCTTGAGACCAAATGCCCGTCTGCGACTCCGGCATTGGAATGTCTTGTTTCTTTAGTTTTTGCTTCGAAATTTCTTTACTCTCTTTAGCCTGGTCTTCAGTCAGCCTCTGACCTCTTGCCTCTTTCTGTGCCTCTTGAAGAGTACCCAAGTTCTTCTCTCTACAAGCAATCTCGTATGCCTTTGCTATATTGGGTACTCCCATGTGTCTGATCATTACCCCTATCGGTCCCCTCAAGGCTGAAAGGAAGGCATTTAAAGCCATTTCTTTATACCGTTTCTCGACAACATGCCCTGCTCATTGGATTTGGATAGACTCACTAAAGCTTTCTTCAGTGACATAACTTTCGTGTATAGGGCTTCCAACTCTAATTTCTTTTCCTTAATATGGGTCAACTCCATAATCAAATCCTGCTCCGATCTCTTATCCTTGAAATGGGTAATCAATATTTTCTTTATTTGATCCCAGTTTACTCGGATTCGTCCAAGTCAAGGACTCTATCCGCTGGTCCTGTGATCTTACTCCTTACCGCCCTAAGTGCGATTACTCCTATTTTTGACCTTTCCTCTCCTCTTATGAGGCCTAATACCTGTTCAACCGCTCCTATAAAACCATCTAGCTTTCCTGCCTCTCCTTCATTCTTGGGAATGATCTCTACCAGGTCTATTACCTTGATAGCTTCTAATACACTTGTTGTTGCCGTTGCTGTAGGCCTTCTTTCCTCTGTCATTGGTTTATGAATTCAATTGCTTTGGCCTTATCTGTATCTACTTAACTTTGTGTTTTAGTTCTTACTTCGTATGTGTTTGTTACTTAAATTAGCAATGTGCTTAAAGCTTTATATGTATGCGTAAACGTGTACTTATTTTAGTGTTTTCAGTTGTATAGGTTATCTTATGTTTCTGTTGGTAGTGTGTCGTAAATCAGCGAGTTTCCGTGTGGTGACTTGGAGTTCTGTAATTGAATAAAATGAGTAATTCTTCTTTTACATTGAACAACATGGCAACAATGGATTTCGTTTAATTATTTATTTATTCTTCCGTACCAACATTAATTAATTATTAATTTTGAATTACTTTATATAATATAATACTTATATATAATATAATTTTTGTATTTTTAAGAATTTCGAATTAAACTTAATAAAAAAAATTTAAAAAAAAAGAATAAAAAAACAACAATACGCAGGGGGTATCATTAATCTTAAATCAGAATTTTTGAAGAATCACGTAAACTAAAATTTCTTTCGACAATGTTCCACGATTTAAAAATTATCAAAATAATTATCACTTGAATAATACCCAGTAGATCCCAATTGCAAGTGTAACTGACAGGATCAAACATTCGATTATCAATATCGTTTTTTGGCGTTTGATTGGGCGTGGCACCTTGACGGAAAAAAAACAAATCCAATTATCTAGCTTAAATAGTCATCCGACATCTCACCATTCATAATGACGCTTGTGTTTCTAATCAAGAATGTATATACTTTATGGTGTAGGAAAAGCTTCCTTCTACCTGTTACATACTCTTAAACGAACCCACTACACCCTTATGATCTAGGGGTAATAATCGGATAATCATTGGCGTCAACGACCAGAGCCATGAAGGCGGAAATGTTGTTCAGCTTTGAATTTTACAACACAACTGTTCTTCCAAAAAGAACTCTAGGTCTATCTCCGCGTAGCTTACTACCTCCACCAGGCTCGTTCCGACCATTGCCCTATAAAAAATCCCCATCGGGTACCTGTACTGCAATTTGAATTACTCTCTTTGCTCCAGCTTCGATTGTATGGATCTCGCTTGGTCTATAAGTAGCGAACTGAATCCGTAATTTCTCACCCACCGCAAGGACCCAACCATTTTTTATGTCGATCAAAGCTTCTACTTGGTCCAACAAATCCATCCCTACTAATCCTTCAAAGAATCTGAAGAGTAACATTCTCATCTTGCCTACTTCACCTAGTTCCTTGAACGTTGGTAAATTAGCTTCTTTGAGAATTTTGTGAGTTTGTGCAATTGTCTTAATCAGTTTTGGATTTTGTAGGTCTTATATATACTGTGCTTGAAACAATTCTGGACGAATAAAAGAGAAAGTGGAACCCGTGTCGATAAACATTTTTATTGTTTTATTTGGAGTGATCTTGATCAATACATAAGGTAGGGTTGAGTGACCGCTCTTGAACCCTAAATATCCTGTTGGCTGCTCGAGGCTAATTGCGAAAAATTTGCATCATCCTATTGGATGTTATGCAACTGACCACCAGTTGACGGTCTGTTTCCGTTCCTTTCTGAGTTGCTATTCGAATTATATGACCGTTTTGAATCGGCGAAATTATTCGATTGCCCTGAATTTTTTGAATTATACGATTGTCTGGAAAAGTTTGAATTGAATAGTCTGACCTCTGCCTTCTGCATCTCCACCTACCTGGATGGCTAGGCTTTTAATTATAGTTGTTTCCACTTATGGTTTTTGTTTTAATAAATGCGATATGGTCTTTGATAGTTAGCAGTTTGCCCTTGGTTACTACCGTCTGTTCTGCATGGGCTACCCATCATTGGATACGGAAATCCAAATCTTGACCAACCATTCATATTTGGTACCGGAAACGGCATTGGGAAATGCGGTCGTACATTTGCTGCCCAACGATATTGAGACCAAATGCCCGTCTACGACTCCGGCACTGGATTGTCTTGTTTCTCTAGTTTTTGCTTCGAAATTTCTTTACTCTCTTTAGCCTGGTCTTCAGTCAGCCTCTGACCTCTTGCCTCTTCCTGTGCCTCTTGTAGAGTAACCAAGTTCTTCTCCCTACAAGCAATCTCGTATGCCTTTGCTATATTGGGTACTCCCATGTGTCTGATCATTACCCCTATCGGTCCCCTCAAGGCTGAAACGAAGGCATTTAAAGCCATTTCTTTATACCGTTTCTCGACAACATGCCCTGCTCATTGGATTTGGATAGACTCACTAAAGCTTTCTTCAGTGACATAGCTTTCGTGTATAGGACTTCCAACTATAATTTTTTTCCTTAATATGGGTCAACTCCATAATCAAATCCTGCTCCGATCTCTTATCCTTGAAATGGGTAATCAATATTTTCTTTATTTGATCCCAGTTTACTCGGATTCGTCCAAGTCAAGGACTCTATCCTGTGATCTTACTCCTTACCGCCCAAAGTGCGATTACTCCTATGTTTGACCTTTCCTCTCCTCTTATGATGCCTAATACCTGTTCCACCGCTCCCATCTAGCTTTCCTGCCTCTCCTTCATTCTTGGGAATGATCTCTACCAGGTCTATTACCTTGATAACTTCTAATACACTTGTTGTTGCCGTTGCTGTAGGCCTTCTTTCCTCTGTCATTGGTTTATGAATTCAATTGCTTTGGCCTTATCTGTATCTACTTAACTTTGTGTTTTAGTTCTTACTTCGTATGTGTTTGTTACTTAAATTAGTAATGTGCTTAAAGCTTTATATGTATGCGTAAACGTGTACTTATTTTAGTGTTTTCAGTTGTATAGGTTATCTTATGTTTCTGTTGGTAGTGTGTCGTAAATCAACGAGTTTCCGTGTGGTGACTTGGAGTTCTGTAATTGAATAAAATGAGTAATTCTTCTTTTACATTGAACAACATGGCAACAATGGATTTCGTTTAATTTATTATTTTTATTTTTTATTTTAATGAATTTATTTATTTTTTTTATTGTTCCCCGACATGCTGAAGCTAGTTGTTCGACTGTGCGATA